>NC_141613.1:43154572-43762072 GCF_047967505.1 Dipteris shenzhenensis | reverse complement strand
ATTGAAAGATCAAGTTGTAATTGAAGCTTGATACAATAGAATAACATCTAGGCCACATGTATGAGAAAAGATTGGTTGATAGAAATATGAAAACTATTGCTCAATGGAAGACCAAAGATGAATGTTAGTATATACAAAATATGGCACAATATGAAGCTCATTTACTTCAACTAGAAGAGAATAAGGAGGCTAGAGCAGCTATTCAATGCTTGTATGACAAAAAGTAAGTGAAGGATTACCAATCAACAATTGCACAATTTTCCATTGTACTACACATACTCTCCATAGGAAAGCCCATGTTAGACTATACAAAGTGGCAAAAGCCTTTGAACTTCATTTGACTTCATGTTCCACATTTTTTGACATATTATTGGAACGAGCCTTATGGTTGGGGAATCGCTATGTTCATGGTAGAGATAGTCAAGGGAAGCTTACAAGAGATACCAGCAGATGCCACGTTTACTAGTATCTCACATGATGAAGTGACCACTCATGATAATAGCTCATGGGCATGCATTGAGGGTCAAGGGAAGTGTACAAGAGAACTAGCAAATGCCACATTTATTTCTATCTTTCTTGATGAAGTAACCATTCATGATAATAGCTCATGGGTGTGCATCAATGCACATTTTGTGAAGGAACATGTGAGACATGTGCTTTGTGGGGGTATCTCCAAATTACAAAGTAGTGTAGATTCAAATACTTTAGTGATATTGGTTTGTGAAGGCATGATAATAGATGGTGGTATGAGCTTAAAAAATATGTCTCAAAACATTGCCTATGTGGGTGTTGATGGGCTACTTAGTAATGCATGGGCATCAAGCTACACTTTGTGTTCAATTGAAGTACCATTATGGTCCATACATGTTGGTGGATACATTTCGAGGTCTCATTGCACAAACTTGGCTTATAAGATTCTCAACGCTTTTGATCATGCACACAAGCTAGAGGATTTTCTGCACAAGGCATATGAGACTCCTAAACAGTTCAATGAGTTTAATATGTTTTACAGATGGAATTAATGAAGCTAAGAAGCTCATGAAGCAGGTTGACACAAGCTGGATTTCACTCATGGGTCCGGTGCAACACTGTATGACAAATTAAAAATGGCCATATGTCCAAGCATTACAATATTAGCATCGTAATTCATTGCATTACAATGCAACACCATTGCCTTACTTGTAACGCAACATTTTGACAAGTTGCCTATAGGGGCTCCTATGTAAGCATCTAGACTGACAATTGCCTCATGTACATGCACATGAGGTTTGGTATGATGCTTGCATTTGAACCTGGGCTAGAGGATAGCGCTATGAAAAACATTTTATTTGGACAATTGCCCACCTTAGCTCTTTGGGACTATACATGAACTTGCTCAAAAGAAGGGGAAAGGAAGAGTGAAAGCCACAAGGCTCGTAGATCATCTTACAAATGCGAAAACATTTTTATATCATGGTGGTATTCTTCCTATGGGTAGTGTATTTCATTCAACTATGTATTTGGATATTGCATTCATAGTTGTATATTCCATTCACCTACGTACATTGCATTGCATTCATAGGTATATTGACTTGCATTAACATGTGCATGTTACATTCATCATATTGCAATGATATTTGTATTGCATTCAAATATGTATATATGAAGCATTGCATTGCACACATGCATATTGTTGCAATGCATTGCACTCAATCATGTATATGCATTGCATTGCACCGCACACATGCATATGGCATTTCATACATGCACATTGTTGCAGTTTATATTGCATTGCATTCACACATGCATATTGCCTTGCACTTGCGCATGCATAATGCATTGCACTCACATATGATCAATGCATCTTCACCTATTATGTGTATTGCATTGCATTTTCATTCACACATATGTGTTGCATTGCGTTACACATGCATATGCCATTGCATTCATATGTATATACTGCATCGCATCGCATCTACATGTGTTCATTGCGCTAAAACATGTCTAATGCATTGCATTCAATTAAGCCCATGTATGTATTCACAAATTCATTTGCACATATATTGCATTCACACATGCACATTGCATTGCATCCTCGCATGCATGTTGCATTGCATTCACACATGCATGTTGCATTCAATTCACCTGTGCATATTGCATTGCATTCGCTTATGTATATTGCATTGCAACTTCCATGTATATTACCTTATATTTACATGTGTATATTGCACCATACATGTCCAATGCATTAACACATATTGCACTCATCCGTGTCACATGTGTATTGCATTGCATTGACATGTACATTCCCTTTATATGTGCATCAAGCATCCTCATATGTATATTGCATTGCATCATCCGTGTCTATTGCATTTGCACATATTGTATTCATTCGTGTATATTGCATTGCATCTACATGTGTGTATTGCACTCAAACATGTCTAATAATGCATTCACACATGTTGCAATCATTCGTGTACAATGCATTGCCATTACGTGTCTACATATATTGCATTGCATTACCATTATGTGTCTACTTATATTGCAGTGCATTCATACGAGTGTATTTTATTGCAATCCCATCCATGCTATTACATTGCATTCACCCAAGTGTATGTATATTACATTGCATTGTTCTTATTTGTGTAAGATGCTTATATTTAAATCACATGTAGATTGACATTTGTCTCTTGCATTCCATCATGATGTATGTACATTGCAAAGAATCATGTATATCAAGCAATCAATCATGTATGTCAACCAACAATGAATCATGTATATAAAGCAGTCGAGTATATCAAGCATTGCATACACATGTGTGTAGATATATCTACATTGCATATACGCACACATGAATCAAAACTTGTTTTGGATATGCCATAAGTGTACACACACACACACACACACACACACACACAATTTGATTAGTAAATGTATCTCACACACACAGACACTTATTTCTTTACGCACAAACACATACACACACACGAATACTTTCCTGACTATGAATCATTATTTTATGTACCTTTGTGAAATCTTCCCCTTACACTTTCTTTTTAACCACCCCACATACCAAGCCCACTAATCATCCCATACCTCCTCTAATCCCTTCTTAACCCATGTACTCATTCGCTCCTTCCTCCACTTGTGACTTAAACTTCACTTGTGGCTGAATTATTTTTTAAATTATCTAAGAATCCATATGGTTGTCTATATTCCTAGGTAAAGTGGCAACAAGTCGGGGAAAACATGCATTATCTATCTTCCCAAACGTAACTATGATGTTCTAACACCTAGTTTGTTTAGATGGTGGCAGGTAAGTGGACCCCGACCCCAGAACCTAGATTGCCTGAGGATTCGACATCTTTTTTCAATATTGTCAAACTCAATATTATTAAAATTTCTTAATTTTGAACAAAATTTTTACAAACTCTAGTTGCATTTTTCAACTTAGATGTCTCAAATATTTTTTCCTTATATGTTTCTCTTTTTTAACTTTTTCAATTATTGATGGGACTTTTTAATCTAAACACACACTTTGATTTCCCAACTAGCCTTTGGTGGGCTAGTGCCATACAATAAATTCAGATCCATTGGATAATTCCTTAGCATGTATAATCCCTAGTCATATTGTGATCCACCTTTTTTTTTACTAACTTTTATATCTACTTTGCAGAAGTGGTTTACGCATGTAGTATTGGTGTTATTTTTTCATTTTGACACTTATCATACATATAGACTTTTATTCACTTATTATCAGTAGGTGGGGAGTAAGTTCCACATGGTGGCCTTACTCCCCATTATGTGGTCTTACCCTCTGGGTTGGGGGTGGGCCACACACACACACACACACACACACACACACACATAATTTGATTAGTAACTGTATCTCACACACACAGACACTTATTTCTTTACACACTCACACACACACACTCACTCACATACACACACGAATACTTTCCTAACTATGAATTATTGTTTTATGTATCCTCGTGAAATCTTTTCTTTACACTTTCTTTTTAACCATCCCACATACCAAGCCCACTAATCATCCCATACCTCCTCTAAATCCCTTCTTAACCCATGCACTCATTCGCTCCTTACTCCACTTGTGACTTAAACTACATTTTCTACATTTTTTCGATTAACTCACACTATTGGGATGGTAGGTTTAATGCATACCCTCTCACTTACACACACATAAGAAACTCATTGCTCATACTCACTCACAAAAGTAATTTCATTTGATCTCATTTTTTCCTTGCTCTAGTTCTATTATGTTCTTCTCAATCTCATTTTTTCTTTACTTACTTGAATCTTGTCCTCCCTACGTAACCTTTTAGTCTCTTCTTTTTCAGTTGTGGATTTTCTAAATTAAGTTAATGGTTATCATTTTATTCTAAACTGAGATAAGCTACAATTGCACACGGATTATTTTTCTTTTAATTTTTCTAATGGGCATGCCTAGTTCCCAAACTTTAATCTAATCCAAACCTCTCGTTATTATATAAATTTTTTTTCCCCAAGAGATACCTAACTATAGAATGATAGACTGCAATAGACATTCCACTTTATTGTTTCCTAAGTTTGGGCACTTTCCCTTGTTATTTTTAACCAATTGTTTTCCCCTTGCCTTGGTTAAATAGATAGTTCCCTTACACTGAGATTAACCCCCTTTCCCGCTCTACACAAGTTTTCTCCCTACACGTGCCTTTTGTGCTACCTCTTTACCCCCCTTCCCACCATGCTTACCCCCCTCTCCACCACCCATGACCTTCTTCCACCACTAAGCCACCTTTTCCTTGCAATTTGGTTAGTGCTTTTTGCTGCCCTTATCTATTTTCTCCTACCTCCTTTTTCATCTTATGTTTCCCGTTCCAATTTTTTGGATTATAGTTTTGTCAAAAGTTATGTCAATTTAGTTTTCTTAAAGAATTTCAATACATTTCTCATATACCATCTTTTTATAATTATTCAAATGATTGAATTTATTGTATGGTTAATTTATTGATGGGATTATTAGATCTAAACACACACACACACACACACACATATGCATATGACGTGCTTGTATATACACGGTAGATGCAAACACAAGAATGTATACAAATATACAAACATACATAGCTCAGGAAAACCATGAGATCATTTAATAACTTTATCAACCATTATTGAAGATACAAATGCACCAAAGGAAAGTGGTTGAAGATACAAATGCCGAGGCTCACATGAGCCCTATCTCTCATGTATTGAAAGAGAGCAACTCGTAGGGGTGCCTTTGTCTGTGTTGTGGAGGCAATGAGCAATGCGACTAGTGTAGGCAAACCATTGTCATCAAATTCCATGGCTGCACACACTTATGGAGTGGATAGATGAAGCCAATAGAGGAGAGGGAGACTAAAGGAGAGAATTGATGAGGAGAAGAAAATGGTTGATGAGGAAGGGAAATGGTTGATGAGGAAGGGAGGAGAAGGAGGTTGAGGAGAATGAATGATGGTAAAGGAGGTGAACGAAGAAGAGGATGATGAAGAGAGGGGATGAGCTCCTAGAGGAGTTAGGCTATTGAGTAGAGTGGTCATGGAGGAGAGGAGCTCATGCAGGCAGAGGAGAAGGCTATTGAGGATGAAGTTGATAAACCTAGTGAAGGAAAGAGGCTGTGGAGGAGGTGGGATGTTATTGGGGAGGACGAGGAGGAGTCATTGATGTGCATAGAGGAAGAGAAAGGACCGGGAGGAAGAGGGATGAAGTAGCAAGAAGTAGGAGAGGATTAAATGGAAGGAGGAAAGCAATACAAGGAAGAGTAGCTAGTGTAGAAGGGATGGAGGGAGGCATATGGTGTGAAGCTACAAATTGTGTTTTGGTGTAATTTTTTCTGCTTATGTGATGATAGGGATGATTTAATCAAATTTTCATTTTGAGGGGGGGGGGGTGGTCATCCGTTCACTGGGCTATTGTGGAGGGTATGGGGATAGCACCATCTTTAAATTCACCATCTTCTCACTTCTTCCCATGCTCCCCGCACACCAACTATCCAGGGTATGGGGATGGCCTCTTAAGTGCTTGTTGGATTTTGTTTGTATTTAGTCAAGGTTACCATGTTAGCACATGGGATTAGTTATAATTACTAACTAAATTGTTAATGGGCATTTAAGATTGTGTTCCTCATCAACTTTTGTGAGGCCTAAAATAATTCAAGCATTATCTTGAAGCCTTTTCTATAGCCATATGTTTTGGTGTCTCTTAAAACTTCTTGCATCTGTGAGCTCAAACACTCCATAGCAACCTTGCTCATATTTAAATCACCTCACCTTTCTTTCATCGAGTAGTAGTTGATCTGTCATGGCAAGGTAGCTTCCACTCCCTTTGCTAGAGAGCTCATCGCCTTATGCCCTCCCTCTACCTTTGGCTTCCTCTACCATATCCTCCTTCCTCGACCTTGCCTGCTCTTGTGTTCTTCCTCCATGATAAACTCTTTGGACCCTCTTTGCCATGTCCATGGCTAGCCCTGCAGGTCTCACTTGTTGCCTTCTCACATGATTACAAACAATAACCACATGACTCCTTAACCCAATATGAGAACCAGGAAACCTTTCACTCCTTGTTGAGATGGACCTTCACAGTTGTCATCTTCAATGTTGTCAAAATCCTACCGATACCTCCTAGAGTCTATTATCTTCGTCAATCTACCCACATTTCTATCTCCATGCACATGTAACTTAACTATTTGTGTACCAAAATTGGATGAGATTACCCTACTAATTAGCTACACTTTGTAGAAAAATGCAAGTCAATCAGGTTAATTTTGTTTTGTGTTCGTAGATAACAAGAATTATTCATATTACCTCAACTCCTCTTTCTTTCATTAAAGTAGCAAGACCATTGTGATTTTGCCACCTTGTTCTTAAGAGACACAAAATCCTCAAGCAAAAATATAACTTACATGCCTTCTCATTGTAGGTTTTAAAATTCTCTATTTGATAGATAAGTCTTAGCAACAATGATTACATTCTTAGATGGGAAAATGAACTATTTAGTAGATAATAGGAATTATTCATATTACCTCATCTCCTCTTTCTTTTATTAAAGTAGCAAGACCATTGTGATTTTGCCACCTTGTTCTTAAGAGGCACAAAATCCTTAAAGTTTAAAATTTTAAAGGTTATAAGCAAAAATATAATTTACATGCCTTCTCATTGTAGGTTTTAAAATTCTCTATTTGATAGATAAGTCTTAGCAATGAATACATTCTTAGATAAGAAAATGAACTATTTTGAAATGTTTTGATTTTTGGAGATTTTTTGTGATTGAGAGTGATGAAGCTCCAAATTTAGGGCACACATGTGCATTGTGAAGCAAACAAGATTATTTGCATTCAAATGGCCTACCTGAAGTTGAAGATTTAATTGGTTGGGTTAAGTGTTAAGAATTGAAGTGTAGACAAGTGAATGGTTAGACCAGTCAATGTAATTTGTTCTCGTCATTGGACTTAAGTTATTCTTTGTTGTCCAAATGTGATCAATAGATGATCTGTATATTGTTGTGAGCATTTGAATTAGTTTTTTAAGTTTTTTTGTTTCCATGAAAGAGGTTCGTGTAAATGCGCTTGCGGTATGATCGTTTAGGTCAATGTTGAAATATCCGACCATGTATGTGTGCATTTGATTGGGTAGTTTGGATAGCATATGTGTAAGTGCCTTTAGAAGGTGTATTGTTTTTTATCATGTGGATTTGTAAATGTTGGGCCTTGGCAATTTGTGAATTTTTCACTCGCGAGTTTTTAATCCTATAGAAATATAGCTAGTGGCTAGCCATACGTTTAGTTTAAACAAATGCCCCCCCTTCAACTCAACAAGTGATAGGATTTTATAATTTTTTGTGGTGACAAGTGACTTGCTATCATGCTATCAATGGATGTTTGGACCCCAAGTAGCACATATCCAAAGCAATAGATGCGCAAAGGTGAATTTAAAAGCTTACAAAAACCTACTTTTAATGAACGTCCAAACAGATTGGCAAGGAGACTTACAACATGAGTAGAAAATTTATTCTTCATAGATAATAGCTACCACAATTGGAGGATGTGATGCCAAAATCACAAATAACATAGGTAACTTCGTTGCCAAACTATTGTCCCTCAGTAAGAGGAAAGTGTTGTAACCATCTCCACCCCAAAAATTAATTCACCAATGTCTTACCACAATTGATGAAACAACCTTGTAGTTTCTAGAATGAGACAAAATTTAGAAGAGTTCCATGGGTTTTTTTGGTAAGTCTTGTATGGCCATCAACTCATATGTGATGTATGTCCATTAGGGAAGTAGCATGATCACCCCACCAAGCCTTAATTGTGAAAGGGCTCATAAAGGCAATAGATAAGATATATATACCCCACTAACCCATGTTTAGAGAAAGCATGGATATTGAATTTATAGAATCATAGAGAAAATTGTCTATCTCCATGGAGAGGAATTGGTTGAATCGTGCTCATTGTATAGAAGATGTCCCTCTCACTTAACATGAGAGAGATGATTTATGAGTAATGCAATGGTTGAGTCACCACTTTTTAATTTTCTATAATGATGCATAAGCACCAAGAAGCAGCAACTGGTGGTAATCAAAGCACATATTTGCTTCTATGAAAGTGAATCATAGTACTAAAGAAAAATTTGCCTTGAAGTGAAAAATAGGATAGTATTCCTAGAAATCAAAGAAGACATTGTTCCTTGTATCCCCCATTTATTTGGGAGCTAGTCGAGTATTCTTTGATGCCATTCATGGCTATGTAGGAAAGTAGGGGTATACATAAAGTCCACAAACAATATAACTATACTCAAGAGGGATGAGGCCAACCAAGCACCACATGCCCATAGTCAATAGGAGCAAGACAAAATACTAGGAAAGCAAGGGAATACATAAAGTCTATAAGCAATAGGACTATACTTAGCTGGGATTCATAAAGCAAGCACTGCATGCCTACAGTTGACAATAAGATCAAGACGAGACCATCTATACCCCATGTATTTAAGGATACCTAGTTCCCCAAATATTTGGGGAGACATCATTCTTGTTGGAGTTTTGTTCAATTGAGCCATTCTCTACATCCCACTTTCTAATGCTATATGAAGTAGACTACCATTGCCATAATCTCCCTATGCCTCCCATAATGAATATATGGGAAAAAGATTGTAATAGGCCATCTCATGCCTAAAAGGATGGAATATTATCAAATGTACACAAGTCGCCTGCACATGGGGCATCTCCAATTTGAGTCAAGCCTCCCTTACCGTGCACCTTCAACCCAAGTAGGTATGGCATGGTCATGTTCAATCTTGGATGTACACCACCAACAACCATTTCAGTGAAAGATCAAATGTGTCAATCAATCAATTAGCTCAAAATGCCTATGTCGATACATGGTGATGTGAGGCACCAACTGCATCCATCCTAAGATCTTATCGAGGTGGACTAGAAAATCATTTGCGGCTCATCAGGTTGCATCCATGCTCTCTACAACACCAAATAACACAATGTAATTGAAAGTTTAGAACCAAATTTTCTTCACCTTAGCATACAATAAGAAAATGGCCAAGCTGGTCTCTTGCAAGCAATCTGCCCATCCAAGCAATTTCATTTATAAGAAAATGAGCCTTCAAAAAGCTGACTATTTCCCATATATTGTCGACTATCCACATGCCATCACTCAATTTTTTAGTTAGCTCATCTAGAATGGCAAAAGATGCTCCACACCATAAAACATTTCTTTGTAAAGTAAGGCCACTATCCTATGGTGTATCATTGTTATGTATATCTCCCCAAAGAGAATTGCCCATGTGCACCTTTGATGCTATCTGCTACAATCTTTAAATATCCAAATTGAATATAATTCTTAGGCCAAAGAAGAAGGGCACACTAACTCCTATTGTGGAAGATTTACCCATGACACATAGTCAGAATGCATATACCAATGTCTAAGCATCACATATCCTCCTAGGATCAGCCCAATTATGTAGAGAATGTTTTTCCCTTGACATGAACAAGCATGCGCTCTTTAATTCGACCAATGGAAGTTGACACATAGTATTTTACTGCAATCACCATCCACAAGGCAAAAAGAGCCCAACTAGTATGAGAATGCTGACTACCTGCCTTGATAGACTAATACAAGACAAACTCACAAGCCATATATTGTCTATAGCAGAGATGGCTATGAGGTAGTCCAATGTATCTACTTGCATAATCACTTTATTTTATGCATCACTTGCATGGGATCTATCTTAGTCTTCTTTTTCTTCTCCTTGTCTACTATGGCTGCCACCCTCCTCCTCGTCATGCAGCTTGCCCTCTAACAACCCACCCTCTAAGAAAATCTTCAACAGGTTCTTGGAAAATCCAAACATTAGTGCCACTCCTCAAATTGATGGCACTAGCATGCTCTTGCTATCTCTTAGATTCCAAAACACAATGTGAGGTGGCGAACCATACCCAGCTTCTTTGTACTTCATTTTCACCATGTAGTATGTTTCCCATGAATGGATTGATCGAACTTCATGTTGCTGAATAGATCATCTTCTTTAGCAACAAGTTGGAAGCCTTGGCAAGCTCCAATAGAGTGCTGAACACCTTCTGGAAATCATTGTTATGTTCTAGTCCATCGCCTTTGTGAATCTATATCAATGGGCCAGAGTCTCCCCTCTCACACGAGTGTGGATTTGAGGATTAGAGCTGAATGTGCACACATGATTCTTCCAAGGCTCGTCGCTAAGCTCCACTACCAACAATCCTAAGGTAATACACACTTCCATCGTAGTTCCAATCATGTTTCCCGAGATGTCACACCGCTTAGCTCACTACTTCTCTCTTTCAGATTGTTCACTATCTGTTTCCATTGAATTTCTCCAAGCATGCCTTGAGTATCTTCCTTGTATTAAACAGCCTCTTTGATGATCATATGGGGAAACAAACCCCCCGTAGCAACTTTCTTCCTCCCAAAGATACCTTAGTAAAGATTTTAATGTATCGTTCTTTATCGTGCTTCACAAAAATATCTACATATTTCTTCTTATGCTCCATTTCTTAGCACTCATGAACACTTCAAGAACTTTGAAAGCTGGCAGAAGAGAAACCAAAAACTCTTTCCTCAACTTGTCATGAATATGGATCATCTTCAAGGTCAGCAAGATTTGGTAATTTTCCTTGCTGAAGATCCCACGAGCTATGGCATGGTGCACCATCACCCAACTATGTTGCTTCAAAAAGTAAAGTTTGTAGCTCATACATGGCAATAGCCTCTACCAGAATTGAAGCTTTCAACTGATACCTGCTACCCCCAGTCTATCGCTAAACCTTCTTCTCCTCCAGATTGGATGCTTGCTGCCTCCGACTAAACCCTCTTCGACTGACTACTCGAAGAGGGGGGCTTCCCATCAAGCATTCATATAGTAGTATTGGATCAGGCTTTAATTGTATGAGATTTGCATGCACTGAGAGACAGAACACATTATTCTCGTCTTCATCCATCTATTTGCATAGATCCTAGAGAGTCTTTTTGCTCACTCGCTTGGTCCAATCAAGGCCAGATACTACATGTAACATCTTGATTTGCAAGTGTAAGTGTTTCCATGGTATGCATATTCTACCTTCAAGAAGATCCTCTTGCCAGAGGCTGCAACAAGATCTTGCTATAATGTAGTGATGCTCTGTAGCGAAAGATCTTGTGCTATCCCCCCCGCATCATCATCGTCTTGACTTTAGTAGTTGAGGTTCCAACTTTGAAATTATTGCCTTTTGATTTTGCCCCTCTATGCACTTTTCTTTATACTTAGCCAATGTTGAGGTGTATGCAAGTGCTAGACTATTGAATTGTTGAGCTGCTTTTGGCTGCCCTAGCAATTGATCATTAAGCATGTAGAGTTAGAGTATCTCTTGCTCTTGAGCATCCAGTTCTGCTTTGACATTCACAACTCCCTTGATGTTATGCATTCCTTCTCTAGTGCTTGAATTTGATGTTTACCTTCTTTGAGATTGTTCTGCAACTCATTGTTTATGTCTATTGTGGCATGGAGCTGATCCTCTTTAAGTAGCAGGCTTGCATTTAAGTGCACCATTTCTTTTTTTAAATCATCACAAGCAACTTGCATTTGGAAGAGGGATAACTCGATCTCTTCCTTTCTATTCAAGGAATTAGATAGCTATAGGTGTTTTTCTTGGAGAGAAATCGTGGCTTGTAAAGCATCCTTTCTACTTTCTACTAGAGCATTTTGTCCAAGGAGCTATCACTGCATTTGCTCTGCCATGCTTTCCTTGAGCTTATGAATTTGTCTCGACACTTTGCAACTTGGTTTGTAGTGATGGGAGCATTTGCATTTCCATTTCTCTTTCTTGCTCATCTAATGCCATGGTAGCAAATAACTGTGACCATTGTTGCAACTATTGATTGTGATGATGTATGATCTGGAATGTGATATCACCTTGCTTGTATTTGACATACAATTGATTCCCATGTGCCCATGTGGAATTTTGATCTATTTCTTGAACAACGGTCTATTGTATGGTGCCATTAGAGACATTTGTGGGTTGTGACTCTTGTGATTCTTGAAGAGGCATACTATTTGGCTCACTTGTAAATTCATTATGTGGCATGGTCTCCTCTTGGATTTCCACTCTTGAGTCCTTCTATTGCGATAGCAATATTGAACTGAGTTGCAAGATTCTTTGGCAGAGTTCCACATTGTCATTCTCTCGAACCTGTTCGTATTACCGTCCATCCATATTATCCACATTGAGAGAAGGTGGAGGCTTTAATTCCCATTCCGAAAATAATATCAAATTTTCAAAGTCTTCTATGTCTTGTGTTGAGATGGGTGTAGAGTCTTCTTCTTATTGTATTACAAATGCAATTATAATGACCAAGAGATGGGCAATGTAGCTTTTTCCATTATGTGTAGTGGATACATAATTAGTTAGCAGCAAGGATATGTGTTGAGCCCAGTCTTGTAGTTTTTCCCTGCGAAGGAGTGTGAGAGTTTTTACTGACATGTATTTTTCCTCAATCATGTATGATTAAAATGCTAGAAGCTTGGTTGCCTCTTTGCATATGGGATCCAGAATCATATCATGGTGTATCCCCCCACTTTGTGACTTTGTATTAGGTGGGAATAAATCTTGAATCTCAAAGAATATTGCATCCAAATGTTTCTTTGGATATTCTTCTTGTGCCTCTGGGATTGGGAAAGCTTCTTGCATAGTGGATCTATTGAGGTAGATCTGTGGGGGCTTTTCTTTATACATTATTGTGCCATACTTATCCTTCTCCAACTCTTTGCTTTTATATGATGTTATGAATTGACAAATGTATTATGTCATACATTTGAGTCTCTACACACAGTGGGGGGACCTCAAAAAGTGTAGGCTTTGTCTTTCTCTCTCTAGATCCTGATTTTGCAAGTATGATTGGATCTTTCTAGAGAGGGTTTTGCATTACCTCATCATTTAAGATTCATCATACCATCTTTCAAGCTCAAGATATTACAAGCGGAGCTTTGCTGCTACTCTACACACACAATGATCTCATTGTTGTTGCTCTAGACTACACTTTTGGCCCTTGTTGGCACAAGGTTGATAGTTATTTATCATCATACCGTGTTTCAGGCTCAAGATGTTACAAGTGGAGCTTTGCAGCTACTCTACACACACAATGATCTCATCGTTGTTGCTCTAGGTTGCACTTATGGCCCTTGTTGCCATAGGGTTAACACTTGTATAAATATCTGTTTAATTTCTGGTGCTGCTTGTGAGCAGTAGAGATAATGGTATATACACAGCTTGCTATGCACTAATGTGCTATGTATTGAGTATAGCATTTCCAACCTTTTGTATTATTTCACATGTTGGAGTGGTGGTGGCCAGACACATTGTCATAACATCTCCGATCGCTTGTGTAGTTGCTTTTCTACTTTCCTCTGTATGATGTGTAGTATGTAGTTGCATCGTGGGAGTTTAGGATAAATTGTATGTCTATGTTTGTGCCCCATAGTTGGCTATTTTTGGGTTGAAATTGTATGTGTAGAAGTCTTTGGTTGTCTCTATAGAAGTATTGTTAGTTGCGTTACTTTTGCATGTAAACACTCAATGTATTCTTGTTCTGTAGCCCAACATTTTGCAAGATGTTATTGAAGACTACCTCGATCTTGAAATTTTGTCACAAAGAGCTAGCCAAGTACTTTTCCAATAACTGTTTGATCTTGTTTTAGTAACCTTTTCATTTCTTGAAACCTATGGACATAGTATCTTATTATGGTTACAGGATCTGATTTGATGAGATCTCTTATGCCTTGTGGACCATGTGAAGTGTTGTGAAGTTTCTCCAAATGCGTAGTCAATGATTCCCAAAGATTTTATGCAGTAGAGAAGGTCATGAAGAACATTGACTGTCCCAATTGGCATATCATTGCAAACTAGTTCTTCTTTAGCTTAAACTCATAATCTAGAGATGTACAAAGGCATGTGAAGTCACAGAATCCTATGTTTGATTGTAAGAGCTTCTCGATGTTTGCATCTTCTATTGTATCTCTTGCTTTTTAGTGTTCTCCCTTGTAGTTGACCTTTTCTCATGTGCAACCACGTGGAATAGAGGAGTTGTCAAGCTAGGATTTTCATAGTCTTAAAGAACAGGTTCTCCATTGAGTATGCAAAGTGACGGTCCTTGTTTATGAGCTCCCACCATGCTATTTCTTGGTAGTTTATCCGTATAGGGATGACATATTTCCATGGCTAGCCATAGAACAAAGTTGGAAATGTGGCTCTTCCAAGAATCAGTCTTTGAAGATACTGATGGTGAGAAACATTAAGAGGAAGCAACAATAATTGTCTTGTCCTCAAAGTCAACAACTTGCTAAGAAGTGTATATGCCATGTACTAATGTATCTATCTTAACTTCATCTTCATTTTCCTTGCAATTTAAGGATGTGATCGATCCACAAAGGGTTCAATTTGACATCATTTTACTTGTATAATGGTGTTTCCAATAGCTCTTTCAAAGCACGTATGACATTTTTAGATATACAATGCCACTCATATAATTATGTGTGTATTTGAGCTTCCTTCTTATTGCAACTAGAACTATCAAATCGCCTGTGAGGAAGTGGCGAAGTACTCTTTGTGCTCTATCAACATCAGCAATAACATTAACGATGCTTCCACACAACCCATATTGTCCATCATATGATAACTCCCTTATTTGAGTGAATGAAATTCTTATTGCAACTACTCTGGCTTCAATTTCATTAAATTTGCACATGTATGTTGTTTTATTTGCAAGGCTCATGTGTGCGTGCGAAAGTATGGGTACCTTATTTTGCTTCATTTGTTTTGCACAAAACGAGCATATTTTCCTATCATTTGGGTTGTTGGTTGAATTGTTAATTGCATGATGTAGTCAATAAATTGCTTGTTGAGCCTAAATAGTTTTCATTTAAACGCGAGCGACCGACAACAAAGACATGGGAAATGAGGTGTCTCCTAAATGCCTCTTTGGTATTCATCTTTAAAGCGAGTGGCCACTTGTTGTCTTTGATATCGCCTTGACTGAGTGAGGTAGCGAATAAGCACTTCTATTGTCACAACATTTGTGGAAATTATGTCATGTCCATTACCATCATTATGTACTAATGAAAGGAATCTTTGCATTCTATAGACTTTTCTCTCTACTGCCTTTATTGTGTATGCTTTGTGGGGAAAGGTATTGTCATATAGTTGTGCTATTTGCATAGCAAGCAAGGAGGCATATCTTGTAACTAATGAGTACAACTCTTCCTCATGTTCATTTGCCCATGTAACATATGGTCGTGTTATCTAATGCTTCATCAATAGAGCAATAATATGGTGTGTGGAACTTTGATCCATTACTATGTGATAGCATTTTTTATGCATGGACGTTTTGACCAAAAACATCATCGAGAGTGTCTTCCCATCGTATCTTAGTACCTTAAATGAAACATCAAATCATGTTGAAAAGAATTTCAAAGTGTAAAATAACAATAATTTTGAATTCGGTCTTGTTTCAAGTAATTGAAGGACACGTTCTGTAGGCAATGGTTCAAGGGCATGATAATGCACTGGCAACTTATACCAAGGAGATGCTCAGCTTTCATTAATACTTTCATTGAGTAATTCAAAAAGTTGTTTGAACGAAAACTCTGTGAGAAATATGCTAACACTATGAATCACACTTGCATTTGATGGGTGTTGCATAGTAAACTCATTAAGTTTAATCATATCATAATCGTGAAAAAATGCTTGGTCGTAGTCCATGTCTTGGTTTTCCCAAGTCGTTACAACAATTTACGTAAAGCTTTATGACATCAAAGAGGAAGAAACATGTATAGGCAAAGCATGTTTTATTTCATTCTAGCAAATGCGTACAACTTATTGAATCTAAGGGTACAATCTGGCTGATGCGGATGATGGCATGGGATTTGTTGGACGTTCGTCTTGCAGCCAATTGAGCACTAAATAATGCTCTATTTGTAGCATGCTTTGAGCCAAATCTAGAGGTAGAGTCCAACTAATGTAGATGATGAAGTGGGATTTCTTGGAGGATTTTCTTAGCACAAAGTATAGAGTAGAATTGCAAGCTGTTGGAGTAGGGTGTACAGGTTCAAGAATAGTTTGGGGAGAAACAGTGGCAATTCTTAAATCTATGGGCACTTTCTTGGGCCTAGAATATAGTTATCTATAGTGCCACATCTTCAAGGTCTAGGAAAAGGAAAGGCACAATAGATTCTCAGAGAGCAACCAACTCACGTAAGATTTAAAAGAAGAAAGACATAGTAGATGCTAAGGTTGTGAGGATACAAACCCACATTCGTCAAGCACACATGATGTTTGGAAATCAAGTTAGAAAGTACACTGTAGAGTAAACATTTAGAAAGAATAGAATTTAGGAGATGTTTGAAAGCAGAGATGATTATATATTTCAACGTTATTTAAAATTGTCATCCAAAATTTTTGAAATACAAAGATTTGAACATGGTATTCATTTGTAGCATTTTCAGAATTGTGGAAGTTCAATGTTATGAAGCATCAAAAGTATGTACTAGTATTGGAAACTATTTACAAGCATTGACAGATTACTATTCAAAACTATGAAGAGAGACTGGAATTTTTTGTTATTGGAAGAGTATTCTGCATTCGGATGCTGCTACTATCTTTTGTCTAGCTTGGAGGGTCTTGAGACAAAATTGATGACGTAGTGATTGAACACGGGATGTTGGAACTGAGTCTATAGGAAAGAATCAAAGTAGCCACCCTAAGACGTGGACTACATGATGTGGAAATGTGGATCAAGGATATCCACAAGGAGAGGTGTGGATCGGAGGATCCCACATGTGTTGACTATTCAAAGGGCACTCTCTGTATAAGAGGCCTATCATGTATTGTTGAGTAGAGAAATGCACACTCACTCAAGATTCTATTTATGAGTCCAAGCTAATCTATCTTGGAACCTAATTGACTTGAGGTACATGTCATGCGCATTCTCTTCATCATGTTTCCACATAGGTTCCATCCACCTTAGAGTAGCGCTCCATAGATCCCGAGGCACGCATGTTTTTCTCATGGTATCAGAGCTCCCTTGCCTTCCGCTAAGGCATTGCGATCTACTTATGAGAGTGTGAGAAATTGATTGAGAGATTAGCGGGTCTCAGTGATGTGGAAGGTTTATTTTCAAGAGTCTTGTAAGCTTTCCCTTCACTATGAGGCAATTGTGTGAGGAAGAGAGATTTGACTTTTTCTAGATAGAGAGAAGGGGAGAGACACAGAGTTCTAAGCCTGCTTCAAGCCTGTGTAACAAAGGGCAGCTCCTTAAAAAACCAAAGCTTCATGGCAAGCAACATCAACAACAACATCAACAACAAAGAGAAGCGAGCTCCAACACTCTCATCACTATCAGAGTAGTTCTCACAAGTAGCACAAGGAACTCTAGAACAACAAAGAGAAGCGAGCTCCAACACTCTCATCTACTATCATAGTAGTTCTCACAAGTAGCACAAGGAACTCTACACTTCTCGATAGCCAACTGCACCAGACACCATCGACACTAAGCAATGAAAAGTACTACCTCCATGACTCAGCTCCTTCAGCTGCCAACATAGCGAGCATCCACAGCGCCAATATAGTAGTGGCAGCCTCCCTCAACGGCAGAAGTGCCAAAGGCAGCAAAACGATCAGTGCCAAGAGCTCAGCAGACAGCTCTCTACGACGGGCTTCCACCTCCATAACGAACCGTCAACTGCCTCCGGCCCATGCAACAGCTACACTCTCCTCTAACTCCAAGGCTCCATCAACCAGGCTGCAGCTCCCGCGACCACCATAAACGCCTCCAAACGGCCTGCAAGCTCGCCTTGCTCGCAGCTCCATAGTTGCCAACGACTCCAGCGCCTCCTACACAACGACCTGCAAACAAAAAGCCAGCCTCGCCTAGTTGCCTTTGATGCCTCTCCAATAGCGCTCCTAGACTCCAGTCTCCAGTCTCCCGTGTCCTTCAACGTTGCTCCTGCAAGACATTCCCTCTCCAGGGCGACCTACAGCCAGATCAAGTCTTCCATCAACGAGTAGCGACAGCTCCCGGCTCCTGACACCTCCGACTTCTATAGCTTCTTGCACACGGGCCTTCCGCTCCAGAGTCACGCTCCAACAGCCACATCAAACGGCTCTCCATATGCGACGCCAGACGGGCTTCCAGTAGCCCAAACGACGGGCGCCTTACCAAACCTGCGAGCTCAAAGCTCCGTCTGCAACCCGGCCCGACCTGTACGAACACACAGCCGGCCCAGCCACACCTCTGTCAACGAAGGCTCACCCGCTCGGCTCTTTCACCATTGCTCAACAGGCTGACCGCACCTACGCAGCTAAGGTTTTTCTTGCTACAAAAATTGACACATGGCAAGATGATAACTAACCTGGGTTAGTTAGAAGCATCCTTGGTTGAGTTTATAGTCACTAGGGTTAGTTCAACCTTGGTCAATGGTCAAGCAACCCACAACAAACCATGGTTAAGTTTATCTACCCTTGAGTCATATGGCATAGTGCCCTTAAGCACACAAAAGCCCTTACTAAGCACAGTCCTACAAGATGCATGTGAACAGCCTCTGCCACATCATCGATTGCCCTCTTCTTGATCAAAACATCAACAAGTCGTAACTTCCAATCCAAGAAGAATTTGGACACACTCCAAAAAGGAAAAGTGATCGTCTCTTCGAGCTCTACGTGCTTGTCTAATCAGAATCATTGTTAGCAATTAGACACTGCCAATATTAAAAGAAATCAATTGGTAAGACCTTTGCAACAAATGGAAAAGCAAAGCATGAATGCACACATCGGTTATAAGCATGCCAAAAGCACAAGTGCATGAGATGACCATAGCACAGAACATGGCATCCACACATAAAGCATAAGGCACATGGAAGAACAAAGCGTCATGCATCAAGCTACATCAAGTAAAGAAGCGAACGCCATCGTCATCAAGCATTGAACGAGATGAATGGTGATTCCCCGTAGTTGCGACATCGTTCTAGAAATTTTGTAAAATGGAATTGTGTGAAGCGGTGGACGAAAGGCGTTTGCATTACAGAGAGTGCAATATCAAAGGCACGCAAGGTCAAAAAAAGGAAATGGATGATCAGTTGCATACCTGAAGTGTCGTTGAGGAAACGTCTCGAAGTGTTTGAACGGTGGAGATGAAGCGAAGCGATACGAAGTAGCAGGGCGTTGGAGGAGATGAAGGTGTTGCAGGATATTAGTGGAGGAAGGTGGTGATCGAGGTGAAGCGATGTAAAGCAAAAGAGTGCTGGAGGGGATGAAGGCGAAGTAAAGCACGACAACGCTAGAGAGCAGGAAGATGCTGGAGGTGGAGAGTGAGGCGTTAGTGAGGAAGAGTGGAGGAATAATGGTGATACATGCGACGAATCGCATGTCGACATGTGCCAAGTCCATGCGTCCAAGTATATGAGGATGCGTGTCGCTCTATGTGTGTGTGTGTGTGTGTATGGGTTTGTGTTGCAGGTGTGAAATGTGTGACTTAACTGGAGTTGATTCTAGAGACTAGAGGGAATGTTGGCGGCGGTGCGATTTTCTCAGTTAGAATCTGATGTGATGGGATGGCTCAAGATTGCATTTGAGCGGACCTCAGACGTTGACGATGATGATGATGATATGCCTCAAGTGAGGATCAAATAATTTGTGAGTATGCAACCAATCTATTCAAGGCTTGCCACCTTCATCTCCTCCTATCACCATGGCTTTCCGTTGCTTGTTCTCCGTCTTGTCTATCGTTCCTGTTCTCCCTCCCTTTGGAGGGAATGTTGACGAGGGTGCCATTTTCTCATTCCGAATCGGATGTGATGGGACCGCTCAGCCGACCGCAGGCGTTTATGATGATGATGATGATCTGCCTTAAGTGAGGATCGCGTAACTTGTGAGTATGCAACCTATCTGTTCAAGGCTTGCCACCTTCATCTCCTCCTATCACACACTACCACCTTCTAACTTTGAGCCATGGCTTGCCCTTCTTTGTTCTTCTTCTTGTCTACCCTCGCAGCTGCTTTGCTCTTCTCCCTCGCTTTGGCCTTCATCTCTCACTCCCACATCTTCACCCCTTTCCATCTCCTCCACTCCACCCAGTTTGCTCCTTCCCACCCACCTTCCCTCCCCATCAATGCATTCCTCGCTGCCCACTTTTTCCTCGTTCCACAATCCACCCTCCGAGATCCACCCAATATCCCAAATGACCCATCTTCCACTCCACCCGGCGGCCTTGGGTTTTCTTTGCTCAAGAGATGCCTGGCTCGCAGGTCTCTCTCCCTTGTGCTTGCTTCGGACGGAAGTATATCGCCAGACTTGCTTACCGTAGCCTCGTTTCAGCTTGAAGATGGCTTTGCCGAAGAGCTTGATTCGAGGAGCCAAACACAGACACGTGGGGCTGCCAGGCCAGCTGAACAAAGCACATTTGGATATCTTCCTTGTCCTCCATCTATGAGAGATTTTATCTCGTGCCAAGAAAGTTTTTCTGGAAAGAGGAAACCGTGCGACGCAGACAAAGATGACCGTTGCATTGTACCTGTACCCAGCACTTATGTGCGTTTATTCAGATGGCCCCAATGTCAGAACCAGGTTTGTTACTTGGTAGCCTGTTTATGAGATCTAGGAACGGTTTACATTTTGTGAGTTAGCTCAATTATACACCTACAACCGAAAAAGTGCGAAAGCTCGTCTTTGCGATATGGTACCATTCGTTCACATGGCTCCTGAAAGGGCCATAATTCAACGCCCACTGAGGATGTGGAAGCTGAATTAAAAAGCTCACTTTTTCATAACAGATCAGGGCCCGCAATGTACCTTTAGTGCCCCTGCTCAGGAGTAAAAATGCACACATCTGGGTTAAAACCGAAGGAGACATAATCCGTTTCTTGCCAGCAGCACCAAATCTGACTGCAACTGCTGATACATACATTGAAAATCTTTCGAAGGTGAGTGAATATATTCTTCCAATCGGAGCATGGAAGAACATTAAAGACAGTATAGTCTTGTTGAGATACGCATTAGGTGAAGTGCATTCTGGAATCTTTGTATCATCAGCAGTAGACTCTGTATTTATAGCAGGTGACAGAAATGTGTTATCCATTTTAATTCGGGCTGTGGTTTTCATGCTCTACATTGGCTGTTTTTAGCATTACGACTGACCTCTCGCTGGTAGGCTGTGTGAAGCATGTTTGGCTTGGTGGAGTTCTCTCTTCCGAACCCGATATAGTTTGGGTTTTGTTTTTTGGTGGCTTAGCAGAGATTACAGTCGGTTGAAGGGAAATTTGGCTGTTACGGTGACGTAGTCTATACACATTAGGGAAAGTGAGTGGAGAAAGGGGGAACAGACTCATAGATGGAGAAGCAAGAGCATGTATTGCAGGAGAGAAAATGTACAAGGTGGAGGCTAATAAGGAGTGTCTTAGATTCTCACCGTGCCCACCTGTGAGCCCCCGATTTGAGGGGACAACGGGGCAGTGAGAGGTAGGAGGGCTGGGAGAGAGACTCAGGCTAGAACCGGAGGGAGGATACCATGGCAAATATAGGCGACCAGCACACGGGCTGGTCGCAGTCTGCAACAGCAGGAATAAAAGGGGCTCTAGGCCTCACATGGAGGCACCAGGAGCAGCACTGACTGGCCGCCCAGGGCGACCTTATATAAGGGCCTGTGGCTGGCGAAGTCAGCCCAACCAGGGCCAACCCTGGTCGGTTTATAAGGCCCATGTGGTCGGCCACCAGACAGGGTACCGACCCTGTTGGTCGGTCATCTGAAGGGGCCTGGGCAGAGCCTATAAAAGGGCCACTTCTCCATTCAGCCCAGCATCCAGTGCGAAAATCCAACATTGCATAGTGATTTTATGAGTGCTATTCAGCTAGCACGAAATCCAACTTTTCATTCAAAGACCAAACACAGTGAGGTTAGGTACTATTTCATATGGGAGGTACTTGAGGACAAGCACATAGAGCTTGTCAAGGTTCATACAGATGATGACCTTGCAGATATGCTTACGAAGAGTCTACCTAGTCAGCGGTTTGAGTATTGTCATGTATTGATAGGCGTTGGATAGTATGTCCACTGGTTCTTCTCCCTTAAAGGCACATTGGCCTTTAAGTGGGACGTTGTGGGGGTTAAAGGCCATGATTCCTTAACCCTAGTTATGTACAATACTCAAACACATATATATATTGATGACATAGAAGATTAGGGTTTTCAGCACCCATCACAACTTGTGTGGCTCTCTTCTGGCTCTCCCTCTCTCTGTCACCGTCTTCCATTCTGCTTCTGTTGAGAGCACTCTCACCATCAAATAAAAAATGACATGATTGTATTATGGTGGTGGTCGATAGGTTTTACAAAATGGCCGTGTTCGTTGCCACTTTAAAACATGTTCATCATCCCCTCAAGCATGCAAGCTTTTATTCACCAATTGTGGGTCAATTTTGGGCTTCCTTCATCCACTATTAGTGAGAGAGATTCCATATTCTTATCAATATTTTGGAGTACTTAATGGTAGACTATGGAGACTTCTCTCAAGCATTATACCACGGCTTCCTCAAATGGATGGTCAAAATTTGTTACTTGCACGTTGGTCCAAATGATAAGAATCTATTGCCAACATCATCTCAAGATTTGGGATAATTATTTTCTTTGTATCCAACATGCCTATAATCATGTTCCACACTCTTCTACAAGCAAGATTCCTTTTGAGGGTTGTTGTGGCTATCAAATAGCCCTTCCATTGGATCTAGCCATGCAAGCTCCATCCTTCAAGGCTACGTCTTCCAAGGCTCCTCAAGGTATATCAAAAGGCAAGGTTTTCTCTAATCATTTATCTGATATTCATCAGGGGTATTAAATACTTTGGAGTAGACACAAGCCAAGTATCAACATCAAGCCAACAAGCATAGACAAATTGTTCAATGTGAGGTGGGTGATATGGTTTATCTCCATCTTCCCAAAATATTATTGAATGATTCCTCTCATGCCAAGGTTAATTCCTTTAGATACGGAACGTTTAGGATCATGAAGCATGCCAAGTTTAATTCCTTCAAATATTGTGTGGTCTCGATGGTGACTCACGTGTTGTGGGGATCTTGAAGTAATGCCGATGGAGGCTCCACTCCCAGCTACTCCCTGTAAGAGCCATGCAAAGCACGAGCCATTCGCAAGTGTCACTCAAGCGGCTCTCAGATTGTTGCAATGTGTTTCCATGAGAGAAAGAGGGAAAGGGGAAATGGGAGAAGAGAGGGAGAAGGGGAGGAGAATGAATGGGGATGGAGTGGCAAACACAAAGGTGCTACAAAGGAAACATAGAGAACACCCAAAAACACTCTTAGAAGAGAAGAGGGAGCTTGTATTCCAAACTTGTGCATCCAACAATAAAGACCAAAGTCAACCACATGGCCTTTTATACATGTCACCTTTTGAAGGGAGGGCCAACCCTATTCCCTTTATACCACTCTCTTTCCTCATTCTTTTATAACCATCTTGGGCCTGTTTGGCTCCAAGGCACAATCCTAGCTCTACGGACTTGCCAATGTCCACCATCAAATGACATCATTAACCAGTAGTGGCATATTGTTAACCAATCGGTTAAGAGATATGATTCCTCTCATGCCAAGGTTAATTACTTTAGATATGGAAATTTAGGATCATGAAGCATGTCTCTAATAATTTTTATCGCCTAGATCTACCACTTGCCGTCTTCATTGTGTTTTCAATGTGAAGTTCCTCCATCCTTACTATCCCCCTCTTCTCTTAGATGGTCTCAGCTCCATTCATCCTTCTTTACTCCCTCAAGTTATTCCAAACTTCAAGTACCTCTTGACAAGGTTACCTTGCTGGATGATAAGGTTTGGATCACAAGAATAGGGCCAAAAGACTTCTACTTTGTGGGTGAGAATGGCAAGTTGCCTTCACAAGTAGTTTGGTTGGACATGGCTCAATTTTATTTCCCTACCTTGTTGATTGTGTTCAACACTCAGATCTGGGGCAGTTTGTGAGAGAGAGAGTCCATCAGTTTTCTCTAGTACTCTGTTGTGTTTTGTACTGCTCCCTTGGAGCTATTTTCTGCCCACCATCTAGTGGATGAATATACTCTCTCTCTCTCCATCTACATTTATTTCTGAGTGTGTGTTACTTGCATCTGTGATCATTTATCTGAGTTGAGTGTGTAAGGGTTGGAGAGATCTTGGGTGGAGGTTTGAGTGATTCATTCCCTCCTATTTTCTAACATGGTATCAGAGCCATAGGCTCTTAACTCTTCTTCATCAAAGCACTCTCTGAAGGAAGGAGTCCCTTGGCAGAAAGGCGATTCTGTTTTTAGCTCAGGCTAGCACGGGAGGTCAGTACATCTTTTTTGCTTCAGTTTTTCAGTTTGCTATTCACCGAGATGGATTAGCGTTGAGAAGCCTCTACACCCATTGCTCGTCCTTCCTCCTCCTCCAGTCATCTTCCTTCTCCATTCATTCCCAATTTTGGTGAAGTTGGAAAGCTTGATGGGACGAACTATCCAATTTGGAAAGTCAAGATCCGAAGCCATCTGGTGGCACGGAAGCTATGGAAGATAGTGATTGGTACCGAGATGAAGCCGGAGGACATTGTGGACAAAAGAGGAGTTGAAGAAAATGGACTGTACCGCCTCAGTGCAATGTTGGTTCATGAAGACAAGGGAAAGTCCAAGCTTTGGCATGAGCGCTTCGGTCACGTTAGCTATGGATTCTTGGCTGAAATGTCAAAATTGAAGATGGTGGATGGACTTCCACCTATTACAGGCAATGATGGTGTCTGTAGGACTTGTCTAGAAGGCAAGCAGCACAGGGACAAGTTCCCACAAGAGGCCTCCTTTCTGGCCAGCAAACCTCTTGAGTTGGTTCATGCCGACATTTGTGGCCCGATGTCTACAGCATCGTGGGCAGGATCCAGGTACTCACTTCTCTTTGTGGATGATTTCAGTAGAATGACCTGGGTGTATTGTTTGGCTAAAAAGTCATAGGCTTTTGAGAAGTTCAAGGACTGGAAGGCGAGAGTTGAAAAGGAGACAAGGGAGGATGTCAAGACGTTCCGTACAGACAGGGGGGGAGAATTCACCTCAACTGAGTTCAACACATTTTGTCGCAAGCATGGGATCAAGCGACAACTCACCACAGCACATACTTCTTAGCAAAACGGGGTAGCCGAGAGGAAGCATAGAACCACCACAGAGACAGGGCTTGCTATGCTTCGAGGGAGGAACCTTTCTAAAGCCTATTGGAGTGAAGCTATCAATACAGCCGTACACATTCTTAATAGGACCAAGACGAAGGCCGTCAAGGACAAGACTTCATATGAGGCATTTTATGATAAGAAGCCCTCTATCACTCATCTTCGCATTTTGGTTCTAACGCATGGGTGCATGTGCACAAGGAAGATAGGACCAAGCTTGATTCCCGGAGCAGAAAATGTATCTTTGTTGGGTATAGCGAAGAACCCAAGGCCTATCGACTCTTCGATCCAGTAAAGAAGCAGGTCCTTATCAGTCGGGATGTTGTCTTTGAGGAAAAGGAACCTGAACCCGAGGAGGAGCCTCAGATTGAGGAGGAGGAGATCGTTTAACCCCCGAACCCACCCCGCCCCAGGTTGACCATCCAAGAGATGGAGAAATCAGAAGCTGATGTTTCACAAGGTAGTGAGGAAGAGCAGGCTGTTCCAGAAGCAGTTTCAGTTCCTCCTCCCACTGAGAAGTAGAAGAGGTTGCCCCAATTGTACATGGTTACTATCCGGACAGTGATTGCCCTTGCTGCCCAATCCAAGTGGCCTATTTTTCAAATGGACGTGAAATCTGCGTTCCTTAATGGAACCTTGGAGGAGGAGGTATACGTAGAGCAGCCACCGGGCTTTCAAGATCCAGGGTCCCCATTAAAAGTCTACAGGTTGAAGAAGGCGTTATACGGGCTGAAACAGGCCCCCAGAGCTTGGTACCAAAGGATTGATGTATTCTTTCAAAAGATAGGGCTAAGTCGGAGCCCTTCTGAGGCAAACCTCTACTTGTTCATTGAGAAGGGGTTGCGATTGGTACTCATCCTCTATGTTGATGATCAGGTGACCATGTCAAGAAGATTTTTCAGGTCAAGGAGCTACTCATGTCTGAGTTTGAGATGACTGACCTTGGGTTATTACACTACTTCCTTGGGATAGAAGTAAAGCATGCCAAAGACAGGATCTTCATTTCACAGGAGAAATATTGCAGAGAACTTCTGAAGAGATTCCAGATGGAGGATTGCAGGATAGCAGTAACTCCCATGGAGGTTGGGCTCAAGCTAAGTGTTCATGACACATCCCAGCCGGTCGATACTCCTTTGTACCGACGATTGGTAGGAAGTTTGCTTAACCTTACCAATACTCGACCTGATATTTGTTATGCAGTTGGACTATTATGCCAGTTCTCTGCTTCTCCCAGGAAGAGTCATTGTGATGCAGGTTTACGGGTGCTGAGGTATCTAAAGGGTACTTGCACCTATGGGATCACCTATACCAAAGGCATCGAACTAGGTGGGTTTTGTGTCAGTGATTGGGCGGGTGATGTTGACACCAGAAGATCAACAACAGGATATTGCTTCTTACTTGCATCTGGTGCCATCTCTTGGCTAAGTAAGAAGCAACCCACAGTGGCCCTTTCATCTACAGAGGCAGAGTACAGAGCCGCGTGTACAGCAGCTTGTGAGACACTGTGGTTGAGGTGGATTTTGGAGGACATGGATGCGTGTTAGGAGACCGCAGCAGTGTTGATGTGCGACAATCAGAGTTGCATAGCCATTGCCAAGAATCGAGTGTACCATGCGCGGACCAAGCACATTGAAGTTCATTACCACTTTGTTTGAGAACTCATCATCGATGACGTGATCGAGCTCATGTACTGCCCGACCGCTGACAACTTGTCCGACCTCTTCACGAAGGCACTCCCTCGAGAATAGATGGAGTACCTCATCAGACGTATGGGGATTGGCCCACAGTTGTGACATTGAGGGGGGGTGTTAGATTCTCACTGTGCCCACCTGTGAGCCCCCGATTTGAGGGGACAAGGGGCAGTGAGAGCTAGGAGGGCTGGGAGAGAGACTCAGGCAGAACCGGAGGGAGGATACCATGGCAAATATAGGCGACCAGCACATGGGCTGGTCGCAGTCTGCAACAGCAGGAATAAAAGGGGCTCTAGGCCTCACATGGAGGCACCAGGAGCAGCACTGACTGGCCGCCTAGGGCGACCTTATATAAGGTCCTGTGGCTGGCCAAGTCGGCCCAACCAGGGCCAACCCTGGTCGGTTTATGAGGCCCATGTGGTCGGCCACTGTTACGCTCTAGCCGAGGTAGCATGACCTCGGAAGAATCAGTCGACATTTCCCTTATAGGATCTATCACTGTAATATATGTGTTTGCGCTTCATGTAAATGATCGGGAGGGATTTATGTCAAGGTCCTAGGTGAGGGCTGATAGCACCAGACTAGATAGATCTAAGACCAAGGGCCTAGTGCTAAGATTGTGCCTAGGGGCAAGGAATTAAATGCATCCCAAGAGAGGGGTGAAATGTTGCATTAGGAAGGCCCTATATAGATGACATGTGGCATCTAGATCTATCTAGGGAATTGGGGTTTGCTAAGGCTAGAGAGAGAAGAGAAGATAATGATTCATGAGATTTTAACGTAGATCTCTGTCTGCTCGTCAGCCTTAGCAAGAATTGGCTGGGAGGTGATTCATGGTGCTGCTCCCGTGATCTGCAGTAGAGGCTAGAATAGGAGAGAGCGTAATAATTGGTATCAGAGCCGAGGCTACGAAGTGGAAAGGACGTAGAGAGTGGAGCTGTCGTGACGACGAACGATAGGCGGGAGCGTACGTGACGGGTCGACAGCCGATGATCTGCGAGGTGTTCCACAAATGAAAAGAGGACTGTTGACGAACCATAGCTGGAACTCGGAATTAGGCAGGTCTTTCGACGTGGGCAGTCTGTGATTGACCGCGGATCAACGGAAAGCCTGACACGGAAATGTGACGTGCGTGGAATGGGACACGCAGGTGTCTGTGCTGTTGCTGGAGCGGAGGGGTCTCGTAACGTGACTCGACGAAACGAGGGATGAAGAGCGCAGGAGGGTCCTGCTACTTATGACCTCCATGCGATGGACGTAGTGGACTTTGACGACGTGTCTGAGCGTAGCCCTCCCGCACTGATCATAGTAAATGATCGGGCCTAACAGAGGTTCGTGTGACGAAGGTCTTCGACAGCTGTTTGTTGTTCGTTGGTCGTTGGTAGGAGGTGTCGTTGCTGTGTCGAGGTGACCTTGCGGAAGGCTATTCGGTGCATAGAGAAGCCCGTGGAGAGCTGTTGGTAACAGCTGTCGACTGCTTCCCTGGCGCATGTACAGTCAGAGATTACGGATGACTTGTGAGACTATGAGGCTAGGCGACAGGTTGACGATCGAGATCTGAGTGCAGGCTGCAAGCTGCGGGGACTCGAATTGCGGGGAGTTTCCAGGGAGCACTTTATCTATTTTCCCTTTTGGTTTTCGTTATTCCTGTTTTGTCAGAAGCAGTTAGACTTTTGTGGTTTTAGCAGAGGTCGCAGTTTATGATGCTATAGCAAGGACAGATTATGCTTGAGGATATGCCTGTGTGCTTCAGTCGGAGTTAGATTGCAGGAATTTCCCTAGTATAGGGAAAAGCGCCATCTGTGATATATGCCTGTATTAAATGCTTGATCAGTGTGAATGTGGGATTGCAAGAATTCCCTAGTATAGGGAATTGTGTCAGACTGTATGATATTTCTAAATTTTTAATGGGTTTTTGGCCCTGCAAGGGTCTTAAGGGATGACTTGGTTAGTCAGTTCAAACGGACTGAACCCAGTAGATGAATGTTTCCTATCATTGTAGGCAAACTCCAACAATGGCAACCACTTGTCCCATGTATGTTGCCTCAATGACACATATGCCCTCAGCATATCTTCTAAAGTTTGGTTGACTCTCTCCGTCTGACCATCCGTCTCAGGATGATCCCCACTACTCATTCCTAACTCAGTCCTCAATGTCTCGAATACCGCTGTCCAGAAATGACCGGTAAATCTAACATCTCGGTCTGACACTATGGATCTAGGTAATCCATGCAGACGAAATATATGTCTAATGAACAAATCCGCCACTTGCGGGGCACTAACAGACTCTCTAGTCGGAATGAAGTGAGCCATCTTGGTTAGACGATCAACCACCACAAGGATAGAATTATATCCTCCTTGTGTTGCAGGTAGCCCTACAATAACGTCCATGGAAATGCTCTCCCACTTACTTAGTGGTATTTCCAAGGGCTGTAAAAGTCCGGGTGGCTTCACCCGCTCGGCCTTACTTACCTGACACGAAAAACACCGTGTCACATATTCATGAATATGCTTTTTCATCTTTGGCCAAAAGAAATCTCGCTTCACGAGATCATATGTCTTCTCGACTCCTGGATGTCCCGCACACGGGCTATCATGGCATTGTCGAATGACTCTCTGCCTGAGATCATTCTGACCAGGTACTACAACCTTGCCATTTCTAACTAGCATACCATCCCTTATGGTATATCTTGCATAAGTTTGGCCTTTTCTGGATGCCAGGTCATCCTTTTCATTTTCCCCGGGTTTTAACACATGAGCCTTAGGCCATAAGCTTTGGACAAACTCGTCCACCTTTTGAGTTTCTCTAATCTCGGTCATTAGAACACTCTCTAATACCGTGAAACTCAGGTTGTGCATAATGCGAGACAACGCATCAGCAACCTTATTGTCTTTTCCTCTTCGGTACCGAATCGTTAGATTAAACTCCTGCATGAGCTCTACCCACCTAGCTTGGCGGCCCCTCAAGTCAGGCTGTTTACAAAAATGTTTCAGAGTATCATGATCCACATCGACATAAAACTCTATGGTTATAGACCAGCTAATCCAACTATAGTTGGAGTACCTCAGAAAGTGCCTAGTGCCGCGAACTTTGTAGTTCAGATGCGGGAGATGCTAGCACTTGCGAGAGCTAATATCCGCCAGGCTATGGATAGAGCCAAGGTGTATGCGGATGAAAATCGGTCTATAAGAGTATTTGAAGAAGGAGAAAAAGTTTTTCTCAGAATTCCTTCGCACTCGAAGTCGTTGACTTCAGGAGAGTGTGCTAAGTTATCACCTCGATACTGTGGGCCGTGGTTAATTCTAAAGAGAATAGGCAGTGTAGCCTATAAATTAGAATTGCCACAGGGGTGTAAGGTGCACCCGGTTTTTCATGTTTCACGCTTAAAGAAATTTTTACATACAGGTGACTCACTAATCGAAGGTGTGGTTTTGTTTCAGGAGATAGAGGATATTGCAAGGCGCAAACCAACAAGAATCCTGGACCGAGGAACAATGGAAATACGAAATCGAAAGATACCCACGGTGTTGGTTGCATGGCATGGTCAGCCTCTATCCGAAGCTACCTGGGAATCCGTATATCAGTTGCGAAGAATGTTCCCAGACTTTATCATCGAGGACGCTGATGTCTGAAGAGGGAAGGAATGTTACGCTCTAGCCGAGGTAGCATGACCTCGGAAGAATCAGTCGACATTTCCCTTATAGGATCTATCACTGTAATATATGTGTTTGCGCTTCATGTAAATGATCGGGAGGGATTTAATGTCAAGGTCCTAGGTGAGGGCTGATAGCACCAGACTAGATAGATCTAAGACCAAGGGCCTAGTGCTAAGATTGTGCCTAGGGGTAAGGAATTAAATGCATCCCAAGAGAGGGGTGAAATGTTGCATTAGGAAGGCCCTATATAGATGACATGTGGCATCTAGATCTATCTAGGGAATTGGGGTTTGCTAAGGCTAGAGAGAGAAGAGAAGATAATGATTCATGAGATTTTAACGTAGATCTCTGTCTGCTCGTCAGCCTTAGCAAGAATTGGCTGGGAGGTGATTCATGGTGCTGCTCCCGTGATCTGCAGTAGAGGCTAGAATAGGAGAGAGCGTAATAGCCACCAGACAGGGTACCAACCCTGCTGGTCGGTCATCTGAAGGGGCCTGGGCAGAGCCTATAAAAGGGCCACTTCTCCATTCAGCCCAGCATCCAGTGCGAAACTGAATGCCCCTCTCCAAGGCTGTGTTCAGCACTCAGATCTGGGGCAGTTTTTGAGAGAGAGAGTCCATCAGTTTTCTCCAGCACTCTGCTGTGTTTTGTACTGCTCCCTTGGAGCTATTTTCTGCCCACCATCCGGTGGATGAATATACTCTCTCTCTCTCCATCTACATTTATTTCTGAGTGTGTGTTACTTGCATCTGTGATCATCTATCTGAGTTGAGTGTGTAAGAGTTGGAGAGATCTTGGGTGGAGGTTTGAGTGATTCATTCCCTCCTATTTTCTAACAGAGTGGCCATACCTATTGCATCAACGCAGGCCCATTTAATAGCCAGCTGCCCCTCCCCCCCTTCCTCTTAGGCATTTTATTCGAACCTATTCAATTGTGTGCAACACCTTGGGCTTTCATTTTCCACGATGCCCATCCAATTGTGGGGAATATATGAGTCATTTTAAGCTTCAATGCAAGCTTGTTGAAAGCTTTTGGATAAGAGAGTGCTGTTAGTATGAACTCGTTTTTGGATGTTCTTGGTACTACTACTATAGTTGCTAAAAAGTATGACAAGCATGCACGACCCTTCCATGGGCATGTGCTCCATCGAACCCTACTATGGATCTACACATTCCACCATGGGCATGTGTTCTCCTATTCGATTGCGGCGTGCATCTGTCCATATAGTAGTAGCCATGATTGCCATTTGGCAGATCATATGCACCAATAAATCCCAAAGTGTTAAGCCTCTTTGTCCTTGTCATATGGGCGTCTATCAACCCCTTGTCAATGACCCAATGCGAGCCAATGTCCATGTGTTGAATGAGATGTCCAGATGCTGCCTGAGAAGAGCACTCTAGAAAGGGTAGAAGGTATCCTCCAATGCTAATTGCACGCTCAAAAGTCTTGCCATAAGCTAAGAATACCTTGAAGGTTTGTTTGTACTCTCCACAACGTGAACAGTCCATGTGGGAGTGCCATGAAGGTGCCCTTCTTTGCGGCTGCTCATGGGCCTGGAGGAAGAGCACACAGGCTAGGACAAGGCTCAACAAAGAGCCCATTATGTGGGTTGCAGGACTGGGCAAACATCCAGCCAGAAGCAGGTTTAATAGGCCCCCCAGTAGCTGGTTAGAGGGGCTTCCTGCCCCATATAAATCCCCCATCTGGGGGGCCACACATTCATTCAGCCAGTCCTTCTGCAGACTGTATTCCAGCCCTCCTTCACTCCAGCCTTCAGATGTGATCATCAGAGAAGGTGGAACAAAGGTATTTCATAATGAATTAGAGGTGGACAAAGGTATTTGCAGGGTGCAGCTGAGGCACTAGTAGCAGCAGCAGCAGCAGCAAATCCTTCCCAGACACTAGAGAATGTGGACAAAGGTATTTGCGGGGTGCAACAGCAGCAGCAGTATACCCTAGCACTGTGAGGAGCTCAGGGGGTGAGCAGACCACAGAGGTGCAGAAGAGAATCTAATAGAGTTTTTGAGGTCCTCTCATACCCACTGATTGACAACATAAGTGTTGCTTTGCTTGCTAAGTATGCCTTCTTTTTGTTTTTCAAAAAGTTTTTGTTTCCTCTTTTTTCTTCTCTTTCGTTTTCTCTTTTTATTTTCTGTGTAGATTTTTGGACTTTAGAACAACAAAAAATCTAAATTTGTATGATTGGATATATTCTAGTCTTACAAAGGTATATTTTTGAGCTCCTCTCATACCCACTGAAGTCCTGAAGAGAGGTGCACAGCTGAAAGAGAGAGCAGGCAGATTAGGGCAACATTGTAGTGGCCTTAGATCCAGCCCTAGTGGGCAGCACCGCTGAGCACATAGTATGGTTTGTGAGTGCACAATTTTTGGGTCCTTTCTTGGACGTTCTTATTCAAGTATTGGTTGTCATGTCGTGCTCTCTATTCCAGATCTGAAAGTGGTTGGCATTTACATGTATGTGTGCACATCCCGAGGAGGATCTAGAGTTTTCAGGTTTGATCTCATGGGCGATTCAATTGCCGCTGCATGTTCTAACGTGGTACCAAACGCTAGGACTCGAGCTAGACGTACATGATCATATATGTTTCAACATGGTATCAGAGCCAATTCACAATTCAGAGTGTAAGAGCCCAAATTGAGCTCCAAGGACCCCCGACACAGGAGTGGATCAGATCACCTCAGAGGCTGTGTATAATGAAAGGAAAAGGTAAGCACAGTTTGCTATCTGTCACTTTACATTCCAATATCTTTCAGGATCCGATGACTTCAAAGATGCCATCACCCAACTTGGGACAATGGTAGGCTAGACGGGAGCAACTACCCAATCTAGAAGGGTGAAGATAAGGAGCCACATGGGGGCTAGAAAGATTTGGAAGGTTGCTATAGGCGAAGAACTGAAACTGGAGAAGCTAGTTTAGTGAAATATGTTGGCCCAGATACTCCGATCATTACCATGGCGTCAACTGCAATAATTCCACACATTCAATTGATGACGGATACTTCAGAGGAGACCTGGACCATCCTGAAAGACTTGTACATAGACAAACAACACTGGCCATATTCTTACACTCTAGAATCAGTTGTGTACAATGAAGATAGAGGAAGGAGATTTGGTAAGTGAGCATTTGTTGTTAGGGATCAGCTGGCAGTTGTTGACACAGATCAAAAACCTGCATTGTTAGTGCTCAACATGGTTTTTTCCGTATGTGTATGGTATGGATACCAAATGTTTTCAAACATCTGAAAAAGAGACATGAAATGGAATTTCATACATGAGCCCAAAGTTTTTAAAAAAAATAAAAAGTTTTTGATGATCATGATAAAGGAGATGAAAAGGAAGAAGTTGACCTTTGAGCTAGAGCTAGCACACTAAAGCTTGAGTCTTGACTTTGGTAGCCTCATTCCTTTTTTGCAGTCTCATTTCTTTTTGCCTAGGCTTTCAGAGTTTTCAGCTGTGATGCTTGAAAGTTGAAAGTTGGAACTTGGAAATTTTTCCTACACTTGTCTTTTAAAGTCTTAAGCCACATGACTCTTCAATCCTTGATCATTGACGTATTTGGTGACTAATGAATCATGAAGTGACAAGTCTTTAATTTCTATAAGTGTTTATGGTTTAATTTATATTTTTTGAATGCTTAAGTAGTTGAAACTTGAACTTGTTAATAAAATTTGCTATGCCTTATGTTTTGAAAGTATGAAAATTTTGGTTCAGCCAGGGGCATTTTTCCATACTCAGTCCATACTTCCATACCCGTATGCGTATGTCGTATGGAAATGTATGGAAAGAACTATGGTGCTCAGTATGCTTCCCAAGAACTTTTGGAGTTTGGTCACGACACTAACCATTACAGAGCGATTGAAGCTACTACGAACAACAAGGTTAAGCCTGGACACGGTAAGCCCAAGGCGGACGGTGACTCAAAGGAGGCAGGGGACTCATCGAAAAATGGAGGCAAGAAACATAAACAAAGAAAAGCCTGGACACATTGCCAAGGATTGCAAATTGAAAAAAAGATTGCCCTAAGCATCCCTGAGACATTATTTGCCAGCAGGGTGTTGTCTGTCATGATGTCAGATATTGAGTGCTGGTGCACCAATTTAGATTATGATTGGGAGGACAGCTGGGGGGCTCAGATTGAGGACAAGGCCATCGACACTAGACTCACATGACCGTGGCACTCAAGATAGGTGCCTGTTTGCTGCAAAAGCAGGCAAAACACGTATATTCATCCAGGGTATGTATTCTCACTATTTTTTAATGATGCTATGGAATATTTGGTTGGTTTGGAGTTCTCAACAGGACGAGACCTGCCGGACAGCCAGAGGGGGTAGTTTCAAAGCAGAGGCATGCTAGACTTCTTGGAGGAGTAAGAAAGGTGGTGATGTGGACTTCTTGTGGAGGACACGGTGCTGTCAAGGTCAATTGTCAAAGAAGCCTTCCCAAAAGGTTTCAGGTGCATGATGCTGGAGGGTTATAGAGCAGACTCTGTTAAAGACTTCATGTAGAGATAGGAGAGCAAAAAGAGAGTATGTATGTGATCTTGGAAGACTCCGGATCCGAACCTGAGGATTTCTCACAAGGAGCATTGATCCGGAGACAGGAAGAGCTCTGGATGTATATTTCCATGAAGAATTTGTGAGATGATCGCTACCACTTCGAGGGAGACATGATGGACTAGTTTCCAAGTATGACGCAGGTGGAGTATGGATGATGCGGAGTGGTTTCCAGATGACATGGACCATGCCTTTAGATAGCAGATGTTGATGTTTGATCTACGAGAGTTTGGGTCAGACACAGAAGACACCTTCAATGTGTTCCTTAGCGCTCTTCCCAAGGAGAAAATTAGGGCCAACTCCCCATTTGTATGCCCCTAAATGAGGAGAGCATGGGGGAGCGACACCTATAGCATGGAAGGGGGAATATGGAGAGAGAGGCTGCCATGTGGGCACACAGGCTGCCACACGGAGAGCATGCAGTCATCCTTCTTAGGTTTGTTTGTACCCTCCACAAGAGGTTGACTAGTCCATGTGAGACTGCCATGGAGCTGCCCTTATTTGGGGCTGCTCATGGGCCTGGAGGGAGAGCACAAGGGCTGACACGAGGCTCAGCAAAGAGCCCATTTGCAGGATTGGGCTAGCACCCAGCCAGAAGGGGATTTTATAGGCCCACAAGTGCTGGTCTGGTCGGTCAGCCAGCAGACCCAGTCAGTCAGATGTGCAGACTGGTTCAGCAGATTAAGGGGCCTGCTGCCCTATATAAGCCTGCCATTGAGGGACACATTCATTCAGCCAGTCCTTCACCAGACTGTATTCCAGACCTCAGAAGTGTTTTGCAAACACTAGAGGAGGCAGTACAAGGCAGCAACAACAAGGCGGAGAATCAACCTTCCACTTCAGCCTTCAGAATTTGCTCCAAGACACGAGAGAAAGTGGACACAGGTATTTGCAGGGTACAGCAGAGGTACTAGCAGTAGCAGACTCTAACATATGAGGAGCTTAGGTGATGAGCAGACCACGGAGGTAGAGAAGGGAAGCTGATGGAGTTTTTGGGCTCCTCCCATAGCCACTGAAGTCCTCAACAGAGGCGCGCAGCAGGAGGAGGAAGGAGCAGATTAGGCTTTGAGTCATTTGTTACCAGTGTGGTAACTGTGAAGGGGGCAAAGCTGCTCATTCAAGACTTTATGTACAAAGACGCTTGTGATTTTGGAGAAGGAATCTATCCTCGTGACTCTTGTGAACTGAACTGCACTTCAAGAGGGGATTCTTGTGTTTTCTTAGATCTTAGACTTTGTCAATCTACGTCTGGGAGAGACTTTGTCAATCTTAGATTTAGATGCTCATTTGGGAGAGACTAAAATGAAATCGTTTATACTTCACAAGCAGTTGTAGCTTGAATGAAGAGATTTTGGACTACTTTTTGATTAGCCTTCTCCTTTAGTGCTAGCCTTCGTCATGGCTGAGTCTGCCCTTCACCTCCGGAGTGCCGACAGAAACTCAGTAAGAAGACTTTGTATAAATGGATGCTCAAGTAAGTGTGGGTGTGTGGATTTGTATGTGTGAGAGAATATTTTTATACTATGGTCTACCCCCACTGTTGGGCGCTGATGATGTCAATGGGGATGTCGTAGTAGCTAGTCCCTGCTATGCGTGATGGAGTTTATGGTTTTCAATCTTATGAGTGACTATCGTGAGATTAAAACTGCATTATGTTGTGTTTTTAGAGGATGAGTTTGGGAATGTTCTTGGATTTGATCTAGGTATATGCTTCTGCCGTATTAGCGGACATGCAAATTTCACGTGTGAAGTTTTCGTCCAAGTTGCGGCTTGCTGGTATTGCGATAATTCTTTCTATCTTAAATGGTGCGTTGCCCTATCAACTAGATTTAGATGCTTGTTTGGGAGAGACTAAAACGAAATCGTTTAGGCTTCACAAGCAGCTGTAGCTTGAATGAAGAGATTTTGGACTACTTTTTTATTAGCCTTCTCCTTTAGTGCTAGCCTTCATCATGGCTGAGTCTGCCCTTCACCTCCGAAGGGCTGATTGAAACTCAGTACGACGACTTTGTATAAATGGATGCTCAAGTATGTATGGGTGTGTGGATTTGGATGTCTGAGAGCATATTTTTATACTACGGTCTACCCCCACTGTTGGGCATTGATGACATAATGGGGATGTCATAGTAGCTAGTCCCTGCTATGTGTGATGGAGTTTATGGTTTTCAATCTTATGAGTGACTATCGTGAGATTGAATCTGCACTATGTTGTGTTTTTAGAGGATGAGTTTGGGAATGTTCTTGGATTCATCTAGGTATACGGTAGGATCAGAGGTTGATATATATGATAAACGTGAACAACCTGAATATAGTGGTTTACACATTATAAGAATGTAGATGAATTCTAATGTAATAAGTGTTGGAAAATTTCTGAACATGTACATCTAGCTCAAGTTCTAGCCTTTAATCCAAAAGGTAGAGCACGCAGTGGAAAATTGAATATATATATATATATAGAGAGAGAGAGAGAGAGAGAGTATATATATATATAGAGAGGGAGAGAGAGAGACACACACACACACCTCCCCCCTTTGTAAGACTAGAATATGTCCAATCATACAAATTTAGATTTTTTGTTGTTCTAAAGTCCAAAAATCTACACAGAAAATAAGAGAAAACGAAAGAGAAAAAAAAAGAGGTAACAAAAACTTTTTTGAAAAACAAAAGGAACATATACTTAGCAAGCAAAGCAATAGTTATGTCGTCATCAGTGCCCAAGCATAAGCAGCTATACTGGGTTTGGGCAAACCCAGTGCGTACTAAAATACGTCAAATAAACAAAAGAGAAAGAAAACAAGAAAAAGATCTCTCTCTCTCTCTCTTTCTCTCTTAAAACATAAAAAACTAATGGATCCCTTACACTTATGTATCGCTTTCTACAAAGATGCAAAATTACATTCCATCACTGTGACAACCCTCTACTAGGACGGCTAACGTGCTCACCAACTATAGGTGAATTAACATTCATCCAAGTGACACTTTGATGCCACCGACTATGTATATTATATATATATACACATAGATAGGTAGATTAATTATATTGTAACAAGTGTTGGAAAATATCTGAACATGTACGTCTAGCTCAAGTTATATATATATATATATATATATATATATATATATATACATAGATAGGTAGATAATTCTATTGTAATAAGTGTTGGAAAACATCTGAACATGTACGTCTAGCTCAAGTTCTAGCCTTTGTGCGTGCGTGTGTGTGTGTGTGTGTGTGTGTGTGTGTGTGTGTAGGTAGATAAATTCTATTGTAATAAGTGTTGGAAAATATCTGAACATGTGCCTCTAGCTCAAGTTCTAGCCTTTGGTACCATGGTAGAACACGCAGTGGAAAATTGAATTGCCTAGGAGATCACACATTAGAACTCTAGATTGAGCAAATTGTCTGTACAGACCGCGCACAGTTCATGGTTAATTTTTACACACCCTGCAAGCCTGACCAGTCTACATGACATGGCCATGGTGCCCACACACGGGCTGCACATGTTTCCACATAGCAGGAGAGGAGGGTTCTCTATCATGTCATAGGCCCACACACGGGCTGCACATGTTTCCACATAGCAGGAGAGGAGGGTTCTCTATCATGTCATAGGCCCACAGCTAAAGGACTGGTAGATTGGAAGGTTTTATCGGCCCCCAACCAGGCTGGTCAGCCTGTTTCAGGTTGACCAGATCTGGTTGGCCCCCACCAGCTCCAGTCAGTCAATAAGAAGGGAGTTTCTACGATTCTCAGTTGGCCATCAGATAAGGGGATTCCTTCCTATAAAAGGGAAGCCCAGGCCTTATTTGAGGCAATCAACTTTGAGCATCCAGATGGCTCTGCAGTTCAGCAGCAAGGCTGGTATAGGCTGAACACTAGGGCTTCCTTCTAAAGCCAGACACCTTCACAGTGAAGCATGCAGGAAGAAAGTGCAGCAGTAGGGTGGCAGACATTTGCCCTCAGCTTTGATATTGGTGGAGCAGCACTTTGCTGTACACGGGATCATCTGTGAGAGGCACCTTTTGTACTTCAGTTCATGTCCTATGTTGGACCTGATAACTCCAAAAGCCCAACTCCTTTTCCCTTCTTTTATCATCCTGATTTTTTTCTCCTATATATACACCTCCCTTTTTGTGTTGCTCCTTACTATTGCTTGTTTTGGTACAGGACAAAGAATAATGTATAAATAGAGTATGTAATGGCTGTCATGTATGTTTTACTGTTCAAAATTTGACCAGGTTTAAGATTTTTTAATATGGTGAAATGATGTGAATCATTTCCGACAATGATCAGAAAGTTTATACATGAACTAAGCAATTATATGGCAACAGCTTGCTCCATCCTTGGAATTTGGAAAACAAACAAGACTTGTGCTTGATATTGGAGGTGGAACCGGAAGTCTGAGTGCTGCATTGTATAAAAGAGGAGTGCTTACAATGACAATCACAGATAGAGAATCGGCAGAGAATGGAATACAGTTGGTACTCGAGCGAGGACTTCCAGGCCTTGTACAGACACTTCGTACTCACCGTCTGCCTTATCCTGACCAAGCATTTGATCTATTGCACTGTGCTGATTGTTCAATTCCTTGGCTTGACAATGGTGCGCCACTTACCAAGAATATTCTGTGCCTTATTCCAATCTCAGCATAGATGTGAAAACAGAAGACGCCTGAAAGTACAGGAACTATGCTTTCTGTATCTGTTTTTACCTTGGAAATGTAGACTTTCAACGTTTTAAACTTGAGATAAGTCACCTTGAACACTATATTCTCCCTTGTTAACTAATTTTCCAATTTCAGGAGGTTTGCTTTTGCTTGAGGCTGATCGGCTGGTGAGAGCAGGGGGTTTTGTGATTATTATAAACACGTCAACCAATGAACAATATCAGACGGGTTTGTAGTTCATCCTTTAAATCTAAGACAATTCCAAATCTTCATTGGTTTTTGTTATATTTGTGACAATGTATAGCTTTTCTGAAAACCATTTTTTGCATGCTTTGTGGTTTTCTCAGGCATTGTGAGGCTTACTTCTGCCATGTGCTGGGAGTTACTCACAACACAAGCAAATCTGATAATATGGCAAAAATCTTTGCATAAAACATGCCATTCATTGCATCCTGCAATTAATCGTGATGCATGTGACAATTTTGCTCCTTCCAATTCGGCCTGGTAAAATACCTGCAATGAGATTTTTATAGAGTTTAAAATTGAAGGCGAAACTCTTCCTTTCTAATCCAGAAGTACATTGCTTCAACTGTACTTCTCTAGTAATGCCAGAAATTTTGTTTTTCATTTTTTTGTTTTGTTTTTATTTTGGACTACTTTTTGATTAGCCTTCTCCTTTAGTGCTAGCCTTCGTCATGGCTAAGTCTGCCCTTCACCTCGGGAGTGCCGATGGAAACTCAGCACAAAGACTTTGTATAAATGGATGCTCAAGTATGTGTGGGTGTATGGATTTGTATGTGTGAGAGCATATCTTTATACTATGGTCTGCACCCATTGTTGGGCGCTGATGATGTCAGTGGGGATGTCATAGTAGCTAGTCCCTGCTATGCGTGATGGAGTTTATGGTTTTCAATCTTATGAGTGACTATCGTGAGATTGAAGCTGCACTATGTTGTGTTTTTAGAGGATGAGTTTGGGAATGTTCCTGGATTCATCTAGGTATATTGTTTTTCTTTAGGATTATCTTTATTAAAATGAGTTGTATTGGTATCTTATTGGAACAAAACTCTAAATTATTGTTTGACTGTCAGTTTGGATGCTGATACTGAAACGAACAATACTGATTGTATGACTTGATATGAAGTTTACAACTTTGAATAATGGGGAATAACTCATTAAAAATATGAGCATCACATGTCTTGACCAAGTAAGATGAAATATCTGCAAAAATTGGAGCATGGAGCTAGGGGCCTATGTCCTATCTATACAGAAAAGAAAGCATAGTACTCTACAATTATAAAGGTAGGACTTATTCAGGTTGATTAATTGATTTTAGTATGCATTTTCGCATGCTTTTGCAAACCGAATCTTTGATGATATGGGTACTGCAAGCGGTAAAGGATCACCCATGTTATTATGGTTAATTTGAATGTGTAGTATGGCGTGTCATGAATAACATAGAATAAGAAGGCATGTGGCCCATGGTTGAGGTGGCAAACTGTGACCAGCCTGCTATGTGGATGGCACCTTGCGTGCATTAAGCTGGTAATTTTGCATAGTTCATTCATGTAGTATACTACAAGGGAAAGTTGGATGAGATGGCAAGCATCTTTGTGCCAAGCCTTCACTTGTCCACCTAGGTGGTGTTCGTGCATCTAAATATTTATTGAGAAGGGTTCATGCGTATGAGTCACCCAATCTTGACATAGTATGTTGGGCTTGATTTTAGATGGAAGAGGAGGATAGAATTGTCACACCTAATTGAAAGGCTTTGGGCCATATGGTCACATGGAGGACTCCCCCACCCACTTTGTGCATGTGGGAAGCCAATTAATTGATGGAGAATTGGCTATCAAATGGGAACTCTAGCTTGATGTGACATATGTTTACCCTCACTTTGTCACATTTTGTATATCCTTCTAGCTTCCATGCCTCCCCACTCCCTACCTCCTCCCTGCTCCCTGTCTCCCTGTCCCCTTTCTCTGCCGCCTTGCTTCCCGTCTTGTTTCTCTACCCCCTTCTTCTTTTCCACTTCCTAGCTGTTAAAATGAAGGGCCCAAGGCTCCCCCCCCCCGTGCACCAATGAAGCTGACAAGAGGCAAAATAGATAAGAAAATGAGTGCAAAAGACAAAGGATTAGAGGGAAAGCAAAACATAGTGAAGGAGACCAAGCCTATATAAAAGGACAGCAGGATGCCATTGACAATCTAAATAATAGGAAGACACGATGTGTGGCTCCAGACTGACTTTCATCTCAAACTTCTGCTTCAATAACATTTTCACATGAAGGATATCTTCATCACTATCACTGTGATGATCAAATCATCAACATAAATGACAAGCATCAGAATACCTTTCTCTGTTTTTCTCACATAAAGTGAGAAATCTGCCTTGGAAATTTGAAAGCCAATAGTGACAAGATAATGTCCTATCTTGTCAGACCATGCTCTGGGTGCTTGCTTCAAGCCATACAAGGCTATCTTCAACCTATAAACAAACTCAGGATGAACAGCATGAACATAACCTGGTGGCTGCTCAATATAGACCTCTTCTTGTAAATCACCATGCAAGAAGGCATTCTTTACATCCATCTGATGTAAACACCATCCCTTTGATGCAGCCATAGCAATGACTGCTCTTACGGTTGCCATCCTTGCAACCGGACTGAATGTTAATCGCAGTTGGCTATTGAGGAGATCACTAGGTGGGTGGATGTTACGAAACAGGAGCCTACGAATGCCATCGTTTCAGCCATTGTACTTGAGCACAACAGAGAACCATAAGAGTCCTGGGGATCCCACACACTTCCACCACCTCCTTAGCTGATTCGGATGCCACTAGTTTTGTGATATCGACCTTGGGGATCCAAGAATATGGCATTGAGGGAGCTTGCCGCATAGGTTGCGATCCGACTCGGACTGAACCATTGGTCACACATTTCAGAGACACCCATGCCCGCGTTGGGACACTATGCAGATATACATGGATGAGGATGTCACACCTTTGCAATTAGAGGAGAGACATCCCCTCCTACAACAGTTTGATGTCCCCTAGAGGGAGGGGAAGTGAGCATTAGTCCGAGATGGGTGTCTCTTAATATGACCAAAGTGGACATCCTGTGGCACCCTTGCGTAGGGGGATTGGCCCTATGAGACTCAAACGACCGAGACCCTAACCTGCACTGTTTTGGAACTACAATGGTTCCTTACAGTCAGACCTAGGGAGCTTCTCAGAGTCATACACAGGACGAGATATTGTTTTTTACACAGTGGCTCATCAAATTCTAGAGTGCTTTGCCCTTCGTTAGTGGGTGCACGTGGGAGTCAATATATCGTGATGAGACTAGAGAGGCACACAGAGTTCATGGATCGGGAGGAGTGGCCATTTTATATAGATCATCTCTTATTGGGATAATCTTGATAAGAGGCGTGACACACATGTCAGGTTTCTTTGGATTTAGATACAGTGCATCTCTGCAAGATCTTTTTATTATAGTGTAGCTACTTTCCTCCTGAGAGAGTTTCTAGTTTTTTGGAAGATTTTGTTTCTTGACTTGCTTGTTTATTTTTGCTTAGTCACTTGCTTCGTTTTATCTTTATTTCTTGTTTTCATTCTCTTTTGTTTATTTTGACGTATTTTAGTAAGCACTGGGTTCGTCCAAGAGACTCCGCGGATCTTTAGAAACCCAGTATAGCTGCTTATGCTTGGGCATTGAGGATGACATAAGTGTTGCCTTGCTTGCTAAGTATGTCTTCCTTTTGTTTTTCATAAAAGTTTTTGTTTACCTCTTTTTTCTTCTCTTTCATTTTCTCTTTTATATTCTTTGTAGTCACCTGCTTCGTTTCTTCTTTATTTCTTGTTTTCATTCTCTTTTGTTTATTTGATATTTTAGTAAGCACTGGGTTTGCCCAAGAGACTCTGCGGGTCTTTAGAAACCTAGTATAGCTGCTTATGCTTGGGCACTGACGATGACATAAGTGTTGCTTTGCTTGCTAAGTATGTCTTCCTTTTGTTTTTCATAAAAGTTTTTGTTTACCTCTTTTTTCTTCTCTTTCATTTTCTCTTTTATATTCTTTGTAGATTTTTGATCTTTAGAACAACAAAAAATCTAAATTTGTATGATTGGACTTATTCTAGTCTTACAAAGGTATAAACTTTCCTCCTGAGATCTCACTTGTCTCTAGGGATCTCCATGAGGGAACCAAGTCCTGCCCATACACAACCCTATATCCAAAATCACGGATTTTTCGAGCCATGGAGAAGACCTTTTGTTAGGGACTTCAATTCGAGGACTATTGCTCATCTGGTGTCTAGTACCACTCGTTGACTTTCTAGATATTATATTTTGCTACTTGATATTAATTTGGATGAGGCTGGGCTATCTCGAGTATCTATGAATAGGCGAGGCTCAATCAATATGTATGGGTACTCTTCTTGGACATGGGCAAGATACATGACCTCATCATCTATAATGGTCTGGACTGATGGCCTTCCTCCGATGAATCCACTTGTTTGGCTCTAGTGTGTTTTACTATCTCATGGCATCACCTGCCTTCACCTCACACATCATTGACTTCTCCGTTTTTCCGCCCCACCTCTTGGAGCCGATCTTACTTATCTTTTCTTTTCTTCAGCTTATCCATCCCCCATCACATAGCACACGCGGCACCATCCACAAATCCACATACCATGATATACACTTAGACCATAGTTTATCCCTTGAGTATGCCGCCCGCCTCTCTACCTTGCTCTAAGATCTTGAGGACATCCCATGTTCGGAGGATCGAGTTGCTTTGATCACCCCGACACCCACTTCCTTCATGTTACTGCCTTCCACACCCTTCTTCAAACCATACACACCACCTATCTACCACCTATTGGCTCAGTCCCCTACAATAGCTGATACAATGATGAGTTTAAGGCATTACGCCGTTAGCTTATATTCGAAACAAGTGCAATCTTTCGAGCTTGACTAGAAGATGGCTACTCCGAGTTCTATCAAATAAGATTTGTTGATGAAAATGTCATGAAGATTACTTCTACAACCCTTTAGGGCACCTTAGAACACTATTTGGTCTCATCAATGCCATGTAGACATTCCTTAGAATTCATGCAAACTCCAGCTAAATTCCTTGAAGTCTTCGTCGATGATCAATGCATCTATTCCACCCTAAGCAAACAGTGTCAAACATCAAAATGTCATTTCAAAAGATTGATGAACCATAAGGAAGTATCAAGCCAAATAGTGTATAATTGGAGCCACACAAGAAGGCCTCTTGGGACATTGTTTCAGCCAAATGAATTCACCTAAACCCTGAGAAGGCTGAAGCAATTTCAACCTTCCTAATCCAATCACCAAGTGCCAAGTTTTGTCCTTCGTCAATCTTGTAGGATATTGTAGGCGGTTCAGCGACTAGTATGCCATGATGGCTATTTCAATGACAACACTTTTGAGTAAGGAAAAAGGATGCTCTTTCTTCTTCCCCTATTCTTTGGAATCTAGATTGATCAAGACTTACTATGTCAGTCCCAATTTTGGGACTCTTGCAGGAAAACAAGGTGAAGAAATGTTCATGTATCCTATCAATTTTGCCTCCAGGAGGACGCTAGATCTGAGATGCAATACCCTGAAACTGATAAGCATACACTCTCTTTTTGGTATTTTACATTGTAAAATTTAAGTACTATGTCATGGGCCGATCTTTTGTGATAATCACTAGTAATAGTCACACCAAACAAGTTTTGAATGTCCTAATCCTATGGAATGATTAGCCAAATAGTTGAACATTTTGCAAGAGTATGACTTCACTTTTGAATTTATCGATTGAGAAGAGGACCCAAAAGGGAACGTCTTGTTGGTTATAACAATTGATAATCCATGGTATGGGGGGATACTTTAGTTCTTGACCACTTGTCTCTCCCCCTTCTAAATGTTTCATCCAGGACTAGAAGAAGAATAGAAAAGATAACATGCATTACATGGACATGGAGGATCGAGTTTTAAGGCAGGCTATTGATGCAGATGAAGTCCAGCACGTTGCATATCATGGCCATTGTCATGATAGATTCTGTGGAGGACACTATGCAGCCGATTACACTATTCCATGTTGGTTACTTTTGGCCTACACTTTTCAAGAAGGTGGTGGTCTATTATAAAACATGTGATTTTTGTTAGTTCTTTGGCAAAAAGGATCTTGACCTAGGCAGACATGACCCAATAGTTTTTGTACATCGCTTTCAAAAGTGGGGGTGCGTTTTGTTGGTCCAGTTCCTATGAATACTAGAAAGAAGAAGTATTTAATTGTCACAGAACATAACTAAATGAGTGGAAGCTATGGCTGTTCTAGGACCAGATGAAAAGGTGGTGAGTGATTTCATCTTCAAATCGATTTGCACTCATTGTGGTGCGTTCTCAGAAAGTATGTCGGATCATGGTTCTCATTTTTGTAATGAGGTTGCAGAATTGTGGATGAAACATATGTGCATCAAACATAGGATCTCAAGCATCTATTACCATGTTGCCAATGTGGCAAGTTGAAAGAACATATGACATCTTGTGTAAATCTATTTGGAAGCTTGTGGCAAGTCACCCTAGCCAGTGGGATCTATAAAGTTTTCAAAAGCATTTTGAGCATTCAACCCCACACACAAGACTGCACGGGATAGATTTTCTTTGAGTTGGTATATGATACAGAGGTGGTGCTACCTATGGAGATTAAAATACCTGCCTTGAGGCTAGTATCAAAGCAACAAGACAGAGTAGTGACAGCGTTAGTGAATGGTAAGTTGATGCAGTTAGAAGGGCTAGATGAGACGAGGAGGCTAGCCCTTCTTTACATGGAATCCCAATAACTATTAACAACGTCACAACGCAATTTGGATGCCCAAATTCACAAAGGTTGGGGGCGACAGTTCAATGAAGAACGTCTGGCCATGTGCTTTGACAGCCGGCGTTCACAAGCGAGACAAGAACTTCCTGCTACCATAGACCGGTCGATATAAAGGTGTGGAAGGATAGGGAAATGGCTTTGTTGAGACCCGAGAACTCCAAAAACCACGTGGAAGGAAGATCTTCGATAGACATAATCTCAAGTTTCTTTGTGAACAGTATTGACCCAGCAAAGGTATGCTTTGCATCCTATACTTGGGGTGAGGGAAATGTGAATGATAAAGATGACCAATGTTATTGCGATTAATTTCAATGTGTGTAGTGTGTTGTGTCATGAGTGATATAGAATAAGAGGGCATATGGCCCATGGTTGAGGTTTCTCATGTGACCACCGTACCAATGTGGATGGTTCCATGAGTTGGTGAGTGTGCATATTTCATGCATGTAGTATATTATAAGGGCAAAGAGTGGATGAGATGGCAACAATCTTTGTGCCAACCCTCCACTTGTCCACCTAGGTGGTGTTCGTGGATTTTAATATTGAGGAAGGGTTCATGCATATGAGTCACCCAATCTTTATATATGATGCTGGGCTTGATTTTATATGGGAAAACGAGGCTAAGGGTTGTCACACCCGATTGAAAGGATTTAGCCCATATGCTCATGAAAACCCCCCAACCCACCTTGTGCATGTGAGAAGCCAAGTCATTGATGGAGAATTTGTTATAAAATGGGGACTCTAGCCTGATGCAACCCTCACTTCACTACATTTTGTATACCCTCTTAGCTTCAATGCACTAAGCTTACGACCTCCTCAATTCTTCCCTATGGAGTCCCCCCTTTCCTCTCTCGTTATCCTCCTTCACTCTCTCCCTCCCCCTTTAAATTCCCCTTGCTCATTGTACATCCCACCCATTATTGAATGTATATCCCCATGCTCCCTTCCTTTACCTCATGCCATGCACACCCCTCCTCCTCGTGAGTATGCATCCCCTGCCACTTTGTCTATAAAGTGAGCCTATCCTGCTTGCCCTCTGTGTGCTCTTTCAAACTGTTTGTTTCATTCCTATCCCCTTCACATGCGATCTTACTTTCTTGATATGCTGGATCATTTATATGTAATATAAGAGTTTCGCTCCAAAATTCTTGCTGGCATACATTGCATATACAAAGAAAGTAGTGCTGTTAAATTCAAAACAGTCTGCTATATCAATATAAATTGTAGGGAGTTTGTTCTTAATTGATTGTTTTGAACATGTATAACAAGCAACGTAAGTTGTGGCTTTGGCAGGAATGTTTCGTTGACTCATTGCCTGGTAGATGCAACAGAACGAATTGAGGCCATTGTAAAAAGCTGGCCTCTCCGCCTAACAGCTCCACCCATACGGTTGAAATATGTACCAGCGGCAAGCATTCAAACAGCTAAAGAGGAAGCTTATGTGGCTGATCTTAATTATTGGAAATATTTAACATCCTTTTACTTGCTATCTTTTGGTAATTCAAGGACCAAAGATATTCGAAATGTTATCGACATGAATGCTGGGTATGGCAGGTAATTCTCTTTGATCATCGTGCATCTGCTTTCTACTTCGATCAAATTTGTTTACTGGCTTTAGGTCAAATCTTTTACAATGGTACATGGCTACCCTGCATGCACAAGATGGTACCAGCCTCCACCAACATACTTCTATATGATAATCTGAGTTGATATTCTTTGTTTGGTATCTAGTGTGGCTTGCTCAGGAAGCCCCTTCTTGACTGAAAATGTCGAGACAAACCTTTAAAAATCCCTGGCTATGTAAGTTATTGATTTCAAAAATGGGTGAAATCAATGGGATGTATGAGTGCAGACGTGGAGGAGAGAGACACACACACACATATATGTATATGTATGTAGAGAGAGAGAGAGAGAGAGAGAGATATTACTGCTTCATAACTTTGGTCTGTGTACAGTTTTGCAGCAGCTTTATCTTTAGAGAGTATATCTGAACACTGGTGGGTATTAAATGTTATCCCGATCTCTGGGCCAGATCGCCTCCCTGTTATATTTGATCGTGGGCTTCTTGGAGTCTACCATGATTGGTGAGTTCAAGCCTTCAAAAGCTTATGCTCATTTGATCTGGCTACTTATATCGTGTGGGCAAGTGGGAAGGAATTTTTTAATGAGTTGCACAAGAAGAAAGAATGAAACAGTAGACAAGACAGACGTACAAAAGGCTTACTTTCTTATCTTTTGCAGGTGCAAAGCTTTAGATGTATATCCAAGAACATTTGACTTGCTACATGCATCTGGTCTGTTTTCAGCAGATCATAGGTATGGGCATTGTAATCTTTAGTTGTATTTATGGTTTACATCATTCTGTCTTCTTATGTCTTTTCAGGATCTTGTTTTTCAAATTGATCTTGGGACAGAAGCTGGGAATTCGCTTATTTATGCCAATGCAAAAATGGGTAGAAATATGTGAGGTTAGGAAAGCATGCTAATCTGAAATCTGGGAAGTGCTTTTAAAAGCTGTGAACCCACAAGTTAGTTCTTAGGCAATCAGGTTACTATCATGCGGTACAATTGACAGATGACTTTCGGGTACGTTTATCTTTTTGAAAACACCACAGTAATGCTGGAAATAAATGCCTGATATGAAAGCAGGTGCAATATGGGTGACATAGTGTTGGAAATGGATCGACTGTTAAGACCAGGGGGCTTTGCTCTTATACGAGATGGAAAAGAAAGCGTTCTCAAATTTCAAGCTATTGCAAGGTTTTTGGACTGGAAGACTACTATTCATGATACAGAGAGTGGACCTAAAGGAACCGATAAGCTGCTTCATTGTCAAAAGCCATTCCACAGTGTCAGGCCCAGAAACAGAAGATAAGCCACTGGAAATAAATTATGGTTCTCGCTTGGTGGTGGGAATTCAGATATAACCTTGTCATTCCCGTGACAACTTCAACCACTGAGAGGTTTCCAATGTCCTGTAGATAGAAGTCTTGCTGTACTTTGGAAACTCAGGGATGGAGAGGTACGTTCCTCAGGCGCATGACAAATTTTGTAAGCACAGTCTAGAGTGTTGCTTTGTGATCATGACATAGTAGCATGACAGATGTTTGGTGATGTGGTATTATATACAAACCCTTCTTTCTCATTTCAAAATGGGGATACACAATTCATGCCAGCAAACAATGTTCGGTACCTTGATATAAAAGGAGATTCAATCAAAATGTTTAGGGGGACAAACATGCTAAGGAACTGCAGCTGGGTAAAAGAATTGTGATGTGTTCGGGGAAGCTAGAGCAAGCTTGCTGCTAAGGCTTCTCTGTACCAACAACTGAGATGAGCTCTATTTCATTGTTATCCAGACCGAGCATGTTGAATCATCCCCTTTGTGGCTTGTAATAAAAATCAGATTGATCAATCAAAGACATGAAAAATGTGCTTCATAACACAATGATGATCTCAGGACACCGAATCAAGGGTATTCCCCCCCTCAGGTTGCTGGGCCTGTCAGGCCAAATATGTGTGCAACCAAGGCAGGAGTCGTCGTGAGGACATTGTACTTTTTGACTTATGGCCTTGTTTTGGGAGAAAAAACAGACCTTAAGTTACTCTCACTAGCTGCAGAGGAAGATGGCAAAGAGCAGCATCAAGGCATTGATCATGATTTCTGTCACTTTTTATTGCATGCGCATTGGTCAAATAATAACTGTAATGCAGCCTTCCAGTTCCAGGTTCTTATGTGCATTCATTGTCATGAAGAGCCAAAGTTAAGGTGTCTTTCCAACCTCATCATACGTTTCAGTCACAATATCGGGAAGGGCTAACATTGTGGCCTTGATTGCATAAGTATGGAAGTGATTCAAATTAATTTTCTTGCTTTCCTTGTTTATACTACGCATTTTGGGGGTGTCACGAGAACGTTTAATCTGGCCCAGCATGCCCATACACGCAGGAATTGAGATTTGAAGGCTAACCTCTGTCTGTGTACTTGAACCCTATGCACAAAATTAGGCAAGTGTACATCCCCCCAAGCAAGGGTAAGCATAAATCTTTGCATACACTCCTGAGCTGTGGTATCACCTTCTCGTTTACACAGGAGCCTTCCTCTAATAAGAGTCTCACAAGCTAGTGAGGAGGTAAATTTTTGTGAAATTTTAAGCTTGAAACCACATAGAATGCGAGTGTTGACTCTCACAAGCTAGTGAGGAGGTTAATTTTTGTGAAATTGTAAGCTTGAAACCACATGGAGTGGGAATGTAGAGAGTTGATAGACTGACTAATTCTCTGAACCACTGAAGCAGAAACTGCTACATTGTTTGACTATATGCAGTACTTTTCGTATTTATCCATGGGGTTCAGTTTCTCCGGCTCGGCCAAGGAGCTCTTTAGATTTTCCTTGCTCATACCATTCCATGGGTTATTAATGTTACCAACATGCTATCCTTGGCGTGACTCCTTTAGTTTAATTGGATGGGTGGCCACAAATATAAGCTTATGTAGTCTATCATATGCTAGTATGGGACTTGTTGCTTAAATTGAGTCAATTATCTGTTCTATCATCCATGCATCTTAACCTTGGTCTATTTGCAAGGTGAGATAGGATTATTATCACAAGTTTGAATTGCACGAGGGATAGACTTTCATGGGTAAACTATAAAGAAAATTTGGCTCTTTCAAACTGCTACTCACCATGGAAATTGTCTCCACGATTTGATAGGAATACTTTCACTTTAAGAAGGTTCTCTAGTAGTACAAATATTATATGTAAGAGAGGTTAACATATAATATTGTTTGCAACAAAATTTCTCATTGAGCCATTTGTGGCTTAAAACCCGTAGGGTTTGGATAGTCTAAATTTCTTAATATGCTTTATGTCTACCTTAACATGCTCCATGGCTATTAACACAAGTACCACAAAAAAAAGGGAGAATCTAGGCAATGTACATTGTAAAAAAGTTTTGCCATTACGTTTTGGCGACACCCTTTGTTTTCTTTCTTGATCAGCACACTCCTTATTTTCTTATCTTTCAATTTTAGTGCGCACAGCTTTGAAAATGAAGGTATATCCTTTTTTATTGATACCACTCTCATCTAGTGCCTCTTGAATTACATTGATATCAACTTGATTGTTGTTAGCAAAGTGTTGCATGACATTTCTTCTAATTGTCTTACAGTGCCTTTCCTCGAGCATAAATTTTACAATACCATTAGGCAACAATCTTCTCATCTATTTAATTGGCAAGATTTTGGGATCTGCAGCTGCTCTATCAGGTTCCAAAATCTATCTACATAGACAATTATTACATTTTTGAACTTCTTTTTCCCAAACACATAGGAAGACAAAGTTAATAAACCAACAATTTGTTTCACATTGGCAAAAGACTCATCAGTTCACAATTGCAAATAGAGGCATCATCATCCTCATAACTAGCATCACTTTAATAGCCATGAAATGAAGATATCTTCATAATAGTTTGTGGGAACAAATGCCTATGAGGCGTCAAAGCTACCAAACAAGCCAGGACCCAATCAAGAAGGTAGTTAGGCACAACCAGAAAGTACAATAGAAGCCATTAAGGGGAATGAAGAGGAGTGCCAACTAGTATGGGGAAGGCAAAGCCCCCAACAATGGTCACTAATAGAGCACTACTATATAAGGCAGCATGATAATATTTCTCAAGGATAATATATTGAACTCTTGAACATGCCGATAGGCTATTTCTAGAAATCCTTCATCCCTTTGGTTGTATATTTTGGTTCGGTTAGATTTAGAGTTGCCTTTTCCTATGAGCTTACAGTGCTTCTCTCCTTGTACTTTGTTATTCTTCAGTAACACATGGTTACCTTCTCTAGACATTGAGCATATGAGAGTAAGTGAGAGAGTGGGTTTCTATTTATATCATAAAACTTTGCATTACATACTCTATATAACAAGTAATGTTCACGTGGGGCCCTTTGTAATAGCCAACCCTTTGTGCATTGTGGTGCCAGGTTACCAAACACAAAGTACAAATTGGGAAATTTTGAGGGCTCTGTCTCTTCGTAATCTTTGGCATTGCATAGAATAAGTTGACCACTTGTGGTTATAAGCACTGACTCACACTTTATCACCTCCTCCTACACCACTTCATAGCGCATAGGCGAGAAGAACAACCCAATAAGAGGAAAGAAACCAATAGCACGGACGATGACTTTCGTAGAGAAACAATGTTTGTAAGTGCCTCCCATAATTTAGTCTTCACATTGTGCACGCTGACAAAACACCTCATGCAAAGCACTAGGTAGCTACCCTCAACACTCCCACAAATGCATTTAGAGGAGAGGCATTTGCAAACCTAGCAACATCGGAGACTCTGCGATCATGCCATCCCACCCTCCCATTGCCCACACACTTCACATGGCTCAATAAGCTCCCAGCCTACACAACTTTCACTGATTCGAAGGCAGTAAGGCATCAATCTTGATGAAGAGAAGAGAGATACATTTGGCAATAGCCTTTAAGGCGGCAAAACCTTCTTACATTGGGTGTCCTATTATGGTGGTTATACTCATTCTTGCCAGGTAGAATTACCTTCAAAAGCATTCTACCAGAGTTTCCTACCACCAAGATGGCCCGACAGATCAATGATGAGATGCATTCTCTCAATCAAAAGAAGCTGAGAGTCAGCAAGTATGTGACAAAGCTCACCATTCTTTGGAATAGATTGCTGACCAAGCAACGATCCTTAGAGTCTAGTATGGGTGGTTCATGAGTGGCCTACACCACAAAGCTTTACCAAAGTGCACTATCTATAGTGGACTTCAAGGCATTAACCTTTGTAAACTTTGATGACTCATGCTAGAGTGGTTGAATGAAAAATCGACAAACCAAATGCAAAGAAGAAGAAGAAGCATGATTTCTCCAATGAAAGCATCTATAATCGTGAGTCCAAGGCAATTAGATTTGAAGAGGAGGAAGAGATCGATTTCAACGATGACTTGACACCTCCTCAAAATCCAAGAAAAAGCATTAGAAGATGAAGGAAGAGAAGAGCAAGAAAGAAAAGTGGGCAGACACATCCAAATTGGAAAAGCAAATGGAATAGTTGATGAGGAAGGTCCAAAAAGACAAAGCCAATATTCGATAATAAGCCCTCAACACAAGGAACATTTAATGATAAGCCCTCAGTATGAGGCAGTCCCATCTACATCAGCACAGACTAGTTCCAGTGATGTACAGCCATCACATTCATGCATGGATCCAACTCCATCTACTATCACATCAGATGCAGATACTCAGCAGGAGTTTACTAGTAATCATGCAGTTATTCAACAAGTAAGTCCTTAGTATGAGGCACTCACCTCTCTAGCCACATGCAGAGATACATGCCACAATGCATTCAACACTTTAGGAGAATTCATTTCAGCATCGATCCCTAATGCTTTCACCTCTGACATGGAGCATACCATGGACACGGTTCCTACTAGTAGTTCAAATCAGCAGATTAGTCTTTAGGACATTCCAACATCGGCTCAGCCATGTCGCATTGCACCGCCCTTGGATCCAATGATCACCACCACCTCAGATGGACCGATCATTCCTCAACACGAGGATACTTATGCATTAGTACAGTCCTGCCCCACTGTAGTGGACTTTATCAGGTTTAGCCATACTGTAACCTGGGGAGACTCAGCATTTCATCATGCACTTATGGCTATTATATACATTCCTTACTTGATGCAGATTAGTGGTTGGATCCACAACTTCAAATCAGTCCCTTCATTAGCATTCGGCACCTCTTATGCCCTTATGCATTATCCATTGTATTTCAGGCTTCTAGGCCTTTATATTGTTAGCTCCACCTTGAGCCTTTGATAGATGCTACATCCCATGCCAATGGATGTTTAGCCATGCACACAACAGATGACCTTCACCTCATGATAGTTGAGCATACAAGTCTGATAGGTTACCATATCTTGTCAGCTTTATGGGCCTCTTCATCAGCAATGCAAAGTATCACACTCACACCTTCTGCCTAGATTTTTAACCCCTAGATCACTCTGTCCACACCAACTATCCGGTCTTCTTTGACCCCACATCATTCAATAGAGATTATAGTTTTACTATAGCATACCTCACACATTGTTGTCAGTCCTTTTGGGTTGGTGACACTCTTTTATGTCAAACACTTACTTCATTAATTTTGGACTTGTCAATGTACAAATTCATTTTTACATATACTTTTGGACTAGTTTTCAGATAAAATTTAAGAAAAACCCAATCTTCAAAGCACATATAAAAACATAAAAACAAGCTTTTTTAAATATATTTTTTAAGGACATGAAACTAAAATTATAAAATTTAACACAGCCTAGATAAATTACATTTAAAAATAAGATTCAGTAGTTGTAAACTCTCTTAATATTTAATGGTGTTAATAAACACCTTCAAAAGTTACAGTATTAAAGAAACTCTCACCATATTTATAATAGAATTTGACAAACACCAAAAGTTACAATAAGCCTGAGATAAGTTACACAAAAAAATAAGGTTCAATAATTGTAAACTCTCTTAATATTTATAGTAGTGTTTAGGAAACACTTTCAAAAGTTAAAAGTGGAAGTAGCAAACTCTCATAATATTTATAAAGGTGTTGAAAAACACCAAAAGTTACAATAAGCCTCTCATTGGAAGGCAAATCTATTTTCAAGACTGTAGCCTAAATTCAACCCATTTAAGAGCTGAGCTCATCTCATCCTCATCGATGTAGTTAAAATTATAGAAGAGAAGTAAGAATTGATTAATTTTCTATTTTCAAGACTTTAGCCTAAATTCAACCCATTCAAGAGCTGAGCTCATCTCATCCTCATCAATGTAGTTAAAATTATAGAAGAGAAGTAAGGATTGATGAATTTTCTCCTGCATAACACTTTGTTTATTCCAAATGGCTTGCACTTCCTAGGGTGGAAATCTTCCATAACGAGCCACACGCGAAGATATCTCACTTTGAAAGTCTATCAGCTCTCTCCTATATGACTGCAATTTATCTATTTTAGTAGTAGCCATACTTATTTTTCTTTTCTCTTCCTTCTCTAAGCCCTTCTGACAAGCAAAGTCATCCTTCTCGTACTGGGTTAATGGAGCTGGATTTCGCTTTCTCTCCTCTCTCTTTCCTTGGTTCTCGGCAATCCATACTTTGATGTTGCTAATGGCTTGCTCGACAGAATCGATTACCTTAAAAAGATCCATAAAAACGAGAGGAGGAAGGTAACGAGAGTGAGGAAGGTAACTAGAGGAGGTAAGGCAAGATGAAAGGAGTATGCTTGAGAAGAGGAGGTAAGGCTACGGGCAAGATGAAAGCAGCAAGCTTGAGGAGAGGAGTAAGGTAAGAAGAGCAAAGTGGAAGAAGTGTTTGCTGCAGGTGAGATATAGAAGACGAACGAGAGGAGGAAGGTAACGAGAGTGAAGAAGGTAACTAGAGGAGGTAAGGCAAGATGAAAGGAGTATGCTTGAGAAGAGGAGGTAAGGCTGCGGGCAAGATGGAAGGAGAAAGCTTGAGGAGAGGAGTAAGGTAAGAAGAGCAAAGTGGAAGAAGTGTTTGCTGCGGGTGAGATATAGAAGACAAACGACTACTAGGGGATTTATAGAACTACAGACTCATAATGTGAGATGAAAGATTTAGAATAAAGAATCAGTAGAGGCTGAGATGACTAGATTATCTGAAGTAACAGATGCAAGACCATAATGCGAGACATGTGAGACATGTAAGATAGTGAGTACATTGAAATCTATAAAATAAAATGATGGGATGCAAGACCGTAATGCGAGACATTTGAGACATGTAAGACAGTGATCAGTACATTGAAATCTATAAAATAAAATGATGGAACACAAGAATGATATAATTATTAGAATCTCATCATGAGATATTTTTTTAATATAATATAAGTTAGACTTGCTGATGCAAGACCGTAATGCGAGACATGTGAGATGATAGATTTTGAGTACATTGAAATCTATAAAATAAAGTGATGGAACATAAGAATGATATAATTATTAGATTCTCATCATAAGATATTTATTGTATATAATAAATTAGACTTTCAAAAAAGTAAAACCAATTTAATAAATTTAGAGAGGTGAGTTGTTCATTGAGTGAAGTAAAAAATAAAAGATCGTAAATGTGAGAGACACATGAGATGATAGATTTTGAATCGGTCTAAATCTATGAAATAAAGTGATTGAAGACAAGAATAATATAATTAGACTCCCTTCTTTTGTCCATCCTAGTCCTTCTACAAGCACATTCTTCATTTATCACTCTTAATTTATCATCTCTCCACCCACCATGGATGTCCTTGGCATCGTCGGAGATGTGGAGTCTGGAATCGACAGTCTCAAACAATGGGTTGCTGACCAAGGAGCAAGGAGAGATGCAAGAATTCGACAAGGCTCTTCACTCACACGGATGGAGAGAGAGGAATTCGATGCACAGAGGCGGACAGAGAGGGAGGAGACTCAGAAGATAGTAGAGAGCGAAAGACTTTTATAATGTATTATAAAAGCACGACAAGATCTCTTGGACTTCTTAAGCAACCTACGTTATCGAAGCACTCGGTATGGCCGATTTGATTGGGATGCTGAAAGAACAATAAAGGCCTCCCAAAGAGATTATAAAGAAACAATCTGTGGCTGTTTGAATTTCTTCCTTCATTGTAATTATGTTGACGATACGGAAGTGGAGCCCGTGGAAGATTGGATTGTTGAGAAGATAAGAGATACTAATGATGAGATCTTCTAGTGTGATCTTGGCCTCTGTGGCCTATCCAGTGACTGTTTGAATTTCTTCCTTCATTGTAATTATGTTGACGATACAGAAGTGGAGTCCGTGGAAGATTGGATTGTTGAGAAGATAAGAGATACTAATGATGAGATCTTCTAGTGTGATCTTGGCCTCTGTGGCATGTCCATCATGATTGCTTGAATTTCTTCATTGAAATTATATTGAGGATATTGATGTGGAGTCTGCAGCCTGTCCATCATGATTGCTTGAATTTCTTCCTTCATTGTAATTATGTTGAGGATATGGACATGGAGTCTGTGGAAGATTGGATTGTTGAGAAGATAAGAGATACTAATTATGAGATCTTCTAGTGTGATCTTGGCCTCTATGGCTTGTAATAGTTTTGTATTCTCTGCAACAAGTTTGGTAGGGCTGAGTAGATTATATTAGAATTGCTAATACAATTTATTTTTTTAGAATTGCTAATAAAATAATAATACAAATTGAATAAATATCATAAGTAAATATCCTAATGTATTGTAACATTTAACATAAGTTAAAAAAACACTATCATTAGTCAATACAAACAAGATAAAAATATTCAAGGACTTGTGTTTCTTTCTACATGTTTTACAACTGAATAGAGTCTGATGAGTCCTCTTGAGGCTGTGATTCTCTAAGAGTACATTGAGTCTCTACTTCTTGTGTGGATGGTGTACATTGAGATTCTACTTCTGATGCAATCAGGATAGACTCAATCTCTTCCTCCTTTGCAAGATGTGATGTTGTAGATGCACATTGAGTCTCTACTTCTTGTGTAGGAAGAATGCATTGAGTCTCTAATTCAAGTGGAGACTGTAATGCTTCTACTTGAGGCTGTGATGCAGAAGGAGACTGAATTGTCTCTTGTTTTTCTTTGGCTTCCTCAGGTTCTTCATTGAGTCCATCATGTTGTTTCCCAATGGTAGCAATTAGGTAGTGAACAGTCTTAGCCATAAAATCTTGTAGCTCGAGCTTTGTATATGCTTCTATTGAGACATGTTCAAAAATTTCATTAAGGAACAACATGAAGTTGTAGGCAATTCTCCACCCACTACTAAACTTGTCTTTCTGCTCCACTACGAGGCATGTCTGGAAATTTGGTTGGTCTTAATGCTCCCTGATTTTCATAATCGCAGATACTAACTTGTTTGCAGACCTGTCCATCATGACATATGACAAAGTGAATTTGTGTAGTAAATAGTAAGATGCATGTTCATAATGATATGATAAAAGAACACTTACTTGAACACCCCGTGAAAGCTTGTAAATGAATTGACAAACCAACAATGGTTGTCATCAAGATCCCATACCATCAGGCTCCAATGTGAGCTACATCACCAATAAAGAGCGATAAGATTTATCACAATATTAAGTATTAATTGACACAACATTACAAATAAAAGAGTAAAAGAAAGATTGAGACGATACTTACTTCTCATAATACGGCATAAAGACAACTAGCATGCCGTCCAAGTCTAAAGGTTGTAGCATTGAACAAACATCATCTACTGTCTTCTTGGTATCACTAAGTACAGCTGAAAGGAGAGAATCAAGCATACACACACGATTCTGTACTGATCTAGGAAAGTGAGATATAACTGTACTACAGCAATAAATAAACAAATGTTAGAAGCAGATTGAATCAAATGATTGAAGTATCAAGCCAAGAGATGTTCATATCAAACCTGAGGATAGCCATCATGACTTTGTCATTAGCCTCTTTCAAAGGGTCGGAGAGGATTGTAACTTCCTCGCTACCAAATGTCAAAACACGAGATTGCTTGCTAATGATAACCCTAACCTCAAAAGCGCTCCCCATTTCGTCCAATACAACGGTTACATTAGGACAACTTATGGGCGTAGCAACCGATGTTTCCTCTGGATGCTCCACCACGTTATCAATAAATGCCTTAATGATAGATGAAATAAATGCATATAGATGCAAGTCTATATATGTCGACAATGAGGTTTCACCGCCACTGAAATTAAAAATTAGAGCAAGGAGCAAAAAGCAGTTATATCCGACTCTCCACCCACAACTGTGGTCATCATCTGCAGGGCATGTTACATACTCTATTTGATCTTCTAAGTCACCTTCCATTTGCATAAGTGCATCTATAGCACCTACTAACTTTCGTGCCGATCTACACATCAAAATAGAAAACATAAATGAATGTGTGCATTGCATAGGATGCATCTCATTGACGTAATTATGACACAAGTAGGTTATACTTACTCTAACACACTGGCATGGATAGATGCTATTGAATTGACAAAGAAACATTGCTTGGCTAAGATGTCCACAATCACCAAGCTCCAATGCGAGCTGCATTATCAATCAAGAATAATTATTATTTGATATAATCCTCCACAATGTAAGAGATAAGCTAAGTAGGGATTGATACTCACTCCTCATGATATGCAGTAAAGATAACTCACGCCGCAGTCAAATCAACAGGTTGCAACCACTTAAAAACATCATCTATGGTCTTCTACTTATTGCTAAGTACACTAGAAACAAGAGGATCGACCATATATGCACATCTCTGTATATATAGGGGCAGCTATTCTAAAACCATACTGCAATAAAAAGAAAAGAATATTAGTTCATTTGATCCAATGGAAATACAAAAGCATAAAGTCAATAAAAAGTTTGTGTCAAACCTGAGGATGGCTATTATGACCTTGTCATTAACCTCTTTCTTGAAGTTTATAAGGATTGAAATGTCCTCTTCATCGAATAGAAAAGTAAGAGGTTGTTCTCGAACTTGAAACCTAACTTGAAATGACTTCTCCATTTGTTACAAGGTATGATTATTTTCTAGAGTCATCCGATGGATAGCCAAAGCAGCTTTGCTTTCTTGAGATGAGCTTTCTGTATCCTCTACTCCAGCTATGTCCTCCTCATCCTCCTCCTTCCCCTTCTCCTATAAAAGGATAAAATAATTATGAGATTCAAAATTTTAAATTAATTATAAATTTAAAAAGGCCTTTAAATGAATAAAGAAAATTAAACATAAGTTTTCATACCTCTAGATATCTTCGTGGTCTTTTTATGTAACCTTCTGAGGTCAGTGTCATATCCATCTTCTTCAGCTTCCTTACTATCATTGGTGTCCTCATTATCATATCCAGAGCTTTTAGCATTTTCATCATCTTTCTTGCTCTCGTCATACATGGCCATCTCTATGTCAGCATCCTCTTCATGTGAGATCGGACCTTTCTTACCATACTTTATTGTGAGAGAAGCCACAGTATCAAGGTATTCCAAGCAAGCAGGGCTCTCAATAATATTTACATGGTGTCCTTTTCTGATAAGAGCTTCAAAAACATGTCCCATTTGACACAATGTGACTTCCCATCTAGACGGCAGCAGAAATTCCATCATACTAATTAAAAGATCAACAATTTTTGCTAGCCTTTCATAGTGATTTGCGTTGCGATGGAGGGGACTTGGAGCTTCATGCTCTTCCAGCAGTAGTTGCAATCTCTTTGCATTCCCTCTTATGTTGTTCTGTAAGGAGTGATCATTGTAAGGGCTCTTCATGCACAAGAAAAAGGTTTCAAGACTCTATATCTTGAGACCGCATTCTCTCTTGTCCCTTTTTCTTGAGTATATACCATTGTAAATCTAAAGCTCATTGCCATATTGTTTTTCTAGGGTAGCAGACATTTTTTCCTTGTCATCTTTATCAGCAAATATGACTGTTACATAGTCCCACTCTACCAATGGTGGTATGTAATATTCTGTCAAGGAGTTGACGAATGTCATCTGGTGATATTTCATAGACAAAGAAAAGCTGAGGCCTCTCCCAAGCAGTGTTGTCGGACAAAAAATCATTCAATGAAACTCCCTTGCACTCAACACTCTTTCTAGACTCTAAAATGATTTCATAAGCCCTTGTTCAAAGTTTTTTCTTTTCTGAGAGTGTGCTTATTGATGACTTTTTGTGTATATGCATACACATTTTCTGGAATGTCACTTGTCATAGAAGGAGTAATTTCATATCCATCATCTTCTACCTTCACCCATTTATGCACCCAAGCCTTCTGTTTAGCCGACGGTAAAGCTGATGCCATTTGCCTCACAATGCTACGATCAATTTTACATTGTCTAATTGGAATATTTTTTTCTGCCAACAAATATTCAATTGCACTCTTTACTGCATCACGCTTGACCTGTTGGATGATGCAATCTTCCATGCAATGATCTTTATCCTTTTTGTTAAAAAACCATTCTTTGGACATTAATTTCTCTGTAGCAAGACTTGTGTATTTGTCTGGTAAGTTTCTTAGAGTCCTCCACATCCGAGCTGTCATCTCTTTTTTCTCAATCTTCTTTGCCTTGTCTTTAATCAATGATGGAGCCTCATATGTGACATCTCCCTTCTCACATGCAAGACACACATCTTTGATCTGATGAAAAACTTCATCACTATGGAAAAGTATGCTTGTGTAATCTTGATACCTATCCCTTACTGTCTTAAAGCTTGTAATCACCCCTACTCTTTCCTGCTTTCCCCTTGGTACAATGGCACTCAAGCATGTGTAGAAGTCAACAAGATTATCCACTTCCACTTTAGTTCCAAATAAGAATGTACAAAAGGTCCCAAAACGGACATACAAATGCATGAAAAGACAACGAGTCCATGCAGATCCAGAAAAGCAACCAAAGAGAATAAGAGTAATGAATGAAGATGTTATGCTAAAAGCAATGCGATCTACATGTTGTAACCGTATATGTATGCGATCCATTAACTTACATGACATCAAGGGTTGTAGAGAACATGTCTGGCAAAGGAAAGGAAGCAGAAGAAATGAATACCTACTGACGAGATTGTCTTGCTTTCTTGTAAATGATAAGAGAAGGCGAAGTTCAGGACAACAGATAAGGCCTCTTATAAATGGAAAAAGTATTTGCAATAATGCATATCGCATTATTATAGGATTATCACATGGCACATATTGGAATTTGGCTAATAAAGCAAAGTATGGAGTTAAATTTAACATTCATGGAAACATAGGAAGGCCCAAAACAAGAGCCTCAACGGTTGTGGCAATAGTAATTTTGAAAGATTACATTTATGAAAATGCTTTACCGCAACCCCATCTATCAAAAATGCATCTTCTAATAGGTTTGACCAAAAAAGAAGTATTTAACTCTATTGGAGAAACACGGAGGCAAAGAGGGCATGCACCTGCATCTTTTCATACTTTGTATACTCTTTGGAAAAAAAGCTTTGGACATGTCAAAATCCCAAAGAGGCAAAAAATGTCAAAGTGCAACGACTGTGATGATCTAAAGCGAGCACTTGAGAGTGCAACATCTCCAGAACAAAAAGAAGCTTACAAAAAAAAGAGAGAATTTCATCATGGACTTGTTCGACATTCTAGAATAAAATATGCATTTTGGAAGGAGCAAGCTATTTCTCACCCAAATGAGTACGTGTGCGTTATTGTAGATGGTATGGATCAAAATACAACAACATTACCTCAATTCGTTAACACTCCACCTAAGCTACAAGGAAAATACTTTTTAAAGACAGATCTATGTGGAGTGTTAGTGCACGGATTTAAGTTTTTTGCAGACATATGGATTGATTCCTTGCATCTACATGATAGTAATCAAGTTGTAACATCCGTTATGAAGGCAATTCACAATGTACATGCAGAAAAAGGTCGCCTATCAGCAACTTTGAGAGTACAAGTAGACAATTGCAGATGAGACAATAAGAATATACTCTTCTTTGCATTTTGCTCAATGCTAATCGCTCATAGAATATTCAATGAGATTAAAGTTGGGTTTTTGTTGGTTGGGCACACACATGAGGATATCAATCAAGTATTTAGCACGGTTTCAAGAGAACTAAAACACAAGGACATGGAGATGATGGATGACTTGATAAGAAAATGTGGGAGGCAAGTTGGTGGCCGTAAGGAAGGAACAATATGCTCAATGGTTGAGAGGATGTATGATTGGAAGAGCTTTATTCTACCTTTCATACAAAAAGGTGGTGATGCCCTGATAGGTCATAGCGCTCCACACTATTTTCGCTTTTTCTTAAAGGATGAAAAACCAGTGATGCAATGGAAACACTATTCTCTTGATATGAAATGGAAACTTGAAGAACCTAACTCTCTCTTAACTTCAATCCCGAGCAAAGAAATGCATCCAACATGGGCTCCTATAAAAGAATTCAGCGAGAAATCCAAAGGTGAAATAGAAGGCTTAAAAGCTTTTATTACATACAAAGAGGAAATGCTTCGGAGATTTCCTGATTGGAAGCCCTCTTGGAAGGAACACACTACTGTTGTAATTAGCAAGACTACCAATTGACAAAGGACCTTGCAAAAATGCGAGAAGATGATATAAAGGCAAAACGGCCTTTATTTTGGCCAAATGTTGGTAATGACTTGCATCCAGCATGTGGTCTCTTTGAAAATGAACGTCCATATTATGGACCCAAGAAGAGAGAGTTTATGCCACAAATAGACATAGACGTCCATTATTTTGTTACAGGTCAACCATCGGATGATGAACATGAGAATGTAAAGTTTTGGGTTGCGAAAGTAGTTGACATGAGCATGGATGATCGGGGGAGAGCTACAACATTTACAGCGATATGGTATGAGCCAAGGGGTAGGAAGGAGAACCAAGATAACAGTACATTGTATAGTAGTTGTCTGAAAAAGGAATGGGTCCCAAACCATGATGCAATTTCAAGACTTTCCACAGAGACAGTCATAGTATCCTGGAAATCAAGGTCAAAGAAAACAAAGAAGCACATGGGGTATGATGTAGAAGACAAAATAAAATTACCGCAACCAATTATTACGCACATTACAGAGTTCATAAAGATGCTTGCCCAGGAGGAAATAGAAGGAGATAGCGCAAATGAAGAATGCCTATGATAACACCATTCAAATATCGAGAAAGAGTGAAGGTGGTGGTGGTAGTCAGATGAGAGTGAATGAAGATGGCACCCAAGCGACAAGTGATGACAGAAAGGACATTCTGAACAAGCAAATGTTTTGATCGCTCATTTCTGTGATCATGATAGAAAAGGACATTCAAACAAGCAAATGTTTGGATTGCCCATTTGTACTAAACTCATTGTAAAGGAAAAATTAAATTATTGAAAAGGCCACAGGAGATCTTGTACAAAGACTCATCCAGAGCAATATTTGTTGTAAAACTTATGATATGATAATGTAAAATTGCAAGCATAGCTATTGCTATTTTTTGGAGTACAAAAGAGGCTTCCATCATGTCTCATGTCTATATAAACCTTTTAATTTCTTGAATATTCAAGAGTGTTATAGTTTTCTGCATTGAAAGTAAAAAGAGTCTTACAGGTCTCTTATGTATACATTTTTAAAATGTTGTGAATCCTCAATAGCATGGTTTTTCATGGATTTAAACTAATAACTCGGATTTTTTATTTTAAGAATATGATTCTTATAAACAAGAAATACAAATTTAGGATTTAATAGTAGTTTTTGCATTATTTGTACAACATTGTAGAGAGATATTTTGAAATGTATTATGTGAAAATGATAGTGCCAGAAAGTAAACTTTTGATTCTCGAATGACATTTTCATAAAGTAAACTTTTCATTTGGGAAGGATTTTAAGGAATACTCCAAAAGTAGACATATGAGTCCAAAATTAATGAAATAAGTGTTGTCACAACCTACCGGATCACATCTCCATCGCTACATCAACTAGCCTCACATCCAAATGCCTCTTCTACAAAGCAGTTACATAGTCCAAGGTGAGTCATCAAGGATGACCCACAACTTAAGAGGGGGAAGTCCATGTTATGTATAGGATCGTAAGTTGTACTCATTGTACATACTTCTACTACAAAGTCACTGTGCTCACGCATGCATATACTGCTCTAATTTCTTTTCATCTTTGGATGCTATATGTGCACTAAATGAAATCCACAAAAATATATTGTACATGTGCCCTCTACTTACCTATTGCAATTTAAGAGGGGCGTTAGGGCCAAACCCTAACCCTAAGGGTTTCAGATGTATATCTTCGTGCTCATGTTCAATACAACTTAGTATATAGGTAACTATATCGTGTGCACTCCTCTCTCTCTCCCACTCTCACTTCCATTATTATCTCTCTCTCTCCCTCCCTCTCTCTCTCTCTCTCTCTCTCTCTCTCTCTCTCTCTGTGATTGGGTTGAGAGCACAATTGGAGTGAAGCAGGGCTGTCCACTCTCACCAATAATCTTCAAACTCCACTCTCTCTTCCAATGTCATCTCTCTCTCTCTCTCTCTCTCTCTCTCTCTCTCTCTCTCTCTCTCTCTCTCTCTCTCTCTCTCTCTCTCTCTCCCCCCCTCTCTCTCCCTCCCTCTCCCTCTCCCTCCCTCCCTCTCCCTCCCTCTCCCTCTCTCTCTCTCTCTCTCCCCCCCCCTCTCTCTCTCTCTCTCTCTCTCTCCCCCCCCTCTCTCTCTATTGCATCATTCTGTCTACATTTACGCATAGAAAGCATGGATCATACATTGGATTGGTTGACTAACTCACTCTTGATTGTTTTAATAAAATTGAGGGAAAACAAAACAACATCAAATTGTTGGACCATGGAGGATTAGACATTAATTTTATATTGAATTTATACACATTACTTGAGGAGAGGTGGAGAGACAATGAGAGAGATCATTGGTGAAAGAGCTCAGGAAAGAGAGGAGACGATAGGAGAGATCAAGAGTGAGAGCACAAAATGAGAGCGAGAGAGAGAGAGAGAGAGAGAGAGAGAGAGAGAGAGAGAGAGAGAGAGAGAGAGAGAGCACAACTAGGACTTGGTAAGAGGGAGAGAGAACAAAGAATGGATGTGAGAGAAACACTTGGGGAAGCCAAAGCAGAATTAAAAGAAATTGACAACCAATTGTAAGTTTAATTGCCATTAACCAAGTGCTCAACCAAGTGCTCGGCCACCACGACTAACTAATTGTGTTACCAATAACAAAGTGCCCAAAGAGCATGACTGCCTACTCTAGCCATAGGTATGTTTGGACTTCCTTTTTAGCATTTAGCACCTCATGTCTTGGACACTACTAATCCGTCCACCTAACACTTCATTGATCCATCTAGTATGGATAAATAGGTAATGAAGTGAAATCTTTTATTTAAAATGAGAGGTCATATGGTCTATTGTTTAGGTGGCAAAGCTTACCTTTATGCCCAACCTTCCAATTTGCATGGCTCCATAATGGCATAAAGTAGGAGGTGTGCAAAGCTCAAGCACATAGGATTGCAATTGGGAAGCTAGAGTGAGGTGGCAAACCTCTCTTATTCCCACACTTCCTTGTGGTGGATGGCACCCCATGATAGCATAAGTAAAAGGTGTGTGAATTCCAATCATGCATATAATATGTTACAATAAGGAAAGTAATGAGGCAAGCATCAATTTGCTAACCCTCCAATTTTCCACATAGTTGGTGTTGATGCTCTTGTTGGCTCACTCTTGATGGGTTAACTCAGAGATGCTCGGTGCTCGTGACTAGACCCCAATCCTATGTATTGCTCAGGTGAAGATGCTTGCTCTTGCAATCCTTAAGTGCTGATTGTGCATGCTCATGAGTGAAAAAATATATGTCAACAAGATAACTCGGAGGTTGGGGTTGTTGTTTAAGGGAAAACCATGTGATGACGAGGGATACACATGGTTAGAAAGTATAGCGCCAAAGTGGGCATACACAACATATACAAATGGAAGGAAAACTACACTTGTATATTAAAGAATCTATTACAACTAAGCTGCCTCAGCTTGGAGTGTACACTCGTCGATAGCAAACTTCCTAACCTAGCAAGCTAGGTGAGAGGGAGAGCATGAAGTAGATCGTCACTCGCTCTCCCTCTTGCCTATTACAACACTTTTTCTAAGTCTACTATAGAGTTGCCTTCCATAGTTTCTGCACTCAAATCATTGGACCACTACTGGTACCATTGGTGTACTTCCCTTAATTTCTAGTAACCTCTGCTTCAAACTCAGGGTCAATGATTCTTGTTGTTGATGAAAAATTAACAAACACACTGTTGACTATTGTTGTCTAGTCACCCACTCGTACTCACTCCTGTGTTGGCCTAACCCAAGGGTGAACATCTTGCATCTACTTCATTTAACTGGGGTCCTCATAGTTCAGGATTATCTGGCACCAGCCTCTATTCAAAGGCTGAGGCACATAGGTTGAAACTCCAGGGTCACCGTATGGGATTGTGTCTTTGATGATGGGGAGGGGCAACAGATGGACCTAGTGTAGAGGATGGCCTAGCTTCATCAATGGCGGGAGGTCAAGAAGATGATGGTCTTTGTGAAGGAGGATCAAAAGAGTTGAACCTCTGGCATTGATTCGATGGAGGCCAGGGGTAGAGAGAACTAATGTCAATCAAAGGTTGATCGGGTTTCATCAGCCAGTCTACAAACTAGATCTTTGCTATGGGGTCCTCTATAGGGTACATTTTTGGGGCAGCAAGGGTCGTGTTCTCATCCTTTACCACTTCTCTTGCTCTAATGAATCTATAGCACTCATTGCTCATCTCTTTGAGTTCTCTCTCAACATCTCTTGTTATATGCAATCATGGGAGACTAGTGATGAAGGGCCAAAGGTACTTTAAGGCCCTAAGCAAATATTATGCCATCTCTCCAATGACACCACACTTGCATAGCTGATCTTGTTGGCTATGCAAGCCAATTCAATGAGGTTATAGAAATAGTAGAGAGCATGCCTTGTTAAGCTAATGTCACAGTGTGGCATATTGTTTGGGTGATTGTTGAAAGTGGGGTAATTTGAAGCTTGGAGGCATGCAGTGCAATTGAATAAAAGGAATGCTATAGCTTATAAAAATGATATATTACAAACTATAGCTTGACTATTGCTTCTTGTGTCTGTTCTTGGGGATTGAGTGAGAGAGAAGACATTATGAATTAGTTTGTTTCTAGAAATAGAAGCAAGACATACCAATGCCGAAGATCTACTAACATTTTCAGTCTTGCTTGTATATTCTTCTTCATATATCTTGCATGCAAATTCTCCACAAGGTTGTCGTGGTCATTATGGTAATCAACAAAAGTTTGTCATGGTAATCAACAAAAGACTATAATTTTGAGTGCATATGAAGACTTGTGTGTATTCACTAAGATTTATAATTTATTCGTAATAGGGGCATAAAGCCCTACATTTTGATCATCCAATTTGCCATTGTAAATTGTATATGCATGTGAGCTTGTAAATAGTAGTTCCCTTTAGTTTTTGCATCCATGTGAGCTTGCATGTATGCCTCCTATTTTTCTTCTTAAGCTAGCTTTCATAGCATTAAGAGTGGATATCTTGCAAAGATCATCATTCACCTTCTTACATATGTCTTTTATGTAGGTTATAGCTTAGTAATTGAGAGTGCTCTCAATGGAAGCAAGAACAGAAGAAGGAGAGAGAGAAACAGAGAGACAGAGAGCCATACAAGTTTTGGTGGGTGCAGAACCACCCTAATCTTCTTTTTCATTCATTTATATATGTGTTTGAGTATTGTACATAACCGGGGTAAAGGCACAGTGACCTTTAACCCCCACAACCTCCCACTTAAAGGACAATGTGCCTTTAAGGGAGAACAACCAGTGAGCATACTATCCAATGCCCATCAATACATGATAATACTCAAACCACTGACTAGGTAGACTCTTCGTCAGCATATCTGCAGGGTTATCATCTGTATGAACCTTGACAAACTCTATGCGCTTGTCCTCAAGTACCTCCCTGATGAAATGGTACCTGACCTCAATGTGTTTGGTCTTTGCATGAAAGACCGGATTTCGTGCTAGCTGAATAGCACTCATGAAATCACTATGCAATGTCGGTACACCTGTATGAATCCCCAAATCTCCCACTAGCTGATCAAGCCATATAGCCTCCTTGCAACCCTCTATGGTTGCAACATACTCAGCCTCTGTGGTAGACAAAGCAATGCACTTCTGTGTGCGAGACATCCATGACACTGCCACCTGCAAAGGTGAACACATAACCAGAAGTGGATCTCCTACTATCCACATGCCCTGCATAGTCTGAATCTGTGTACCCAAGTACACGCATGTCTCCTCTACCAAAGCAGATGCACATCTCCTTGGTACCCTTCATGTACCTCATGATGCACTTAACTGCCTCCCAATACCTCTTTCCTAGATTAGCCATATACCGGCTAACAACTCCCACTGCAAATGCAATGTCTGGTCTAGTAGCTATCATAGCATACATAAGACTCCCAACTGCTGATGCATAAGGAACCTTGGCCATCATGGCCCTTTCCTCATCTGATGTGGGACTATCTATATGACTCAATTTCACATATGGAGGCAATGGAGTACTCACTGCCTTCCCCCCCTCCATATTGAAACACTGGAATACTTTTGTAATATACTCTTTTTGTGAAAGCCAAAGGAGTTTCCTACTCCGATCACGTGTGATGCGCATACCAAGAATATGACCTGCAAGTCCCAAATCCTTCATATCAAAGGCCTCATGCAACTTGGCCTTTAATGCATCTAGCTCATAAGTATTCTTGCTAGCCAATAGCATATCATCCACATATAGTACCAGGATTATCAGGCTATTATCCTTAGCCCTTTTAGTATAGAGGCAGTGATCAATTTCACTCCTTCTAAAATCCTGGGACCGAATGAAAGCATCAAACTTCTGATACCGTTCTCTAGGTGCTTGCTTAAGACCATAGAGACTCTTCTTTAGCTTGCAAACTAAATGCTCTTTGCCTTTTTCTTCAAAGCCTTCCGGCTGCACCATGTAAATTTCCTCATGCAAATCCCCATGCAAGAAAGCTGTCTTGACATCCATCTGCATAAGCTCCATATCCTCTACTGCCACTAGTCCAAGCATGCATCTAAGTGTGGTCATCTTCACAACCAGAGAGAAGATCTCATCAAAGTCCACACCCTTCTCTTGCTTGAACCCTTTAGCAACCAAATGGGCCTTGTACCTAGGCACATCATCACCTGTGACCTTCATCTTGTCGACCCATTTACATGGCAATGCTTTCTTTTCATGTGGCAAAGAAACCAAGTCCCAAGTCTTATTCTTCATAAGTGAACTCATCTCTGATTGCATATAGCATACTCCCACTTGCATTGATCCTCACGCATCATAGCCTCTTTGTACAGCCTCTTTGTACAAGAAGGCTCCCCGCAATCAGTAAGCATCACATAGTCTACCCCTGGAACAAACCTATCAGTCGGTCTAGACACTCTAGAATATCTTCTCAAGGGAATTTCAGCTTGCTGTCCCATTTGCATATCAGCCACATTTGGCTCATCATTTCCACCAATAGATGATCCATCATCTAGCCTTGATTGTATACCTGTGGGAGTACTTGGTGGTACCATTTCTTGCACATTTGGTGCATGGACACCTTGCTGTCTATCAACATATGCAGGTGGATTCACATCCTGGAAAGTGATTCTCCTCATTTCCACATCCCTCATGGGTGCCTTATGCATCTTCTTCTCATTGAAGACTACATCATGGCTGTGTATGATCTTCTTTGCTTCTGGATCCCAGAGACGATAGCCCATCTCTCCACTTTCACCATAACCCAGAAAGATGCATTTCCTAGACTTAGGATCTAGCTTCCTTCGAAGCTCTTTCGGCACATGTGTATATGCCGCACACCCAAATATACGCAAATGAGAGTAAGAGGGCTTCTTGCTACTCTATACCTCTTCAGGAATACCACCATCCAAACTCTTACTAGGTGATCTATTGATCACATGCACTACAGTCTTCATTGCCTCAGCCCAAAAACCACCAGAAAGACTTGCATTGGAAAGCATGCATTGCAACTTTTCTTGAATGGTATGGTTCATCTTTTCCGCAACTGGATTTTGCTCTAGAGTACAAGGGGATGTGAGCTCCCTCTTAATCCCACGTGTATCATAGAAATGCTGAAAGTCATGAGAGAGATACTCTCCACCATTGTCAGTCTGTAGGCATTTAAGCATTCTACCTGATTGATTCTCAACCCAGGCCAGCCATTTCTGAAATACCTGGAACACATCACTCTTTCGAGCTATAGCATAAGCCCACATTTTCCTAGTTGCATCATCAATTAATGTCACATAGTATTCAGCCCCGCCTAATGACCGTGTAGGCATGGGACCACATACGTCTGAATGCACCAAATCAAGCATTTCAGACTCTTTCTTTCCCCTTCTTTTATGGGCTGATTTAGTCTGCTTCCCATAGAGACAATGCTCACAAAATTCAAAATCAGAGAAACTCAAATGCGGTACATAACCCAAACGGCATAAGAGTTTCATTCCCTTCTGGCTCATGTGCCCCAACCTGCAATGCCACAAAGAAGTGCTTGGCTACTCGGTTATTGCAACAACATGATCAAATACCCCTGATACATGTAAGGGATACAAAGTCCCACACTTGGCACCCCTGGCGAAAAGCATAGAGCCCTTCTAAATTTTCCAACTCTGAAAGCCAAAAGTGGTGTGAAAACCAACATCATCTAGCTGACCCACTGAAATAAGACTCTTGGTCAGCTTAGGCACATGTCTCACATGTTTCAAGACAAATGCAGGCCCATTTGCAAAAGAAAACTTTATGTCACCTGCTCCCACTATGTCACATGCATAGTCATTTCCAAGATGCACACAACCTGTCTTTCCACTGTCATAAGTGGAGAACCATTCCCTATAGGGAGTAACATGGAATGAAGCACCAGAATCCAAAATCCAATCCTGGGAATATGCATCATCTGAAGTGGTAAGCCACTCTGTAGATAAACTAGACATGAAGAGAACATCATTGTCACTATCATGTGTGATTGCATTGATCTCCTCGATCTTCACTTTTCCTTTGTCCTCCCTTGGACTCTCTTCCTTTTGATTTGCACCCCAATTTGCATTCTTTTTCTTATCCTTTTGCTCTCTTTTTAGCTTGTAGCAATCCTTTTTCATATGGCCCTTCTTGCCACAATGGTAACACTCAATGTTCCGTGCCCTGGATTTGCTACATGACTTCCCTCTTTCTTGGAACTTCCCCCTGAACTATGATCTGCCCCTTTGCACATTTAAGGCTCCATCCTGCTTGTTGCCATTTATAGACTTTCATCTAATCTCCTCGGCCAACAAGCTACCCACAACATCATCAAATTTCAGTACTCCACCAGGTGCAGAGTTACTGACAGCTGTACGGAAGGTATCCCATGAGGATGGCAATGAACATAAGAGAAATATTGCCTTAGTCTCCACATCAAAATTCATCTTCTGAGCTTGAAGCTAGCTAAAAATAATATTGAATTCATTCAAGTGAGAAGCAATGGAGACTCCTTCCTTCATCTGCAGCTCAAACAACCTCTTCATGAGGTAAACTTTATTAGAGGCAGTTTCCTTCTCATAAGTGGCACACAGTTTCTTTCACAAATCTTCTGTAGTCTGCTCATTTACTACTGTGAAATAAACTGACTTTGCAAGATGAAGTCTAATAGTAGACTTTGCTAATGCATCCAACTCATTCCAATCATCCTCAGACATATTTGCAGGCTTAGCTTCAATCCCTGCCAAGGGTTTAATCTGCTTCTTTTGAATAAGCACATCCCTTATTTGTTCTTTCCACAAAGAAAGTTTTGTCCCATCAAACTTTTTAGTGCTGAAAAACTCCTTTTTAGACATGGAAGAGGATGCCATGATGCAAATGAAACAAAATCCCAAATGCTAGTGCTTGCAAGAGAGAATCACACCAAATACCAGGTGTACCCAAATGTGTATGCCACAATAGAGTGAAATATCACCAAAGCTCAAAGCTCAAAGCACCAAAAGATGCATTTGACTCATGTGCATATACTATGCATCCATATGAGCAAATCTGGCCCAAAAGAAAATGCTAATAAGTGCCAAATGACTCAAGCATAAACATCGTCCACTGGCATATGCATCAATAATATCTCATCGAAGAGAGCATAGCACTATCAGTGCATCACCTGCAATGTGTCAAAGCTGTCCCTCAGCATAAAATAGCATCCATGTGCAAAGCGTCCATTAAAAAAAAAGCATCCCACAAGGCAATTTGGGCCTATCAGCGCATCCAATAAGGACCACAATGCATCCAAATGGCCTATAAATCATCCACTGCAACCCAATGCACACCACGTGAGCGCACACTGCTCAAACTGCAACCAGAGTGATCTACATAAGGTATGCTCAAGAAATCATGGTCCCACGGTAATGACCGCTACTGAAAAATAGAACCTGAGATGCCTCAAAACATGGGTGCCATTGCATAATCGGAGTCAGCAAGAAAATCTACAAATATCTCTCTTCTGTCGGAACTCCAAAATCCCAACCGATGAGTGAGAAATGGGAGTCAACACTTATCCACTGCCATGTGGCATAAATCTTTTCAAAACCTTAGAATGAAAAATGCATAACAGAGAGACGAAATCGAATACACAGAGATCTATAACTCTGAAAATCGTCCACCGAATTACACAAGAACTGACAGGTAGGGGTTTTTGGGTATCCGGAACGCAATGGGACAGACGGTTTTGGAAACCGTGGTCTCAATCACTGGGTCCAACACACGGGCTGAAAAACGTTTTTGGAAACAGAGCTATTTGTAAACTCCACCAGAGTGCGAATGATGAGCAACATAGAAGTTTTAGGACCTCCTGAGTCCACTGGAACTGATAGATCTGCAAATGGTTGCTCCAAACTTGAGTTCCAACACCTAGGTAAAAAACGCAGGAACTGACACAGTGAGTCAGAAATCCAATGAAATGATCCCAGATTCAAGAATGAAGGTGTTTCCAAGCTCCTGAAGTGAAGTGGACACCAAAAGTAAGCAATAGTTGCCTCTACAAGTCAATACGGAGTCTCTGTCATCGAACGGAACAGGAAAAAGCTCAAAAAACGACTTTTTCTTTTAAAACACTTAACAGGCTCTCAAAACCACTTCGCAAAGCCAAAGTGACTTTTCCAAAGGTTCCTCCAAGGTCTCTGCACACTCGGATGCAAGTAAAGTCGCCCGTAAAGCTTCCCACAGAGCTTCTCCTTCCTCCCACAGAGCTCAAGCATTCACACACGCTCAGCTAGATCACCCGGGCTCTGATACTAGTTGAGACTGCTCTCAACGGAAGCAAGAACGGAAGAAGGAGAGAGAGAAACAGAGAGATAGAGAGCCACACAAGTTTTGGTGGGTGCAGAACCACCCTAATCTTCTTTTTCATTCATTTATATATGTGTTAGAGTATTGTGCATAACCGGGGTAAAGGCACAGTGACCTTTAACCCCCACAGTAATGTTGGGATATCTCAAGGTGTATGCCTCAGGCACACCTTATGTTTCTATGTGTGAGTGCTAGAGGCACAGTTAGGTGCCCACAAGCACAGTTAGGTGGTGGAAAAGCCACATAGGATGATTGAGTGAATCTAGGAGTAGATTGAGGAGATGATTGTGGAGCTTTGAGGTCATCAGTGATGTCAGTGACCTTGTATGAGGTGCCTACTTAAGGACCTCTTTCTTCTTCATTCTATAAGCAAGTATTCTAATTTTGTGTCCACTCTACTCTTTCCTTTCAGTGTTCCAACATGGTATCAGAGCCATTTGATCCCCCTTGAGCCCATTTTTGCCACATCATCATCTTCTTCCTCTTCTTCTTCTTCACCATCTCTCCCTCTTCTTCCAAAAATTTGCTTGAGCTTGTTCTCCTCCGATTCTCACCCATTTCCCACGCCCTTCCTGCTGGAGATCCCTCTTGTTGGGGCGAATTTCGGGCTGCAAGGAATTGAAGAAATGCAAGCTCTGCTGGTCGCCATTGCATGAAGTTCGTCGAATCTTCTTCCTGTGTTTTCTCTGCGCCTGCTCTGTCTTTGTCTAATTCCTTTCAGGGCAAGCTTCTCCATCCTAGAGCTACCTTGTGCTGAAATCTGAGCAGCAATGGCTACATATTGAAGGAGAAAACAGAGAAAAACCAGTCGACTTTGTTCAAGAAGGTGAAGGCGATCTGATGCATTTTTTCGCCTCTTCTTCCTAGAGGATCTACTGTGGTATACCAGCTTTCTTTTGCCTCAGAAAGCCCCCTTTCTTTTGCTTTGAAAAGTGTGCTATGAGCTCTCCAAGTTCAGCTCTCTAGTTTTGACAAGCTTTTGAAAATGATGCTACATAAAATGCTACTCTAGCATTTCTAGTCTTTTGAAGTTTTCAATAACTTCATTACAAGTGTTGCTTCAGTTTTGTTTTGACTTGCTAGACCTGGTTGTGATTGGAAAGTGTTTATTTCATCCACTTCTATGAAGCATGTAAAAGGAAGCATCATTGTTTGAAATCTAGTCACTACTATTTGCTACATCAAGTGCTCATACTTTGGAAGTATTTCAGTTATTTTTGCCTTGTAAGAGAGATATCTGGGTTAGACCCTCTCATGGCTACCTTATATAATCTTGAGAAGTTCAATGGAAAGGGCTTCCATACATGGCAAATGAAGGTGAAATTTGCATTGATGCGGGAGAACTTATGGGGACTTGTCAAACCTACTCCTACCGCTTCTTCTACGGCCTCCAATGCTGGACAATCTTCAACTCCGACACGACCGGCAAGGGATCCAGCAAGAGAAGAAAAAGCATATGGTATAATTGCTTTAGCTTTGGGTGATGATTACATACATCATATCTCTGACTTGGAGTCTCCTTCGGAAGCTTGGCAGAAGCTAGACATGATTTTTGGTGCAAGCTCTCACATCTCTAAACTATCACTTAAAATCTCTTTCTTTGAATTAAAGATGGCAAGTGATACTACTTTAGCTGCTCATGTCAACTATATGCGGAGTCTTATGACTCAATTAGCTTCTATCAACTCTCCTATCACCCCTGATGATGCTATGGCAGTGTTACTTAAGAGTATGCCTGAAAGTTTTGATCACATTGTTAGCACTTTGAAGAATCTTCCAAATCGTAACCTTGAAGGCATTATCTCTGCTCTCCAAGAAGAAGAAAGACATATGGAGCTAAGGAAAGGCAATGACATTGCTTATGTTATGAAATTCCAGAAGGGCAAGTATACTCCTTGCAATCACTGTGGAAAGACAAATCACTTTTCAAAGGACTGCTTCAAAGTTAATCCATGCAAGCACTGTGGCAAAAACAACCATAGTGAGAAGTTTTGCAGAGCCAAAGCAAAGACAGAAAATGCAAATCTACTTACAGTGAATGAGCCTCCACAAGATGAGGCATCCTTTGAAGATTATGCATTTTAAATCATCTCTATGTATGCTCCAGATCTCTCTTTTTATGTCAAGGTACTCAGCCTGGATAGTCCTCCAAAATGAATGAAAATAAACTATTGTGTTTTGTGTGTTTTGTAAACACCTCTAGTCACCTTATGATGTAGGCCATGTGTATGTTTTGTTCCATGGTACCTCCTACAGACATTGTGTGCATGTACATGCAGGGGAGATAACCATTGGAAGGTCTGTTTGTATCCCTTTTGTTTACCTTACACCCAAGGGAACCCTTGCTAGCATGAGAACCTAGCCATAGATTAATCCTTGACCACCATGAGATGGCATGAGAAACTATGAGACTAGATGTATCCATGACATAGCCTGAGGCATTTCCTTGAGGGGGGGTTTGTTGGGATATCTCAAGGTGTATGCCTCAGGCACACCTTATGTTTCTATGTGTGAGTGCTAGAGGCACAGTTAGGTGCCCACAAGCACAGTTAGGTGGTGGAAAAGCCACATATGATGATTGAGTGAATCTAGGAGCAGATTGAGGAGATGATTGTGGAGCTTTGAGGTCATCAGTGATGTCAGTGACCTTGTATGAGGTGCCTACTTAAGGACCTCTTTCTTCTTCATTCTATAAGCAAGTATTCTGATTTTGTGTCCACTCTACTCTTTCCTTTCAGTGTTCCAACAAGTAATATCAATCTTGGAAAAGGCCTCACTTTTGTCACATGTATAAGTGTATGGGAGCATTTGTTTACGTTAATCTGCATGCTTTTGATTGCTGGCTTTTGGCTCCTCAGCTCCATTTTGAATATGAGGTTAGATTAATTGATTATTTTTTTTGCTCTAAAAATAATTCTACAAGTTCCAAATATTCTTTTTTTCTAAAGAGGATTCTTTTAACAATAAGGTTGGATTAATGTATTCTTTTTTTGGCTTTAAATATGCATTTTGCTAGTTCCAAATATGTTTTTTGTTGTAAAGAAGATTTTTTTGACAATGAATGCTTTACTCTAAAAATGAATCCCTTGATGTCAGGACAATGAAAAAAGAAAAGAGAGAAAAAGGGTAGATGGAAATAAGTTTAGGGTGGTTAGAAAAAGAGATAAAATTACGAGAAGAGATAAAAATCAAGCTTCAAACAACTGTTGATTGAGCGAGGAAATATATAACTACCAGCAAGCCTCATAAGAGAGCTAAAACCATTAGTGGCACATATGGAGACAATTCTAACAGATGAAATATGAATTTTCTAGTACAAGTATTTTTTTGATCTAAAGAGGATATTTCTAGCAATAAATGCTTTGCCATAAAATGGATTCACAAACATTCGAGTATGTTTTCCTTGGTATTTTTTAATGAAACATGGGTCGAGGAGGATGGTTAACAAGGATGGTGCACATTCGAAGGATGGTTAACAAGGTTGGTGCATAAATAGTGTCCTCGAATCTGTGTGTGCCTATACTTTTTGTTCTCTATATTTATGTGCTGAAGTCTCCTTAAATAACACATGAGAAGATGCCCATGTCTTCCATCTTCTTTAGGGTATCCCTGCAAGGGTTTGCCCAAATGGAACATGGGATTTGCATGTGCTGCCCAATGACTATACATGTTCTCTCCCTAGTGGTTCTTTTCTTTTAGATGGTTCATTAAAGAATACGTGTTACTTCCATCTGCTTTGGGGTATTCCCAAAAGGGTTTACTCAAATGGCACATGGGGTTCATGTGTTAGGGTATATGTATGGTTGAATGCACTTTTAAGTACTGGGAGCAAACCTTTTTGAGTGGCACGTGGGACTCACAAGTGGTGCTATGCTTGGTTTTCTTCTAATGATTTCTTGAAACTATGTTTTCGTGCTAAAGTCTCCGTAAATAACACGTAAGAAGATGCCCAATGGTTTTTCAAAGCTTTGTTTATGTGTTGATGTGTCCTTAAATAACATGTAATAAGATGCATGCATCTTCCATCTGCTTTGGGGTATTCCTACAAAGGTTTTCTCAAATGGCATGTGGGATTTGCAAGTATTGGTCGAAGTATTCTCTTCCCAATAATTCTTTTCTTCCAAATGGTTCATTAAAAAATATATTTAAGTTCTATCTTCTTTGGGGTATTCTCAAAAGGATTTGCTTAAATGGCACATGGTATTCTCAAAAGGATTTGCTTAAATGGCACATGGGATTCATGTGTTAGGGTATATGTACTGTTAAATGTACTTTAGCGAATTGGTAGGAATTCAATTGATTTTTCAAAAGTGTTGTATGTCAAAGCTCGGCCAATAAATGAATCTACACCATTTTTAGTGATTTTCCTTTTGCAAGACAAAAGGGAGTGGGGAACATCGATGAATACGTATCACTTTCATCTATTGTGGACCATTCTCAAAAAGGTTTACTCAAATGGCACATGAAATTCAAGTATTATGGTATATGTATAGTGATTGTGCACGTCATTTTTTATTAGTATGCGGAACTTTTCAATGACTAAGGGTCAATTTCTTGTAAGATTTTACTAGAACGTCTCGTGGCGTTCGCACATGCTGTTCTAGCTAGCATGTTTATTTACTAGGATAATGGATAATGTACGGTGCAAAAAAGAGAAGGAAAGAGAGAAGGAAAAAGAGAGACAAGGTGAAGGAAAGAGGGGATAAAAGAGAGGAAAATAGAGAGAAGGAAAGAGAGGAGAAAAGAGAGGAAAATAGAGGAAAAGAGAGGAGGAAAAAAGAGAGCAAAAGAGAGGAGATAATGGCTAGCTTTGGTTGAAAATCAGTCAGGTAGAATGCTTCAATGCCTACGAACTGACAACGGTGGAGACTACTTTGCTCTATAGTGTTAATAAAAAAAAAGCCAAAGTCTCATTCAAATATCCATGGGTACACAATGCCGGAGTATGGCTATTTGTGATGGCCCTTTATATAATCAAAGACTTCCCTACTTACAATGCTTACCTAGAAAGGAGATACTACCATTCCACGGTGATGAAGTCCCATGGGGCATAGAGACGTTGCCGTATTTTAAGGAAATAGATACTGTTTGCAATTTGGTGATTTTTGCATGGGTTGATGTATATTATTCATATTTGAGCTAGTGTGCTCCTTACTTTTTGCACCGTCAAAACCTTTTTTTACAATATTGTACCGAAAGAGAAATTGACGTTTTTCTATGGCACTAACTATGTGCCAATCCTAGGTTTCCATATGGACAAGGCCATGCAACCAGAGAGTTCCTTGAATGAAGCCCTACAGGATGATGAGCCTAGTGTAAAGAAATCAAAATACTCTTCAAATGATGCACTAACTTGGAATGATTTGAAAGGCTCCACACATGACTTGTCTCGATGCTCGCCTAGGGTAATTGGCATCTGCCAAGCCTTGGAAGCTTTTAAAGGGGTGTCCCATAATATTTCAAAGCATCTGGTTGAGGATACTCCTCACTTTCTGTATGATGATAGCAATGAGACAAAGATTGTTTGAGTGTCGTGGTATTAACTAGATAGTCTTATGACAAAAAAACCATATAGATATAATGGTGGCTATATGCCATTTAGGTGTTGTTAAAACTATAGATGTTAGTGATCAGTGCTTTCATATCTTCTTTTTAAAGCAATTACAATGCCCTTTCAGCTTGAATGGTGTTCCCTATGTTTTTTGGGGGTTACATCCCCTAGCTTTGATTTTGTATGGAAAATTTATGTTTCCTTCTCCTTATCCCTTTATCTTTGTTCGTGATTCATGTTGCTATTTATGGATATTGATTTTAGAAATTCTACAATTTGATTTACGTAACTATCACTCTATTTGGAAGGAGCGTGGAATTCTATCTATTCTTGTTTTTTAAAGCAATGAATGAGTGAGGGAATGTCTTGGACTGTTGAGGGTATAAGGGAGCTAGTTTTAATATGCTTTGTTTCAAAATGTTAATCAACATATCTTTAAGGTCTTTGGTTCATGATTGAATCTATGTGTAGGTATGGGTAATGGGAATGAAACAAGAGAATGGAAAAAATTATATAGCTACATACAACAATGGGAAGTGATCTTAATCGTCTCATAAATGGATGCACGCTACTTACTAAACTTGAAGAAAGGCTCATTGCACCGTGGGCAACCTTTGGAGGACAAATACAAAAATATTTACACTTTGGCCACTATTTATTAAAAGGGAGTAACATAAATGTTGCCAACCAACATAGAAAGAATTCAAACTGTACTTCCACCGCAGCTAGACGATAACATGACAATCGTAATCACAATAAAGTGAAGACTAGAATATCAAACTCCATACACTATTGGTAATGTTCACCCAAATCTAGTGATGAAAGCATTAAAACGGCTTGTTGAAACACCATTGTACAAACAAGAGGGTGTCTCGATCTCACAGCTATGGCTTCCACATTTTCAGCTTAGGATGACTGTACAATGAAATAGCGACACCATAAATGGGTGCTTTACAGCGGGAAGTATGGCCCCAGAACAAAAGACTGACCCATTCATAGACACACTAGTGCATGGGTATGTCAATATAGCTTAGATTTTTGATACAATCTCAGCCATCACATCGATTTCTCCAAGAAAAAATGAAAAGCCAATGGATATATATAAAGGCAAGCATTGCGAGGAGCTAAACTATCCAATGCTATTCTTTGGTCAGGAGGGTATGAGCATATGCTCAATATCCTCAATTGCCAAAAAGTTTCCCAGTGGAAGATCTTGCACAGGGACCGATGCTTTGCAACACACATCCAAAACCTTTTCTTCAAAGCAATAAAGATCTTAATACACTTTGTTGCTAGTTCAGTGTGGATTCATATGTGAAAGGCATAGCTAAATAGTAGAGTTGTAACTGCTAAGGATGTCAAAACCAAACCCAACTTGGATGTACTCTTGAAATCAAATATTGGTTACATAAAACTTGAAAGCATCATGACATCTCCGCACTATTTGCAACGCCAGCAACGGAAAAGGCTATTTGCAATGGTTTTCCAGCTATGCCCACCGACATTCTTCATGACATTTACAAGTGGGGAGACAATTGGTTAGCGTCGTTGGATGGATTAAAAGAGTTACGGTCGATTGAGCGCAACATTGATAAAAATGAGCTTCCAACACACAGTTGGTCTGTGATGACCCCGTCAATTGCGCGCAATATTATGATCACGGCATAAAAGCCTTGAAAAAGATTTTAAAGGTTGATTCATGGTTCTTCGAGAAGATCACAGATTTCTACTTTGCGACCAAATTTCAAAACTAAGGGAGCAAGGATAATCATACCTTGGTTTGGGTAGAGGGAGCCCCCATTTTTAATGGTAAATCAACTGACTCGATAACACGCTTTGTGGATCAATACATATCCTATGATTTGGCATTGCTCCCTGAGTCGTTGCAAGTCACAATGCCACAAACATACACGTGCATGCCAAAAAAAGAGTAAGGCTATTAATAGTTTGCACATTTTGATCAACAATGAGATCCAGGAAACTATTATAGAGAACAATTGATGCTCTACATTCCTTATTACGAATCCAAAGAAACTTTAAAACAGCCACATGAAACATGGCAAGATGCTTACAGTAGCAAACACACCCATCAGATGATGATGTGCATAGAAACTTCAATTTTCATTTAGATCCCGATGATCAAAATGCAAAAGCTTGGACAAACTTTGAGCAACAGGTGCAAGAGATGGTTATGAACGCAAATGATAATGTATGGGCTGAAACATTCAATAACACTATTTTGCTTGATTCATCCAATATGGTAGACATGACGCATTATGATTGTGTCGAAGATCACCCAATTGAAATTCCTTGTTCAGAAATAAGAAACAATAAAAAAAGAGAAGGTGCTAACACTTACCAATACCTACATTCACCAGTAGCATTAATCTCCACCAAAAAGCATTACTCCCAAGTACGACAACTGAATACAGAACAAAGGCATGTGTTTGATGACATAATGTGAAAAAATAAAAATAGACTAGATGAGCCAATTTATATATTTTAACTAGAGGAGCTAGAACTGGCAAGACAACACTCATAATGCTCTTCAACAAGAGCTGTTGCATCTATATAAATAAAGGTTCTACCTCCGACCCATTGACTAACAAAAAAATTAAAAATGGCTTACACAAAAAGGGACTCTTGCCATATGAATGGCACAGCTCTCCATTACACATTGAATATACCAATAAACTGCAAAAACTTGCTTGGATTGGTAGTTGGCAAACTAGACAAGTTCACAAATCAATACTTGCACCTTCACACTGTTATCATGGATGAGGTATCGCTCATTAGGGATCACATACTTAACTTTGTGGATAAGCGATTACGTGCCATCAAGCACATTCACAACATTCCGTTTAGGGGCTTGGACATCATAATAACTAGAGACATATACCAGTTACCCCCTGTGCGTGATAAGTGGGTATTCCAGTAGCAAAACCCTTTAAAGCAAAATTTTTGGAAAGAATGGATCAAGTGCTACCAACTCACCAATGTCATGTGCCAAATTGATTTAGTTGTTCACTAACATCTTCAACAAATTCTGAACGAACACACAAAGCCAACAAGACATTGACACAATCAATTCAAAATGCTACCACAAGCACCACTGGACTTGATGACACCTCCTCTGTTCTGCACAAACAAACTGGTGCATGCACATAACAAAGTTCGAGCATATTGGTGGTAACATTTACACTTTCCAAGCAGTGGATAAATGACATGGCAATTGCCCAGGCAGGCTTTCCTTATTAAATGACCCTAGCAAGACTGTTGGCTTGCATAAAGAAATAAAAATAAAATTGAATATCGTTTGTTGAGTTACGTGTAGGGAACTATAACACAACTTATGGTCTTGTGAATGGGGCCGATGGCCACTTCAAGAATGTAACAAGATCTAATTCAAATGCAGTTATGTATGCATTGGACCATGCACACGTCAACAAACTCGACACTTGTACAAAAATCATATTGAACAATCCTAGACTGCAATATTGCCAATCACAAAGGAAATACAAATATGGAGCAATACATTTCACGAACATAGTTCCCAATCCAACTGACTTCAGCAAGAACCATCCATCGTGCACATGGCTCAATACTAGAAACATTGTTTTTAGAACCTACCGGTCGTCCACAGCACAACATAGCATATACAACACTCTCAAGAGTACATTCTGAAGAAAACCTTTATCTCCTTAAACCTTGATGGATAGTGGCAAGTTGTAGAGATAGAATTGTGCCTTGGAGCCAAATAGGCCCAAGTTGATTGTAAAGAATGGAATTGTAAACATTTTTATGTGGATATAGCTGTGGCCATTGAAATGGAAAGACTCCTTATAAGTACTTGGCAATTCGACGTCCCTTCTATAGGTAAGGGGTTTTAATTATACAGGTGATATAGGGTCTTGTAGTTCTCCCCCCCCCTCTCCTCCCTTGCCCCAATAGGAGGTCTTTCTAATGGTGGGAGCATGAACTAAAAAAAAGATAGTGGCATCCACTCAAACCCATCTTCTTTCCATCACATCATCACCCGGGCAATATGAGACACAGCCTAATAAGCAAGGGGAGACCTCTGGGAGACCTCAACTAGTAGAAACCTGGAAGAGACATGTAAGTCTCTCTTCATTCCAAAATTAATGGACTATCTTAGAGGCTGAAAATGACTCATAAATAAACCAAATCGTGATTCACAGCAAGAGGGTAGCAAGGCCCAATGGCAACTATAGCTGCTCATTTGACCCTCTATTAGTATGTACTTTCATCTCATTCAACCCCCTCTTTTAGTCTGTACTTCCCATCAAGAGTCTTTGATTAGGATGTACTTTCATCTCATTCAACCCCCTCTATTAGTGTGTACATCCCATCAAGAGTCAATACTAGGATTGATTAGGCTTGAGAGGACACATGTCATCATCTTTTCCTTACCAAAAGGAAAAGGCAAACTTGAAATCTAAAGATGTGCCTTTTGTTATAATCAAGTTACCCAAAGATCATGAGTGGTCCAAGTACAAAGGCATCTAGTATCTCTTTAGGATCACTTCACTAAGCATTAGATGAACCTAAGGATTATTCATCTAGTCAAATGTTTCACCAAAACCCCACCTCATGAGAAGTTTGAATAGTTCAAACATTATTTGTATTTCCTTGATCATGAGACCATCCAAATATGGAACTCTTGATCTATTGTCATCATTTCGTCTCAGGGGGGTACTCATAAATATTCAGCATAGCACATGGGTTCAACAAAAGGAGTTTTTAAAGCTTTTTTTTGGCACATTTTTTGCATATCGAAGGCTATAATTTAAAAGGGCTGTTCACAAATTGAATAGGAAAAGTGTGCGTGTTATTCACATAAAAATGTATAGATAAGGGGTTTTACAATTAGCCTTGGAACACACGTGATATACAAGTTTTATGCCTAGTGAGACACCCACTCCAAGCATTTGGTCTACAAATGCATTATACAAATGTTTGTAATGATTTAGTGGCAAAAGGTAAGCTTATGAAGGAACTCCAATGGAACTAGGTTAAGGTGGGAATAGCCCTTATGCACTAAAGGCAACCCTATCAAGGTACATTATTATTGTATTATGTTTATTGTTTTAATAGAGAAGGCATACATTGTATATAGCACAAAAGGTGTCTGCTCCTCCCCGTATGTGTTTAAGCATGTGTGCTAGGTTCGCAATACTACATAGAATTGGTGAGCTTCCTTACAAGTTCGTTCTACCTTAACAATTTAGAGTACATTAATTTTTCAAAGTTTATTGGCAATTTTATGTGATCTTTATTGATGAAAAACATGGGACATGAATATGCATTAAAAATTCATGTGATTTCATGAATAGGTGCCCACAATCTTCCCAAAAGTAAAATCCATTAATTAGCTACCGCCACGGGCTTCGAAAGAATATAGGTATTAAGGTAACATTGAGGTGTTAATCGGTCACCTGTGACCTCACACAACGATTGATTAAACTATGCAATTAATGCCTCTCAATTAATCGCGGCTTCTTCAGAAGCTGTTTTGTGCCTCTCGACTCTTCTACCACCACAGCTTCTCGAGAAGCTTTTCCACACCACTATATAGACCAGCCCCCCCAAAAGGGTAGGAGGGCAAAGAGGGAGAGGGGAGGAGGGGAGATTAAGCGAGGAGAAGGGAGCAGTAGGAGCAGAGAGGCCCGAAGCGAGGTGAGATATGGGATTATGGGAGTGAATTGCGAGGCTTAAGCAAGTGTGGCCTGTGAATATATTAATCACAATAAGGCTTCCGATAAGTGAAAATTAAGGCGAATTGAGGTGTGAGACACGCTAATTAATAGAATTTTGAGAGGAGAGTGAGTGAATAGGCAATCAAGACACTATCTCTTCTACCTAGATTTCAAATAAAATGCTAAAAAGATGGTGATTTATATTATTCAAGCCACATTTAGGAATACTAAATTGCCTCTTTTAATTGTTTCAAAGAACTATCAACTAGTTGGTTAGCTCCTATAAGAAAAAACCTATGCTACATGTTTGCAATGGAGCATAAAACTTTGGGTCTACTTCAATGTGTAACAACTTAAACCACATGCATAATTATTCATCTGACTAGTTCTCTCCCATCATAAGCTTTTTGGACCTGCGATGTCACTTTGTACCTACCCATCTCTTTTCTCAAATCTTTCAATGTCAAGCTTTTCATATCCTCTCCATTTTAGCAATACAAGGTATTTTTTAAGGTTCCATTTGGGCAAACAAGATGTTTTTATTTCACAAGGTGCATGCAATTCATGGTATTCAAGGTCTCTCTTTAGGCAAATGATTTGTGATGCTATCAAAGTTTGCTTATCCTTCCCTTATACTTGTAGCACAAGAAGTTCAAGTGTTGTCAAAGTATGCAGTGAGTGGGAGACATGAGATTTTGTAAGGATGATCCACTACATTATATCTCATGTTGTTTATGAACCTCATCACCTCGATTTTGCTGGTGCGTGTTGCTTGCTAGAAGGAAGATTGAGGCTAAGGAGGGTGAGGGCTTGGTACGTAAATAGCCTTAGGGATGGTGGAGTCTATCTCTAGCATGAGCATGCAAGTGGGAGAGGGGGCTCTCACTTGTGCCTTTGCCTCAAATTTTAGGCTATGAAAGAACCCATTGGGCCACTATCCCACTCACCAGGGGCATGTTTCCATGAGGACCAGATGTGGTGCCCGTCTTGTGAGGGAGGTGATGGGAGGGTGGCTTGATGGCCATTCGGGCCACGTACGAGATAAAATGCAGTAGAAGGCGAGGTTGGAAACAGATTGGCGAGCCTATGATTCCACATCATAATCAGTGCAAGTAGCACCTTGTTGGTCGAACGGATGTAACATTCAGTGGACTCTTGCAAGGAGTGGTACGTGGCCATCACCTTACTATCTTCACTTGCGCGTAGATGCGCACACATCTGGGTGGCCTGGCCTTCCCTCCCATGACATTCAAAGGGCCAAAGATTTGAAGTCTTGGGTTACTCTTCCCGCATCATAATCAGTGCAAGCAACACCAAAAGGATGTAACGACATTCTGTGGACTCTTACAAGAACAAGTGCATGGATCCCGCCGCCCCAGAGTCAAACAAGAATAGGTGCAAGGATGCCCCCTCACCTTTTCCACCACCACCACCATCCCCCCGTGGAGTCGGTGGAAACAACCCACGTAGGGTTTGGCCTAATCTTGGCCAAAGATTAGGAACAATAACACTATTTGAAAGTTGACGCTTATTTGAATCCCGCGTGTGCTCTTGCTATTTGGCTATGGCGATGCACACTCTTGTCTGATCTCCTTCCATAGCCATAGCCATAGCCATGGTGAAGCACGATCGTCTCTCCCAATTGCCTTCCCATCGACCTCCAGTCCATCGCCTCTCCCAGTCCCCTCTCCCCCCTCGCCCCCCCGATCACCCCCTCTATTCCTCTCAAATCGATCTCTCCAAACAGGTCCCTCTCTCATTTTCTGTTTCCACTCTACTTCTTCTCTTTACTCTCGGATTTGGTGTGATTTTTATTGCTGCAATTGTAGTTGATGGATTATTTCACCCGACAAAACGAGGTCTTTTGAGGAATCGGAACGACTTATTACAACACGATTCATTCTGGAGGGAATAGATTGTACGACCATGTGGACATTTCGGCCTTTCCTGCATTTTTTTTTGATGGGTCTCTTTGAAAGACCTTGCAGGAAGTAGAGAGGTTGGTTGCCGAGGTCATGCGGTACATGCTGTTCAAAAACTATCAGCAATTCGGCGTTCCTGTGAAAAGGGAAGAGCTCGTTCAGCTTATCACGAAGACATACAAGATGAGGAACCTTCCGAACGATATCATACAGCATGCGCGGCAAAAGTTTAGGAGTGTCTTTGGGTTTGACATGAGAGAAATTATTCGTTCGCGACACTCAAAATCCTCGAAGGGCCACAGTTCTTCACAAGGTGAGTACCCTTGTATGCAATTTGGGGCGCAATGTTTGAGATAGCGCACTCTAAGGCTATGTTCACCTTCTTCGTGAGTGCAGTGCCCACGGAGGTGAAATGCTACGTTTTGAAAAGCACGATACCTGAAGATTTACGGACAAAGTTCGTATACACTCAGGAAAGCTCGGTGGCAGCCGGTTTAGCACTAGTCGTAATCTCTGTCATCAATCTATGTGGGGAAAAAGTTTCAGAAGGTATGCTACTAATTTGATTAGCAGCAATAGCTCTGTGCTGAAACATCTGGCTACGCGGCTTGGTTTATGCTCTGCATTAATGTAAGGTTCTCGGCTAGCGTCTTTTAGAATCGCTGTCGTCTAAAGAGCAGCACATGCTCTTCGTTTAGTTGGCATGCTACCATAGTCTACTTGCATTCACTGAAAAGCCTACAACACATGCATCATTAATCCTATTTGCAAGTAACGGTTGAAATGACATTTGCAACCTGGTGCAAATATTTCAATAAAGGGTTGCCCCTGAAATTTTGATTTGCAAGCAACGGTTGAAAAGACATTGACAACCTGGCATGAATATTTTTAAATCAACCCTAAATGTCCCTGGAAACGTGGAAGTGACTTTACTTTGCTACTCTACTTTACAGATTTCCTGGAATTGGTATATAAGGAGAGGAATAGTCTTAAGAGTGGAGTTTGTCTCCATCTGTGCCTTTTTGATACTCAGTCCTGATGAATTAATGGATCTACATCCTTCTAAACGTTTCTTGTTCTCTTCAAATTTGTTGTGTTAGCCCCAATAACCATCCCGTAGTCCTCTATAGGTCCTAGAATGGAGGAATATTGCTTTTTATTGGAAGGGCTATGTGGAGATGACCCTTCAGTAGCCTCAAAATTGGAGCTATGTGAAGGATACTCAAGGGATATGGAGAAAGAACAGAGAATCATTCATCAAGGGGTGCCTAAGGTGGCTTCCCCCCATAGGAGGTTCTTATGAAGGATACAAATGGTCAAGCTAGATGCTCTCAAAATTAGAGCTATGTAAAGAATACTCAAAGGATAGGGAGAGAGACCTGAGAATCTTTCATCAAGTGGTGCCTAAGATGGCTTCCCCCCATATGTGCCCCGTCCTTATGAGGGATACAAATGATACAAGCTAGATGCTTTTTTTTGCAAATCTTGTAGAGCTCGTGTCACCCATCCCTCATTTATGCATTGTCTTCTTGTACATCAGTATACAGTAGACTTAACCCTCTATTTTTATAAGCCTCTGTTCATTAGGACAGTGAGGATGGAAGCCGTAGCATGGGCATGCATTTAGATAGGCATGTATAGGGCAAGCTGGCAGCATGAGAGTGGGTAGTCAAACTGGCAGGGTTGCTGCTGCTTCTTCTTGAAGAAGCCCTGTAGACGAGTGCTCTACTGTTTGCTGCTCTGGAACTGTAGCCAATCTTTGAGAACCTGTCAACCCTAGTTGCAGGGTACTGCTCTTCACCTTGTAGGTGATCTGCAGGATGTACTGTAAGACTTCTGGATGATCCCTCAGCCTCCTTGCTGCCCTGGTAGACAGCTAGTGCTTGTGGGCTGGTAGAATGAATAGGATACTGTTAGAATTATTATCATATTCTAGGCAGTGGCCAATGTATTGTAATAAGTAGGTTAGGGGCACTTTTCCCTCTATGAGGTTTTTCCCCCTAACCACACTCTAAACCCTAACTACGGTTAGTGGATAAGATAGGGTTTTGTCACTTAGACAAAACCCCTCACTTGTCTTTTGTACTCGCTTCATTCCAGTCCACTATTCAGTACACTTACGTTCAGCTCACTCTCTCTCTCACTCTTGCTCTCATTTTGTTCACCTCTGGCATTAGAGCGGCTTCTCCCTGCTCTTGCTGTTGCTTCACTATTGCCCTCAGCTCCCGTTTTGCTGCTCCTGCATTCTGTCCGTACAGCTCCTGTTGGAGCTCAGCGTCTGTACAGGCCATACGATCCCGCCCGTACTGATGTACTGCTCAGCTCGTGTACTGTTCCACCGCACTGCTCGTCGTACTCCTATAGAGTTCCGGCCATACAACCTGCTGTACAAGTCTGCATTCAGCTCGCCGTACTGCGGTACAGAGCCGTACACTGTACCTGCAAGCAACCAATTGTACGCCATATGGAATATTGTACGGGACATTTTCGTACATGACTGCACGTGCACGCAAGTAGCCGTATAGTGTTCATACGTTGTACGAATTTCGAAACTGTTGCTCGTCCGTATATTGCTGATGTCCATACAGCACTGTCCCCATCAGCCCTTCCGTACAAGCATCCGTACAGTAGGCGTCATTCTTGATCTCAGTACTCCTGCCACACGTGTGACCATACAGGTGTACTATCGCCATTTTTTTGCAGGATCTATTTGCAGGATTGCCGGAGCACTTGAAATCAAACACACATCCTACAGCTAGTGAAGCTCAAGGCCCCACAGATTGAAGGAGTTTTAGTTCTTTTCTTCAGCTCTCAACAGTAAGAAATCTCCTTGATTGCTGCTTTGCCTAGCCCTGAGCAGTTTTCCCACCCTAAGTTCTTCTCCTTTCTATTCTGTTTTTTCTAAGTGAGATTTCAAGGAGTGAGTACATCTATCTTTTGTGAGATCAGTGAGGATTTGACTGCATTAGGGTTGGTAGTCCATTCTAACGCTTGACCAATACTCACAGTACTCAAGAATCTCTAGGGATTTCAGGTAAACCCATTAGCTCTTTGAGAGGAGTCGAGGTGACGTTTCTGATTAGCAAAATTGTGCTCTATCTTGTACATATTTAGGCTTTTCCTTGCAAATCGCAACATATCTTGCTCCTGTTGCAACCAATCAGTAGCAGTGCCAATCTTGACATTCTACAAGTCAGTTACCTAAGGGGCTTGGGGTCGGTATCCATACACAAGCATGAATGGACTAGTTTGGTTGGCTGGATGCTTACCACTATTGTAAGCGAACTCCAATATAGGAATACTATTCCCAATCAGACCACTCCTAGGAGCCATAAGCTCTCGACATATTTACCTGAGTATGATTGACCCTCTCAGTCTGTCTATCCGATTCAGGATGATCAGCTGAATCATCCTAAGCTGAGCGTCCGATTTTGTGAACATAGCGCTCCTAAGAATGCCCGATAAACTTAGCATCTTTGTGAATAACTGTTTGAGTCGATAAGCCATACAAGCTAAACAGCTTTCCACAAACAGGTGTGCAACCCTCATGAGTCGCTGAAACGCTCTCATGTAGGAACGAACTGTGACATTTGGTGAGTTGTTCTATCATCACCCTAATCGCATCATGCTTACGAGAGGTTCATGGTAATCCTAGTGCTTAGATTTATTGACTCCAGAGTTTGCATTATTGGCAATTTTGAACATACAGTTTACTGTTTGACATAACGGTAAGCTTAGGCCAAAAGGAGGTTCTTTTGGCTAGATCCAAATATGTATTCTTGAGTGACTAGTGCTGGGACTATCTTGACACTCAAACAAGATAAGACGTCTTGTATCACTTTCATCCCACAAACAAGATATGACGTGTCGTATCGCTCACCCCAATACTTCATCCCGCACATGTTTGAAGAAATCCCACATAGGTTCAAAGAAATCATCTTTAGGATAAAGGCTTGCAAGACAATCGTATAGATCAGAGCACTTTGAAGCAAAGCGAATGAACACTATCAATTGTGCTCAATGCATGTGCTATGTTGTTGGTAGATCCTTATTGGTAACTTATCTTAAAGTCAAATTGTTTGCATGGGTTCTGATCACCATGTTTTTCTGTCAAAAGTACTGAGCTGACACGTTTTGAGGGTTCGGGCTCCTTAACCTTCACAAAATTGTTATCAAGCTTGAGAATTTGTTGTTTCTAGTTAGGTCACATATGACCTTGATTAATGTCGTCGTTTTCCAATTGCATTGGTACTTTGACTTTGTTATCATAGATCCTTTCTCGGAGATTGCATTACAATATTGGAACCTACAGGATGTTATTCTATTTCTTGTTTGTTGTCAACATTGCAATTCTAGCTTGATGATGCATGATGAGAGAGAGAGAGTGCTTATTTGTGGATTTTGTCATTGCAGAGACCCTATGGATGCATTTAGGGAGATTAGGAATCAAAATCGATGTTAGACATCCTGTGTTTGGAGACATCAAGCAGTGTCTTGAAGCAATAATAAAGCAGAGGTGAGCTTGTTTGCTTAGTCGTGCTTTATGATGCTTGTTGAACGATTTTCTAAGAAAACTACTCAGGTTATTTATTTGATGGGGCTGCATACAAGCTATCTATAGTCTGTCCTCATCCCCCTGTTGCCCCTTTCTCCCTTCCTCAAATAAGAGAAGAAAAGAGTAGAAAAAGCTCTTAATTATGTAGATAGAAGGCCCATAAAAATGTATGTATCTCAGTTCAGTGTTTGACCTTGTAATTAGTCTCATGAATCCTTTTAGCAAAAATTCACTTGTGAAATGCTATTAGGTTTTATGCCTTCTAGCTTTGTGCATCTAGTTTGCTGTTTTTTTTGTTTTCTTGGTTGTTGTACATAATTTAGACATTGGGAAAGGATTGAAAGATCAACTCTCGAAGGATAGTGAATGCAATCCTTAACTCGTCAGCAAGAGCTAAAGATTTATAGAATTCGACACAGCATGAAGAGAAAACCCTAGAACATTCCCATTGGAGTGTAATATAGGCTTAGACAAAAGAATTAAGCTTTCTATACAAAACATAGTACTTGATTTAAGTGCTTATTGCAGTTTTGATGATTTACAGTCATTTTTTCCAAACATTTATATAGAATTAAGGTAAGTCTCTCACATCCTTTGCTGAAACAAGTCCCATTCCATAAGTATGTCTAAGCTGAAAGCTATGTGTAAGGAAATTATTTGAGTATGTTTCTTGAATTTGCTGCTAATGCTCTTTCACCATGAAGCTTGCAACCAAACAGCGGCTGATCCATGAAGCTGCTGAGTAATGAAATCCATCTTGGCACTTTCAAAAGGCCTCTCTTATGCAAATTATATATCCAAACTCTGAATTCATTCGACGCACACTTGGTTTTGTGATCACCATTGTACTTGATGATAGTCATAGTTCTCTCCAAGCTGTAATTTCCAATTGTGCCATCGTCTATGTGAAGACCTCACCTTGTAGTCGTGGGAAGAGTATGATGAAGAGCAATGACGTTTCCTCTTCATCATTGGGTATCTCCCAACATGTGTGCCATAATCTTGGTTTGCATGTCTTGCCTAAAAGTGGCAAAGAGTTTGGATCTTAAAGTGTACCCTTCTTCTTTGTAGGATCATCATGAATTGCTGCCTTGTCATGAGGTAATTGAACTGCTATCTCTTTCTTTGCATCTCTTGGGCTGCTCTTTTTGTAGAGCCATACTTGGCTGTCTTTTTCTTCATTTTCTTGATTGTCTTGGGCTGCTCTTCTTGTAGATCCATACTTGGCTGTGTTTTTCTTCTTCATTGTCTTGATTGCATTGATGACACTCATGACTTGCTGCTCGTCTCTCTCTCTCTCTCTCTCTCTCTCTCTCTCTCTCTCGTGCGCGCTCACCCTTGCACATGCACATCCATTCATCCATATGTACATGCGTTGCATACATACGTATATCTATGCTCTTGTATGCATACATACATAGTACCTATCTACATACATACATGCATTTTCTACAGATCTCATGTGTCTCCAAAGAGATGTCGAAAGGGCACCTCCATCTATGCATGATCTCATGTTTCTCCAAAGAAATGTCGAAAGGGCACCTCCATCTATGCTTGATGTGGAGGGTGGAACTCGAGTGGAGGTGGACTGTTGTAAAACCTCAAGGTATCGAGAGGAGACTTGTCATCAATATTCTTGTATCTTGTTGGAAGGGAACTGCTTTCCTTGGTGCTACAGATGCTTCATGTATAGGCTCGAAGGATAACTGGGGATGTTGTTTTTTACCATATCAAGCAAACCGTTCTAGATGTTGGTGTCAAGAATGTGGTGCAAGTAGTTATAGACAATGCCTGAAATTGCAAGGCAACGGGAGGGATGGTATGGAGCCCATTGCTTGGACCTCCTGATTGAGGATGTGAGAGTTAGTATGCGTGTATGGTGCTATGGAGATAGTAAGGAAGCTTGTCAACTTTATCACCAAGAAGCGAAGCGTGTTAGCCATGCGCAGGGCAAACTTCCATTGGTACCATTGTCGTGGCTGGAGAAGTATAGGGAGCACTTGGGCAGCATTTGATAGCATGAAGAGAAATAGATTATTCACAGCACACTTGATGTTTGTATCTTGCAACCTGTGTATGTTGGAGAAGCTCAGAGTTTTGAAGGCAGCAATGTTCAAAACTTAAAAGACATACATTCTACTCATTGCATCATGAATGATATGCATGGTTGCTTGATTATAATCATTGTGTTTTGACTGAATTATTGCTTTTACGGAAGTCAACCCTGACAAGGATAAGAGCAATGCCATACTTGATATTCCACAAGAAGACATCTATGCGATGCTCTATCAAGAGAAATTGCTAGCTAAGCCGCATACTCGATCTCGCTCTAGGGAAGAGGCCATTATGCACATACTTGATCTTGCTCTAGGGAAGAGGCCATTATGTCAGTAGACCCATTGGTTGAGTGCTCCATCTCCATCTCTAGTGAGGAGGCGGTGGGGTGGGGCAAGAGTCACTCGTGGCACAAGCTGATACATTAGGTGTGACTCTTTATCCTGGGACCTAGGGCCTGGAGGATCATTACGATGCCTGAGTGATCTGACTGGAGTTTGCTTTCAGTTGGAGTAGCTAGTTAGTAGCTACTTATTTGCGACTCACATCTACTCTATGATGAATTTGGATTTTGCATTCTCTGGAGTCTTTTCAAACAACTCCGAACTTCTAACTTGAGCCATGCCATTGATGCTCATTGATGCATACTACAAATGCTGGTTTTTATTTACAATTTTTATGCCAGAGTCCTTGAAAATCTGTAACTTATTTGCTGTTTTTTGGTAATTTATCCCCGTTGCTGATATCTAGATTCCTTTGACATCATAACTTTACAAGTATTTAGAGAAGGGCATCATGCATCATGCATCTACAAGTACTGATAGTAAATTGTTTGAAGGTAGTTGTTTTGGAGTTGGGTCCTGTGGATTGTATCTTGCAATTGATGGACGGGAGGCACCTCCTGTGTGTGTATTACGAGTTGTAGGTGAGCTGAGTGTTGCAAGGGAGCTCACCATGGAGCCTAGGGGGACAACATAAAAAAGAGCTAGCTTGTTTTTCCCTGTAAAGTTGCACTTGATGCAAGCAAGCAACATGGGATTCATAAGATGATGTTGCAGGCTTTGAAATATATCAGAAATGTAAGTGTGCTCTCTAGTAAGCACTATGACAGTCAGAACACTAGTAGCTTTTCTGTATACAGTACTTGCAAGACATTGTACCCTCATTTGTTGATATGAAGTTGAAGGCAAAATCGGCAAATTTCTTGATTACTTAATGTTAGAGCTTATGAGTGGGTAGACCACCATAGAGAAATGCTTGTACATCCGTGTGCTCTAATTATTATTGCATGCAGATACATTTCAAAGGAGAGAGTATCCGGTGCAGATGGTGATTCCTATGTGTATGAACTGGCAGAGAAAGCTCTAGATCAAGATGTCAAGTCAAAAGTCGATGCCTTTATCTCTAAGGTTCTGTCCACTGGCCTTGAGTTGGAGATGATTGTTTAAACATTGTGCCTTGCTTGTACTTTGTTTTTAGTGCATTCCTGCAGTGAAGTATTTTTTAACTCTGTTTTGCAGATGGTGAAGAAGGATGGGCCTGGTCTGGAGACACCTGGAGGATTTTAGAAGCGTTACGTTACATTAAAGTGCAATGGTCATGTAACTCGTCCTCGTGTGCCAGGTATCTAGCTGTAAATTGTCAACAAAAAAGGTGAGACCTTGCCTTTTCTGTATAGACATGCTATAAGGCAGGAAAAATAAGCAAAAGTATGCTTTCAAAGGTGTGCAATTTGTCATCTTATCTTTGAGCTGGCTCAATGCAACTTCTGTTTTGTCGCTACATTTTAAGATTGTAGAGTACTGAAGGCTATGTTATTGTATAAAGTATTTTATCTGTCCAATTTTGTATCATTATGCCCTCAAAATAGGGGAGTTTTTAGTGTTAAACTCTGCAACGGGTTCTTATTTATATTTAGAGTTTCTAACACACCCATGTAGCTATTTTTAAATTGGGTCTTGGATAGGCTTGAAACAGGGTGTCCAAATGAAAGGAAATATCTTTTATTTTTTTTCTTGAGCAATGTACTGATCTTTCAGTGATGTAACCTATTAGATTTGAGTCCAAAATTAAAATAGATGTTGATGCAAATAAAGTACCAATTGAAAATTGTGAATTGATTGCTTATAATTTTGTTAAATTGGCTTCAATCCCTTACATTAATGGAGTTACGTAGAAGTATTACTTCTATACAATGTCTCATTGTTAATTAGAAGCATGCACCTAATCGATATGTGCCATTTGAAGCGTGCACTGTTTTGAATTGTTAGGTGTGCTCTTGTTGCACCTTATTTGAAAAGAAAGGCTAAATCCCACTTAGACGATGTTGCCATCATGCACAATTGCTCTGTCTAGGCTTTGGTCTTCATTTTGCTTTTGTGGGTCTGACTCTGTCCCTTGTCTCTCTCAGCTCCTTGCCTTTCTGTCTTGGGACCTTGTGGCCTGATGTGTTTGGAGAGTAAAGACTTGTTAGTTTTAATGATACGACTTCCATAGGTTTGATCAAGATTCAACAGGTTGCCTTGTGATTAGATTTCTCCTGTTGTATATCAGACTTCTCATGGCTTCTTCCTCTTGATACTACACTAGATTTTTAATGGTTAATGTGATGTTTTAGATCATCTATGTATTTCATATCTTTTCTACATGTAATGTGAATATTTTAGAAATAGAATGCTTTAGAGCTTGCACTCGACATGCCCTTGAATGCTACACACCTCGACTTGTGCAACCATGCACTGACTTGTGATCTAACAAGCAGTTTTTTATTTTGCCATCAGCTTTTGTTGTGTTACAAAGAACACAAGCATGCTTTCAATAGAACCCATTTCTTAGCCTATATCCTTTCACTTCATTTGTAAAGAGTCTTACCAATGGTGTCTTAACTTTACTCTTTGATTTTGTTAAAGTGATTGATTGACAATATTTCTAGGAGGTTGGGTATATGCTTGCTCATTTGTTTTGATGACATTTATTTATACTTGTTTAATATGCTCAAAACATATCTCAACGTTTCTCTTTGCTTGCCATTTTAAAAATTTGTAGGTTGACTAAGAGAAGATGGATGATTCATTTTGTACATCTCATACTCTCTTCTTAAAAAGAGTTTCACAAATGGAATGTATGTAAAGATGTTGCTAGTATTGTTTTTAACGGTGTTGATACTTCTCTTTATTGGTGCATTTCCTAGATTGCCTTAATGATTCATTGCGAGGAGCAAAAAATTGCCAAGTGAGTTGCACGTCATTTAACTATTTGAGCCAATCCAACTAGATAAGTTGTCTTGCATTTTTTGGAAAAAAGAAGACAGGTTGTCTTGCATGAGGCATGCGTGTTAGTCAATTCTAAATAGACTCTTGGCCTTTTTTCTCAAGGCTATATGCTTGTCAACCTTAATTACTCAGACTAATATTTTGTTTGTGAAATAGATTGTTTTCATGTCCCTTTGTGTTCTTTCGTTTTTGATGAAATAGCTTCCATTTAGGGACACCATCCTCACATGTTGCATTATTTACCATCATACAATTGTTTCAAAATCATGAAAACGATTGTGTTTAAATAAAGAAAGTTGTTAGATAGCCTTGTGGCAATTTCGAACCATTATGGCACCAATTTGTGCTCTATATGCCATCAAATTCAACCTTGTGGGATATTATCACTAGTGGATATTAGTGGAGTAGAATAAATTCGATGGCAATAAAGAGCACACTTTACTATCAAACCACACCTTATCATGCTCTACTTGTCATAGGTAGACCCTAAAAAATTGGATCATGCTTAAACGAAATAAGAATCCAAACCTCAAAAGAATGCAAAACCCCAAGTTAAAACTCAAGATTTGACCGCACATTTTTTTTGAATTCTTGTTTTGGATGAATTCATGTAATGGCAAAAAAATGTCACTCTTGTCAAGTGAATGTAGATCTGATATATATATTTCATTGGAAATTTACAAAAGGAGGAAAATCTATCGAACACATGGTCATCTACAATATTCACTATACTTGTTATCTACTAACCTTTAGCAAAACCCACTTTAATGGTAATCATGTTGGGAAAATTAGCAACACATGTCTAATTACTTGTCTTAAAGTGTAGTTGTTTAGTTATGTTATGTGACGGCATAATCGAATCTATTAACTTATGCAATAACATGGAGTAGTGAACTAAGAAGTTTTAAATAATTATTGCCCTAAATATAATATTGGTCAAACTTTGTTTGAGAAATCAAAGCCAAATTATATCAAGAGACAAGGCAAAATATTTGTTACTGCAAAATGGACACAGACTTTGACCTTCCAATATTCTTGCTTGTGCCAAGCAAAGTTGGGTTCAAGTCCCCATCTCCTTGGGCCCAGTCTTGCCTAACCACGTATGTCTAGCCAACATGAATGGTGAACTTAATGTAATTTGGGCACCTAGCATTTTGCCCTTGTACATGAGCCTTGGCGAGCGAGGGCTCAAGCGTGTAAACAACTTGAGTTTTGGAGGGATGGACTTCAGAGAACCTACCCTCATATGTAGTGCACTCTCACACAGCCCTAGTCATTCACAAAGGATGTGCTCCACATGGAAGGTAGTGCTTGGATATTGTGCAAGTTCATAGGCTCCCACCCTTGGAAAATACATTGTGTGCTCTTATGTGTTGAGATGTGGCAAGTGTCTAGGATCGACAAAAAGCCTATCATCTTGTGATGTGCTTCTCCAAATCCATTGGAAAATACATTCATGTGTGCTCTTGTGGTGGGTTAAGTTGTATCTGGGTACGATTTCGTGATGTGCTTTCAAATTTTAGCTTGCCTTATATCTGTATTGCCTCTAATATGTGAAGTGTTGCCATCATAGAGTGACGTTGCTAGAGCTATTCTTTTGAAGCCAATTTATTTCGTGGAATCAATAGTGGCCTTAGCTCATGTCTTTCAAGTTGAAACTTCCTCTGTGGAACAACTAACTTCTTGCTAGGTGGTAGGTTTTGCTTCACATTTTAGAATATGATGTTAATATAATGGACGTAGAGGTATGTATGAATTATTTAGTATTAATTAAGAGCTAAAATTTAAATTACATTTGAAAGCAATTATTCATGATCTCAAATTGTCACCCCCATTATTTGCTTACAAAGAATGAAAATTTGGTGGGAGACCGTTGAAGAATGTTCTTTGGAGGACAATTGAAACAAAAATAAGGTTTTTTAGATAGAAGTCTCCATGTACATTGGCTATGCATCCTTTGACTAAGTTAGCAAATTATCATTTTTAAAACAATGGATATATGTTATTTATGAGTATTTATATGTTCTTTGAGAATGTACGACTTTTGATTCAATTAGATATAAGTATTTATTTGTTTAATAAATCCAAATGGTGCCAAAATATACCAATTCATGCATGGATGAGAGAAATTATTAGGTATCAAGTTGTATGTGGGATGTTGTAGATGAAATAAGTGTAGGTATAATGACTCACTTTTCCAAATAATTAGGCATGATCACATGTGATTACTTGTATTTCTTCTTTGCATAGAGTGGAAGTTGGCAACTTGGAGAATAAAAGCCTTTATATACATTCATAGTACATGCTTTGAAGGAATACCCCAAGTAACATTTTAGTGTCAATGCTTAATGAGTTTTTATTTTGTTTAATAACTTTGAATGATGTAAAATATAAGAAGGAATATTATGATTTAATATGCATTGCAAACTTTGCTATATAATTTTGTTAATTGTATAGCATTCTTTAAAGATCTTTGTTGAATGTACCCTTTTTTCTTTAAATTCAATAAGATTAAATCTTTGCATCTAATAAACACAATGCATAATTTATAAATATCAAGCATGCAAAAATTTTGTACATGCAAAAATTTTGTAAGAAGATAGGACAACAGTGGGAAACTTTTTATTTAATGTTTATCAAAAGGAGTGGAAATTTTTTTAAGCTTTAAAGATAACATATCCAACAAGGCCCAATCAATGGATATCATATCATAATGTTTATACAAAGGCCATTGTATGCATCTTGTGCATGCATACTTGAATCGAGGTATAGGGAGGTAACTAGGGGCATAGATATGTTGTTTGCTTAAGGGTTATGTTATGTACATAATATTGATAATTCTTGTATAAGGATAACACATACTTGTAATGACAAAATCTCTCTAAAAGTTTAAGAGTGACATTTGTTCTTATTGGTTTGAATGTAGATGCTAAAAAGTAACTAGAATGGACATAATAGATATACGAAATAAAGTTGGTCGTTTATCCGTAATAGATAAGTCTTGAAGTATATTATGTGTATGTTTTGTGAACATCCATGCGTGGAAAAGTTAAGCGGATGCACATAAGCTATGAATTGAATATGTAGATCAACCTTAAAAGGAATCATATGTGGACATTTTTTCAATACCCATCAAAGATCAGTGCACAGGATTTTTGCTTCCATGTATTATGCTCACAATTTTGATATATGTCATCAAAATATTGATAGTGACCATTTTTTTAAGGAAAATATGTATGGGAAGATGATTTATTTTAGGAAAAGTCTGTATGACAAATTTGTACGTTTTTTAGCACTACACCTTTAATGCTTTGTAATTTGCATGATTCAACCATTTGGATGGAAAAAAAATGGTTCGAAGACCAGGAAAAGGCACTTTGGACTGGCTTTTTTGATTGGATTTCCGTGCCCACTTCTAAAATGCAAATTTGAGGCCTAACACGATGGATTTTGGCAGAAAGTGATGATGATCGAAGTTGTAGGGAATCAAAAGGCAATTAAAAGTCGTAATTAATTTTTAATGGATTCCACACCATTTGGGAGATACAAGCCTCCAAACAAGGCTCCTTTTTTCCAGTGCAACTCTCTATAGGTTATGCACATTGTAATTCAAGTACCCATATTTCTTGTAGCTCACTGTATGGTCTATTAGTAGTTGTAGGTCTTGTCGGAGCAATGGGATTCTCGACCTTTGTGAGGCATCTTTTGGGTATCCATGCCCATCTTAATTGTCTATCCAAGTATTGATGTCTATTGGGTACAAAGCACTGCACATCTTTCTTTTGTATCCAAACAAAATTTTGTCCTTGGTTGTTTCCATTGTATCCAATTATCTGCGGTGGAATGCTCATTGTTGTTGAACCTTTCCCATTAATGGGTCCATGTTGACATTTTCTTTTGTTGCCATTTGACTAAGCAATTTTCATTGGAGTCCTCTTTGATTTTTATTGTGGAGCATATCATGACATGAGATTTTTCTTATTGCCTTGATATTTTTGACTCTTCCTTTTGAATTTTGACAATTAGTGTAGATATTTGACAAGGGCCAGCATCACTTGCTAGCATTTTTTTGAGTTCAATGAGCTCCTCTTTTAAGTCTTTTATCAGATTGTTTTTCTCTGCACGGCATAAAGCAAGTTTGTTCTTTTGATCCTGTTCCTCTTGTAGTTGTTGGCTGAGTTGTTTCAACTTTGCCAAGTATTCTAGAATTCATGCATTCGTTTAACATGCTCTTGGAAAACATCCTTGAGTTGTTGCAGTTCCTTCTTGTTCTCTTCTCTTGAATGTGTTGATAATTGGCCTTTGAGGATTTTGATAAGAGTGTGGATCCGATTGTTGTACCTTTGTAATTGTCCTTGGGGAATCCTTTGGTGCATGGCCAACATGTAATTCCTCTTCCATGGCTGGCATCCATATTTGAGACTTGTCACAGAGGAGGGTTTTTACATCCTTTTTATGCAAAAGTGTTGCACTTGAAGAGCTTGGTTGACCAAAATGTTCTTTTATGCCACACTCTAGTTTTGCATCACAGGATAGACATGTGTTACAACCTTATGATGCCATCCTTTGGATTTCTTCCCCCTTTGTGCAATCTACTTTGGAGAACTGTGGTTTGGGGTTATCAATTGATTGTACATTCATATCCTTTCTTAGTTCCTTTCTTCTTCTTTTTCTTTTTTCTTGTTGGGCAACTTTGCATTGTGCACATGTCAGTGATACATGATTCTTTTGAAACCATTGTCAGATTAGCCTTTGGTCTCTCATGATTGGAATTCGGGGATGGCACATTCTCGTTGAGATCGAGCATTGTTCCATGAGCTACCATAAATTGTAGTATTAAATATTAATGTAGCATGGGTCAATAGCTATGTATTTCCACATCCATGTTGAGGTATCAATCAAATGGTTATCCTAGGATAGCATGAGGCATATGTTTAAATAATCTTCCTCTTGTCTTGAGATGCCTCCTAACCATTTGTGCTCAAACAAGCAATGAATCCTTTGGGATCACCTCTGCCTGAGAACATAGGCATCTATACAAGTGGATAATCTTGCATGCTAAGTTCTTGTATTATTGGTATACATATCAATGTATCTGGGGTAGTCCTCTGGAAGTTGATCCCGTATGGGTTCCATTGTGGGATGTTGAAATTCACCAATTGATGATGTCTTTTTTGAACAATGCCAATTTGTTAATGAGGTGTTTCCATTTGAGTAATACTTTGAAAAATTTGCCCAATAATATTCAAAATTTCTATAGAAATATTGCCTTGGAATGGCTAATTATGTTGGTGAAGACAACATGCAATTCTAGTATGTTTTGTTGAAGTTATGATGATTTTTCTTTCAAAATGTGCTTCAAAATGGAGCAAATATTGGCCTTGTAAAGGATGTCCAAAAATAAATAAAAGGTATGGAAAATATCATGCAAGAGATGCTCTCTTAGTGTGTGAAAGCTGAGCTTTGATAGGGTCCAATTCGGCCTCCAAATGAGTAAGTTACGACTAGTTAAAGCTGGGGTGAAAATTAGGCTTATGAGGGACCTTTGGCCTTTTGGTTTCAGTGTAAATAAAATCTAACCTTTAGAAAAGAAAACTGATATGGTTACATTGAGTCGTCAATGTTGGTTCAGTTTATATAACTAACTGGGCTCCATAATGTAACCATGGTCCAATGACAATGGGTTATTGTATCTAACTTAGCTAAGGTGGGTAACCTATCCTCGTTGTGGTTAGTACTCTCTAATTTAGGTTCACTAGATATGGTTAGTTTAGTTTCATAGGTTTGGTTAGTTTTAAGGAGGGTAAGGGTCGATTAGTTGCTAGGGTTATTTGGAAGCTAGGTTTAGGGTTGTGAGAGGGGGTGAGGGCAATGGTGGCTAGTGGAGGGCGATGGTCGGCAAAGATGGGTGACGGGATGAAGGATTTTTGACAAGGGGCAGTGAATTCTTGGGCAACAGTGGAGGACATGCAGTGCCAAGTTTTGTTGCCGTGGCATGGGCAGAGGGTTCTAGGCACGAATCGTTGACATGGAGGCAGACAGAAAGGGGTGGTGAGACTAAGGTGACGACGGAGCCGGTATTGCAGTGGCAACATTGGCACAATGCCCTAGGGAAGACACGATGCACAAAGAATGGGTGTGGGGCACGGTGCCCAACGAAGGCAACGCTCTCGCCAATGCTCTCGCCAATGTACGAGAGCCAAGGTGGTGCTGCTTTGACACGGCATGATCGTCGAGGTGGCACAATTTCCATGAGGAGGCCAGCTGGCGTGGGACGCAAGGCGGGGACGGGAAGCTCGAGGTGGAGCAGGGTAGGTGAGCTGGTGGCTACAAGGCTCGAGGTGGAGCGAGTGCCCGCTAAAGTTGTGCAACATGTGATACCCATGATGGACGATGCCAGGCTGGTATGACACCATCCCTACCCTATTAATTAAAAATACACGTTCATAGTGAGGGAGGAAATCCAAAAACTCATAGATGCGAGATTCATCTATGAGATTGAGCATATCGATTGGATGTCACCCATCGTGATAGTCCTGAAGAAAAACAAAAAGATTCGAGTATGCGTGGACTTGAAAAAAGATTCAAGTATGCGTGGACTTGAAAAAAGTTAACACTGCCACCAGGCACGACCACTACCCTTTGCCATTCATGGAACATGTCCTGGAAAGGGTAGCTAGAAAGGAAGCCTATAGCTTCCTAGACGGATTCTCTTGATACAACCAAGTGTCCATCACTCCGCAGGATCAACAACCTTCGCAATCGAGTGGGGTGTGTCTGTAGCTAGAGTAATGATATTTGGGTTGACCAATGCACCCACCACCTTCCAACGGTTGATAACTGTCTTCAAGGAGTACTTGAGGGACTTCATGGAAGTCTTCTTGGATGACATATGCATGAGCTTGACGTGGGATGAAATCACCTGAAATACCTAAGACTCATCTTGGAAAAGTGGTGATTGTACCATGTATCCCAAAACCCCCTTAAGTGCCAATTCTAGGTTAAGCATGGCATAATTCTTGGCCACATAGTGTCCCGAAATCGTATCTCCATGGACCACAACAAAATCAAACTCATCTTGGAACTACCACCCCCTACCAACGCCAAGGGAGTACAATGATTTACTCACCACACGGGCTACTATAGAAGGTTCATCTTGTTCTATGCGAACATAGCCCGTCCCTTATATAAACTGTTAGTATTCTTTGAGTGGACCAAGGAATGCCAGAAATCCTTTGAAACCCTCAAACGAGCCCTAGCCATCGCACTCATGTTGAGAGCCTTGGAATGGAATCTAATATTCCACGTTCATATAGATGCCTCCAATTTTGCTATTGGGTGTTGTTAGCCCAACCAAGGGAGCATAATCTGGACTACTCGGTGTACTTTGCATGTAGGCATTTGAATGAGGCTGAGGTCAACTACACAACAATAGAGACGGAGGGTCCAACCATGGTCTATGCAGTCAAGAAGTTCATGCATTCCTTGTTGGCCAACAAGTTCATCTTCTTTGTGGACCACTAAGCACTGCTATGCTTGGTCAACAAGCCATGCATGACGGGATGCATCACCAAGTGGATGCTAATCCTCTTAGAGTTTGAGTTCATAGTTGTTGTGCATAAAGGGAGGACAGGGGGAGGACCCATGTCCTAGATGACCACCTCTCGAGAATCCCAAATGGCGAAGCTCCGACGGGAGTGGAAGATGACCTCCCTGTGATGCTTCCCTCTTACTCATCGACATCATACCTGAATGGGCCACCAAGATCAATCACGACCGGGCCAGTGGCCTACCCATGGGCCAAGCTCTTAAGAAAGATAGAGGCCGCAAATGCATTAAGGAAGCAATGCCGTATCAACTAATTATAGGCCAACTATACCGCATGGGCAAGGATGGCATCATGCATAGATGCGTGTGCTAGCACAAATACATCGAGGTGCTTGAAGAAGCCCACTCTGGTATCGTGGTGGGAGGGTATTTTGCCGCTGATGTTACAGCACGTAAGGTGCTCTAGGATGGCCTTTGGTGGCCAAATCTCTTCGGAGATGCAGTTGAATTTATCAAGCGGTGCGACCCTTGCAAGCGTGTGCAAATCCCACATGAGGTGGACATGATTCCCTTCACTAGAATATTAATCGATCAGCCCTTTGAGAAATGGGGCATAGATTTTATTGGACCTATAAGCCCAGTGGCTAAAGGAACCGGGGCTAGATACATTATCTTGGTCACAGATCACTTCACCAATTGGGTAACAGGAAGAGCCACCATGAAGGTAGATGTGAGATCCACCACTAAATTCTTATACGAGCAAGTTATCATGCAGTTCAGACGTCCCTTAGAGCTAGTCAATGATCGAGGAACTCATTTCCTCAATGAAACTATAGCAATCGTGACTAGTGAATTCATGATCATACATAGGAAGTCATTGCCATACTATCCTAGGATGAATGGCCTGGCTGAGAGCTGGAATAAAACTTGCTGCAAGATCATAACTTGTAGAGTAGAGGGCAGTCGTACCGACCGGGAGCATAAGCTCATCACAACTCTATGGGCCTATAGAATATCCATTAAGGTGGCCATAAGCTGTACCCCCTTTAGCCTAGCTTTTGGAGTGGAGGCGGTGATGCCAATGGAGTATGTAGTGCCTAGCCTCCACCTTACTGTCAAAGAGAAGCTCACTGAGATTGCCTTGGAAGAATGCTTAATTGACCTTTAAAAGCTAGATGAGACAAGGTTGCGTTCGGCCTATTGCCTCCGGGTGGAGAAGGCCTGATGTAAAAAGTGGTTCGACCACAACCTCAAGAACAAAGACCTTGTAGAGGGCAATATTGCACTCCTTTATAGCGTCCACAATACCAAGCACAAGCTCAAGTATCGAGGCATGGGTCCCTACCACATGGTAGAGATCACTCCATAAGGGGCATGCCAAATAGCCACTCTTGATGGAGTAGAAATGGAAGGCTGCCTTAACGGGAGCAGATTGAAGAGATATTATAGACCACTCACCCTGCCTACCCTTCAAGCCATCCATAGAGAAAAAGAACTCAAGGCTGAGGTAGAAAAATGAAACACCAGGCCATTGAAGAAGCTAGGGCACGTAATGCCAAGCTCAAGTAGTGTAAGCAAATGGCATTACTTAAGGCAACGCTTGAACACTCAATACTGACGGATGGACTAATGGGGTTCGGGCTTGTGCATCGGAGAAATCACGGATCTGGGAGCGAGCCACAACTTCATCTCCCATGAGGTATGGGAAAAGCTATAGGTACCCCTAAACCTCACCGTCGCTTCGGTACATGCTATCAATGGTGGCCAACTCTTAAGTACCTTGGGTTTTGTGAACTTGAGTCTAACGGTTGTTCGCAAGTAGTGAAATTCACTTTTATGTTCTCCCCATAGAAGCAATTGACAAACATATCATATTGGGAAGGACCTGGTGCGCCATGAACTGTTAAATCGACTAGAGGGCTAGGACTGATTCCTTCACGAATGGTGGTGGAACTGCGATAATTCCACTTTGTGAAGCATGCCCTACTCCTTTTGTTGCACCCTCACCGGCCCAAGGCAAGGAAGTTCTATGGGAGGGCAGACCTAAAGCTCCATCCACCTCTAACCCTCCAAACACCGACCCTCTGAAGAAAGTATGACCCCTGGATGCCAAGGGTACACTAGCGTGGTGACAATTCCTTGCAGGATGAGACTTTGTCGTGGGATAAGTGGGTTCTTGTGTGACCTCCCTCAGCGCAGACACTTGCTCTCGTGAGTCGGGTGGCGACATCAGTTTTGGTATGATCGAAACAATCTTTGATAGTTTGCCTTCAGATTTGGAGGAAGGTTCTTGTGTAACTCCCCTCATTATAGGGGTCGGTTCTTGTGTTGCTTCCTTGCTATCTTTAGCAATCCTCGTGTTGAGTTGTATGATTCATGGTACTAGGGCATGCTTGAGACTCGGGCTTGGTTTTCGTGATCGGTTTGATGGTAGGTTCTTGTGGTCAGCACTAGGTGATTAGGGCAAGTACGTTACTTTTGCATTTTTTGTATTCTTGCATGCTAACCTCACAGTCTGCCCCATGCCTCACCTGTACACCTCATGTCCACAACCTCCACTTCCTAACCCTTTCCCCTCTCTTTTTCTCCTTTCCACTTTCCCACTTCTTCACCTTTCTTTACTTTTCTTAAATAGCTATCCCGTTAACCGTCGCCATAGCACTATTCGTTACCATTTCACTATCCCACCAGTTGTTGCCATCTCACTATTCTATTGACCGTCGCCATCCTAGTATCATGCCGTTCATCACCTTTTCAATATCCAACCGATTGTTGCCATCTCACTATCCCGCCGACCATCGCCATCCAACGTATAACGTCGGTCATTGCCATCTCACTATCTCGCCAACTGTTGCCATCCCACTATCCCATCGATCGTCGCCATCCCACTATCCCGTTGGTTGTTTTACCATCCCAGTATCCCAGTATGTGCCGATCATTGCCATCCCAGTATCCCTACTAGCAGATACGCCCCCCTCAAGGACATCAAGAAAGCGCACCCTAGCCCCCACACAAGGGGAGTACAAAATTGTGTGCTCACAAACATGCTCATCGCTTGGAGAGTCATGGCTCCAACAACTTGACGCATGTCCCATCCACTCCCATTATGCATATGAGGGTCACGACTACACCCTCCACTACCACACCGCAGTGGCGTATCAAGCGCTAAAGGAGGCGGCAATTCAAGATGTGCTTGCACAATGATAGGATTGGGATCCATGGTGGCAGAGCCTTCCTTGTCACTTGGATATGAGGCTCTTGGGAGATTTCCTCCAAGCTTATAACTCCAACACAAATGTGGGCATTCTTCGAGATGCGATGGGGACTCCTCACTTCTACCACCTCGACGTGGATGTGGTGTGAACCGCCTTCGACCTATCGATCACATCGGCGACAAGTACTCAGTGAAGAAGAAGATGCCAGAGGCCCTTAGTACAATCTGCTAGTACGATCGCAAAAATAGCAAGGGGCTCATCCATTTCTCAGAGATTATCAAGCCAGAAATGGAAAAGCTAGCACGGGCCCTCCAATGGTTGATTCAAGTCAGGCACATGGACCACCACTAGTCAGTCATGCCAAACGTCTTGTTGAGGCTGGGAGAAACCCTGGTCATGAATTGGGCCGATTATTTCTGTAATCAGATGCGGGAGGACCTCAAAACAAATGGAGAGGTCATCGGCAACCCAATGCTATACGTGTCGATTCTCTATCATATGCTATAGTAGCATCCACCTACTATCGGCTATGGGTTGGCAGATAAGTCATCCACGAGACTGGTTATCATGGTGGATGACCTCTCGGGTGATAAGAGGGTCACCATTGGCAACCTAGGAGCTCAAGCTATCCCGGCAATGCCTGCTACACCCCAAGTCTCGGCCTCAGCCATGGCCCATCCTCAGGAGACTATGTCCTTCATCACCGGTTCCTCCTCCTCTCCATGGGCAAGCCTCACAGAGGCCATACAGTTTTGTAGTGCATCTAGCACCAAGTGATTATGGCCACATGAACAAAAAAGTAGCTCTCCCGCCGACCAAATCAAGCAAAATTTATTTGAGGCAATGGCACAACTCTCATAATTGGCACAAACAATTCTATAGAGGCGAAAAGAACAGATCTTGCAACTCTCCGCAACTCTCCTCCAAGCATAGCTCTCTGCACGCGACAGCCACACCCTAATGGTCCCCGCCCAAGCCACATGGCAAACAGTCCTAGATCAAGAAGAGGACTACCATACAAAAGTTGAGGAGCTAGAGCTGTTAGTCACCACCAAGCTCAAGGATGAGCTTGCCGCAAGCGAATCCCTAGTCCAAACACTCATGGACCAGGTCGCCAAGTCCGTCGGCCTCCAAATGGCAAAAGAAGAACAAGTGCAAGTAGAGGCACAACAAAGCATGGACTTAGGAAGGCTACAAACGCCAGATCCAAACATTGCAAGATCTCTTGGCATAGAAATGGGCACTGACCGTGTCCATGTATTAACAGAATGAGCGACTGCATACCCCCGGCCACCTAGAGGACTCAAGGTTGGAAGACCGTGAGTAGCAAAAAATTCAGATGTACAAGGAGCTCCCCGCACAATTAGCCACCTACACACGCACCCCACGCACTATTCCCCGAACACTCCAAATGTACTTCGATGCACTTCGCTCACAAAATCTCATTTTCCACCACCTCACTGCCCCACTCCCTCCCAACTTCCTCAAAACCATCCTTCGTCGTCGTAATCCCGATCATTACTGTCCCATTCTCACCATGTCTTATTTCTCATTAGACCTTCAGCCATCTAGCCTCTCTCTCCTTTGCCACTCTGATCTCCAAACTCTCACTGCCCATCCCATTTTGCTTAATTTCCAGGCATGGTACCGCATCATCATGGAGTCCACAAGTTATCCTATGGATGATGATGTGATGCAATTAGCAAAGCTTGAGGAACTCAGCTCGTGGGTCTGCACTCTAGATAGTTTGCAAGCTAACATTAGTTGGATGCATTCCTACGACCAAGCCTCCGCAATACAAATACAAGGGCATCTCGTGGCTTAACAATCCATCATTTACCATTCCCTCAGCATAATAATCCTCTATAACCAGGTGCTACAAGCTCTCCAAGACTCACTTGAGTCCTTGGTGAACAATTTTGAAACAATCCATGTAGCATACCCCAAAGAAGTTGCCGAGGAGGAAGGCCAAGAAGCTATCATAGTATTTAATTCTTCCGCCCCCCCTCCTGAGCCTCCACAACCACCTCCCCTAGATCCCGTCTAGCCCACCCAATAAGCCAACCAACCCCTCCCATCCCCCCTTCCTCATACAAATCTGCTTGAGTACTCTTCCAATGCCTCTAAAACTACCACCACATAGCACGGGACCTCCCTGTCCATCTCATCTATTGCTTCGGTCGACCTCCCAGAAGAGGCCCTCAATACGCTGCTTAAGTCAATCAATTTTGTACATATGCCCACTGATACAACACCCATTGAGACAGTAGATGAGGAACCAATGCCGATTGAAGATGATGAGGTTCCTCAAACTCCTCCCTCCTCCCCGTTCAGTGGAGACCTGACCTGCAGTCGTTCCAAGAACTGCCAGATAGTGCCCTCATGCACCATTGGAAGCAGCAGCCACCTCCACCTCTACAAAATCCTAGATGTGCGCCCCCTCATGCAGTTCATCACCTAGTCCTTCAATGATTGGCTGCATGCACATCCAAAGTGCACAAGAGGAGGTTACCACCTCACCCCCGATGCTCCACTTCCTTTGACCGATGCCAGCTTCGGTCTACAGCCTCGCTGTGGTGGATCCCCTTCCTTAAAAAGGAGCATTTTTGGCATTCTCCCTCCCTTCCCTCCTCTCTTCTCCCTTCTCCCCCTTCCCTCTTTCTCTCATGGAAACACACTGCAACAATCCGAAAGCCGAATGCGTGACACAAGTGGATGGCTCGTGCTTGCATTTCTCTCACAAGGAAGTAGCTTAGAGCAAAATCTCCATCGGCATCCCTTCAACATCCCCATGACACGTGAGTCACCACCCAGACTACACAGTGCCAGAAAACAGTCTGCATCATGCAACCAAGGTGCTATGCAGTGCCCAAGAGTACGTAGCTAGTTCTAGCCAAGTGCACAAGTTCCTTCAATGCCGCCTCATTTGCAGTTGATGCTTGACCATTTCTATCAATTCATTGGCCACGTCGTTATACTTGGCCTCCCAGTCCGCAGATGTGGGTTCCTGTTTAGCTTTCCCTTTGTGTGCAACCCTGCCATGTGTACCCTATGCGCTTGGAGTGTGGATGGTAAGAGTGCCATGGCTGTCGATGCACCCGCTCTAGAAATGGCTCTAAGCGGTGCGGAGTAGTGCTTTCACACATCTTCAAAATCCTACATGGTGCCATCGAGACACCCGCTTTGTCCATTCTTCCTGCACATCCGCTTGCCTGCTAGACAAAAGATCTTCTAGTTGCTCCACATTGATAGACACATCACTAGGCACCGTGGCAAGGTGTTGCGCCAATCCATCTATCATCCGGTGTCCCACTAACTCCCCCTAGTATATCTTGCACCTCATGCAAGTTGTGGACATGGGTGTAAGCATGATTGAGTGAACCAAAAAGTAGTGTCCATGGACACTGTTATGAGAGACTAAGTTAGGGTGCCCAAAGCATAGGTGCCCAAAGCTTTTTGACTACTAGCAAAGCAATAAAAGCGTACCAACCAATCATGCTTATAGCCACATCTTCTGCCACATCTTCTGTGTGCCGCGCCTGTTGTTCTAGTTACTGTGCCCACCTAGCCTATACCCGCAATGCGGCATTTTTTCTTTGTAGTGCTGCCACCTCCGTATGTAGGTCCATTAGCCATTGCTGCCCCTCCTAGTGACTGGCCATCCAAGACTGTTGAGTGGCATAAGTCAGCAACATCTGGGGCGACTGAGAATCCACTGACTCTGGGGCCCTAGAGAGAACTGCAACCTCTCCAGCAACACAAGTGACCACCGTGCTCTCCATAGAGATGGTCTGCAAAGGCATCAACGAAGTCACTGATGAGGGAATGTTTTGTCCCTCCATTGCTGCAAAGAGCTGCCAAAATGTATCCCACCTGCCAAAACCTGCCCCGCTGGTGTTCTTGTCAATAGCGAGATGGCCCCTGCAGCTGATGTTGGCATTGTCAATGGTGTGTCCGCCCCACCAATGACATTGTCAGCACAGCAGTTGTAGACACCGATGTTGCAAACACGTCGACCATTGAGACTATCAAACGAAAAGCCTTTACAATCGTCGTCGCCACCTCTACCATGGAGTTTGTTGTCGAAGAATCCTCTGTAGCAATCGTCAATGTTGTCGATGCGGGAGTCATGGGCGAGTGACTATTCATCTCTCAGTTGAGAGCTTGGATTGCTGGTGGGGCAAAAGTAATAGATGGTGGTGGAGTCTGCGCTTCCCTCGTCAGACTAACCCGAGACACACCCTCTGCTTTGTGTTTGCCACCGCTCGGGTGAGAATCGAATGGCTTAGGCACTCAAAAACGAGTGTTAGCCCTGAATGAATCTCTTTGTCCCTTCAGGGGAAAAGGATCGACAAAATTTGACCTTTCTTCATGTGGATAGGTCAACCCTTTGCTCTGGCTAAGGAAACTCTGGCAGCCTCCACCTAAATTCACTCCTTCAAGACTTTGGCCCATGCCATCGGTTCGGACTTTGCATGGTGTAGGAGAGCGCGTATCCTCGTAGACATGGTGTAGGTCTTTGCCTGCAAGAACAGGACCTCTAGCAACCACCAAAAACACTCCCGAATGTTTGCATGCTAGAAGTTGTTAAGGCGATACTAAGAGTGCTCTCAACGGAAGCAAGAATGGAAGAGGGAGAGAGAGAGACAGAGAGCCACACAAGTTTTGGTGGGTGCAAAATCACCCTAATCTTCTTTTTCATTCATTTATATATGTGTTTGAGTATTGTACATAACTGGTGTAAAGCCACAGTGACCTTCAACCCCCACAACCTTCCACTTAAAGGACAATGTGCCTTTAAGGGAGAACAACCAGTGAGCATACTATCCAATGCCCATCAATACACGACAATACTCAAACCGCTGGACTAGGTAGACTCTTCGTCAGCATATCTACAGGGTTATCATCTGTATGGACCTTGACAAGCTCTATGCACTTGTCCTCCCTGATGAAATGGTACCTGACCTCAATGTGTTTGGTCTTTGCATGAAAGACTAAATTCCGTGCTAACTGAATAGCACTCATGGAATCACTATGCAATGTCGGTACACCTGTATGAATCCCCAAATCTCCCACTAGCCGATCAAGCCATATAGCCTCCTTGGAACCCTCTGTGGCTGCAACATACTCAGCCTCTGTGGTAGACAAAGCAACACACTTCTGTGCGCGAGACATCCAGCGCGAGACATCCATGACACTCCACCACCTGCAAAGAAGAACACATAACCAGAAGCGGATCTCCTACCATCCACATGCCCTGCATAGTCTGAATCTGTGTACCCAAGTACACACATGTCTCCTCTACCAAAGCAAATGCACATCTCCTTGGTACCCTTCATGTATCTCATGATGCACTTAACTACCTCCCAATGCCTCTTTCCTGGATTAGCCATATATCAGCTAACAACTCCCACTGCAAATGCAATGTCTGGTCTAGTAGCTTCATAGCATACATAAGACTCCCAATTGTTGATGCATAAGGAACCTTGGCCATTATGGCCCTTTCCTCATCTGATTTGGGACTATCTGTATGACTTAGTTTCACATATGGAGGCAATGTAGTACTCACTGCCTTCTCCCCTCCATATTGAAACACTGCAATACTTTTGTAACATACTCTTTTTGTGAAAGCCAAAGGAGTTTCCTACTCCGATCATGCATGATGCGCATACCAAGAATATGACCTGCAAGTCCCAAATCCTTCATATCAAAGGACTCATGCAACTTGGCCTTTAATGCATCTAGCTCATAAGTATTCTTGCTAGCCAATAGCATATCATCCACATATAGTGCCAAGATTATCAAGCTATTATCCTTAGCCCTTTTAGTGTAGAGGCAATGATCAATTTCCTCATAAGTGAACTCATCTCTGATTGCATAGCATACTTCCACTTGCGTTGATCCTCGCACATCATAGCCTCTCTGTAGCAAGAAGGCTCCCTGCAATCAGTAAGCATCACATAGTCTACCCCTGGAACAAACCTATCAGGTGGTCTAAACACTCTAGATGATCTTCTCAAGGGCATTTCAGCTTGCTGTCCCACCTGCATATCAGCCACATTTGGCTCATCATTTCCATCAATAGATGATCCATCATCTACCCTTGATTGTATACCTGTGGGAGTACTTGGTGGTACCATTTCTTGCACATTTGGTGCATGGACACCTTGCTGTCTATCAACATATGCAGGTGGATTCACATCTTGGAAAGTGATTCTTCTCATTTCCACATCCTTCATGGGTGCCTTATGCATCTTCTTCTCATTGAAGACTACATCATGGCTATGTATGATCTTCTTTGCTTCTAGATCCCAGAGACGATAGCCCATCTCTCCACTTTCACCATAACCGAGAAAGATGCATTTCCTAGACTTAGGATCTAGCTTCTTTCGAAGCTCTTTTGGCACATGTGCATATGCCTCACACCCAAATATACCCAAATGAGAGTAAGAGGGCTTCTTGCCACTCCATGCCTCTTCAGGAATACCACCATCCAAACTCTTACTAGGTGATTTATTGATCACATGCACTGCAGTCTTCATTGCCTCAGCCCAAAAACCACCAAAAAGACTTGCATTGGAAAGCATGCATTGCAACCTTTCTCGAATGGTACGGTTCATCTTTTATACAACTGGATTTTGCTCTAGAGTACAAGGGGATGTGAGCTCCCTCTTAATCCCATGTGTATCACAGAAATGCTGAAAGTCATGAGAGAGATACTCTCCACCATTGTCATTCTGTAGGCATTTAAGCATTCTACCTCACTGATTCTCAACCAAGGCCAGCCATTTTTGAAATACCTGGAACACATCACTCTTCCGAGCTATAGCATAAGCCCACACTTTCCTAGTTGCATCATCAATGAATGTCACATAGTATTCAGCCCCGCCTGATGACCGTGTAGGCATGGGACCACATACGTCTGAATGCACCACATCAAGCTTTCCAAACTCTTTCTTTCCCCTTCTTTTATTGGCTGATTTATTTTGCTTCCTATAGAGACAGTCCTCACAAAATTCAAAATCAGAGAAACTCAAATGCGGTACATAACCCAAATGGCATAAGAGTTTCATCCCATTTTGGCTCACATGGCCCAACCGGTAATGCCATAAAGAAGTGCTTGGCTGCTTGATTATTGCAACAACATGATCAAACACCCCTGATACATGTAAGGGATACAAAGTCCCACACTTGGCACCCCTGGCCAAAAGCATAGAGCCCTTCTGAATTTTCCAACCCTGAAAGCCAAAAGTGGTGTGAAAACCAGCATCATCTAGTTAACCCACTGAAATAAGACTTGGTTAGCTTAGGCACATGTCTCACATGTTTCAAAGCAAATGCAAACCCATTTGCAAAAGAAAACTTTTACCTACTCCCACTATGTCACATGCATAATCATTTCCAAGATGCACACAACCTGTCTTTCCACTGCCATAAGTGGAGAACCATTCCCTATGGGGAGTAACATGGAATGAGGCACCAGAATCCAAAATCCAATCCTGGGAATATGCATCATCTAAAGTGGTAAGCAACTCTGTAGATAAACTAGACATGAAGAGAATGTCATTGTCACTATCATGTGTGATTGCATTGATCTCCTCGATCTTCACTTTTCCTTTGTCCTCCCTTGGACTCTCTTCCTTTTGATTTGCACCCCAATTTGCATTTTTTTTCTTATCCTTTTGCTCTCTTTTCAGCTTGTAGCAATCCTTTTTCATATGGCCCTTCTTGCCACAGTGGTAACACTCAATGTTCCATGCCTTGGATTTGCTACGAGACTTCCCTCTTTCTTGGGACTTCCCCTTGAACTGTGATCTGCCCCTTTGGACATTTAAGGATGCATCCTGCTTGTTGCCATCCATAGACTTCCGTCTAGTCTCCTCGGCCAACAAGCTACCGACAACATCACCAAATTTCAGTACTCCACCAGGTGCAGAGTTACTGACAGCTATATGGGAGGTATCCCATGAGGATGGCAATGAACATAAGAGAAATATTGCCTTAGTCTCCGCATCAAAATTCATCTTCTTGGCTTGAAGCTGGTTGAAAATAATATTGAATTCATTCAAGGGAGAAGCAATGGAGACCTCTTCCTTCATCTGCAGCTCAAACAACCTCTTCATGAGGTAAACTTTATTAGAGGCAGTTTCCTTCTCATAAGTGGCACACAGTTTCTTTCACAAATCTTCCGTAGTCTGCTCATTTACTGCTGTGAAATAAACTGACTCTGCAAGATGAAGTCTAATAGTAGACTTTGCTAATGCATCCAACTCATTCCAATCATCCTCAAACATATTTGCAGGCTTAGCTTCAATCCCTACCAAGGGTTTGATCTGCTCCGCATCAAAATTCATCTTCTTGGCTTGAAGCTAGCTGAAAATAATATTGAATTCATTCAAGTGAGAAGCAATGGAGACCCCTTCCTTCATCTGCAGCTCAAACAACCTCTTCATGAGGTAAACTTTATTAGAGGCAGTTTCCTTCTCATAAGTGGTGCACAGTTTCTTTCACAAATCTTCCGTAGTCTGCTCATTTACTACTGTGAAATAAACTGACTCTGCAAGATGAAGTCTAATAGTAGACTTTGCTAATGCATCCAACTCATTCCAATCATCCTCAAACATATTTGCAAGCTTAGCTTCAATCCCTACCAAGGGTTTGATCTGCTTCTTTTGAATAAGCACATCCCTTATCTGTTCTTTCCATAAAGAAAAGTTTGTCCCATCAAACTTTTTAATGCTAAAAAACTCCTTTTCAGACATGGAAGAGGATGCCATAATGCAAATGAAGCAAAAATCCCAAATGCTAGTGCTTACAAGAGAGAATCACACTAAATACCAGGTGCACCCAAATGTGTATGCCACAATAGACTGAAATATCACCAAAACTCAAAGCTCAAAGCATCAAAAAAGATGCAGCTGATTCATGTGCATGTACTATGCATCCATATGAGCAAATCTGGCCGAAAAGAAAATGCCAATTGCAATGGCAATCCAAAATGCCAATAGGTGTCCAATGGCTCAAGCATAAACACCGTCCATGGGCATATGCATCATATGCTTCTGAAAATAGAACCTGAGATGCCTCAAAACATGAGCGCCATTGCATAATCGGACTCAGCAAGAAAATATGCAAATATCTCTCTTTTTCCGGAACTCCAAAATCCCAACGGATGAGTGAGAAATGGGAGTCAACACTTATCCACTGCCATGTGGCATAAATCTAAGGCTTCAAAACCTTAGAATGAAAAATGCATATCAGAGAGACGAAATCGAAGACACAGAGATCTATAGCTCTGAAAATCCTCCACTGAATCACGTAAGAACTGATAGGTAGGGGTTTTTGGGTATCGGGAACACAATGGGACAGACGGTTTTAAAAACCGTGGTCTCAATCACTAGGTCCAACACACAGACTGAAAAACATTTTTGGAAATAGAGCTATTTGTAAACTCCACCGAGTGCAAATGATAAGCAACATAGAAGTTTTAGGACCTCCTGAGTCCACCGAAACTGACAGATCTGCAAATGGTTGCTCCAGACTTGAGTTCCAACACCTAGGCAGAAAAACGCAGAAACTGACACAGTGAGTCAGAAATCCAATGAAATGATCCCAGATTCAAGAATGAAGGTGTTTCCAAGCTCCTAAAGTAAAGTGGACACCAAAAGCAAGCAATAGTTGCCTCTACAAGTCAATACGGAGTCTCTGTCATCGAAGGAACAGGGAAAAGCTCAAAAAACGGCTTTTTCTTTTAAAACACTTAACAGGCTCTCAAAACCAGTTCGCAAAACCAAAGTGACTTTTCCAAAGGTTCCTCCAAGGTCTCTACACACTCGGATGCAAGTAAAGTCACCCACAAAGCTTCCCACAGAGCTTCTCCTTCCTTCCACAGAGCTGCTGAGCTTCAAGCATTCACGCACGCTCAGCTAGATCACCCGGGCTCTGATACCAGTTGAGAGTGCTCTCAACGGAAGCAAGAACGGAAGAGGGAGAGAGAGAGAGACAGAGAGCCACACAAGTTTTGGTGGGTGCAGAACCACCCTAATCTTCTTTTTCATTCATTTATATATGTGTTTGAGTATTGTACATAACCGGGGTAAAGGCACAATGACCTTTAACCCCCACAGATACTCGTCGCTGTCTACGGCCCTGCCCGAACTAATTCTCCATCATAGATTGGGTGAAGGAAGATGGTGCAATGAATGCTCCATCAATGGGAAGAAACGGGCAGTCCTTAATCAACTACTCTTCATCATTGAGCACGAGCCGTCATCCACCAATGCTCACCTCATCTTCCTTGGCAAGCTGAGAACACAAGGAAAGAGCTTGCGGATGGATCACTATGTGAGCCCAATCGATGCTGCTATATCCTTGAGTGCGGGTGAGATGAAGCCAGGCATCCACATTGGAGTTTTGCAAGTTGGGTAGCGGAGTGAGACTAGTGAATTGCACTGTTGCCATCACCATATGGGAGAGATGCACACGAGACATAGAAAAGAACAAAAAATGGTGGGAGCAAAGGATGAGTATGTGCTAGCTATTCATGGATAGACCACAACAAAATGAAAGGAGTAGGCCTAAGTTACACACAAAGAGGCATGCACACTTCTAGTATAGTGGAGCTATTTGAATCTCGTCATCATTTTGTGAACTGGCCGCAAAGGCATACACTCAATCTAGGCCGTACACTCAATCTAGGGTGTATCGCTTCGGCTTGGATCATAATGGGAAAGCATGCCACATGTATCTCCCTAGTGAGATTGCCCATCAAAACCCAAGAATCTGCCTAAACATGGTAGGTGAAGAAAGAACCATTACAAGATCGTGCCTCATTTGCATTGCTATTATCACAAGGGTTGTCCTCAATGAGAAGGACGTGGGGCATCCATTTAACGAGTTAATGTTCCCCACAAAATAGTACCCTGCATATCTTTTCAAAGTTGCATTCAGATTAGATCTGATGGTGGTGGTTGTGACGGCCACCTTTCCCTGGATAGGCCTCTGAGACAAAGTAACTCTGACCATGGATTCTATTGTTGGGACCCACCCATTGACACCTCGCTAGGTGGACACATTTAGAACTAGGGCTTGCCCATTCATTCTACTCATGCTCATCCGCGAGCCGTCCACAAATAGTTGTGTGACCAGCCAAAATAAAAATGTTGGGGGGGGCGAAAAAGCTCACCACCCAAAGCTCACACAAAAATCACACCCCTTCCTTACTGCTCATACCACCGTGACAAATGTGATAAAATGATTGATGTACAAGCTGTGGTGGCGTATTGCGATTTTGGCACAATAAGGGTTATTTCTCAGGTTGTCATCAATCAAATTCATCATTACATTCCTTAGGTAGAGCTGCCTTTGGATTTGCATAAGCTATTGGCAAATTTATCCCGATCCATTTGCTAGAAAAAGCACATTATTGGCAAGTGGTAGCATATGATGGACTGGTAAAAGCCATGTGTTCTTCTTAAGCTACATAACTATGTAAGTGCATGACAAAGACATTAAGGGCTCATGAGAATTCTCTGCTACCGGGCAAGTAATTTGATAACTAGCTTATGGATAATGAAAGCTTTGATTTCTCTTACTGCAAGTTTGCAAAATTGACAAGTGTGCAATATACGTATATATTAGCTGATCGATTTTTACGATGCATGAGCACATATAAAGGAGGATCTCTACTATGGAGAACCGAGCTAGTCTACCCTCTACAAGAGACATTTTCCAAGAGGCATCACAGCTTATGTCTTTCATCTATTTAAAAAAACGACTGCTTATATATTCATGTGTATGAATGCATGGTGGTATTTATGCACTGGCTATTAATTCACATGAACTGTTAATAACACATGAACTGGTTGTATAGGCATATACCATATGTTGATTGTAGGGCATACTAATCATGCCTTTCTATAACATGTCATAAATCCTCTCCTAACATTACTAATAAGTTCTTGCCTCGTGACTATAGGCATTTGATAACTTTTTCTTACTACTAAACTTATTTCGTGCTAAACTACTTTAACGTACTTTATGTGTGTATAACTTTTGAATGGATTATTGTCATTTACATGGCATTCAGTAATTATACATGATCGTAATTATTTCAATAATGTGAACTAGATCAATAATTGGGCCAAAAATTAGGGACAAGTAGACTTGAGGAAAAGCAAAACAAGGGTCTACTACTACTACTGAGGTAAGATTATGTTAAAAGGTATACATGCCTGATAAAACATGAATTCAGATACTCCCCCACGCAAGGGCTGAAATGGAAAATCCTATATAGAGAGGATATACAAGTTATGGAGCATCTTGAAGCCTATGAATCTAATATGGAAGTGCAACATGATGCACCTCTAGCTAAGGTGGTTGGAATTTGCTAATACTTTTTACATGTGATATTTTGACATTGATAGCAAGTGGGGACATGCCTTAAAGCCTGCAGTCCCACATTAAGTGGTAATTGTTCTAACATATCTTTTTTGTGGACAGTTGTAGGTGAGTGGAGCTCCTTCAACATCATCTAGTATTTATGTGTAGCAAGTTAATTTTGTAATAATTTGTGAGAAACCTTCTTCGTAAAGTTTATCTTAATGTTTATTGTCTTGAAATTAATTGAGTTGGATGATGTTTGTCTAGTCCAAAGTGCAAGCTACAAGACCCTGCAAGAAGGCCAGGATAGATGTTTGCACGAGCTTGCTGTGGCTTTCGACAGTTATGAAAAGCAGTCTGTCGTCCTCAGAGATTTCCAAACTAGAGTGGAAGTCTTGGAAACGGCCCATGAAGATGTTTTTTATACCCTCATCATAGATGATGGCTATATTCGATGGCCTATGTGCTACCACCCTGTGCACATTTTTTTCTTTGGAGTGTTTGTACATACAAAATCTCTATGTAAAGAATGACATTTCCCATTACCCAGGTCATGGAGAGATCAAATGTGCCTGCCTGCTACAGCTATCTACGACGAGAAAGTAGATGTTGCAGCTCAATTTGCCATTGTCCACACACACACATGGGGGGGTGGAGGAGGGAGGTTAACCCTTGTCTATTGCCATCCATAATATTTATCCATTTTTTCTTTTTCCTTTTTTGTCCAATAAACACACGCCTATATGTGGCATGGGGATTTATTGAGAATGGGGTATACAGATCCCCTACCGGCTCCGTCCATTGGGGTCCAAGTTTTTTAATCCATTATTTCCTTCATCAAATAGCATGGTGGAGGTTTACTTACTATAGATCCAGAAAACCCACAACTTTTATTGATCCAATTAAGCATTACAAGTTGGTGCCGTATTTGGGAGTTGTCAGCTAAATCTTTTGAAAATGCCCTCTCCACCAAGTACAAAGACTTTTCAAATTCATTCATAAGGCTTAGAACAATTGTTTGTAATTTTCTCAAAGGTGAAATTCCTAGAACATTGATCAATATTCATGATCTGATAAAGCTTGTTCAAAGTCATTCATTTCTAAGGTGGGCACCATGAACCCCTCCCTATGAGGGGGCATGGTGACCCTCGTGGGGTGTGGGGTAGTGTTTGTGCAGGAGAACGGTTGGGCACGCATGCGAGCGCACACGTGTGCGCGCGCACACACACATTTGACGACTTTATGTTTATTTGACTAGCACTCAGGGCTAGACCTTGGCAATTAATTAAGGCTATACACCTATACTTCTCATGGATTGAACAGTTGATAATCCTTAATATTTGGAAGGGGTTGACTAATGCATGGGGTTATGTAATAATCCGGACATGGGATGAGACCCCTCTTGCACACACGTCTAGCTGTGATGACGGGCAAAAAGACCTAGCTTAAACAATGGTGTTGTTTTCCATTTCATAACATGAGTGAAGGATCGATGGTGGAAGTCCCTTATACATAAGGGATTGACTAATACTTGGGGAATTTAAATACATGATCCATTCACATATGGTCTCAATGCAAAAGTTATGGGGCTAATTAAATCACATAAAGATTAAGATAGTCTACTGGAAATTCCAAAATTATGGATCATCATTTGACTTTGGTTGTCATCTGATTAAAGTAACGATAAAGATTCCCATGAGTCATGACCCATAAGGATGAGATATGTTGGAGAACCTTTAACTAATGGAAGCTCTTTTCTACCTCTGATGTCCACACAAAAGAATGTCAGTGAGAGGAGCAAAAAATTTGACAAAGTGCCTAATGAATCTCCTATAAAAGGAGGCAAGGCCAAGAAATCCCCTCAACTGGGTACCATTTGCTAGTTGTGGCCATTCCGTGGAGGATAAGAGGTCATTTGAATGAAAGTATAGATGAATTTATTGGGCAATATATCCATATTGAAGAAATATTTCATGGTGTTAAAGGAACCACTGTGTATGATCCTTGGAACAATATATTTTTAGATCTGCAACAACTTCAAAAAAGAATGGTCGAGTTTTATGGAATAACATTTGAGGAGTGCAAAGGCATTTTGAAATTTGTTATCAAACTAGATGAGTGTGAGGTTGTAAAGGAAAAGAAAATGGAAAGAGTTACTATTACATTGATGAATGGAGCGATTGATACATCATTGACTGAAGCGAGTTCGAAGTATTTTAGTGTGCAGTCAGAGAAACACATATGGTGGTTAGGCTCGTTCCAGGTATGATCATGGGTTGTTTTATACTTGATTTTGGTCATTGTTTTCAAATTTGATATAGTAATACTTTTGTTTTCTATAATCTCGCAGGTGAAGACCGAAGACCATGAAACACTAGATTGGGTGTTTCACCACACAAAAATACCAAGAATAATCAAAAGACAAGTGCAAGGCGAGAATCTCCATGTTGCAGGAAAAGGTGATTTTCAAGTAGAGTGGCACATGGCTGGGGATCTTAAAACACTTAAGTGCATGTATAACATTAGTAAAGGAGGCAACTCAAAGTCTCCTTGTCTTTACTGCAAAGAATCAGCTCAAGTAATGGATTCAAAATGGTGGAAGAGAGCACCTAATAGAGATAAAGTTGACCCTGACTTCAAGGCCATTCTGGACATTCCACTATGTAATGTTTACATCTGCACATTGCATGGTCTATGTCGAATTATTGAGAAATTGGTATTTTTATATATTGGATTTGCTTGGAAACTCCGTCCCGAAAAAAATAGAAAGGATGCTCTTCAAGCATTGGAAAAAGTGTTATCCGATATAGGTCTGCATGGAGGAGATGTTCAAATCACAAAGGATTTTAAAAAGTCTACCAATGGCAAGGAGGTACCAATCAAGCCCTCTATTGGTGGTGTTAAGGCAAGAAGATTCTTGTCTCGACCCAAACACAGTAAGCAAGTAAGGCAAGGTAGAGCAGTTTCAAAGATTAATTATGGATTGTGGAAGCAAGTACATAATGCTGTGAAAGATCATGAGGCAGATGGGGAAGCACGAAATCGGAAGGCAGAGGTGTGGAGGTCTCTTGATCAACTCTTCATGTTCTGTGACAAAGTAACATGGACAAAGAGTGATTACAAGAACTTTGAGGAGGCAATTAAACATTTTGGAAAGTCAATGAAAGACGCGTAGACAGCCTGCAATATAACTCACTACATGGTAAGGTTATGTCTTTTTCTTTTACTTAAGTGTGATCTTCTTTTTTTTAATTACTTACTATGCATTCTTATGTCTTACAGCATATCATATACAACCACCTTCCCTATTTTGTCAAAAAGTATGGATGCCCAACTATTTGGTCTACCCAAGGCATGGAGAAGTCTCACTACATGGCACGTAATGCATTTTTTAGACACACACAACACTATGGAGGGAGTCAGAAGGCGAATAGTCTGAAGGAAGTCTTCCAATGGTTTTACCGAGGCATACTACAGAGGCTGCATGCTAAAAGAAAAGTTGCTAGCTCCAAAATTAAGCTTGCTTTTCTTCTAGCCCAAAAGCAAAGACGAAGACAAGCTCTAGACAATTCAATTGCAGTAGAGAGACATAGACAATGGAGGGAATAGAAGATATTTAGAAACCATAAATGGACAAGTAAACATGAATATGACTCATTTGTAACTTATTGGTGTTATGTCCACATGTTTTCAAACTCATTCAATAGAAATTTTTTTAGTGGAACAAGTGACTCTTGGTGAATGCTTGTAGCAGCCCATGCTCACAGGGTGACTTTGATGGCCAAAGACTTCAACACTTTGTCCAGAGTGAGATGGAGGTATGACAAGCTGGTTCATCCTGTGGAATGGCAGGACATCGAAATGAGAGATATATTGCTAATTCCACCTACAAGGAAGGTGAAGGTTGATGAGGTAAAGGTTGTTGAGGTAACACACTCAAAGAACACCAGAGGGAAGGCTGCTTATGAGGACTCACTGAAGCAGCAAATAAAAGAAACAAAATCTGTTATAGATGTGGAGACTGGAAAGAAGGAGCTACACATACATAGAAGGTTGAAGGAGCTGGGCCCTGATGTAGTTGTACATATTGAGGATGAAGTTTCAGTCAATGATTTTGATTTGACAAAACAATGCTTAGCAGCATTGGCTAACAAGAATGAGTATTGCTCAGATACTATCATTCTTGCAATGCTCTAGTAAGTGTCTATAAATTTTACATTTTTTGCAAATCAATCCTCCTTGTAACTCCTTTATAACCTACCCTAATTATGTTCTGATCCTATGCAGCATGATGAGAAGCTGGCTTCACCCCTCTGTACAACATACAGTCCATATTGTTGATCCAGCCATTTCTTCTAGATTAAGAGATGCAAAGGAGACTCCCATGAGTATTTCTAGCTGGTTCAAACACTGCAATTTTGAAGTAATTGATATTTTGCTACTTCCATACCATAGCAGGTATGTGGGTGACTACTTTTAAGATTCTTCTTTAATATTGGGAACTCTTGTAGCCTTTCATTTTCTTATGCTTTTTTCCTTATGCAGTGACCACTGGAGTTTTGTGTCTATTGACATCCAGCAGAAGCAATGCTTTCTATTCAACTCTCTAAAAAACACACACAGAGAGCGGAAATTGTAAGTGCTGTGTGTGCTTTTAGAACTTAAAACTTCATTATTTTGATACCATACTAACTAAATTATACATATTGCAGTTGTATTAGAAGGCTATTAGATGCATTGGATCATTGTCCTCCAAATGTCTCTCTTTTGGATTCAATAGAGCCAATAAGTCTAGAGGTAAAAAGTCTATTAAATGCTATGTCTTTGAACTTATTGAATAATTTTGTTTTGTGCTGATGCTCACAGTTTCTAACATTTTTTTCTAACTGTACAGACACCACAACAAAATGATTCAAGTAGCTGTGGATGGAGGGTGCTGATCAATGCAAAATATATACTTTCAAGCTACTTTGAAAAGGAACAGCCAGATCTGGTAAGGAAAAATACTTTTCATTTAGCTTGAAGATAATTCATAATGATACAAAGTGTTCTAAATTATCCTCTGCCATTGCAGATGAAAGAGGATAGCTTCAGCCCCAACTATGTACATAATTTTAGAGCTCATACAATTTGGAGGTTTTTGAGCTATGCCTCTCCCAAACCTATTGTACCAGCTACTGTGGAGCTGGATGAAAGCTCTAAAGTACAAGGTGTCATACACCTTGATCCCACAGATGAAGCACCTAATGCTGAGGACCAGAAGCCACAGGAGCAATCACAGAGTGCTGAGGAGGGAGCAGACACAGGAGCATAGACCTGCTGCTGATGTTGAGGAGAAGGTGGAGAAGCAGCAAAGAGAGGCTTCTGGGGCAGTGGAGGAGACAGGATGGAGCAGCAGAGAGAAGATCCTCTAGAAAATGTAGAGCAGCCTCTAGATGAAACTGTATATAAATAGAAAATGGATGTTAGAAATATGTTCTACAGATTCAGCTAAACAATTCTGTACAAAATCTTACTTGATTGAATACAAAACCTTTCTTTATGGAGTCTGTGTTATCTCAATTTTAAAATTTTCTATGTCTTTGCATTTAACTAAGCTCTCTCTTCTTCTGAGTAACTGCAAAAAAGCAATATGAATTAGAGTGGTAAATTAAACTAATAGCAATGCTTAATGAGACTAGGATAAATCAGATGGTGTACCTTTCTGTTGTTGTAGATAAATAAAAAGTCGTTTGAGATAGAACCTTCAGTCTCAAACAGAATGTCACTGCGCAATTGAGCTAGGGAGCAACATTCTCTTAATGAGATATTGGCTACCACATCACCATTCTCAACAACATCAATATCAATAAGTTTATTTTCTGCACCAAAAGACTCTTCATCTTGATCCATTGGGACAAGCTTTGTGCCTAGCATTCGATTGCGCTTGTAATAAAAAGAGAAAATAAAATTTTGTGATGCAACCATGTACTTCAGTTGCATAGAAGGTTGGACCACCTCACAAAACACTGAACTACATGTCTTCTTATCCCAACCTTTATCCAAAAATTGTGGCATGCATGCCGAATTTGTTGCTTTAACTGTGAACATTGTTTTTGAAACCTTTACTGGAAAGGTATTAAACAAGTCTACAAAAACTGTGAGAGGCATGCACAAAGAAATTTTTACTATCCTAGTGGCAATATTGGGCCTCAGAGCTTTCTGTACTTCTGTAAAAAGCTTCGCCCTATATGCCTTTGTAACACTAGAATGTGGGTGAGGCCAATCCACCGAATTCCACGCCGGAAGGTCTTGTTTTATTAATACACCATGTGTGTTAGCTTTGTCCAGCAACTGATAAAAATGATCAGTAAAAAATATACCCGATTGAGCTAGCTCTGTTGCACATCGACCTTGGTATTGTTGTTCTCCTATCGATCCATGCAGAACATCTATAAATTCCAGAATACAATCGATGTTTTGCCATGTCTCATACGATGAAGGATATAAATCTGAAATAAAACAACACAAGAATGTCGATAAGCTAAGAGAGAAAGCTTCATCTTAAAAATCCATACACCTCATGAAGAAAAAAACCACAATAGAAAAATATACAATTAGGCCTGTGTTGCGGAAGATTTTTTGGATAGTCTCGCAAGACAAGTTCTTTATGCATGTACACGTGCTGAATCAAAACTTCTTTCACGGATATCTTCCCTTTGGTGATTTTAAAATCTCGTACTCTTCCCTTCCACGATGCCAAGAAAATGTTTTTTGTCTGGGGTCTTTTTCTTTTGCTAGGTTGCATGAGCACCCATGCTCCTTTCGAAACACTAAACCTTTCCCAAGTTCCTTCTGTTTTGACTGTACTTGAATTCTCTACCGACGAAATAGAAGAAGCAGGTCGACGGGGTAAGGATGTTTGGTATAATTCTGCCTTCGTAGCATTATCATCCACAGAGCGTCTTCCACAAGAACGGCCGTGGTTTTGGTTCACCATGGAGATTTTCTGAATCTGTAACAATAGCAAAGTAATGTAACTAAGATAACAATTTGAAGTTTCAAGAAAGAGAAAGTGGGCAAACAGACAGTTGACGAGAAACATCTTACTCTACGCCAAACAGGATCAAGGGAGCAGTTTTGGAAAAGAAAGGCTGTTGCACAATGAGGCAATGGTGTAGAATGGTAGACCTTTCGCACGAAAGGCGGCACAACATTTGAAAATTCAAAGGAAGGTGGAAGCGGGAAGGATCTTGTCAGATAAAATGTCAATTTAGATTCTATCTTCTTGTCCAAAGATCTTCTGAGAATAAAAAACCAATCTCCTCATTAATGTAGCACGCTTGTACTTACATAAAGTATTGTTTCTTTTTTCTATTTTCTCTTATTTTCGTGAATTTTCAACGTTACGTTGGCCTTCTATTGATTGGTTGAGAGCTTATTTTTCCAAACCGTAAAAGGCCCCAAAATGAGCTCCCTTTTTTCCTAATGCATACCATCTGCAAATATATTGATCTCTCGCCGAAGGAGAAATAAAAGTTTGAAACATCTCTCTTGAGAATCTCTCCTCTCCCAGGTATCAATCACCACACGATCCTATTGCAAATGCCTCCACCATGTGTGGACATAATCCTTAAGATGAAGCACAATAAATCTTATTTTACCCTAATCCCCTTTAGGATATAATAAAAAATAGTCTTCCAATTTACTGATCCATTCTTCCAATTCACTGGGTGAACCCGTCTGCCCTTTAAACTTGGAAAGGGTAATCTTATACTTAACCTCACCACCCTACAGTAACCCCCTTTGGTCTCTAAGGGTCTCACAATTTACACACATTGCTGGAATGTGTGAACTGACCTGAGGTCAGTAGGGAGACTCTTGTAATCATTAAATCTCCAGTATAAAACTTTAGTTTTAGGGCTTGGACTTTTCTGAGCTGTCCCATATGGAAGGTCCTTTGAATTGGATGCAGCCTCATCATACCTATGGTGAGCTCTTCTAGCTGATGCCATAAACCCTTCAGCCTTGGTCACATGCTCAACTTCATCATCGAAAAGAATTGTTTCAAGGGTAGCCTCCATAGGTCTCTTTCCCTCCTCAATTTGGCTCCTTTTGAGCTGGTCAAACCCTCTATGCATGGTTGAAGATAAATTTTGCAATCTTTGGTCTAGCCTTTGATTGCTCGTCCAAAAAATTGAAGCATGGGATCCCAACAACTCTAAATTCATTGTTCTTGACTAGCTGGAAACTGATGTGGGTGATTAGCCTGTGCATGGATTTGAACAAGCTCTCTGCTTCGAAGCCTCAACCTGTTCACCAGCTACTATTTATTCTTGAGGTGGCATGCTCCTAGTCCTTCTGGAATCCTCTAATTCCTCCACATCCAACTTGGGGTCTAAGTCATTAATAGGCTCTCTCCTCATCAAATTAGCACCCTTCCTTGGAGGCATTTTAGGGCAATGAAACACACTGTTAGAGTAGTGAATTCTCTGCGAAGTCGCTATGTAGAGACACGATTTGTAGAAACACTGTTTGATAGAATATGCCACTACCAGAGTAAGAAGTAAACTGCCACATGGGAAAAGCACAGATTGAGAAAACCCTAGATTGTACCTATTGGAACAAATTTCGAGGCAATTTCGAGACTAGATGAATTCTGATCAATATGAAACTTGGTGCAAGAGTGTAATCAGCTGGAGTTACTCCATATATGCAGGAAAAACTTGAAAGCCCCAAATTTTAGTGAAACTATAAGTGTTGATGTTCCGAAAAGCTTCTACTAGAACTAATTTTGAGGTAGAAATTAGGGCAAATGACCTTAGACCCCAATGAAACTTGTTACAAAGCTTTTAGCAGTTGGGGAAAAATTAGATATGCAAAAATTTCCAACTTTGGGAAAAACCCCAGGAGAGGACAGTCTTCCTGTTGAATTTTACAAATCTTTTGGGGATTGTGTAGGCCCCGGACTCCTTGAGGTTTGGCAGGAAAGTGTTTCTACCTCATCTCTTCCTGGGACCTGAACACTTGAATAGTGGTTTAATCAAGCTGAATCCCAAAGAAGGGAGGAAGGATGTGATTAAAAATTGGAGACCTCTAACCGTGCTTACTTGCAGCTACAAAATCTGCGCCAAAGCTTTGGCCCTAAGGATTCAACACAAGATGGACAGATGGATCTTGTAGGAACAGAAGGATTTTATAAAAGGGACGCACCTCTTGGAGCTATCAAACATATGGGAAGGCTGTGAACATGCTAGGGAATCGGGTCAAGATATCTGCTTTATCAAAGTAGATTTCGATAAAGCCTATGACAGGCTTGATTGGGAATTCCTAACTCAATCCATGAGAGATATGGGACTTGGTCCAAATTTCCTCTCTTCGGTCAAACTTTTGCTCTCAAATGCCTCAGCCAAGGTGTGCATCAAAGGTGAGATGTCTTCACCTTTCTTGTTGAAAAGATCCATTAGACAAGGCTGCCCCATTGCCCCTCTCCTCTATGCCATTGCTGATGATGCTTTGGGCTGGTTGCTCATTGACAAAACTTCAGATGGCATGGTCAAAGGAATTGAACTGTCTTCTGGAAAGCAGCTGGTTATGCCACAATTTGCAAACGATACTAATCTCAAGCCTAGGAACACCACTTGAGATGTGCGAGAGAGGTAATGGAGTGTTTGGAAACTTACTGTACAACTTTAGGTTCTCTCATCAACCACATCAAAACGGGATACTACACACTCAGCTGAAGGTTACAAGATGACCTATAGCGCCTGGGCTGTTAGGCAATTCCTAAAGGTACGGTGTTCAGATTGTTAGGCATACTCATGGGTTTTGAAGTATCCATGAAGGAAAGGTGGGACTGGGTGCTAAACAGATTCAACGCCAAGCTAGAAAAGTGGAGAGGATTTCAAGCCAACCTGGCAGGAAGGCGAATGGTTCTTAATCATTGCGTGTACCCTATTACGATCTTTTACTTATCTTGTTAGCACCCAAGTCAGGCAAGGTTTGATAAAACGATCTCCAAATGCAGATCTTTTCTTTGGGGTGGACACAAAACTGGCTGCAACATGAATTATCAAAGTACTCCTAAGCCCTGATCTTGATTGGGCCACGTTGCTAGCAAGGAATTTCAAACACGTCAGACCAGTCAGAGCCAAGGTGTGGAAAAGATACCCAATTCTATCTGCTGTTTTCTGTCCGGAACCCTACTCTACAAAGGGAAGTGCCTTATGGAAATCTCTTTGGACTGCTCTCGAGTCAATCACAGCTCAACTCCTGTTTTTCGAGAAAGGTTCTTTTATGCGCCTGGATTCCATCTGGACCTCCGCAATACACAGAAACGCTTTACTCAGCAATGAAGACTTCCTCAGAACTTGCTTTCTTTTTAACAAGGGCCTACTATCTTGGGGTCATCTATGGCGCAATGACCAATTCAGATGGAAAAGTATGTTCGAAATCAGAAGGGAATTTAGACTCATTAATCAAGACGCTCTTTTTTTGACTACTAGATTAGCACTTTGGGAAGGAACCATACAGTGAAAGGGGGGTGCGGTTCTTAACTACGCCTTAGAGTTCAGTTGGATCCTCTCCCCTCACCTGCTTCCTGTGCCTACCCCCTTTGGTGACATAGGAGACATGATCCCTATCCTTAATGCTCGTTGGAACACCTCTGACTTTGCTAATTGTTGGAAGCGGAGATTCTTGTATATCTGGTCAAAAGCTATTCCTAAGAAGATGTCCACCCTACTCTGGCTCATCATGCATAAGGCGGTGTGGACCAATGTAAGGGGGCTGAGAATTGGAAAAGGTGATGGCAAATGTTGACGTTGCCCAAGATCTCAAGAGGATGTCTTCGTTTATTCGTGGCATGCCCATCGTCCAGGAAAGTCTGGAAAAGGGTGCAGATGCAGCTAGCAGAGCCAGTGAATTGGAAAGCAATACATATGGGGGATGCAGCAAAAGTCAAACACTCACACTGGGCACTTGTTCGGGCACACACCTTGTGGTTTTTTGAAATTTCCAATGAATTTCACTTTAACTCGAATATTACTAACCCAGGACATTTGTTTTCTGAATGGTCAGCAGACCTCCCGAATTTATGACAGTGACCTGGAACACTTCTTTTCGGAGATTCAAGATCATGAACAGCAGCACCTCAAGTCTTTTAATGAAGAATGCTAGTTCAAAGGAGCCATCTACTATGAGACCGACTCAGATTGATTTCCTTTTGATAGATATCCTGATGTTAGGCTCTGGATAAGCAGTACTTCTGCTATAACCGTATTTTTGGTCATGATTGTACATCTTCTGAAGGTATATAATATAATCACTTTTTTTTCTCAAAAAGAAAATCCAGCTTTGGTACTGTAAGTGTCCAGATAGCAATACTTTTCTTTGGTTTCCACGTCACCAAAACTCGAGAAAATCTGGTTAGCGTTGGGAATTTCAATGCAGTACCTTGGGGCTTATACTCAGGGGATCATTGCGCTCAGAATGATGTAAAAATTTTGAAAATTTGGCTCTCTAACAGCCTGATACGCGACAGTAAAAGATTAGATAACTTTTGACAACCAAATTTGGTACAAAGGTATATCATAAGCCCATGAGCTCACGCTCCCATTTGCATCTTGAAATGACAAAAATATACCCACAAAATTTCCCAAAAAAGTGCTCTGATATCACTGTAACTAGACTAGCCTACAACGTACTAGTTTAGTTCTAGTTTCCTCACCTAAGTACTCAAAAATGGTGGGTGATGAATGTAGATGGAAAGTACTACATAAGAAGAATAGATCTCAAGTACAAAACCATCATGTATACTTGGAAAGTTGTGATGAGGGGCTACACAAGTATAGGTCGGGAAGTAGGTTAGGGGTCAAGTCCTAGTTAGTTCAAGACAACCAAGAGCTTGGAGGTCCAGCTGAGATGAAAGTGCACCAGCATGTATTGCATGAATGAATGTGAAAGATACTACAAAGTACAACAACGGCCCCCATTTATAGGTCTAGGGTTGGGTAAAATGCATCTATGCTTATGGGATAACCCCCTTAGGATGCCACATGGCAACTTTGGGTTTCCCCTACTGAAGTAATTCTTATTTACAAGCCATTTAAAGGATGCCTACTCAAGAACATACTAAGTAAATGTTACCTTTGTTATAGTCCACCCTGGCCAAATGAAAATTTGCCCTCAAATTTTACAAGGGGGTTGTAACAAGGGAATATAACATAGTAGGAAATGAAAACTCATACCTGGGCCTCATGAACAAAATTTTGCAGCCTTACCTGTGCAAATTTGCTTTGGTATTCTTTGATGATATTCTAATCTACAGCAAGACTAAGGAGAACCATCTCTCCCATGTGAAGCAGATTTTGGAGGCATTAAGAGCTCACTAGCTCTATGCCAAGCCAAGTAAATGTACCTTCATGGCAAATGAAGTAGACTATTTGGGACACATTGTGGGCAGCAATGGAATTAGGGTGGATCCCAACAAGGTGAAATACATTGTGGAATGGCCACAACTTGCAAATGTTCAGTTGAGGGGTTTTCTTGGCCTTGCCTCCTTTTATAGGAGATTCATTAGGCACTTTGCCAATATTGCTACTCCTCTCACTGACATGCTAAACAAAGACTCCTTTATGTGGACATTAGAGGCAGTAAAGAGCATCCATCAGTTAAAGGTTGCCCTCTCCTCAGCCCCTATATTGGTATGCCCCAATTTCCCTCTTCCCTTCACCATTGAGGTATATGCTAGTGGGAGAGGCACTAATGCAGTCCTAAAGCAGCCCCATGGAGTAGTTGCCTTTGAGAGTAGAAAAGCTGGATCCCAAGCAGCTTAGTATTGACAGATATGACCAGGAGATGTTGGGTATACTCCATGCCATTGAAAAGTGGCATCGCTATGTGTAAATTATGATTTTGACATTGAATACAAGGCGGGGAAGGAGAACATAGTGGCTGATTCACTCTCTAGGATGTGGGCATGCACTTTATCCTCTATTAGAGAAATCTACAAGGAATGGATTCATGGAACTCAAGAGGAATACCTATCAGTAGGCTCACAAAGGCATCACATTTCATTCCCACCAAGACACAATATTCAGCCTCTATGGTAGCTGCTCAAATCATGAAAATGTGTTCAAATTGCATGGTTTGCTACAAGAAATAGTGAGTGATAGAGACACTAAATTCATGGACAAGCTTTTGCAAGAATTGTTCAAGGCAATGGGGATACTCCTCACTCCAAGCACTGTTGACCACCCAGAAACTAATGGACAATCTGAAAAAGTCAATAGGTGGCTGGAGGAGTATCTTAGACATTTTTGTTTTGATACCCAGACCACATGGGATAAACGGCTACACTTGGCTAAGTTTTGTTACAACAATACCAAGCACACCTCCATAGGGATGAGCCCATTTGAGGCCATGTATTGGAACAAGGTTCATGTTCCCTCTACTATTGTGGATGCAGCCATGACCAAGCAGTAAGCCATTGATGACTTGGCACACATGGCAGATTTACTTCAACAATGCAAGGACCATATAATTAAGGCCCAAGCCTGCATGAAGGCATATGCTGTGAACATAGGAGGGAGCTTGCTTTTGAAGAAGGAGATTATGTCTTCCTCAAGCTCCATAAGTCTAGGTATGCTTCATTGAAGGGGAACACAAACATTAAGCTGACCCACAGGTACTACGGACCCTACAAGGTGTTGCAGAGAATTGGTGAAGTGGCCTATAGGATGGAGCTTGTGTAGCCCCTCACAAGATGGCGTTCCACCCATGTTTCCAAGTACACATGATGGTTTTGTCCTTGCAATCTATATTCATCTCCTGCCATTTCTGAGTACTTGGGTGAGGAAACTAGAACTAAACTTGCTAGCAGGCTATAGGCTAGTCTAGTTACATACATGAAACAAAGCTAATGGTGAAAAGAAACTGCCCAGTAAGCAAAGAACAGAGGGAACAAAGATGGGAAAGGATGTTTAGAAGGGTCATGAAATGGGGTGTTGGGGAGTGGTGTGTGTGTAAGAGAGAAAGAGAGTTGAGAAAGAAAAGAGGAAGAGATGAGATGAGATGATTGTATTAAAGTCTGCGTGAGACCCTTCAGGATCTATGGGACTGGCGATCCTATTAACTAATAGCGATCCCTTAAATCCAGTGAAGAGAAAAATCTTACAGATTTGTCATGTAGTGAGTACTTGTTGGGCCAGTACCTTGTTGCGATGTTCTAAAATCTCTTTTAAGAGCTTCCTACCTTTCTGGCTGGCTGGTCCAGCAGATTCTTTAGGTCTCTTCTTTCCCCATAGCCTTCTTTGATGTGTGTGTATGCTCTACATCTCAGGAGTACATGCTGCTCATTTTCTACTTCTCTTGTCGGGCAGATTTTGCAGATTCTTTCCTCTCTGAGACATGGTCCATGCATGATAGGTTTCGAGGGCATTGGCCTTTGTGCCATGCCGTCTCAATCTCCTTTGCATAAATATGTGCTTTTTTGTACTCCATTCTTAGCTTGGGATGTGTAATTATTGTCTGTTTTTCTCCACAGCATCACTTGTTCCCTAAATGCCTATAGACATTGCCCTGTGGTCCCGACTCGCCTGACTCGAGAGACTCATCCTCAATCTTGATGTACTCAATCGTGTGTTGCGTGTGAGTTTGTGATCACATAATCAACTACACTTGAACCTTGAGCTGTTTTGCATGTGTACCCTCCTGTGTTTTGAAAAATTTGTTGTGCCATTACACATTTGTAGCCCAAAGCATCCACACAATGTGAGGAGTTGTCTTCCCATATGAGTGATTTTCCCAACATCATTTGATGTCCTTTTCCATCCTCTTCTTTCTTCATTATCTTCTTCTATTTCATCCATCCAAATTGGGTCTCTTCCCTCTTTTGTTATGATGCCTTGCATTGATCCTGTTCGTGCATTGAAGTCTCCTGTAAGAATAATTGTACTCTTTTTAGAGAACTTGGCTATATCCTAGGGGTTCCTCTCAGGATATGTTGCCATTGCTTTTGTATAGGGGGGATTATGGAGGTGCGAAATAGCACGCTTCCATTTTGATATTCCCCTCCTTTGCCATTATATTCAGCCACATGTATTGTTTGTATGGGTCTTCCTTTACAACCTTGGCTGTTTTTCCCCACGTCATTCTTATGTGGCATGCTATCCCACCAAATCCTCATCCCCCTATGTGTGTTTTTGCATTCCAAATTGATGTTTTTAAGAATCCTTGAACTTCTGGGAATGCGTTCCTGTGCCCAAAATTACAAGTTTGCATGTCCTCTTCCAATGCAATGACATTGCCCATAGTCCATCCTCCAAAGTTTCATACTTTGATCCTGAGGGTCTCGAGTCCTTATGCTTGTTTCCCTCTCCTTGATTTGTTGTATAATGACAGCCTTACCATCTTTCATGTATGTATCTTTACCTTCCTTCTTTGCTTTTCTGATTTTTCCAACCCCTTGAGCTTTTGGGCATATTGGCTCTGTGAAGGTCCTTATTATTCCAGATTGAGTGCCTCTTCAAGTGATGTTTGTGGTTCAGTACTTTGAGGCGAGATTGAGTGTCTTGATTATTTGCCCTGGTTTTTCTCCTTTCCTGCCCACTTTGAAGGCTTCTTGCCATTTGGTGGATGATAAGTGCATTGTTTTTTGGAAAACTTGGGTGATGACTTTCTCTATGTCCTCATTCTCACTCTCTTCTATTCCCACAATTCATTTGTCGAGTGCTTTTTCCTTTTGTTCTTGCTGTTCTTTCAATGTACAAGGTATCTCATCCAATTTGTGTGTGTGGGTGTGTGTGTGTGTGAGAGAGAGAGAGAGAGAGAGAGAGAGAGAAGCAACCTTTGTGTGTAATTGCTTCGCTGAATCTCTTTCTTGAGTTCTTTGCTTTTGTAGCATCGTAGACATTCCTTAATAACTACCCTTTCTGTATATTATTAAGCCTTTCATGAGTTACTTTTTTTGCAGTATCGTACAGATTCCTTATAATTACCCTTCTTGTATCTTAATAAGCCATTGTATTCTGCTGATTTATGCATTCTACTCCTGAGTTATTGGTCGTTGCTTCATAGTTCATCTACTCTTCAAAGACCACCAATGAAACTGCGAACCCAACATCATGCCAAAATGGAATTGTGTAGAAGGGTCGATATCCTTGCCCTGAACTATGCCAGACTTGTTCAGTTAAGCCCGACTGTATAACCTTGATTGCCAAACGACAGTGCCTTCAAAAACTGACAAATAACCTCAAGTCACAATAGTATCATTCGAAAGATTTGCTCTAGTTAGTGAGATCAACAATCCACATCCACAAAATCAGCCACTTCATAGCAAAGTAGATTCTCATGAGAATCTGAACCTCCCACAAACCAACAAACAATAAATCAACAAAACTCAGCCATGGCCTTAGGCCATCGAGGCGTAAAATTGTTCAAAAAATTAAAGCTTAGGGATTCGGACTTGTTTCAAAAGACATTTGAGGCAATACCAATTGAGTGATAAAAGGCTTAACCATAAACTACTAAGACAGACGAGCATAAGGAGGCGTTGACAAAAACGATGCTCAGCATAGACGCTCTGCAAAGTACAAAAGGAGGCGTTGACTAAAACGACGCTCAGCATAGACCTCTTACACGCTCTTCAGTGTACAACGACCTTATATTTCTTAGCTGATGAAACAACTCAGGTTTTCTAAGTTAACTCTGCAAAAATCAAGATAAACTCGCTGCAAAGTACAAAATTACGCTTCCTCGCCATTCAGAAATATCAGACACAATCCTCATCTCAGGTAGAAGCTGTTAAAGTCATACCGCAGTCAACCTTTTAAAAACGGAGTCCCTGTAGGACAGGTAGTGATCTAATCCAGCCCAGGTAACCTGCACCCGAGATTGAAGGATAGTCTCATGGGCTTTTTTCAGTTCGGATCCCCGTCGGAAGATTAAACGAGTTCCTAATCATCACACAGATAGAGAAAGCAGAAAAAATTTCGATGACCGAGCAGAAAGCTTTACATACAAACCACTAAATAAATGGACATTCAATCGTGTAGCAGAGTAGTTTCGCCGGAGCGTCAAGAACAGTACACGCCGGCTGATGATTACAAGGCACTTGATCTCAGAATTTGTCTAGCCGTTGAACCTCATCAAGTTGAGGCCAAGGAATTCCGTAAAATTCTGCAACACCTAACAGGTTTCCAGAAGCATGAAATCATTTGAATCGTACCTGCATCCTCCGTTTTGCTTCGACCTTCGATTTCCGTCGTCGCAACAACAGATCAAACGTTACTCAGAAGAGCGACATTCGAATTCCGTCGATCCGAAGAATAACTCGCCAATGATGCATGAAAAATACTCAAAAAATACCCTAATCCTAACCCTAATGAAGTGGGCGCACGGTCACCACTCGGTCCCTGGGCACCCACCACCTTCCCCTTCCATTCCGCCTCGCTCTGCCAAATGGACAAACGTTTTCCTCTGGGAACTAATCAATTTTTGTCAGTGCTGCTTCTTTGAATTTGCCTGGAGAGTAAGCAATCGCCGCCCACGCCTTCTCTCGCATAGACGACGATCAATCTGTGTGAACCTGCCCTGAGTCTCATGCTCGTGAGATGGGTAGGGAACGCTTGAGGGGGTTTGCATGCTAGCATCGCTAGCAAGCTCCAAGGACACACTAGAGTGATTTGTCAAAGAGAGTACCTCAAATTTATTAGGAGTAGGCATGGACACCAAACTTCCCAACCAAAGTCCTTTTTTGTGTGTGGAAAAGAGGTAAGTGTATCAAGATGAAAAAGAAAAGAAATCATAAAAGAGAAATCTTTACAAGTCCTGTAGGACCAAATAAGCCAATCAAAAGAGAGAAGCCTTTACAAGTCCCGTAGGACCAAATAAGCCAATCTAAACCCCCCGCTATAAAAGCCTAGCAAGGCCAGAAGGAGTAGTCTGGAAGCTGCCACCGACGTTAGAAGACTAACTCATTCCGACTGTGCCAAATAACCTGAAGGACAACCCCACGAATGAGGTACCAAACCGCATATTGCAAATCATTTAACCCTCTAGTAGCGCCACCTTCAACTTAAGTTGCATAACAAACTGAGCTCAGAGTAGCCAACAAAACAACAAGCGCTAGAGAGGTTGCACCATGGAGCAATCAGCTCTATCGAAACTATAAGAGGGATGTGGGGAGGTCCTCTAAAGTCTTTCGCTAAGAGGAGACTCAAACTACAAAACAATGTGTACATGGTATACACACATTCTAGAGCACTTGTCATGCATCTATCTATTATATGTTAATAGGAGACAAGCAATGTCATATGGTTATGAGAGATATATATAGAAAGGCATGGTGGACAACTCCTTGACTCAGTGTTCTAGAAGCTATTGCATTTCTTAGATGTTCCCTAGCTTTATTGCATTTTAAAGACATGCTCCATGTGCTCATGTACTTAAACACTACAATTTTATGCTCCAGAATTCTGTCCAAACAAAGGAAAAACTATGGGCAAATAGTAGCCCAATGTGGCTTCTCCAAGTTGAATGTGCTAATATTCACACCTTCAAATTTGATAAATTCACCCAATAACATAGCTTTATCATACGAGCTCTAAATTTAGCCATCCAAGTACTTAAATCGATTGGCACTTCCTAGGTTCACCCCTCCCAATCTATGGCCAGTGTATGGACTGATACTATACACACACTGACGGCCATCTGGGCGAGCATGCATGGATCCTCGAGAACAGCTATAGCCGAGAGAGATACTTTTTTCAGAGTTTGGAGAGGATGTCCTTTATTCTTTGAGTCTCCTTCAGGGTTGAGGTGGCATTTTCAGCCTCCACCTTGGATTTTTGTTAGCTCTTTTTTGAGCTGGTTCTTTTTTCTCATGCATGGCATGATGTACTCCCCCATTAGAGCTTGCTCTTGCGGTTTTCATTCATACTTAATGAAGTAATATTTTTGGAAAAAAATAAAAATTAATTGGCACCAGTCGTTTGGAGCCATTTATAAGGTTAGAATTGTCAAATTATATTGAAGCCTTGAAAATGGTATCATATGCTACTATTTGTAACTCTATATTTGAGATGAAGATTCGCCCAATGACCCATACTTCCATAGTTGTGCTCCCGAAAGATTCGCCCAATGAATTACACTTGCATGACTATGCTCCCCACTTAATTTTTAACCTGAATCCAAAGTGTGTGATCCTACAAGGTACTTCTTTGTTTTTTGTTGTGCACCTCTATGCTTGCATGTTTCATTGATGCAAGGTTTAGACTTGCGTGAGTACAAATTAGTGCTAGGGTAACTAACTTCTCTGAGATTTATGAGTATCATCCCACAAGGGTCTACTTCAAAAAACTTGAGCCTTTACTTGTGTTGAGATATCAAGCTCTATCCCCGACATATCTCCTGGATGACTATCATTTATGTCACCGTCTATGTTAGTTGTACTCGTGGTGTAGTTAGACTACCACGTATGTTTTTGGTTTGGGTTCACATATGAACCACGTATTCTAGGTTTTGACATATAGGGTATTTCCCTCTTCTATTGTATTGTTGTTGTGTGCAAAAGTGAAGAAAGGCTTCACCCTCCAACCTTGTGTCCTCTCTCTTTTGTGTGTTGTGAAGAAAGCTGAACTTGAGTCTCCTATCTCTCTCCCTTATTCTTTACATGGTATCAGAGCCTTGTTCGTGGTAAGGAGCTCAAGAAAGAAAGCCAAGTTTGTGGTGTCCTGGTAAGAGGACCAGTGTTGCTTTCCTACTTCGAGTTTGGGAGCAAATCTTTGCAGGTAGCACAGCCAGAAGTGCAGGAGTGCACTGCTTCAGATTGAGAGGCCCTTCGCGGTGCGGCGAGAGCGCAGTATATGCTGCGGGTTTTGAAGGCCATTTCGGGGCCCGTTTTGAGGCCATTTCGGGGCCCGTTTTGAAGGCGGAAGTTCTTCGCAGGCACTCAGAAAAAGGCCCTGTTTTTGCTGTGCGACCACCGCGCGGCTAGTCGGTGGAAAGGTGCCACAGAAATTGCATCGTATGCCTATGTGCAGAGATATTGGGAGTTGCAGATTCATGCCTGTTGCCTGTTGATGCAAAATCGTCACGAGGAAGTGACTGTGTGGTGAAATACCACTTTCGTCAGTGTTGCAGATCTGCCCCTGTGAGGCTTTTCGCAGAAGTTTTGCTATTTGCCCTTCTGAGGCATTTGCTGTGTTTACAGGTTGCTGTTGCAATTCGTGATTTGTAAAATGTCTGAGAATCTGTCTACCATTGTCAGTGAGAAGCTTGACAAGAACAACTTCCAAGCATGGAAGTTCAGGATGACAAACTTCTTTATGGGAAAGGGAGTTTGGGATTACATCCGTGGTGAAACTGCAGAACCAGTTTTGGGTGCTGCTCCCACTCCTGCTGAATTGAAGGCCTTTAAAGAATGGCATGAAAAAGCCAGAAAATGCCTGTATTGGCTGTCTGTTAGCATTTCAGATTCTATGATTGTGCATATACAGGATCTAGAGACGCCTAAGGAGGCATGGGATACATTGGTGAAGCTGTATAGCACAAATACCAAAGCACGAAAGATGCAGCTAAAGCAGGAGTTGCACAATGTGCAAAGGAAAAATCTGAATATAAATGAGTATTCCTTGAAGGTGAAAGGCCTTGCAGATTCTCTTGCCTCCATTGGAGCACCTGTTGATGATGAGGACTTAGTGTCCGTGACCTTGAATGGTCTTGGGAAAGATTATGCACAATTTCGGACATCCATTGGAGTCCGTGAAACATTTCCTGATTTTCAGGAACTTATTGCTCTCTTGCTGAGTGAAGAGCAAAGGAATGGTGGTTCAGCCACCTCAACTTCTCAAGAGACTGCTTTCTACTCGAATACAGGTAGAGGCAGGGGTAGAGGAAGAGGCCGTTCTGGTGGCCGTGCAGGAAATCAGAACCAACAGCAACAACAGGAAAACCAGTCCTATGGAGGAGGACGTGGTAGTTCTAGAGGCAGGGGGAGCCAAAGAGGCCGTGGTTCATGGCAAAGGAACCAGCAAGTAAATAGCAGCACAGAATGCTATTATTGTGGAAAGCCTGGACACAAGGAGAATACATGCTATAAAAAACAAAATGACATCAAAAGTGGGAAGTTGCAGCAAAGCAACTATGCATCATCAAGTGGGCATGGTGACGACAGAAATGAGCACCTTTTTGTGATGCAACATATGGTTAACTCCATGTCAGGAGATGCTGCAGCTTGCAATGATGTTTGGTATGTTGATTCAGGTGCCTCTAACCACATGACCAGTCATGGTGAGTGGTTTCATGATGTCAGAAATTTGGATAAGCCAGGTTATGTTGAAACAGGTGATGATACTGCGCACCCAATTACGCAGGTTGGTAAAGTGCCATTGGCTATGCAGGATGGCAAAACAAAGTACTTGGCAGATGTACTTCATGTTCCAAAAATCACTAAGAACCTGGTTTCAGTTGGCCAGATGGTTGAGCAAGGTCTGCAGGTTAGATTTAATCCTGATGGATGCTTCGTTGAGGACTTGAAAAATAAGTGCCGCTTGGTTGCGAAAGGCAACAAAAATGGCAGAATGTTCACCTTGGATGTTGATATGCCTGAGGTGAAAGCTGCTATGTTTGCGCATGGGAGAGGTGTCATTGCAGATATTGAGATATGGCACAAGCGCATTGGGCACGTGAATATACAAAGGCTGAAATCTATGCAAACAAAAAACATTGTTGCAGGTTTGCCTAAATTCAGAGTTGAGGGAATGCAAAAGGTATGTGAAGCATGCCAAATGGGTAAGCAGGCCAGACATGCATTTCCCAAAAATGCTAAGGTGAGCAGAAGACCTTTGGAAGTGATCCATTCAGATGTTTGGACAACCAAAGCTGCTTCTATTGGTGGATGCCATTATTATGTGACGTTTATTGATGACTACACTAGGAAGGTGTGGATTTATTTTATGAAGCACAAAAGTGAAGTGTTCAGCCATTTCAAGGCTTTTAAGGCCATGGTTGAAAAAGAGAAAGGTGTGCATATTAAAGTGCTAAGATCTGATGGAGGGGGAGAGTACTTTTCAGAAGAATTTTGTGAATATCTGAAAGAACAGGGAATTCAAAGGAAGTACTCATGCAGGTCTACCCCTCAGCAGAATGGGGTTGCAGAAAGGAAGAACAGGCATATTGCAGAAGTAGGACGGGCGATCCTAAATGAGAAAAACATGCCTGATTATTTTTGGGCTGAAGCAGTAGCAACTGCTGTTTATATTATGAACAGAACCCCCACTGCAGCTATCCATGGCATGACGCCTGAAGAAATGTATACAGGCCAAAAACCAGATATTTCTCACTTGAAGGTATTTGGTTGCATAGCTTATGTTCATGTTCCTGATGAGAAGAGAACAAAGCTGGATCCAAAGGCAGAAAAATGCATCTTTATTGGATATGCTCAGCACCAGAAAGGGTATCGCTGTTATAACCCTTCCACCCGCAAAATGCAAGTGAGCAGAGATGTTGTTTTTGATGAAATGAGCAGCTGGTATGCACCAACTGTTATGGTAGGAGATGCAGATGCAGGAAATGGGAATGCTGCAATAAATGCAGAGCAGCAATCTCAAGCCTTGACTGGACCCAGAGAGTCCTCTACTAGTGGATCTAATGCATGGACAGGGAGATTGAGATCTAGTGAATCGTCACATGGCAGTCCTGATAGTGTTGTGCAGGTATCACATAAGGGAAAAGAAAAAGTGGACCATGCTCCAGTGTTTGATGTGTCTGCTGGTAGCTCTCATGTTGATGGAGAGTCAAGCGGCTCTGAAATGAGCCTTGATGAGGAACTTGGGATTCCTTCTGTTGTTACACCTGGTGCAAGGAAAAGCAGGCATGATTTAAAGACGCCTGCAACTGATCCAGTTGTACGGAGGTCCACTCGTATTAAGTATCCAGTTGACAGGCTGAGATATGATGGGTATACAGCACATCACTATGCTTATATGGTCAAGGTTCTAGAGGAGCCAGAGCCCACATGTTTTGAGGATGCAGCTGGGCATAAAAATTGGGAAGCAGCTATGGATGAAGAGATGGCTGCCTTGGATGCAAACCACACTTGGGATTTGATGCCTTTGCCTCATGATAAGAAGGCTATTGGCTGCAAGTGGGTTTACAAAGTAAAGCACAATGCTGATGGGTCTGTTAGCAGGTACAAGGCAAGATTGGTTGCCAAAGGTTTTGCGCAGACATATGGAATTGACTATGAGGAAACTTTCAGCCCAGTTGCAAGGATGGCAACCGTGAGAGCAGTAATTGCTATGGCTGCTGCAAAGGGATGGTCTTTGCATCAGATGGATGTGAAAAATGCCCTCTTGCATGGTGATTTGCAGGAAGAGGTTTATATGATGCAGCCAGAAGGTTATGAGGATAACTCACACCCCGACTTTGTATGCAGGTTGCGCAAAGCCTTGTATGGCTTAAAACAGGCGCCGAGGGCATGGTCAGACAAGATAGGGCAATATCTTGTCACTATTGGATTTCAGATTTCCAATTCAGATTTTTCACTTTATGTGAAAAGGACAAACAGAGGGATTGTGCTTATAGTCATCTATGTTGATGACTTGATTATTACAGGTGATAGTGATGCAGACATTAATGAAGTGAAGCTGCTGTTGAAGCAGAAATTTGAGATGAAGGATTTGGGAGAGCTGCGTTACTTCTTGGGCATTGAGGTTATTAGATCCCCGAGTGGGATATGGCTGTTGCAAAGGCAATACGGTTTGGACATGCTGTCCAAATATGGGATGACAGGCTGTAAGCCTATCTCTGTTCCATTGGAGCAGAATGTGAAGCTCAATGCAGAGTCAGGTGAGCTTCTTGAAGATATTACTATGTACAGGCGCATAGTAGGTAGCTTGATTTACATGACTATAACCAGACCAGATTTGAGCTATGCTGTGGGGCTGGTGAGTCAGTTTATGCAGGCACCAAGGAAGCCACATTTGGATGCGGCTAGGCGCATACTGCGGTATGTGAAGTCCACATTGCATTATGGACTGTTTTATGAAGCTGGGTGTGCATTACAGGTACATGGATACACAGATGCTGACTGGGCTGGTAGTGTCTCAGACAGGAGATCTACTAGTGGTTTTATGTTTTCCCTTGGGAGTGGTGCCATCAGTTGGAGTAGCAAGAAGCAGCCAACAGTTGCCTTGTCGAGCACAGAGGCTGAGTACAGGGGTGCAGCAATGGCTGCATGTGAGGTAGCTTGGTTACGGAAGCTACTTGGAGATATGGGACAGTCAGTTCATGCAGCAGTTGTCATTCATTGTGACAACATTAGCAGCATCATGCTTGCTAATAACCCAGTTTATCATGCTAGAACGAAGCACATTGAGGTGCATTATCACTTTGTGAGAGAGAAGGTTCTAGCTGGTGAGATTGATCTTGTCTATGTCAGCACTGAGGAGCAGGTGGCTGATATTTTTACGAAGGCATTGGGTACCGAGAAGCTTCGTAGATTTAGGAGCTTGCTTGGTGTACGTGAGATGGATTTGAGCTTGAGGGGGAGTGTTGAGATATCAAGCTCTATCCCCGACATATCTCCTGGATGACTATCATTTATGTCACCGTCTATGTTAGTTGTACTCGTGGTGTAGTTAGACTACCACGTATGTTTTTGGTTTGGGTTCACATATGAACCACGTATTCTAGGTTTTGACATATAGGGTATTTCCCTCTTCTATTGTATTGTTGTTGTGTGCAAAAGTGAAGAAAGGCTTCACCCTCCAACCTTGTGTCCTCTCTCTTTTGTGTGTTGTGAAGAAAGCTGAACTTGAGTCTCCTATCTCTCTCCCTTATTCTTTACAACTTGAACCGAAGAGTTCACCCAATGGTACATAACCCTAGGATATGTGTTCAAAAGAAGGAAATTTTTACATCAAAATGAAAGAATTTAAAATTTTATTAGGAGAAGAATTCTACTACTAATATAAGGAGAATTGTACATGCATGAAACTAGGGGTTTTATCACTATCTCTTGAACACATGTTTATGTATTGTTTTCTAGTGGTGAGCCCTCAAGTACTTGAACAAGAAGATATTACAAAGTTGTAAACAACAAAGTATATGAAACAGGTCATGTAGTTTTCAAGGGGAAAAGTAGTTGGGTAAATCACACATACATTGTGTTGTGAAATGGATGCTTCTTTTCCATCGTGAATCGACACTTTCAAGTACTATGCATTGCTGAATAGGCCCAAAAAACTGGCAAGGTATCGTAACTTGTCAAACCTATAGCTCAATTGTCATGAGCTAAAGGTGATTTGATTCATGCTTGGCTTATCATCTACCGGCATAGAATGTAGCATTTGTCATAGGCTCCTCAAGGGAGAGTTGACAATAAAAAGGCTTAGAAGCCTGAAATAGAACTATAATGCATAAGATGTCCCTGACGCATGTGCCATTGGGGTCTCGTTTGCTACTATCGAGACAAATCTAAAGTGAAGTCCTAGCTCCAACCATTAATATGTATCAAGTATGGATTGTATATTACATCCATAAATGCATGCTGGAACACTCATTGTTGTTCTATGGCCAACTTGATAGTGCTCACTACACTGGGGTAGGAGTACCTCATGCTTAGGAATGATTTGATAATCACAAGACATGGTGGTACATTGGATCCAATATCGTTCAATATGGCATAACTTTGCAATGCTAAAATATCATGATGAGACTGATCTATTGATCTGCACAGATGATGGAAACTAAGTCCAAGGGTGTGATATTCTCCATGTCAGAGGTGAAAGCATTAGTGATGGATGCTAGAATGAAATCACTCAAGGAGTTGAATGCATCAAGGCATATATCTCGAAATGTTGCTGAAGATGTGAAAGCCTCATACTAAGGACTTACATGCTACAAATCTATATGATGATTGATGAAATCATGCTGTGTATTTGCATCATCTGATGTGGTAGTAGATGGAGTCTGATTCATGCATACATATGATGGTTGTACATCACTAGATTCAGTATATGCTAATGTGGGAGGAAGTGCCTCATGTTGAGCACTTACCAGCAGTAATGTGCACGATTAGAAAGTGGAAGCTCCATGCAAGCATGTGGTATATCTATGTCCAATCTCTCGACCCCTATGAGGTGAGAATCGAAGCTGTGGTACATATCCTTTGGAAACAAAAAGTCAAAGTAGTTTCTCTTTCCACTCAAGGATCTCATCCACAATCATGATTGGTATATCATCAAAATGATCTAGCACCAGAGATTGTTTGGTGCTCTGTGCCAAAGGCTTACCCATGTACCATTGAGAGTGTCTACTATGAGAACACTATGTGTGACTTGCTATTATGGGGCTTATGCTCAATGTTTTCTTGGTCGCTCTTCTTCATTGCCTCTTTGTTGGTGAGTTCCCTATAGAGGTTAGGACGTGGAAGTAGATGTTGATGATGATCCTTGGCTAACGACTGTTGCATCTTGATGGGTTGATTCATCACCAAAAAACCCTGGTGAGTGTCTTGGATCCAACTTCTACAAAGCATAGTTGCTGCCATTAAAGTACCTACAGGAGTTACAAAAAACTTGCGAGGCACAAGGTAATTGTCCAGGGAAATGTTCAACATTAGGTTCTATCACTCTTATGTTGTAAAAAGGTGTAACGGAGTTGGGTTGATCATTGTTAAGGTGCATCAATTGAGTGCATTTAGCCATTGGTGGATCAAATTGCTGCTAGTGTATGCATCCAATTTAGTGAGTCTCCTAGTTCAGGTAAAGGAGCACACTAAGAATCTTCAAGACCCTTCTCATTGTCCTCTTCCTTAAATGCTTTAAGCATTTCTGCCAATATAGACCATTGGTGGTATCGAATTTGGCTACAAATAGATTTCTAGACATAGGGTGAGCCTTCCATGTTTGGAGATCAACCCTCATGACTTGCTGATCTTTTCTTAGATAAATGTTGTTGGAGCCCCAGTCATGGACTAATCCCACCAAACGCAAGAAGGGTCTTCCTAGTATAGCCACATACTTAGGGTTGTTTTGGAGATCCATTACAACAAGGCACACCTGATATGTGAGACCAAAGGCTTTGATTTCAATGTCTTTAAGTACTCTATGGGATTAGCTATGGCTCCATTAGCTAATTTAACTACCAAGGAAGTACTCTCTCGGTCGGCGGGCCTTCCCCACTTTTCCCAACATTGTTTAGTGACACCGTGTTCATGTCATCACTCTCAAAGTATTGGCCCAATTTGTAGACTAGTACCCTTGGAAGATCTTGAGCTTGATTGGGAGATTCAACATTCTTAGGGTCCGAGGGTTGGGGTGCCACTACTTGTTGCCCATGCATCCAATCATAAAGGTCTCTCCAAAGGGTTGGGTTACCTCAAAGTAGAGTTGTGATGGTCATCTTCACTTTAGTGGATAGAAAGGAGGCCAATCCAGCAATATCTCATAGCCTCGGTATAGGTTCCAAACCAATTGATTCTGGCTCTTCAAAGCCATAAAAGGACCTATCATCATCCTCTTTTAAGTGTTGTAGGGTGGGGTCTTCTTCAAACATCCATTGCATTAGGGTGGATCCCTCTGTTGAAGGGCATGATACACCTTCTTCATCTACTCTTTCAGGTACTTGCAAGGCTTTTGAGGCTCAAGTGGTTATCTTATGACTCGAATGAATTGTATTAGCACCCTCGCCTTGAGCCTCTACTCAAATTTCTCTTGGCACTTGCATACCAATTTTTGTGCCTTGGTGAGACGTTGATTCTCCACCAATTGGTTGGGATATTCACCATGACCCTTAGGTGTTGTGGGTTGGCTTGGGCTGAGGCCCTTATTGTTCCCTAGGTGGGTTGGCCTTGGACCGAGGCCGTTATCATTCCCTCATTTGCCTCATGTAGGTGTTTGTTGTGCTGCTACCGTTTGAGAAAGTACTGCCAAAGGAAGATGATGTTGCTAGGGAGGCTGTCTCTTCATCCAATCCATCTTGGATGATGATCGTATTGTGTCCGCTTCCCAATCTTTGTTGCATCTTGGTATTTACTCGTGCCGTTTTAGTTGCCTCCTTAACCTGAGAGATGCTAGCTTTATCCCTTTTGGCTTGTTTGTAAAGCTTTTTGTTAAGGGCTTTAGCTTGCAATCTTGTGATTACATTCAAGAATACTAATGACAATTGGCCTTTGTCAATGCTTAAGAAGTTAAGGCTTGTGGAATTAGATGGCCTTCACATCGGGCAATCGGCAATCCTTAAAAAGATGGTCCACACCATAACTAGTGCACAATGGTGGTGGTGTATTAGACATTGGTGCATATGTGACCACACGCTGATTAGATTCTCTTAAACGGAAACTCATTGGCTTGGTGGGGACCTTGACACATATGGCATTGAATGGGTTGTGTCTTGGTCAACTTGTTCCTATCTCCCATTGTTTGAGAAATCAATGCCATTTGGTAGACTAGTATAAAATTTCCATCGAGGGTATGTTTGGGTCTCCCCAATCACTAAGTAATTCTTCCACCAATACTTGATTCATGGGAGTGATTCACGGTGGTGGTGGTTGAGCTCCCAGTACTGGAGGAGGTAATGGAATATTTTGAGCCCTAAAGTGCCCTTGATTGGTTGATGTGGCTTCCTGTATTGCCAATTGTGCTTGATTGGATGGATTAGGGGCTATAGGCAATGTTAGCTGCGGCCTCTATTGATACATGGGTTGAGGGATCACCCTAGGATAACGACATTGGGATGTCTTGTGATTTTCACAATGGGCATAGTAGAGTGTCGGCCTTGCCCTAAGACGAGGGCACTCATTAGTGGGATGGTTTCCATTGCATACCCCACACCATATGTTATCTCATCGTTGGAATAGATGGGGGTTGCTGGGAGCATCTTTAATGTTCCTGCCTTCCATTGTTGGCCCAAATGGTTCAATAGATCAGTGGCCAATTCTTCCATGTTTAGTGCCTTGGGTGTCATGCTCATGTCATTTGCTACTTCTGAGGTTGAAGCCCTTATCGTTTGGGACACATCAGAGGAAATTGAGTATTTATCCTTTTGGGGCTTCTCCATCATATTATCCCTAGGCGTATTGTGGTCTTACTGTATAGCTCAAATGAGGTGGGATTCATAGCAAACATATGATCATGCAACTTAGCATCCCCAAGCCCTATGAGGAAGTGTGGCTGAAGCTATGCATCACTCATCCTCTCATGGGGTTCACATCGTGAGTTTAAATGTTTAATCGTAGTGATATAGTCTCTTAAGGACTTACTATCTTTTTGCTTCACCTCATAAAGCTTGTTAATCGGGCTCCACTTGGGACCATTGGGGGGAAACCCCACAATGAAATATTTATGCAATGTGTCCCAATTGATTTTCTCCTCAGAGTTCAATGCTTTGGACCATTGTCCAGCATTGCCATCAAGACTCAAGCAAAAAACGTTGACCTTGTCTAGATCACCGATATCACCAAATGTCTCATAGATTTGTTCAAATCTCTCAACATGGGAGACTGTGTCTCCTTCTCCTAGAAACTTGTTGATTGATTAGCTTGGAGATTGTTATAGGTTTTCTCCTTGAGGGGTTGGTATCCCTTCCTAGAAACATTGAAGGTGGTGTGGTGGCCCACCTTCTAGCTCTTGCACTAGGATTCTCATAGCTTCATCTGTAAGGACTGTTTGTGGTACAAGAGGAGGTTGTGGAATGGTGGGCCCTGTCCCATACATTGGTGGTCTTGATGAAGGGTTCCATGGATTTGATGGCACAAAGTTGGGATTTGAGGGACCTGACCCATTAGGAATTTGCATCAAGACCATGTGTTCATTGATGCAATTGTGGCCCCAATTTTAGGTTGAGTTTTCCTCGATGTGGGTTCAAGGGCCCTTGCAAAATGGGGCTTATTTCAATGCAATATGCATGCAAATTTTATCATTTCTTGATGGTCGGGGTCCCAATTTCAAGTGATAGAGAACACTTATATCCTTGCTTTTTCCTGAATTTTGTGTTCCCAGAGCTATCCCTCTAGATGGGGGAATAGAGGCCTATAGCACTGGCGGACGATAGAGGACGGCAAGCGGTTAGCACTATAGCAATGGCGGGGGATAGAGGCTTATAGCACCGGCGGGGGTTAGTTCACCAATCCACTGATAGATCTAGCATAGGCGAGGGGTTAGTTCACTAACCCACTAACAGATCTTGATTAGGGTATGTGGGTTAGGTGGCTGACACCTATCAGTATAGGAGGATAGGGGCTTCTAAGAGGATAGGGGCCTATAGCATCCTGGCAGGGGGGGATAGCATTATAGCATCAACAGGGGGGATAACATAATAGCACTGGTGGGGGGATAGGGACCTGCAGTGAAACTCACAGTTCTGCTAAGTTCTTTATGGAGATTTCTAATTTTGGTTCAAGTTTTTCTATCACGGGGGGATGCTAAACAACCTAAACTACCTACAGATTGCAAAAAACAACAAAAAAAGAGCAACATTTGAATGGCAAATGGGGTGTTTTGCAAAAAGTGTAGTTTCCCCTTCCAAAACCACTTCAAAAATCACTTCAAGCATCACTTTTGGGTGTTTTTATTGGAGTTTGCTAACACAAACACCTTAGCAATCCTCTAAATATCCTTCTATCAATTCAAAACACTAAAAAACATCAACAACAAGCTTCAAATGATCCAAAATGCTTTTCAATAGGAAATGACAGCTTACTCTTTTTCCTTCCAAAACTCAAACTTCTCCACTTATTCCTCTCCTACAAATACACTATCAATGCTCCTCGTTAAGCTTGAATCAATGAAAATATTTTGTCACTTTTTCTCTCATTTCCAATGTCCATGGTGTTGTTCACCTACAATCATGTCGTCGCTCGTTGTAGCATAGGTGTTCACAAGTGTAGCATAGGTCCTCGCATTGTATTCTGGTGAGGTGTGTAGGCTAAAGAATAGAAAGTGGTTCTTGCATTCGTTAGATAAGAAAGAAGAGTTGATCACATGGATTGGTAGAGGTTTTCACCTCCATGGGAGTTCAAGGGTTTAGAAAAGGGTTTGCAGGGTTTAGAAAGAGGATAGGGCTGAGAGAGCTAACTAGGGGTTCTGGGGTTTAGAAGGAGTCTAGGGTCCAGAGAGGATTGTAGGTTGAGGAGTAGAGACCTAGTCTCCTTCACACCGATTCACGGGGTTAAGGGTTTAAAAGGAGGTATCAGGGTTGAGGAGGATGAAGGGAGGAAGGAGGAGGAGCAGGAGGAGGAGGGAGGAGGGAGGAGAAGGAGGGAGGAGGAAAGAGGAGGAGGGAGGAGGAGAAGGGAGAAAAAGGAGGAGGGGGAGGGAGGAGGAGGGAGGAGGAAAGAGGAGGAGGGAGGAGGAAGGAGGACGAGGGAGGCAGAGGGAGGAGGAAAGATGAGGAGGGAGGATTTTAAGGGTGAGAGCATGCTAGAAACCAATCACGTGAAAAAGCATGGACACTTGGAGACAATTTGCACAAGAACATGCCACTCAAGAGTGGGAGCTTCATTCCATAGAGAGATATTTATACATGTGGGTCTCTTCACTGGTGAATGTACTTTGTGAAGGTACCTTTAGGGTCCTTTCACTTGTGAAGGTACCTTTTTAGGTCCCTTCACTTATGAAGGTACCTTTTTTGGGGTCCCCTTTACAAGTATAAACAAATCTTTTCTAGAGAATATTTTGGCTATCCTCATCCCACTATATTTCTCAGGTTGTATTCCAAGCTCAAGCATGGACACTTGGAGACAATTTGCACAAGAACATGCCACTCAAGAGTGACAGCTTCATTCCATAGAGAGATATTTATACATGTGGGTCTCTTCACTGGTGAATGTACTTTGTGAAGGTACCTTTTTTGGGGTCCCCTTTACAAGTATAAACAAATCTTTTCTAGAGAATATTTTGGCTATCCTCATCCCACTATATTTCTCAGGTTGTATGCCAAGCTCAAGATATTATAGGGGGAGCTTTGCCACTACTCTACACACACATAGATTGGCCCTTGGGAGGCCCTTGGCACCACAGAGGTAAAATTGCTCAAGATATTACAAGGAGCTTTCTTGCTACTCCACACACACATTGTTGATTGGCCCTTGGAAGGCCCTTGGCACCACAGAGGTAAAATTGCTCAAGATATTACAAGCAGAGTGCTGCTAGTCCACACACACATTGATTGGGACCTTGGCTCCACAAAGGTAACATTCCCCCAGACTGATTTGAAAAAACCCTCCTTGGGTTATGCTTGATCATGCAATCAGGTTGTGATGCAGTTGTGGTTACCCATTTGTTGTGGTAGAGCTATCGTCGATGATGGATTTTGCAAACGTGTTGGCGGTCTTTCCCTTATAGTGCACAAAATCCATAGTGTCTCTGCTCAGTTTTTAGTAGGAAGCCAGTATCAACCATTTCTTCAAATAGACAAACATATCGTCCCTTAAGAGATATGGGTTGTTGAAAGAGGCGACTAGTTGTTTGAGCATCGATGAGTGCATTTGTATTGAAACTGAGTGAGGTTAAATGGTCATCAATTGTGAGGTCAACCCCTAAAGTACTGCTAGAGCATCACTATATTTGGAACTTTCCTTGAGTTTTTTTTATAGCTTCCTCGCATAACTGATGCATGTTTGTCCAAGGCTTTAATGAGTGTCTCTTAGCTTGACCATTGGATCTTAGAGTATCTATTTATTAGGGGCCAATTGTGAGGTGCATCTTCCTTGTCTGGATCATGTCGATTGGCATCCCATTTGTAGTGACGGGGTATTGCTTCGAATGTGGGATGTGCTCGAAAGGAAAATGGTGCTTGTAAGTCCTCAAGGAGGTACTTTCCTTATAGAAACTTTTGCCTACGCCATGCAGCTTGTGGTTCCAACTTGTTGCTTATGTTAGTAGTAGTCTGCGCTTGGCAAAGTGCATGGAAATTCCATTGAGATCCCATCCTCCTCGTGACTGCATGTCTGGGTATTGCCTCCAGAAGTATCCTATGGGATTATTCGGTAGTGGAATCCTGTATGTTTCCTTATTCATCTCCCATATAAATGTTTGATTTGGATTATCCAAATCATGAAGCTCATTGTTGTAATCATTGTCACTGCCTTCCATTGGAAATTCATTAGAGAGCTGAGGGATATGTGGTCATGGTGGAGAGGAAGAGGTTATAGGGGACATATAAGAGGTGGAAGCAAGTAGTGAATTAGGGAAAGAGGGAGGAGGGATGTTGAAAGGAGGTGGAGGAAGGCAAGGGTAAATGGACTTAGCAACTTGATAATCCTCAAGAGAAGTATTTTCAAGTGGTGGGAAGAAGTTAGGTGTTACTGGATGGTAAAATTGGGATTTTTGGATTAGAAAGAAGTGTTAAGAGGCATGGATGAAGATGCATGGCAAGGAATAGTGTGGTTAGCATGGATTTCAAGAAAAATGTACAGAGGATGTTACTGGAGTTAGAGAGGGAGGTGAGGAGATGAGAATAGAGGGTAGTGAGATTGGAAAGATTGGGTAGACCACATATTGCTCAGGTAGATCTTGCTAAAGGCATTGTCAGCTTCAATGTTGGAATCATGGAATGATATCCCAGGGAGGTTGATGGTGCTTGTTGTAGTAGGGGTAAGAGTCTCACTACTACTCCAAGTGGAGGACTGCCCATTAAGCATTCATATAGAAGTATGGCATCCTATCTTAACCGTATGAGCTTTGTATGTACTGATAGATAGAATACATTCTTCTCATCCTCATCCATTCTCTAGCATAGTTCCTAGAGGGTCTTATGGCTTAGTGGCCTTGTCCAATCAAGACTAGTGACTACATGTAGCATTTTAAGTTGAAGTGGTTGCATTGAATGTGAGGTCATCCTTGTAGATGATCTGCTTGCTTAAGTGTTGCAGCAAGATCTTGGTATATTACTGTGGTTCTTTGTAGCAACAGATCATGTGTTGACTCCTCCGTGTCATCATTCATCAGCTTGATTCAAAAGTTGAAGTTCCAATTCAAAAATCCTTGCCTTTTTATTTTGTAGCTCTGTGCCTTGTTTATTACACTTACCAAGTGATGTGGTGTAGGCTTGTTGTATTGTTGAGCTACTTTTGATGATCTCGGCAATTGATCATTAAGCATGTAAAGTTGGAGTAGCTCTTGTTCTTAGGCATACAGCCTAGCATTGGCATTCATAATCTATTCTTCGGATGCTAAACTTTCTTGCTCTAGTCTTTGAACTTGGCCATGATGCTTTGTTACAACTCATGGTTTGTGTTAGTTGTGGCAATTAGTTGTGATCATCCTTTAGCTACAAGTTCTCATTTAAGAGCACGATTTCTTTATTAAGCTCATCACAAGAGCCTTTCATTATGTGGAAGGATTGCTATGCCTCTTCTTTTTGCTCAGGTCTTCAGAAAGCTGAAGGTGTTTGTCTTGTAAAAAAATTGTCGCTTGTACATCCTTTCTACTTTTTGCTAGAGCATTTTGTACCAGGACTTATTGTCTCATTTGATCTACCATGCTTTCTTTGATCCTTATAATTTTGGTCTCTACACTTTGCAACTTGGTTTGTAGTGCTGCAACATTTGTCTTTCCCATTCAGATTGTTGCTCTTCTACAGCCATACAAGATAGTAGGTGTGACCACTGTTGCATATATTGATTGTGATGTTGTACGATTTGGGAAGTGGAGTTGCCTTGTTTATATTGAGTATAGATTTGGCTCCCATGCATCTATGTGGTACTCTGATTCTTATATTGAATGGTAGCGACAGTCATTCGAGACGATTTGTGTTAGTGGCAATGGAATTGTAGACTCATCAACAATTGATGCTTGAAGAGGAATACTATCTGGCTGGCTAGTGAAGTCGATTTGAGACTTAGATCTCTCTTGGATTTTTGCCCTTGAGTCATTTTGCTTTGGTTGATGTGGTAGCAAAGTTGCATTATCTAGTGGCATAGTTCCACATTGTCAACCTCAGGATTCTACTCTGGTTGTATGCCATCCATGGCCTCCACATTGAGTGTGGGTTGGGTCTCCAATTCTCATTTAGGAGATAAAAGAAATGCATTAGAGTCCTCCATTTCTTGGGTTGAGAGGGGTGCAAAGACCTCTTCTTATTGTATTTCATATCCAATGATAATGACTAGTAGATGGGTAATGTAGATCTTGCCATTATAAGTTGTGAATACATATTTTGTTAGTAGCAGCAAGGATATGTGCTGACTCAATCTTGTATTTTGTCCTTGCCAAGGAGTGTAAGAGTCTTTATGGGCTGGAACCAATCTTGAATTTCTATGAACCTTGCACCCAAATGTTTCATTGGATAGTCTTCTTGTGGCTTTTGAAATGAGAAGGCTTCCTTGATTGTTGATCTACTAAGGTAGATTTGGATAGGCTTTTGATTATGCATGACAATGCCATACTTTACCTTCTCCAACTCCCTGATTTGATATGAGGTAATAAATTGAATTACAATATTTGTCATAGTAGGTGTTGGGTAAGAAGGATTGTAGCTTCTCAAAAAAGGTTCCTAGGCCCTTGGCCTATAAGAAGTTTTGTTTATCAACTAATATGTTGTATGTTGTGACCCGTGGCCATACAAGCTATATTGCTCTTTCTATCATGGGGTCCTTGCTGGCTTGGGCATCAAGATGATCTAACAGTGCATCCTGCACATTTGATGGTTTTGTATCCTACTCCCTTATCTTTGCAGTCTCTAGCTCTTGTGTCATCTCACCTTGGCATGCTGCATCAATTTCCACATCATTGTCACCATCCAGAATCATTATCCATGATTGCTTTGGGGTTAATGGTTGGTTTGGGGTTAATGGTTGGTTTGGTGAATCCAGATCTTGGCCTTCTTTAGGTTTGTGATTTGGGGAGGGCTATCAATGTTGAGGTTTGGGCCATTTGGCATTTTGTTACTTTGGCGATGGTGTGGTAGGCCTTTTTCCCATCTTGTTGTTTTGTCTTTAGCTTGGTGTTTCACACATGAATTAGTGTCTAATCTAACAGTACCATGTGCCAATAGTGCCATGTGCCATTAGTGCATGTTTCTTTTATGAGTGGGTGAAGCCATTCATGGTCTTGTGTGGGGATGAAAGCAGGTGTCTCTTGGGGCTTTTATTGTGATTTTTTTTTTTCCCTCGAAACGTGCAAGTGCTCCATGCATGACTAGTGAGGTGGGAGTTCCTCCTATATGCTTAAGTTTCTAGGGAGCTCATAGGGCAGCTAAGACTCCAGTCATGACCTCTGGGCCCTAGGTTGAGATCGATTCAATCTACCTATATGTGCAAAAATGTACATATGCCAGTGGGTGACCAAATCCTCATTATTGTCGAGGATGACTTGTGTGTTGATGTAGTAGCACTTCAATCAGCTCCTGTTGATTGTCGTGGTGAATTGGACTTCATCCATAGTTTCTGGCAACATAGATCCAATCAAACACATCTTTTTGACTCTATAAGTTCCTTGACCTAGATATTTGAGCTTTCCCTTGTGGACCTTGGCATTGTAGAGCAAAACTAGGTCACCTTCATTGATATCTTTGGCTTTAAGATTTTTGTCAAACCATGCCTTCCTTCTTTGTTTTTTGTTGTCATGGCATGGTAGGCAACTAATATGGTGTCTGTATGCTTCTCCAATTGATAGAGTCTTTCTTTTAGGGATTCATGATCTCCCATGCATTCGTATACTACTATGCATAGGCTTGGTATTACAAATTCTAGTAGGACCACAACTTCAAGGCCGTATACCAATTGAAAAGGCATAAATCCTGTATTGACTTTGAGCGTGGTTCTATATGCCCATAAGGTTGCATTTAGTTTTTGCAATCAGAATACTTTGGTTCCATTGCCTTGGTTATGATAATGCATAATATTTTGTTGGTGAATTTGGCTTGTCCATTCCCTTGGGGGTAGTAGGGTGTGCTTTTTCACGGGTCAGCATAAAGCCAGACGAGTTCTTGGATAACCTCATTGACATTTGGCGGTTGTACTATGTGGATATTAACATGCCCCCCTTCCTGTGGTTGATCCATCCTTAGGTCAGCCACGTTGGAGGAGGTTGGTGGTGAGGACTGATTGCAGGATGGTGTAGCAGTCTAGCTGCCTTGACGTGAGGTGATGAGGTACGAGCGGTACTTTCAAAAATGGGTGGCATGCATATCCTCGTAACTGCGGAGGTGATGCCCATGGTGTAGACGTGGAGGTAGAGACAGAGGTCCTAGAACTAAGTTGAACCGACGTCAGGGTTGAAGACAATCTAGTTGGTCAGATTGTGGATTCAGTCATCGATGGGGTGTCTATGGGTGAGAAGATCATGGAGGAGTAAGAAGATGAGGTGGTTGAAATGGAAAGCGGCGATGATGAGAGCCATAGGTGTCATTGAATGACTGGAGGCGGAAGCAAAAACCCTCCTACGTCATTCCTTTAGGAAAGTTGTACTTAGGAAAATTGTACAACACATTGGGGTCTTGTTGCTAGAGAGCTCAAAAGGTGGCCCAAGTCCAACGTCGTTCCATGGGCATGTAGAGGGGGTGGACTCGACGATCGATGGGCACACTGCGGTAGTAGCACCAAACTTTCTCTAGCTTCAAAAATGGGAGCCACCAATCTGGCTATAGATTGGCATCTGCATCAGTCGTGGGGACAGGGGCATTAGGCCGAGGCTGTATCTTCCTCTTGTGCAATTGGGATGCGTGCAGTGCTAATCGTCGAATGAGTGCGCTATGAATTGTGTGAGAGGGCACACCTCAAGAATTTCATAGAGGTGGCGGAGAAGAGATAGGGAGGTGGGTTGAAGGTCAAGAGAGAAATAGGACATGGATAAGATGGGGCGGCGATGGTTGGGATTGCGGCAGAGAATGGTTTGGAGGGCGTTAGGTGGTAGTGGAATAGTGAGGTCTAGGTGGAAGATAAGGTTTTGTGCACGGAGTGAATCAAAGTGCATTTGCAGGGTTTGGGCAATGGTCCATGGTGCAAATGTGTAGACACCTCCCTGTACATCCGGAACTCCTGTTGCTCATGGTCTTCCAACCCTGGCTCCTCAGATTGGCCCGTGGCATGCTGTCTTTCGATTTCTCCTTGGAGGGAGACCATGAGGTTCTTGTCTTATGCCAGGAGATCCTATAAGGAGTAGATCTGTTGGTCGTGGGACTCCTGCATGCAGACGTACCGCTGCTTTGCCTGTGCTTGCTACTCCAACGTTGTGCATAGGGCTAATTCTGCCTTGTCCACCTGTTCCATGAGCATGTGGACTATGGATTCACTAGTGGTGAGGTCATCCTTGACTTTCATCAGAGTGAGATCGAGATCTTCCACCTTAGCCCAATATTCTTCGGCTTGATGTAGTGCCTGGCCCGTTGCTGAGCTGCGACCATTGTCGACTGGCTTTCATGTGCTAAGAGCTGGGCTTGGATGCAATTGGAGGAGAGTTGTGAGGCTTGCTCCTGCCTCCTCTGTAAGATCATGCAAGCGACTTGCGGTAGTTGTGCCATGGCTTCAAAGAGATTCATCTCCAACGTCTGTGCGTGATAGCTGTTCTGTTATCATGTGGCTATAGCCTCCCATTGCCCTGTACTAGGACGCGCTTCAAAATTGTATGGTCTTTGCTAGGCCTACCCATGGCATGAAAGAGGTGCTGGTGGCAAAGGATGCTGTCTCCTGAGGTGTGGTGGAGATTGAGACAAAGGGTGCAGCAGGGGTGGTTGGCACAATTTCGGCTCCTGTATGGAGGCTGATTTCAATGGTGGCATCACCCTGGAGGTCTTAAATTTGAATAGGCCCTCCTTGCACCTATTGCCCTTATCTTGAGGACCTAACCACTATAGGCATAGTTGTCATTGCATGAATTCATGCAACTCGCTTTCCTCATATTGGTTGAGAGGCTAACTTGTTTCCGGTTGCATCTGAGTTACCAGAGTGGCACTTGGCATTGTCCTCACTCTCTTGGGCCTTGTTTGTGTCTCTTCTTACTCAGTCTGTACGGGACCAGTGGCTGATTTCTTGGCGAGGACGAAGTCGATTGGTGGATGCTAACTTTTCAAGTAATAGAGGACTGGCATGTACAACATGGGATTGCTGATGACGTCCCCATGGGTGCTGAGATCATCTCTCATCTGCCTGTAGTAGTAGTTAGCCTACTTCGTCTCCTAGAAGTTCACCATTCTTAGCAAGATATTGGGCACAATGGATTGATGATGGTCCGTGTGCTTCACTTGGGTGAGCCATTGCACGGCTCTTACTGGGCGCTCTACCTTGGGCTTGTGGATGATGGTGAACTGGATGCGGCCTTTGTACTTGTGGCAGTCGTAGTGACAGACCATCTTTAGGGAGTCGAGCTTCTTTTTTTGCTTGGAGTATTTCTTTGCCACCATTGGCAGGTTGAATGCTGCCCGCACCATATCTTGATTTATCTGGTAGTGGTGGGGATTGTTGACTGCGTCATGTAGGACACCAATGTTGGTGTTGTTGTAGTATGTCTTGAGGAATTTTGCCAGCAGCGTCATGTCTAGGTGGCATGGGAAATGGGCTGCTACTCTTTCCAAGCCTGCAAAGTTAAGTGCCTCCACAGCTGTCGAGTCCTAGAGAGTGGCATATGCTATTGCAGTGTGGTAGTGGAGGGTGTAGTCCCGATGCTCATAAGCAAAGCGCAAGTGGATGATGCAAACATCTAGCTCTTGGAGCCATGCTTCTCCTAATAGCGAGTGCGCTTGTTGTGAACACACAATCTTGTACTCACCTACGGTTGGCATTGGGGTGTGCTTTCATGTTCTCGTGGGGGCGTGCCTACTATAGCTTGCTCTTCTTGAGTAGCCTATCTGGTGGAGGTGTCTTCATCCTGTAGGTCCTCTGCAGATAATTCTGATGGCATTTGAATCATGGCAGAAGGAGTGTTTTGAGAATCTAGTGGGCCAGTGGCCTCTAGAATAGGGTGAGGGTGGAGACCCAGGTCAGCTTCGAATTCAAAAAAGTTATGTTCGGATTCCATCGCAAACAAGAGGGGAAGTTGAGTGATGGGGGAATCGGTGGATGAGAACAGGACGAGATAAATTTGCTGGGGGATGTAGAGGAAGTGGGCAGGGAACTGTTAGATTTCTAGATAAATTTTGATAGAGTTCTGGGGTAACAGATATGGCGATGACTAGGTGGGGTAGGCTTGCTTTTATAGAATTCTATCTCCTCGATCGACGAGATACTGGTATGGTGATGATTGGTGCTAACTTTATTGCAATGGTCAATGCTGAACCTCAATGGTGACGGTCAGCATGGAGTGTATTAGGCTGTGATCGGCATGGTACTTGATGGCGATGGGCGATGCAATTTTGGATGGTGATGACTCGATGGGTATCATGATTGTGACGATCGATGGCAAACAATTCGGCGACGGTTGGTGGCGAATGGTCGATGGTGAACATTTTGGCGATGGTTGGTGTTGTATTCATTGGGTGATGGCCAACGGGCTAGTGACTATGTAAAAATAGGGAAAAGAGAAGGAAGGAGGAGTGGGGCAGGGGAAGATGTGGACTGAGAATGGAGGGCACTTGTGTGGTGCAACATGATAGTGAGGTCAGCTTGCAAGAACATGAACACTTGTAAAAATGCAAGATTGTCTGTGCGTATGCGGTGTGTTTGGTAGGGACTAGTGGGTTGCGGGTGCGTCGGGTGAGATGCCTACCATACTGATTCACCTAGACCTAGACACAATAATTATGATGAATGCAGTGGAGGCGGGCACCGTACTGCAGCATAGCGAGTGAGGAGCCATGTAGAGTATTCGTCCAGCTTGTTCCTTACCTTGGATGCTAGGGGCACCTTTGTGTCAGACTTTCTTATTGTTGCAAGGTCTGACTTCCTTGGAGAAATTAGCTTTCGTGAATCTAACTATGGGGCTGGGGCCCTTGCTTGTGTGGTTTACCAATGCGACGAGCTTTCTTCTCCTTTTGAGCTGGGCCTTTAAGCGGTGTGCTGGTGGAGGCTGGGGCTTCCAATTGGCCTTGCTGCAAATCTATCACAATGGGTGATACCCAGTCAGCATGCTCGATCTCATAGATGAATCCCACATCTATGAGTTTCAAGATTTCTTCCCACTATGAGTGCATATTTAGGATTCATAGGGTAGGGGCGCTACTGTACTGGCCTAAAATCATCCATCATGGGGATTGTATGCTGCACTACTGTGGCAGGTACTCCTTTCATGTCCATGTATTTCCAGGCCAGGTAGTCCTTATATTCTCTTAGGAGAGCTATTAAGGCATTCTCCTGAGTCCTCATTGGAAGTGAGGTCATTGGCGACAAATACAGGCTGTGGGTCCTATCCTTTTGGGGCTAGGTTTACTTCCTTAACCGGGCTGGTCCATCCTATCCTTGAGAACAACCATCCTCTCGAGATCTTTTGGCCTGTTGATATAGGATCTTACGATCCTGCATAGTATAGGCCTTGTAGTGGGCTGGTACCTACCGTAGGTCTTCTTTATCCTCAATCTCCTTCTCTTTTTTTGCTGAAGCAGTGGACTTTTTGGCCTTAGCCTTGCCTTTGGATACAGGGGATTTGGGACTTGAAGGGGGCTCTTCCATTGTACTTATAGAGCCGATGGGGGTGGTTACCTTACTTATCCTGTTTCCCCAGTTAGGGGAGAACTCATGGTGGGCAGTCATGGTGCCTACGTAGGTCAGCCAGTGAAGATTTGATTTTACCCGTACTATTCCCTTGCTTACCTCTTGGGGTTTGAGCATGTTGAACATCCTTAGGGGAACCATTGGGGTGAAACCCTCGAGCTCTGGGGTGGTGATCTGAAGCCCTACTCTTTCTGGGACATCTATGTTGGCTAAAATGTGCATCTAGTTTTGCAAGAATTCTAGCTCAGGGAGAGGTGCATTCTAGAAGTCGTCAGACTCCTTCTCATCCTCTTCCTTGTCACGGGGTTGGAATAGCTCTACGGAGGTGGTTTGGGTGGTGGTGTCAGACTCAGCGCAAAGAGGTGTCCAAAAAATGGGTGGGCCTTGTAGGTATGTAGGTCCACTCTCATGGTTTGCTCCTCGTGCCGCAATAAGATATTATCATTACGCCAGTCATGCATAAGACCAAACATTTGTAAGAAGGGCTTGGCTAGGATAGCTTCATATCCTGGCTGTCGAGTGAAGTCCATGACCATGAACCTGATAGGGTACATGAATCCAAACACCTTAATGTTTATGCTAGTCAACACTCCCAGAGGTTTAGCGGTTCCTCCATCGGCTAGCTTTACTACCAGATGGGTCTGCTCGAGTGTGGGGTTTCCCCATTTCTCCCAGCATTCCTTGGTGCAGACACTCACTCCTGCTCCCCCATCTAGGATGGCTTCCACCTTCTGGTTTTGGTAGACTATGGGGATAGAGGCATTTGTGTCATCACCCTTGAAATACTGGCCTAGCTTGTTGATGGGAATCTTAGTTAGGTTCTTCCCCTTTTCAAGCATTGATTGGTTGGCTAGCAGGGTTGGGGGTAGAAACACTTGTTCATCCAATTGGACAGATCATGCCATAGGATGGGATTTCCTCTTAACAGAGATGCGATCGGCATTTTCACCTCTGTCGAGGAAGGAAGCCAACCTGACACTATCGCAGGGTTCTCGTGAATCTTTTTTCTCCATGGACAACATTCATCGCAGCCGTATAGGTCTCCTTCATCTTGGAGGTTATGCAGTATTAGGTCTTCTTGGAACATCTTCTGCATCAAATCCAACGCTTCTGATTGCTCCAAGTTGTAGTGTTCCTCTTCCTCCACTCTTTCTGGGACCTTGAGCGATTTTGCTCCTTGGGGTCCCATCAAGTGTGTTGGATGGATAGTATCTGACCCCCTACTGGCCTTTAGTTGATGCTCGAACTTATCTTGGCAATCACACACCAAGTTCTGGGCATCCTTTATGTATTGCTTTTCTAAAATGGGGTCAGGGTAGGTCTCTTTAAAGGTGGGTGCAGGTGCCAGCCAGCACTCGTTTATTCACGTCTGGAATCAGGGGTATATCAGGGTCACCATGGGTGGAAGACTGTTCAAAAGTAGAGGAGGTGGCAAGGGTAGCCATCTCCTCATCAGACCCATCCTGGATAAGCACATGGTTGGAATCATCACCTACTCAAATGGCCTTCTTGGAACAAGTTAGAGGTTGTAGAGGAATCTTGAGACTGAGCAACGGGGATACCTTACCCTTCTTAGTGAGCTTCCTCATGGCCTTGCCTAGTGCCTTGGCCTGCATCCTTGTAATGACTTGTAGTGGCACTGCGGCAGCCACCTAGCATTGTTCGATGCTAAGCAAATTGAGGCTAGTGCTCTTTGGTGGAGTGAGTGGAGTGGTTGGTCTTCTCGTGGGATAGTCTTGGAATAGATGCTCCATTCCACATCTTGCACATAAGGGGGTGGGTTTGGTTGAGGTTGGGGCGGCGATCCCTGTACACTCTCTAGAATGTCTCCTACATGATGGTGAAAAACACTTTGGATTTCTATGCCTTTACCCAACTCACAAAAAACCCCAACGACTGCAAAAGAAGGACGAGCTCCAACAAGTGTTTATGGTCTGTCTCAAAACTTGGCTACGGCCAAAGAGTAAGTTCGCACTGTGTTCTCCTCTTTTGTTTTTCTTGTGAAGCACTAACAACATCACTTGGTGTCTAATAGATCTCCGGCATTCTGCATTCTACAAATCTCAAAGCACAACTTGTGGACTTCCAATGCTGCACTTGCAGTGGTACTCATGACAATCGTGACCCGGCACACCCATACTACTACACTTGCACCTCAATGCAGTTCGTTTTGAAGATCCCCTCCTGAAGGCCGTATCTTTGCTTGTGATGGCACTGGTGTGACGGGTAGTTTTACAACCTTGCAAGGTCATCATCCTGAGATGGATTAAGATAGAAGAGAATATTCTAATACATGATCTTGTTGACAAAATATGAAGAGGGGAGAGGAGAAGAGTGGAGATGAGGAGAGAGGACACAGCTAGAGAGCACACCACAAATGACTAACTGTGACTAACTGTACACTAGATTTAGTTGAAAATGTAGAATATATACAAACCCATTTAGAGTTAGACTTAAGGCATCTAACCCTTTCCTTTATAGCACTCTATTGGGTTAGTGCTATGCACATATGATCACATGATGGTGCTATGCACACATGATCTCATGATGTTGAGCGTGAACTCTCAACACCTTCCCTCAAGATCAACATCATGAAGCAGGCCTTCCCTCAAGATGATGATTCTGGGGAATCGAAGAAGAACAGAGCATTACATTCCATCACACCCCTTTAATGGGAATGTCCTTCCTCTACGTCAAACCAAGAGCTAGTCGGTGTTTCTCGAAAAGCTCTTTACCGAGTGGTTTGGTAAAGATGTCTACAACATTATCTTTGCTATCACAATGCTCAGTGTGATGTCACCAAGTAACACTCTTTCTCTGATGAAGTGCTCTTTGACATCAATGTGCTTTGTCCTGGAGTGATATACTAGATTCTTGGCCAATGCTTGATGTTAACATCCATAAAGTATAGCCGCCAAATGCAAGGTAATCAGTGAGTAAAGGTGACCAGGCTGAATGATCTACTTCAACAAACAAGCTCAAGAGAGTTTGATACGCAAATACACCAAGACCAATGATTACAAGCAATGTGCACATGGAAGGAGTATATCTTAAACTCAGAGAGTTTGATTCCCAAATACCCAAAGACCCGCTCCAAAGTCCAAGGATTCAAGGATCCCAAGCACAGGTTGTATGTTCCAACTACCACCGCTTGGAACAAGGAGGTGCATACCAGGAACAAGGAGATGCACACTTTTGGGCCACAACGAGTGCATGCACCTTGCACTTTTCAGCTCCACATCCACAAGAAATAGCGACACCAATGAAAATGGTCACAGAAGGAGAAGAGCTCAAGCTCACAGAGTTTGTCCCCCAAATATTTCGAAGAAAAGGCTTCCCGGCAACATTCAGGTTTGTCATGGGGTGTCTCGCAGTAGCCAAGCCTCGTCACTCTAGGTTTTGAGCCTAGTCTACGAGGTTCGAACCCCAAATAGGTGAAGGTGTGAGTGCACTTAGGGAGTTTCAGCCCCAAATCACCCGAGCCTAAGAGTGGCAAGGCTAACACAAGTGCTATTTGGGAGCCCGTTAGGACCACCTCCTAATACCAGGTTTGTCCCAAGCGCTTAGATATGGCTAACACAAGTGCTATTTCCACTAGTAGGGAGAGTCGGTAAGAATAGCAATATGCCTTGGTGCCCTACAAGCCCAAGAGCCCATGGTTGTAAAGTGAGGGAGAGTGCTAAAAAGGAAAAGGGTTGGCCCTCCCTTCAAAAGGTGACTTGTATAAAAGGCCAAATGGTTGACTTTGGTCTTCATTGTTGTTTGCACCAAGTTGAATACAAGCTCCCTCTTCTCTTCTAAGAGAGTGTTTTGGGTGTCCTCTTGTTTCCTCATAGTGCCCTTGTGGTTGTCACTCTATCCCCCTTCACTCCCTTCTCCTTCTTCCCTTCCTCCTCTCTCCTTCTTCCCTCCTTCTCCCTCTCCCCTCCCCTCTTCCTCTTCCCCCTTTCTCACGTGAAACCACATTGTAACAATTCAGAGGTGGCTTGAGTGACACTTGTGGATGGCTCGTGCTATGCATTGCTCCACAAGGATTAGCCAGGAGGACTCTGTCGGCATACCTTCAACTACCCCAAGACACATGAGTCATCGTCGAGACCCACTACATTTTTGGCACCGCTGCCGGGGATAAAAGGTATGCTTTTGCATTTGCACTTGTCTCCCTTCGATATATTCCCATTGCATAAGTCTTCAAGCTTACCGTGGAGCTTGTTAGTGGAGTTGTGGGAGAGAAGAGAGGGGGAAAGAGAGAGAGAGAGAGGACAGAAATCTGTTTTTTCTTATAGGAATGCCATTTGTGAGCATGGGAAGCTTGTTTTTTATGCTTTTTGGTGTTTCAAGTTGATAGGAACTTAGTAGGCTTGATTGTTAAGGTGTGTGTGTTGTCTTGAAGTAGTTTTACGTTCTAGAACTCCTGCTCGTGGGGATATCCCATTTGACCGATCGTGCCGACCACGTGGCAATCATTATCCCACCAATCATCACGATACATTCATCACACCGACCGATGCTATCTCTTTATTCCATTGATCATCGCACTGAAAGGTTATGCTACCGCCAAAGCCATATTACATCGCCCGTTGCTATACCCGTAGCCCACCGACTGGTGCTGTAGAGATGTCTTGCTGACGGGTGCGATACCTCTGGGGTAGCCAAGGAATTAATAGAAAATTCTAGAGCCTCGGTTCAGCTTGGGTGTTCGTAGCCAGAGGCATCCCACATGCACTTGAGGTTCGGAAGGATTTTTCCAAAGGGTCCTGTGCCAAAAGAAAGCATTTCGAGTGACACTCAGCCCACCCTTTGTCCTAGTTGGGAGTTTGGAAGCTTGATTCCGAGCCTCCACTCATTTGTAGATCCCTGTCTAGAAACTCCATCTAGCTCGAACGAAATAGAGAGCCTTGAAGGAGTGATGCAAGACCGCTTAGGTCCAAGGGCCTCGGAAGCCCCCTTCATGAGTGTAGCCTCTTCCAACTCTCCTGCACCTTCGGGTGCATCCAGGCTTAGAGGTACATTCTCTAATATGTTCGACCGCTTAGGGCGAATAGAGTCGATGGACATGGAAAACCCCTTTGCCGGCATGTTTGTAGGAACGGAAGGCCAGCAGCAGATAATTCGTGAGCCCCAAACCACAAAAACTACCTTCGCTGATTCAGGTCCCTCCGCCTATGCTAGACCCCCCCAGTGGGAGAACACGGATGATGAAGATGCGTGGATGAGGGAACTTTGGAGACAAGACCCGAGTCGAGGGGATACTAGGAACTTCCAAGGTGGAATGCCTTACGACCCTCTACCATCCCCGGCCCAGCCAGCCTTTGTCAACTATGGGGCACCGTAGTTTCCACCCTCCCACCCACTACATGGAACCAACGTTACCATGCCCCAAGACCCACTGCCTCTGAGAGTTCATCCCTTCTCGTCTATACTGGTTGTGGGTACTTCTATCCCAATGCCGACACCAGCAACTACATGGACACCACCACTTGGGCCAAGCCTAAGGCCAGCCCTGCGACCCATGAGGCCCACAACACCACCACCTATGCTAGCTGCTCAAATGGTGTTAACTGATGAGGCAATGTGTATTTTGGTGAATGCCCTAGGAAGGGGGGAAACACCACCTCCACCCATCCCCAGTGTTCCCTGTAGGGATGGCAAATCGAGGAGCCGTCCCATAGCCATTTCCAAGCTAATGACCAAGTTCCTCAGAGAAGGAGACCCAGTCTCCCACGTGGAATGGTTCGAGCAGATCTGTGAAGCCTTTGGTGCACCACATGACCTTGAGATGGCTAATGCATTTGGTCTGAGCCTGGATGGCAAGGCACGCCAGTGGTATAGGGCTCTCACCCAAGAGGAAAAGATCAACTGGGAGACATTGAGAAAGGCTTTTATTGTGGGATTTGCCCCCATCGGCCAATTGTATGGGGTAAAACAAAACGACAAGGATTTCCTGAGGGATAACATTGCAAGAATTAAGAACCTCAATGCTTGTTGTGAACCCTATGAGCGGATGAGCGACGAACGATTGTTGCCTTACCTCCTTATCGGCTTAGTAGACCCAAAGTTGCATGACCACCTCATGGTGATGAACCCCACCTCCTTTGATCTATGCAGCAAGGTGGCCATCCGTATATGTGACAATATGATGGACAAAGTGGATTCGGACAAGGCCTCAGCCCCATCTGAAATAGCCCCATCAGTTAGGTCCTCGAGTGTAGAGTCAAGCAAGAAGGAGGCTAACGAGCCTAAAAACTTGGATGTGAGTGAGCTAGCCTCCAATTTGTTGGAGTAGCTAGGTCAGCAATGGAGAATAGGAACCTCCAAGGAGGCGACTTGTTTCCACAAAGAGACAATGTCTGGTTTAGGGTATGCAATGGCAACCACCCCTCCAATGAGTGCCCGTGCCTAAGGGTAAGGCCGGCACTCTATTGCGCACACTACCATAGGTGGGCAAACCATGATACCTCCCAATGTCGATTTTCGAGGTCCCTTCCCCAACCCATGTATCAAATGCGACCCCCATTGGCCCTCACAACTGCACCCAACCCCCAAATCTCACAAGGTGGCCCTATGGCTAGCTCTAGCCACTAGTACCAGACTCAGCCAGCTTCGCTACCACCACCCATACTAGGTCCACAACCCCCGCTACCTCGCATCGCCCCAGTCAATCAAGTGTTGAGGGAAGAGTTGCCCAATGAGTGGGAGGAAATGGATCCTAATCATGGACCTCATGATTATTACCCCTATGAGGAAGGGAGTCGAGCCTTGACTCACTACCTCTCGCCAGAGGATCAACAAGTCCCCGTATTCTAGATTGCCCCCGTAAATGCAAGAGCGAGAGAGCTAAACTCAATTTCTCAGAGAGCCCCACTCCAATGTTATACATGCCAAGGTCCCCATAGAGCAAGTGAATGCCCCTACCGAGTGATAATCCTGTCTTCATTGCACTCTTAGATTAGGCGTGTTAGGACGCTTGCACACCACAACAAATGCGAGCTATAGGAAAGAAAATGTTGGAAGGATGGATAGTGCACTTGCAAAACCAATTGAATTCTAATATAAAGAAGTTACAGTTGCATGGTCTTTGTCATGTGGACCGTCAGCCACAATTAATTAGTCAACTGCACCTCCCTTGCCATCTACCTTTATCACCACTACACATAACATGCCCATGACAATCAAAATTGTACCTTGCTTCATTCATAAAGTATAAGATGTGAGGGGTACAAACTCGGCTATTGATGTCTCATTCGCAAAGTGCATGGTCCCTTCAAACTCCTCTCCTTTCACCCCACAAGAGTGGTTGCGTCAATGTACAAAGAGAAGTATGAGCTCCCTCCCTCACTTGATCCATTCTTGCTTGGAACAACACCTTCTATTCTGTAGAAAGAATCATATGCAAGAACCTCCTTATATTGCTGGACAAAAGAGTGAGGCACTATCAGAGTGATAGTTTCACAATTGTGCCAATCAGTGAAATCAACACATAGGCGTGTCTCGAATTTGGCATTCTTTGCTTTGAAGGTGCCATATTTCATGAGGAGCTTGCCTTCAGAGGCAAACCTATGCGTGATAGCATCTATGATCTAACTGATGTAAAGCAGGGGCAAAGCATTCACATCACCTACGAATTTGCAACGTGTAGTCACTCCAGCTTTGTGCTCTATTGCCATGTCTTGTCTCTCGCCCGAAATTGCCTCATTTGCATCCAAGGGCTGCTCCAAGTCATTGCATGCCATTTTTTTGAGAGAGGATGCTTTGCTTGTTGCAGTAGTCGATGCAATATATTGAATTAAACAAACAAGTTGGTTAAAATACGGAGGGCACACATTTTCATTGGAAGTTTAATTGATTTTAATGAACATTTATTTCAATTGCGTGGTATTGCTGTTGTTAATGGTTTATTATTGTAATTTTATGCCTTGGGCTATTGCCTATGGTGTTTGCCTTGTCTTATAGTCCAAATAGACACTAAAAAGAGGTACTATGGAGAGTACTACAACATGAGTTCACAAGCGTGTAATGTTGCAGAAAGTTGAAAAAGTGCCTCCGAGTAAACTGAAACGTCGACTAGTAAAAAAAGGTGGACGAATCTACGTTAGTGACTCCAGAAATGAAATTCATACGAAGTTAAAGCGAAGTTATCACCCACGAAATTCACTTCCTACAAATCGTAAAATCTTTGCATAGTCAAAAGTTTTTCAATGAAAACATTGAAATGTCTGCTACAATTCAGTCGGCTTTATCCCTAAAAAAGTCACCACAAATTTTCAGCAAGAAATTTGTCCCTCCGGTTTTTTGTTGCGCCTTCTTTCAGTTTGCCAACAAAACCTGAACCTTACTATATAAAAAAGCCTCGCAAAATTGACGAATTGTCCACTGAAGATTACAAGAAAACTATTTCAGTGCTGTCAGACTTCTTTCGTATTGAGAAGATAGACAAATGGCGCAATCAAATAGTAACACACGCAAAATATATCTCATGCAACAGTTCAGCGGCAGAATCTGTCGTCTGTAATGGTACAGCAAGCAATAGGCAGGGAAAGATGCATGGGAATCAGGAAAGTGAATCATTGATGTGGCGAAAAATTGCAATGAACACAAGGTCTCACATGCAAAGAAATGAACGTTACCTTCAGCAAAGGCTTCGCGGGCTGCTGCCTGGAATGCCTTATGAAACAAACGTTTTGCGTCCTTATTGATTGGGGAAGTCTTCAATAGTTTTGACTATTTGGGGGAAAGGCAAATTGAACGTTGACATAGATTCCTGTTTATGCTCAAGGAAGGCATAGATCATGTCCATAGCATTGCCTCTACACATGCATGAGGATTGAAGACGTCGAATTCTGATGGTTTCGCTTACAGAACGGTACAGGGTCTGAGTAAAACACATCGTTCATAAAAGCCATTGCACCCTAATTTGTTTCAGCAACCGTTTTACCAGAAGCGGGTTTCACCATTTCTGCAGAAAGAGCACGACACGAACTTGTTCGTGAGAAAATGGAAGTGGGGAAAAAATGAATCGAAATGTAATCAAAGCAGAGGAGAGGAAAATCAACCTGGAGTCAACGAAAACATGGCTATTTAGAGGGCGTGGCTATTTTGAGGATATGACAGGACAACAAGAGCATCAAAACAAATACAAATTGGCTCCTTACTAGGAATCTTATCTATGTACCTCGTACATACATACATGCATTGTATTGCATAGGAGTTGGGTGGGGCTTTTTTGCTATTGCAAACGGCCAGTCTTAGAATTGCAAGGAAGGTAAGACACCGTGTGAGTGCCCAATAGGGTTCGTGCTTTGCCATATAATGTGTATTGGCACTTTAAAGCTTTTCCATTATATATGTACCCGGGCGCCCTGTGTGAGACCAAAGGTGGGTTGCTTGACCTACTCCTTTTTTAATATGTGAAAACACACACACACACACACACACAAATTTGATTAGTAAATGTATCTCACACACACATACACTTATTTTTTTACACATGAACACACACACATACACACACGCACACACGCGCACATGAATACTTCCCTAACTATGAATTATTCTTTTATGTACCCCCTTGAAATCTTCCCTTTACACTTTGTTTTTAACCACCCCACATACCAAGCCCACTAATCGTCCCATACCTCCTCTAATCCCTTCTTAACCCATGTACTCAATTCGTTCCTTACTCCACTTGTGACTTAAACTTCACTTGTGGCTAAATTACTTTTTTAAATTATCAAAGAATCCATATGGTTGTCTATATTCCTAGGTAAAGTGATAACAAGCCGGGGAAAACAGGCATTACCTCTCTACCCAAATGTAGCTATGATGTTCTAACACTTAGTTTGTTTGGATGGTGGCAGGTAAGTGGACCCTGACCTCAAAACCTGGACTGCCTGAGGATTCGACATCTTTTTTCAATATTATGTTTGTCAAACTCAATATTATTAAAAATTCTTAATTTGATTGAATTTTTTGCAAACTCTAGTTGCATTTTTCAACTTAGATGTCTCAAATATTTTTTCCTCATATGTTTTTCTTTTTTAACTTTTTATCCAATTGATGGAATTAATTGTATGGCTCAATTATTGATGGGACTTTTTAATCTAAACACACACACACACACATACACTTACTATTTACTTTTTCTCTTGCATCTACTTAATTTCTTAAAATTTTTATTCTTTCCTTACATTTCTTATTTCTCTTCTTGACTTCCCCTAATTTCTTCCTCTTTTACTGTATTTTATCTTAACATCCCTAAAATTTCATCTTATTTTTTCCTGAACTCACCTTATCTTTCCTTAAATTTTCCCTAATCATCTTCTATATTTCCCCCTTAAATTTCCTAAAATTTTCCCCCTCTCAAAATTTTCTTATTTCCTCCTTAATTTGTCTCTAATCTTTCTCTATATTTCCCCTCAATTTCCCCTTTCCCCCTTTTCTTTCGACCTTGCAGAGTATTTTTCCCTTAAAAAAGCCTTTGATAACCCTTTTTAAACTACCTTTCCCCTCTCCCTCCCTCAAAATTTTCCCCACATACTCTCTCTATCCTTCTTTCTCCTCTTTTACCTAATTTTTCCTTAAAACCTCTCTCTTTCCCAATTTATTCTTCCTACTCTAGCTCTGTACATTCTCCTTAATTGTTTCTTAATTTTCTTAAATTTCTCTTCATACTCCAAAATTTTTTCCTTTTCACTCCCTACCTATACTCCCTCTAATTTTTTCCTAATTATTTCTCCCTATTTTTTGCCTATTTGTCCTTAAATAACATTTCCTAAAAATTCTCCGAATTTTTTGCTAACCTTTCTCCTAACTCTCCTTATTTTCCTAATTCTCTTTATTTCTCCTATTTTTCCCTCTAATTTTTAGTTTATTTTAGTTTGCTTAATTATTCTAATTTTTTCACAATTATCTCTATCCTAACCCTCCTAAACCCACCTAACCTTACCCCCCCCCAAACCTCTTTGACTTCTACTATCTCCAAACTCTCTACTCCTGTGATGTTCTCTCTCCCAACTCCCTCGCCTACATACCCTATTTAAACCACCTTACAAGCCTCCACACTCATCCATCTACCCTACTGCTCATGCCCCTCCCGCCCCCATATTGATCATTGCCCTCTCGTCGGCACACCACTCTAAACTCCTTGTAGCCATTGTGCCTTGTATGACATCTTTGGTGCGTTGGCCCTTGGCCCCTTCTACTTTTCCCCTCTGTAATCTGTATAGCCTCTCCTTCATGTCCTTTGCACTGCTTTCTCAACCTTTGTGCACACTGATGTAGTGACTGCTACTACTCCACAGATAAAATCCCTTGTACGCCCATAGTCTTCACTACTCACTTAACCTCTACCTATGCTCTCTCCGTGCTCCATACTCTCTAACCCATGCTCTGTACTCAGCCTCTACCATCTACTACTAGTCCCCCCCCCCTTTCCCTTAAACCTCTTAATTTCCCTTATAAACCTTTTAATTTTGTTTTACCTCTCTAAAACCTTACATTTATTAATGTAATACCTCGTTATTAGTAAAATTTCAATTTCTTGACCTTTTTAGTTCTTTCTTATCATTCCCCCCACCTTCTTTTTCCCTCCCCTCTTTATCTCTAATTTTTATACAATTTTTTTCCCTTTTATTTTCTCTTCTTGTTTTCATAATCTCCCTTTACAACATCCCCTGCCTAGCGCCTAGCCTCATGCCTCGATTTCTTTTCTAGTTAATACCACCTCCTCCCTCTCTATTCTTGTCAACCTATAGGGGGCTTTGATAATTGGTTTGGAACTTGGCTCAAGAGAGATGGAGTGGTCAACGTCCCTTTGAGGTGGGAAATGATGGGACAAATCGGCAAACAGATCTGAATATTGATGTAGCAACTCTTTCATCTCTTGGTCCTCAACCATAACCTCCCTTGTGTCCTTAGATTTGGAAAGATGCAGTGCATAGATTGCACAAACATGCTTGAGGTCTCTTGCCAACTTTTTGGAAGAAATGACAACCAGCTTAGGTGGTTCATGGCCCCTCAATAGTATCTCCTTACCCTTATGGGGAAATCTCATATACATGTGATTGAATTCCATGGTAATCTCACCAAGAGCTCTTAGTCATTCACAGCCCAATACAATGTCTATTGGCTCTATGTCCAAAGCAAATAAGTCTCCTTGGAAGGTATAATCTAGTGACATGAATTTTGGTGGCCTGACAACTTGGATAGTATGCTCTCCATTAGCCACTTGTACACACGGACCATGTTTAATCTTTGTAGGATGCAACGTGACTGCTTGGATAGACTTGGAATTTATGAAGCCGGGGTGCTCCCACTATCCACCAAGATATGGATAGGTCTGTCATTAATTGCCCCTTTTAATTTGAGTGTTTGGGCACCTCTAGCTCATGTGAATGCCTCAAGAGAGATGCTGTATAGATTAGGTTGGGTGTCCCAGAAATGGTTATCATCATCAACACATGAATTCCCTTTTGAATCTTTGTCAATATCCATGCTATCATCAATTACTTCAATCCTCCACTACTTGGATACTGCCATAAACTATAAAATACCTAGGGATGGAAGGGGCTATAGATGATGAAGGGGCTTATTTGATGATGTAGGACCATTTCTAATTAAGGATTTGGTTCCAACATGGCTGATGCCCAAAGTCTTCTCCTTTAGATTGTGCCTTGGTTCATATAACTCAGCCAACGGCATGGCTTCCTTTAGATAACTTGGCCTTTGAGTTGCCACATCTGAGGTAATACTAGCTTGCCATCTTTATTGACCCTCCTTGCCCTCACTAAAAGCATACTTGAGATTTACTTGCTAATGACGGGAAGGTATCGTATTGTGTTCGGTCACCTTCCAACTTCTATTCTTCGTCTTTTTGAGCTTGAACATGTAGTAGGATTCTTTTTCTTTTGCATCCACTTAATTTCTTAAATTTTTCTTTTTTTCCTTAGATTTCTTATTTCTCTTCTTAACTTCCCATAATTTCTACCTTTTTTGCTGTATTTTATCTTAATTTCCCTAAATTTTCATCTTATTTTTCCTAATCTCATCTTATTTTCCCTTAATTTTTTCCTTAATCTTTTTCTATATTTCCCACTTAATTTTCCTAATTTCCCCCTCTCAAATTCCCTTATTTTCCCCTTAATTTGTCTTTAATTTTCTTCGTATTTTTTCTCAATTCCCCTCCCCCCCCCTTCCTCCCCTCCCTCCCCTAATTCCTCTGATTTTTTCATGTATTTTTTCTATGTTTTCAAAAATTTCTTACTATTTTTCCTTTAATTGACTCTTTTATCTTACCCCAACTACTCCCAACAAAACTTGACTCCCTAGCAAAACCTGACCTACCCGACCCCTGACTCTCCCTCATTTCATGTTTGGGTTATTCTTAAAATTTTTTGAATTTCTATTTCCCCTAATTTATCTCATTTTTCTTACTATTTTTAAATTATTCCTAAATTACTCTAATTTCTTTCTAGGGTCTCATGGTTTGCAAATATTGTTGGAATGTGAGAATTGGCCTGAGGTCAGCAAGGAGACTCTTGTATTCATTGAATCTCTGGTTTACAGCTTCAGTTAGAGGGCTTGGACTTTTCTAAGCTATCCCTTGTGGAAGGTCCTTTGCTTTAGATGCAACCCAATCATACCCTATGGCAAGCTCTTCTAGTTGATGCCATAAATGCTTCAACCTTGATCATATGCTCAAATTCTTCGTTAGAATCATGACTTGTTGCAAGGGAAGCCTCCATAGGTTTCTTTCCCTCTTGGATTTGTCTCCTTTTGAGTCGGACAGACCCTGTATTCATAATTGAAGATAAATTATGCAATCTTTGGTCTAGCCTAGGGTTGTTCATCCTGGTTTCATTAGTCAAGTCTTTGAAGATTTGCAACATAGGGGCCATACAGATTTTTATAACCTGCTCTTGACAGAGAGACAATTGCATGCAAGGAGAGGTTTCCAAGATCCCCTATGTATCATCTTGAGTATCATTGAAATCAGCTCCTTCACCCTGATCACCATCAATGTGACCAATGTCAAGAATGGCCATTTCTTTCTAACCTTATAGCATCACCCATAGCTTTAGTATCAAAGTTAGGATCACCCATAGGATGCTTGTTGCCTTGACTTCCAGTCCTCTTGTTAGGCGCTTTAATATACCAAACCATTGAAAATGATTGAGAAGTATCAATGTCATTGTGTAGTGTACAGATACACTATTTTGGGTGTCAAATAGTAGTATGTAGAATATAATCCCTTATTTAATGCCAATGCTAGCAGTAGGTTCATTTTTAACATGGCAGATTCACAGTATGTAGAATATAATGCAAAATTTAATGCCAATGCTAGTAGTAGGTTCATTGCTGATGTGGTAGATTCATAGTTTGCCCGTGATTATGAGTTTGGGGCTCAATCACGGATGATTGCTGCAATTTAGGGATAGCCAAAGTAGAATAGAGTAGAATACCCAGATAAAACTGAAAATCCCCAAATTAGATGATCTATAAGCAGAGAAAACCTTAGATTGTACCTGCTAAAACAAATTTCAAGGAAATTTCAAGAGTAAATGAACACTGATCAATGTGAAACTTGGTATAGGAGGGTAATCAGCCGGGATGACTCCATATATGGAGAAAAAACATGAAAGCCCCAAATTTTAGGGAAACTATCATTGTTGATGTTTAGAAAAGCTTCTACTGGAACTAGTTTTGAGGTGGAAATTAGGGCTAATGACCTCAGATCCCAATGAAATTAGGATAGGTTTGGAGTAGTTGGGGAAAATTTATATTGGCAAAATCTAGATTTGGTATAGTGAAACCCTAATTTGTAGCAGGATTAGTAAAACTAGTAGCACTCATAAAATATGACTAATGCTAACTCATACCATGGAATTTCTAGGAATTTCTTGAGGGTTTTTGATATGATGATCAAACTGAGCACAATGATCTAAGAATCATGCTGATATGACGACTTTGGAATTTGACCTAGTCTAGGGCTACCACGTGTATATTTGCAGATCTAGACACCTGGCTCTGACACTTTTTTGTAGCTAGATAGGCCCATGGCTCAAGATGATGTGCTCAAAGTTTCAAAGAAAATTGAAATGATTTCCCCCATAAAATTTCCAAAATAGTGTTCTAATACCATTTTAACAAGGCTGCTACTAACTAGAGCTATTTCTCAACCTATTTAACTCAATAATAGCTCTAGGCTAGCCTAATCACCTTTAGCATAGCTTGGATTGGAAATAGGCTAGATCCATCCCATAGAATTAGAAATACAGTATGTGCATCCTATGTCTCAATGTGCCACTTTAGTCATATACACTAATTCCTTGATCTAATCTTGTCATTCAAATCACTGCTCCTCCCCACTCTACTTTGCTCCCTCCCCCTCTCTATGCTTTAGCCCAGCTCTCTCCTCTCCCTCTCCCTCTCCCTCTCCCTCTGCCCTTCCCTTCCCCTCCCTCTCCTTAGCCCTTCCCTTCCCCTCCCTCTTCGCCTACCCCCTCCCTCCATCAGCCTGCCTACCTAGCCCCCTTCCCCACCCTCCAGCCCCCTCTTCCCATGCCCATAGCTTGCCTCCCCCTGCCTTTGTTCCTCTCCACCTCTTACCCCCTCCTCCCTCACCCTTAGCTCGCCTCCAGTCACCTCTCTCCCCCCCCCCTTCCCCTCTTCCTACCCTCTCCCTCGCCCTTTCAACCTACTTCTCCCTCCTCCCTGCCTACTTCCTTCTCTAACTCCTCCTCCTCTCTCCTCTTCCTATCCCTCTTCACCTTTCTCCTTCTTGCAAATTTTCTAGAATGGACAGAGCTTTCTTTTGTTCAAGTCGGCCTTCTCACCTCGATTGGCGATAAATCCGCCCTTAGCCAATCCCTCTCCGCACCTCCACCGGCTGCAAAAACTATCACATTTTCAAAAGACAAGTTGTAGCAGCTCAAGAAGGATGTGGAGCTTGAATGCTCAACCACTTCAATCATGCGCATCTATGGATATCACCCTTCTAAGCCACAAGCTAGAGACTGATGCTTGTGACGCTTCCCCCAGACGCTTGATCTAAAGATGTTTTCCTTTTGGGATGAGGTTTTTTTCAGGTTGTCTTTCACTCTCCATGGGCTGTGAGTGTCATGCTCCAGACCCATTTTCTATACCTTGGACACATGAAGATTTTCTTTGGTGCCTTCTCTCTAGGCTTTGACCTTATGGAGGAGGATAAGGAGGCATTTTCCCTCTTCATCAGGTTTCTCAAGCTCCCCCAGGTCTACCATTGCCTTCTTCATGTGAGTGGGGAGCACTTCGGTATGGTCATTGAGGTACCCCCCCCCCCCGAGTTGCCCTTAATAACTGCAAAGGCAACCAAGCATGGATGCTTTTATCGAAGCTATACTTACATAATAATATAAAATCTAGGCAAAAGTTTATTGGGGTAACTTTTTTTAGTTTCACAATACTTATAGAATATAGTATGAATTTATATATTTTCTTTATAAATTTGAAGCAAGAGACGTAAATCCTGGCAAAACTTTACATTTTTTTGTATAAAAATTTCAAATCCTAGCAAATGTTTAAAACATAATTTTTTATTATAACTTCCCATACCAATATAAAAGTTTCGCTTTTTAACGAAACCAACATGAAAAAATTCATCCATGTGACCGAGTCTGATGGTCATATCTTGCTCCAGTGCTTGGATGGATCTTTTTTTCCATAGAGAGTGGAGGTTGCAAGTAGATTGGACTAGTGAAGGATCTATATGACCTTTGGGCATTTTGCTAGGGATTGCCTCAGGAAGAAGAAATGGCCCAAAAAGCCTTTTGGTATAGTAGTTCCCCTTCGCCCTCGACAAGGGGTGCAACAACTATTGCACCTGCTCCCCAACCTAGGCAGGGTGGTGGTAGTGCTCCTCCATGATCGAGAGTGCTCCTCCTCCATAGAGTGCCCCTTTGGTACCACCTCTTATCTTTGATGCCGCATGTCCCCCAATGGCACCTGTAGCACTTCATTGGCTCCTAGTTCATATGCAGCCTCCCTCCCCAATAGTTCAAGAGTCTGTCGTCCTTGACTCCACCTCCTTAGGAACTTTGGAGTCTCTCGTTCTAGTTGTTCGCAGTGTTACATCTCACATAGTCCAGGATGCTTTAGCTACATTTGTAGCCTCGGTTGTAGCCTTTTGCCTTGACCTAGAGGTTGCCCCTCTCCCTGTCCCAGTGGTAGCCCCTCTCCTTAACATCGCACATTCTCTAGTTGGAGGGGACTCCGTAGCATCTGTTCAGACAGTGGGTTCTTAGGAGCAGTCTTCAACTCCCCTCTTGGATAGAGGAAAGGGGGTTGGGTACCCCGTTATGGTTGTGATTTTGAAGGCTTGGGCTAGCTTCATAAGTACCATTTGGATAGTTCCTCCCTCCTTTATCGAAGAGATTGATATGCAGCCAATTATGTGGAGTGATGGTATACTTGATGAGCATGGTAGGCAGCTTGGTATGTCTCACTATATGCACTGGTCTAGTAAAGAGAGAGGCCTTGCCACCTCCATAGGTTCTTGGAAAGCTATCAAGAGGTGGCTTCCAGAAGTTTGCCAATAGAGGAGGACCTCTAAGAGCTAGCTTTGCAGAACTAGGTTTCTCATGTGCAAAATGGAGTGCCCTCCCCTTCACATATGGCAGCAGCCCTCTCTCATATTAATGACTTTTATCACCTAGTTACTAGTACCAAGAGAAGTGAGATTCTCAGGTGAGAGATTGGTATTCACCAGCAGTTGGCACCTTTGTAGAGGGTAGAGCAAAAGAGGCCACTTGATGCTAGGATTCAGGAGCACCTTCTTGCCAGCAATGCCCCATCAGCAAATTTTGTTGGATCAGAGAGCAGAGTTTGCCTTTCATGCACGAGAGTCCTTCTAGATACAGATGGGAGGTAGAGTTAATAAGCGCTTCTTCTCTACTCATGGCCCCAAACAAAGAAGAGAGAGTGTCCCTCAGCTTATTGACTCAACCAAAGTTTTGCAATCCGATCCAAATGCCATCATGTGCATAGCTATAGATTTTTATGCCACCCTTCTTTCATTAGATCCTAGTAGTGTGGCGACTACAGATGATGCAAGACATGTCATTTGGCAATGTATCCCTAGGTTGATGAGTCTAGATATGAGAGTATCTCTTGACACACCTTTTACCAACCTAGAATTCAAGACTTCTCTTTTTGTCCTTCATAAGTGTAAGTGTCCAGGTTCAGATGTGGGCTTACACCCTCCTTTTTCTTGACCTTTTGGGATATGATTGGGGATCACATCACCTCATCCTTGTAGGGCCTTTGAGACTCTGGTGAGATGCTTGGCTCACTTACTGAGGGTCCTCATACATTTAATCCCAAAAGGGGGGTGCGAAAATTTAGTATCATAGTGGAGACCCATCACTCTATTGGGCACTTGTTACAAAATCTTGGCAAAAGCAATCTACCTACGGTTGCATCCCTTACTTCTTGATCTTATCCATGATACGCAGATAGGGTTTGCTCATGGTAGAAGCATTTTTGATAATATATTATTCTTTTGGGATGCTTCTAAGTGCTTTAACCATAAATCTTTTAAAAAAAATTATTTTGTGAGATATTGGTTGAGATGGAGCCTACTTTGACCACAAAATTGTGGCTAGAGATTAGTATGAAAACGAGTCATGTGGAGGTAAACCATTATCATTTTTTTGTTCAAAAGTTGATAAGATATACTTGTCATGTGAGAGTTATTGTTCGATTGTTGTACTTGGGTGTATGTTGTTGTTTCATCATTTTGCAAGTGGAAGGATTCAATATATGCCAAGTGTTGGGATATGTAGAACCAAAACCAAGATAGTGAAAGAAGTGAGCACGTACTTGATGATAGCAAATATTGAAAAGAGAGGGGGAGTGTTGTCAGACTGAAGGGGAAGTATTGCCTTGGTGGTTAGATTTGCTTTGAAGATGGCTTTCATTAATTTGTTTTGAACATATAACATAACAATTTCTTAAATTTCAAGTAGATTTTAGAATATATTTTTAAGGAATTACAACTAAAATTGTAAGAAGAGATGAAAACATTATATGGAATTCATAATGACAATTTGGTTAAATCTTCCAAGACTTAATAATGGTGTCAAATAAACACTTTAAACTTAAAAAAGAACAACTTATTAAAAATCAAAGCATTTGATGGTGTTAACAAACACATTTTAATAGTTGTGGAGCTTGTACTCAAAAGACTCACCTTTGTCTTATTCTATTAATGGCTCTTGGCAACCCTTTGCCTCTTGTGTAATTAAAACATTCATTGAAAAGCTTACATATACTTTCTTTCCTCACCCTAAAAACTAGTTTCAATCTAAAACAAATTTGCAAGGACACTTATAGCATGAACAATAAATCCATTTTTTCAAAGCTAAAAGTACATGGATTGTGGAGAATGTGATCAGCATGCTCACAAAAGTATATGGTGCTTCACTCCCAAATCCATATGCATGAACAAAAAGTCCCTGAACAAGAGAAAAATGTTATAACTGTCTCCACCCCAAAAAACTAATGCACCAATGCACCAATGTTTGCTCATAGCTACTCAGACAACTACGTGGCTCCTAGAATGAGTCAAAATTTTGAAGAGATCTATTGGAGAGAGTTGTGGTTGGTGGATACACATATTATGGTTTATGTCAAGACGTAAGGCCACTATGTACACAAAGTACATATGCTTGCAAGTGAACTCTCTTTGTCAAAACTCAAGACAAAGTTTGCACATGTGCATTGTGGAGTCTCACTTATAGTCACATTGTAAGTACTAGTTGTTGCATAAATTTCAATCTCAAAGAATTCGTATTATAGATAATGACTTTCTCCCACACATTATCATTTTTGCTAAATAGAAATCGTTTTTCTTTGTCTTCTTATTCCCTTTGTTGCAACCTCACCTATGTTGAGAGTACTTTTTGATGCCACATTATGTTCCTACACAATGTGGATCTCCGACATTATTTACTTACACATTAGCAATTCTATGAGTTGCATTTACACTATTGAATTTCAAAGAAAATGTCAAACATATTACATGTACTCTCCCATATTTTCGTTGACCTCTCGCTTACCCTTAGTAAGCACTCCCTCTTCTTCAACATCTTCCCAATCACTTAACCTCTTATTTAATTTCTCCCTCTTTCATAACCTCTCCTTCTTACTTAATCTCTTCTTTAATCTCTTTCCTAACCTCTCCTCCTTTACAAGCCACTCTCGTATCCATTGCACACCCTGTAAATGTCTAAGGTCAGCAGATATTAGATCTCTCCCTTCTGATCAGACATATTTTGAACTAGAAAACATCCCCTACACTGTCATTATTCTCAACTAACCTAACCCAAGTTACCTTACACAGATGGCACTACAACATTCGCCCAACCTATCACATGCACAATGCCACAAGTCGCTTTGCCATTTGATGCATGAAAATGCCACCTATCCTCATGTGATTAGCTGCATGGTTCCCCTTCTTCAATTCGCCACTTCCCCTCACTTTGCATCACTCTCATCCCTCATCCTACCTCACTATCCAGGCTCCAACCTCTTCATAGCTCCCAAATTTGTGCAACTCCAACATCTTGATACTTTGATTCTCCAGCCTTCACCCTCCTCTAGCCCCTTCACACTACTTCCCCCTTCTACTCTCCATCCATCCCCTTCGCTACCCTATGACTTAGCTCCACCATCTCTAGAGATAATTCCAATGGACATCAAGCCATTCGATCCAAGAGGACAAGCTATAAAATTTCCCTTCTTGCAATGCAATGAGAACATCCTACAAGAAGTATTGAAAGGAGGAGAGAACAGAAGCATAAGAAAAGATGAATGGGCAAGAAGGTAGGTGCTTCAACGACTGGAGGAAAGTTAGACACTAGGAGACTAATAGAAAAGTTGGAGCTAGTGCAGCTAAATGACCTTATCCAAACCTTTTTTTCTTCAAGTAATCAAAATAGATGGTAAGATCTACCTGGATGAATCCCTCATGAACATGCATAGATGCTTTGGTTGGATCTTGAGACAAGAACAAGAAATGGGAATAGCCACATTGGGAATACGAGAGGTTCCATTCAACATAACCAACAATCCAATATCCAAATGAAGCCAACAATCTTTAATAGCTACAATGAATAGGTCGGTGAAGAGAGTATACTCTAGAAAGCAAAAATATATACACTCATAGGTGTTGAGAATGAAAGGAAAATCCTCACTAACTTAGACTTCATAGTCAAATCCCCAAGAGGACTCCAAAGAGAGCTAGCATTCTACTATTTATTGAGCTAGTTTTGCATTAGAGGAGGCATAGAATCCCACAAACTCAAATGCTCAAACTTCAATACAAGAAAGAACTCCATGGGAGCCTATGTTGAGAGTCAACACACAAACACGTAAAATTTGGGAAAATTTTGTCACACAACAATCACATTTCTTTGCTTGTGGGGCAAGTATAAAGAAAGACTCTCAAAGTACTACAAAATCGACATGCATCATTACAAAGAAGATCACTCTGGCATTCTCTTAACATATGCAAAAAACATGTTTTCGCTTACAACTAGTACGAGAAGCATCTTCCACTGCAGTCTAATGACAAAGTAGATGTAAAGTACCTGTTTCTCCAACTGATCTACAATCCACAGGGAGGACTGGTAAGCCTAACTCTCCCTAACACAATATAGCAATTCGAAAATTCCCAAATTCCTAAAATCTCACTACTTTGCATAGGTTTGGTACAACAAGAATGGAGTAGGCACCAAAACACTGGCATTAATAGTGTCTGACATGCTCAAAACTTACAAAATAGAAGGCACTAACTTGCAACATAGAGCTACAACAATTAGTCAGATGATGTTATGTAAAGCACCACCAAAAGTAGCAATGCAAGTTACAGGACACAAGACATTGGAAGCCTTACAAAATATGATAGAACAAGAGACCTGGAAGTGGAAGTAGCACACAACCTTCTCAGTAATCCTTTGGATGAGAGCATACAAAATTTGAGAATATGGAGACATCTCAAAGGAAATAATCTGTGAATACAATTCTAAAGGAAACAATATGTGAATACAATCTTAAAGGAAATAGTCTATGAATACACACAAAAAGTAGACAGAGTGCAAGCACTTTGCCTTTGACAAATTTAGAAATCAAACACAGTCTAAAATGTAAATCTAAAACACACAAAACCTCTCTCTATTAGAAATTTCCATTATGCAACTAACATTATCGTCGCACACAAATAAAAATGGAAGAAAATGCAATAGGACAATAATCAAAATAGCTACAACACGGTGCATTGGAGTCCACAATCAATTTGGCATATACAATTGTTAAGTTTATGAATTACAATTTGTAGATAACCATAGTATAGAACATGCCAAAGACTCCAACATTCCTCAAGATTTGGTTGCAGACACAAACATACATTCTATTGATGTCTAAGCAATAATAAGTGAAGGAGGACTTGCTAAATGAGAATCTTCAATCGATCACAAAACTCGAACCTCAAATTCATCACAGGAATCATGGCCACAAAGAGTTACTTCAACTACCAAATTGCACACTGTTTATGGGATCGTCTCCGTTTATATAGCCCATATTCAACAATTGCATCATCAATTTCATTGCAAGATCGTCCAACTCTGACAAAAAATAGTAACAATTTAATAACTACAGAATACTCTTCCGACAAGAACAAATGATTGTCTCTATCATTGCTTTTCAATACTAGTTGTGAACTTTATGATGATTCCACATATTTTTATGAAAGACTTTGCCCATTTAGAACTTCAGAACTTTGAAAATTCTACACTTTCATAAAACTTTATGGTGATAGTTTCATATAGAATCACTACATATTTAGAACTTTAGATTGATATGCATGTCTTGTATATAGGAACATATGACTATAAGCAACATATGAAAATTTGCTAATATTTTGTTAGATTCACTGCTACTTTGAAATGTTACTAAGGTTTTGTCATATTTTCAATTACTTTGAAAAATTAATGACATTTCATTCAATTACATCAAAATCTTACTAACATCTGTCAAATTTCATATTACTTTGAAAACTTAATCAGATTTTATACTTTGTTCATGTCTATTGTCAATTACTACAAAAAATCACACAAATTCTATATTGAGTTCATCTGTAATATTCATTTCTCTGTATCATTCATCAATAATAATGACCATCTCCATTACTCATCTTTATTCTTAATTTGTAATATTGAGTTCATCTTTGTCGATTGAGTTCATTTTAACATCGAGTTCATCTCTACTGTATGAAATCAAATCACATAGAGTATAGCAAAAAATAAGATAGGTAGACACAACATAGGTCATGGGCAATAGCACAACATAGGTCAACAAAAATAAGATAGGCAATATCACAACATAGGTAAGTGTTGGCTCTTTCCCACGGCTTTTGTGGGAAAAGCAGGGTATTCTCAGTATGCAAGGTTCTGAGGCTTTTTGTCACCTATAGATATATAGGGGTTATCATTTGAAGTATACATGTAGCTTAGGACCTCGAGTCATATTCCCGTGAGAGACGTAGGCTTAAGTGTCGTAAGAAAACATAGTGCATGCATGTGTGAAAGGAACGTGCATCATCATGGTTGAGGTAATGAAGGCTTTTGCTTTCATTGAGGGTTGCAGGATTTAGGAGGAGTTTAAGGGTTAGAAGGAGGTTCCAAGATTTAGAAGGAGATAGATTCCAAGGTTTAGAGAGAGGTTCCAGAGTTTAGAAGAGGTTCCAGGGTTCAGGAGGAGGTCCAAGGCTCAAGAGGAGGTTCCAAGGTTTAGAGAGAGGTTCCAGAGTTTAGAAGAGGTTCCAGGGTTAGAAGGAGGATCCAAGGTTCAGGGTAGAGTACATGGTGCATAACTCATCTCCCTCGCAGATCATGGAGGTTAAGGGTTGAGGAACTAAGGGTTTAGGGGGAGCATAGGAGTGGGAGAGGAAGAAGGTGTAAGAGCATGGGGGAAAGAAGAGAGAGCAGGAAGGAGGAAGAGGAGGAGGAGGAGGAGGAGGAGGGAGAAGGAGGAGGAGGATGAGGGAGGAGGAGGAGAAGGGAGGGGGAGGGAGGAGGAGGAGGAGGAGGGAGGAGGAGAAGGGAGGAGGAGGAGGGAGGAGGAGAGGCAGAGGATGGGTTGCAAGGTTGGAGGAGAGGGGAGGAGGAGTTGCAACGTTAGGACATAATTGTGGTGGCGTTCACATTCTTTAAGTTTATGCATATTCTCAGCTTCTTGTTGTGTTTAGGCACAATGACAATGGGTGGCACCCAATCAGTGTGCTCTATCTCGTAGATGAATCCAGCATCTAGGAGTTTTTCTAGCTCATCCTAAACCATGGTGCCATATTTAGGATTTGTGCGATAAGGTCCACATACCTTAGGGTGAGCACCTTCCCTTATAGGTATCGTGTGTACTACCACTTCTGGTGAAATTCCTTTCATCTCTTTGTATGACCATGCTAGGCAGTCACGGTATTCCATTAGGAGTGCTTTGACTTTGGCTTCATCTTCTTGTCGAAGCTGTTTTCCAATGAAAACTAGTTTTTCTTCCTCCCCTTCAAGGGTGAGGTTTATTGTGCGTGTTTTTGCCAGTCCCTCATAGATTGGAGTTTCTCCAATACTATAAGTTTCTTAAACTTCAGTTTTTCTTAGTGGTCTTGGCATTGCTATTGGCACACTACCACTTGTGTAATTCTTGAAGTATTCTGGCACTTCTCAAAGATCTCGGCCTCTGATGGTGTTGAACTAGCCTGACATGTGCCATGTGCACTAGGTGGCATAGTTGCATTCACCAATTGTTAGGCTCTTCTTGACTTTCTTTTTGTGAAGTCGCTTGATTGAGCTTCATCCACACATGTGGCTTATATTTACAAAACTTCTTATGTTGTGAACTGTGGGGTAACTTTTCCACTAGTAAGGTGTTTCCAAGTAAGGGTTCATTTGCTGTGCAAATTGTTAAATTACACGGCATAGCGGAACAGAAACTGAACAAAGTATATAGAGTACACAACAAACTGGAGAGGAACAAACTTTTCCTTCAATACTGATGTAGTACAGATGATGGTTCTGTCCACCCATGCGCTCCCATAGTGGAGCTTAGATGGTGATCTAGATAGATACTAGGTAAAAAGCTACTAGCTAGAAGATATGATATGATCTGAACTGATTTGATACAATGGACTGGCTAGGTCACCTCTTTATAGCTATGAGGGTGGTAGTTGGATCAATGTAGTCGGTGGAGTTGACCAGTCGATCTAGTTGGTGGAGTTGACCAGTCAACCTAGTTGGTGGAATTAACTAGTCGTCCATGGAATATTCAAGGAATATTTCCTATATCGTCGCCTCAGGGGCTCCCACCCCAAACCCCCACCAGGGGGGCCATTGGGCCCCCTAGGACCCCCCAGCTGGCCCCCGGGCCCCAGTAAGAATGAGGGGCTCCCACACAATCACCTTTCTACTATCAACAGTCTCATTGATAGACCTCATCTGACCTGCAAGTCAGGATCCATCCAGTGTCCCGGGCTCACACATGGCTTCTCCTCATATGGGGGCCTTACAACTTGAGCACCTTGGACCACTGGTGGTTACCAGGAGGGTGGGGCATTGAGCATATCTAATACATACTCCTTCTAGTCCCTCAGGGGACCATTCAAGAGGCAGTGGTTCTGATTTTGAGGGAGCTAGCTTTGCAAGGTACGATTCGACGATCCTTGTTTGGACTCGTTTCAATTCATCGAAGTGTTCAGCCTTGGCTTTTTTGTGATTTTCTCCTTTAGCTTTCTTGCAGGAACTTCTATTGTTATTCAACTTTGGAGGTTCAACTTTTGGGAGCTCGACTGCCATTAGGGCATGCAGAATGGCTATCATTATCAAAGATGTAATCTTCAATTTTAGCATTTTCACCCTTTGTTTCAAGGTCCCAAGGAAAATCTGAGTCATCATTAGTATGGGTACCTTCTTTAGGTTCATTATTCCACTCGAGGTTAGCCATAAAGAATGGCACCTCTAGATCGATTGGTTCTTCATGTGTGAGTGGAGGATCTACTTGTAGCACCTTAGCATCAATTTGTAAGAAGATGGGGTCTAATGAATGGCAGTCATTGATGGTTGCCAATATTTGTATCTAGTTATTGACATTGCTTTGTGAACAGCTGTTGACATTGGTTGTGACAAGTGAAGTTTTTGTTCCATGGCCTGCATCATGTCTTCTTTCAGCTTCATGGTCATGGCCTCTAGGCGATCTTCATTTGATGTTTTGATAGTGGACTTTGATTTGCCCTTTTTCGAGCACTTATCTCGTGCAGTAGATCTACCATCATCATCACTGCTAGTGTCTGAGTCGATCATGCCATCCTCGATGTCAATGGCTATCACATGAGCAGCACTGAACATTTTATAGCTGCTAATCTTTTTCATATCGTTTCGGATTTTCTTTCTTAGTCCTACAATGAAGCAGGCCGTGAGGTAATTTGCATCAGGGCATGGGTCACATTTGGCAATCAATCTTTTCATCTTACCCAGGTACATGCGTACATCTTCTTGACGACAGTCCCATGTGGCGCACTCTTCCACTAGAAGGTCTAGGTACCATTCAGACACTTCATCAGTTAAGGCCATGGGAAACCAAGCCACCTTGTTTTCATGGGATTGATCTCCACCTACTCAGCATGCGGCATCAAAATGCTAGAGGAATCGGGCTGGATCTCCCCTACCATTGTATTTGGGAAGTTCTAGGTTTCCCAAGGGGTGCCTGCCTTGAGTGTTATTATTTCTTCGATTAAAGAAATTGTCAGTCTCTGCATCCAGGTCGATATCCCCATCATTATTGCGAGGGTGTCCAGCCATGTTGTGGCGTGGAGGAGTTAAAGGAATTGCTTGATTTTCAGGGGGGGATTCAGGGTAGAGGATTGTCGGGGGTGGTGGTTGTAGCAGAGTTGTATGCAGATTTGGCAAGCGTTGGAGTCAAAGGCATTGGCCAGAACGTAGCTGCATGCAGATTGGGTGAGATTTGCAAAGGGTGTCTCTATCGCAAGTGCGGGTATGGATGTAGTTTTGTTGGGAGGGTTAAAGTGGTGTTAGTTTGTGTAGGGACCGTCATGTTAATTGTAAGAAAATAATACAATGCCTTTGCTCAACAGATAACAGGATCTCATACGCAAGAGAGAAAACAAGATAGTATGGAGAATAAAAAATTTGATTACTGTAGAATTGATACAATAGATGGCACTGCCTCCCAACCGTGTGCTCCTGTGAAAGAAGCTTCGATGGCATGCTGGAAATAGTAGAAGATGGAGGCTGAGAATGCTAAGGAATCAGGGTTGCTGTAGCCAGTGATAAAATGGGCTTCATGGGCTGGCTCTTATATAGCCACCGGTTGTAGTCGATTAGGCTCAATTGGTGGCCGACCTAGTCCACCCAAAATGGTCGACTGGGGGTCGGTCCTGAAATAGGCCACCAACCATACGATAGAACCGGTGCGCAAAACAAAGCAGCTCATCTATAGGGTTTCCGTTTGGCCCAAAGCCATCCGAGATCATCTGAGGCTCTAAACGGGCCCCGCAACTCAAGAGTGGGCTGCCCCGAGAAATGCTCCACCTACCCTCAGTGCGGTCAGTCAAGGGATGCCTTCCCGCACTTGCATGTAGCCTAGTTGGCAGTGTGCCAACTCTATCTAAAGCGGTCCAGCCATCAGGCCACACATGGCCCCCATTTGGTGTCCAAACCAGGACCTACCGGATAACTGAGCTACTCAAATGCCTTCTCCTCATATGGGGGGCTTATAAGTAGAGTTAGCTGGTTCCCGCGTAGTTACACGAGAGTGGAGCATTGATATCTAACACCCCCCCTCAATGTCCACCTACAAGTGAACTTACTTTTTTAGCCCAATGCCAAGTCGATGAAGATGCCTCTTCAGCAAGTCTCTTCCAAGAGCCTTCGTGAAGATGTCCGCAGCATTCTCTGTAGTCGGACAGTACTCCAAGTCGACCTCTCCATCCATGATGAGCTCACATACAAAGTGATATTGAATCTCAATGTGTTTTGTGCTAGCGTGGAACACCGGGTTCTTTGTAATTGCCATGCAACTCTGATTGTCACATGATAACTGCGTAGGCTTGTTCTGCACTGCACCCATGTCCTTCAAAATCCTCCTCAACTACACTGCCTCGCAAGAAGCAAAGCATGCAGATTTGTACTCAGCCTTGGTAGAAGAAAGAGCAACTGTGGGTTGCTTCTTGCTGACCCATGACACAACTCCAGATCTAAGTGAGAAACAGTATCCTGTCACTGATCTCCCGCTGTCCACGTCTCCCGCCCAATCCATCACAGTATCTGGTAAAGATGTTGCCCTTAGTATAGGTGATGCCATATTCAAGTGTGCCTTTGATGTATTTCAGCACCTGCATCCCTGCCCTCCAATGGTTCTCCCAGGGCTTATTGGAAAACCTGCTTAGTACACCAGTCGCAAAACTGATGTCCGGCCATGTGTTGCACAAGTAGATCAAACTACCCACAAGTCTTCTGTACTTCGCTTCGTCCACCAGTGGTGATGAATCCTTGCTTGAGAGCTTCACGTCAACCTCCATAGGGGTACCAATTGTCTTGCACTCAGCCATGCCAAATGCCTTCAGTATCTCTCTAGCATACTTCAGCTGTGAAATGAAGATCTGTTTCGGCTCCTGCCAAACTTCAATCCCCAAACAAAAATGCATCAGTCCGAGGTCTATCATTTCAAACTCTCTTCCTAGCAAATGCTTCATCTGCGAGATCTTCTCTTCATGGTTCCCTATTATGACAAGGTTGTCCACATAAAGGACCACGATCATACACCTGCCTCCTTCTCTGAAGATATACAAATTTGCATCAGATGCCTCCTCCTGAACCCGTTTTGTAGAAAGTAGGCATCAATTCGTTGGTACCATGCTCGTGGGGCCTGTTTTAGCCCGTAAAGTGCCTTCTTCAGTTTGTAGACTTTACCTTCTGAACTGGGGATCTCAAAACCTGGTGGTTGTTCCATGTATACCTCTGCCTTGAGATCTCCATTCAAAAAGGTGGATTTTACATCTATCTGAAACACATGCCAACTTCCCTGGGTAGCTAAAGCCAAAACACTGCAAATTGTGGCTAGTTGAGCTATGGGAGCAAAAGTATCTTGATAATCAAAACCATGTACCTATGCAAATCCTTTTGCCATGAGCCGAGCCTTGTACTTATCCGTGCCGTCGGACTTGTACTTGGTCTTGTACACCCACTTGGTTCCGATTACCTTGCGTTTTGGTGGTCGATCCACAAGGTCCCAAGTGTTGTTCTTCATTATGGAGCCATACTCCGACTGCATAGCCTCCATCCACCCATCATCGCCCTGTGCCTCTTCAAGACACTTGGGTTCATCAGCACGGATCATTTCTGTCATCAAAGCATAGTTGACCAAGTGTTCCTGCACCCTTCTTTGCTCCTCTAATCTCTTGGACCGGTGGTGTTCGGATGGTTCCTTCTCAATGGCTGGAGGTTCTCTGCCGTCCAAAAGCTGCTTTACCCACTTTGGGAATGGCTGTTGCCATTGTGGTTTTGTAGGCTCTTCTTCATCTTCTTTGTCTTGAATCCTCCCAAGCACCGTTGGGGGAGTTTGATCTACTGTTGGTGGTGATACTGGATGGATATCCTGGTCTTGGTTGTCTGGGAAGGAAGCATCTTCCTCCAATTGATGCAGCTGTTATGAGAAGACCACATCGCGACTTACAATTACCTTCTTGGTAATAGGGTTATAGAGATGGTAACCCTTTGCCTCTTCAGTGTAGCCCAAGAAAATACACTTTCGGCTCTTCGGTTCCCATTTGGTCCTGGTAGCATCAGGGACATGCACAAAATAGTCACATCCAAAAACTCTGAAATGTGCAGCTGAAGGTTTCTTACCAGAAAAGGCTTGCAGTGGAGTCATCCCATTCACAGCCTTCGTGTAGCTACGATTGAGGATGTAAACTGCAGTGTTACATGCTTCAGCCTAGAAAGTCTTTGGCAAAGCTTTCCCTTTCATCATACTCCAGCCCATTTCGTAGATGATGCACATCTTGCGTTCTGCTACTCCATTTTGCTGTGATGTATGTGGCGGGGGTTTCTGCCTCTTGATCCCGTGACTTTTGCAATAACTTTTGAATTCAGTCGATGTGAACTCTCCACCTCTGTCTGATCTCAGCTTCTTCACCTTCCTCCCCGATTCTTTCTCGACCATTACATGCCATTCCTTGAACCTACTGAAAGCCTCATCTTTCATCTTTAGGAAGTATATCCATATCCTTCTACTGTAGTCGTCGATCAGTGTCATGAAGTAGTAGGAACCACCCAAAGCTTCCATCTCCATCTTTTTGTAGAGGTCCGTGTGAACGAGCTCTAGAGGAGCCTTTGCCCTGCTGGCTTCTTTAGGAAAGGGCTGCCGATGCTGCTTGCCCATCATGCAAGCTTCACATACATCGGGCAGATCTAAAATTTCTAGTAGGTCTGCAATCATTCCACTTTTATGCATCTCCTTCAAAGAACTAAGGTTTAGATGACCAAACCTCTCATGCCATAGCTTAGTGTTCTTCACATCTGCTCGAGCACTGAAAGCTAAGAGTTCGTAAATGTTGTTACGCTGTGTACCTTTACCAATGACCTTCCCTTGAAGATCTAAAATCTGTGCACCATTCTTATCGAATTGAACTTTGAGGTCCCGATCCGTGATCGCGGAAATAGACAACAAGTTCCTCTTGATATCTGGCACATAAAGAACATCAGACAACTATTTTACAACTCCATCTGACTTGAGAGCAATCGTACCTTTTCCTTTTGCTAGACAATTTGCATCATTACCAACTGCTACTAGGATGTCATTCCCTACTGGCTGTAGAGAGGTATACCAATTCTTCCGACTGGTCATGTGGCGGGGGCACCATTGTTAATGATCCAAGGTTCATCTGCAGGTACATGAACTACCTCCGTGCAAATCTCCTCAATTGCTATGAACAGCTCTATAGGTGCCACCTACATGCTATTGCTGGACTCTTTCTTTACTCCATTCTTATCATCTGCAATCTTCTTTCGGCACTCATTCTGCTTGTGCCCTACCTTGTTGCAATAGAAGCACTTGATCTTCTTCTTTCTCTTTTTATCATCAGAAGAAGATGGGTTACCAGAGTCCTTACCCTTACCTTTCTTTGATCTGGTCCAGAAAGCCGAATCTTCTCCAGTCCTTGTCTTTTGATGCATCTCCTCTAAAAGCATCGCACTAAAATCCTCAAAGTTGAGGGGCAGATTTCTGTTCTGCGTATTTAGCGCCGTAACAAGACCGTCGTACTTTGGTGGGAGAATCCGTATGCACCTTTGTGCTAGATTCTCACTAGTGATGGTGATGCCAATCGTAGTCATCTGATCGCGCAGATTCTTCACCCTAGTGATGAACTTCGCTATCGCTTCAGGCTCAAACAACTTCTCGTTCGTGAGTTGAGTCTCCTCAATCCATGTCTGATTCATGGTCTCATACTGATTTTTCAAGACCGTCCATGCCTCCTCCGCTGTGATGACATGTTGAATTAACGCCATGACGGAATCACTAACACTGCAGACAATAGAACACAATGCATCTGCATTTCTTCTTGTCCACACAAGAATCTCATCCGTAGTTGGTACTATCTGTTGTCCTACATTGGCTAGATTCGGCAACCGGCCGCACGTCCACCCTAGTAGCAATGTCCCAAAGATCATATGCACTTAGGGTGGTTTTCATCTTGAACTTTCAGAGTGGATAGTTAGAGCCGTCCAACTTTTCACTTTCGCCGAACAGTGGGATTCGCAACATGACACACTAGGGCATGAAGCATGGAACATGAAATTACATAATCATATGAAACAAGAAGAGTAGGGGCAATAGCACTAACCGGATTTGACCAACATGAGGCCTCCCTCAAATCCTCCATATGGGGGAATGAACCTGGGTCTCATTTTTGTGGTGAGAAAGTGCTGCCAATCACTCACCCAATTATAAGGCACTTAGCAGTAGAATCTCTAAGTGACTTAAGACTTCCAAAGAGAACCAAAACATGAAAGGCATTAATTTTTTCTACAACATTTGTTTGTGCCAACAATAATTTATCTCACAGAGCTATATTTTTCTCCCCACTAAAGATTAGAATCAAATATTGTTCTATCAGCTTTATTACACATCTTTTTCACCAATTTTCACCTCTTCAAAAAAAAAAGTTTTTCGATATTGAAGAATCTTCCCAGCTTCTCCACAAAAGCATAAAAATAAATTCAAAGGCACATGCCCAAAAATAAATTCAAAGGCACATGCCCTCTTTAAACTCAAAACCAATCAAAACACATGGTGCAGAGCCTTTTAATACTATAATACAAATCCTTGTGGCATCCAACTCTTAGAATAAAATTTAATACAAAGAATCCAAGCTGAAATGCTCTCTTTGTTATACAATAAAAGAGGCAATACCGCCCCTATAATCACCATGGAAGCCCTTTGTAAGCACCATTCCTAGCCTAAAACAAGGTTGGCATGTGAATGTTGAATACCAAAGGAGGGAAGTGAAAGAGAGGAAAGCAACTTTGTTTGTTGAATACCAAAGGAGGGAAGCGAGCACCAAAATAAAAATGAATGACAATGACTAAGTTCACCTCAAAAAATTGTTAGTATCTATCAAAAATTTTGAATGATATAAAATTTTTCTCCCTCTCTAGGGTAGCTCCTGTGCTAGAGGGGGAGATAATTTTTAGTGAATCACCCAAAATTCACCCCCCTTCAGTATAGCCAGCAAGCTATGCTAGAGAGGGGATAAAATTGATAGAGGATTAACATCATTGGAAGAGACTGGTGTCCAGCCAATATCGAGATGCTACATGGTACCTCCTTCTTCCAAGTTTGTTAAGTAAATCATCATAGCAATTTATGGAAACAAAAGCACCTATGTGACACGATTGAGGAGCGCTTGAGAGGCTTGAAATGTATAGTAAATGTCATGTCCTCTTTGGCTTTCTTGACAAGGTGTACAACAACCCATCACTTTCCAACAAAATAAAGTCTCTTCCTTGGGTTTAAAGGACAAAATGTAGCTCTTGTTTGTATAATTTCAAAGGAAGGAAGAGTGCACCAAAAGAAAGATGAAAGATTGTGACAAAGATTTCCTCTAAGAAACCCATTAGTGTCTATCCAAAATTTTGCATGTAAAAAGATCACCCCTCCTCCCCCTACCGAGGGCAAGCTATGCTAGAGTGGGGAATAATTTTTTAGTGAATTACATTTTCTAATTAATGTTAGTGACCTTTACTTCTAATTGCCATCAAACTTGATCCAAGACATCGATTCCCTAAATTTTTTTGTGGCATTTTCTTTAGCTGCTTAGTATTAGATGATTGCAAAGGGCTTTAATCTATATATTGACTATCTCAAACTCTTTCATCGACAATTCTCATTTTACTTGGAGACTGTTCATCATGGAAAAGTTCACCCAGACTTACTATAAAAATATAGACTTATAGGAATATTTGTATGAGATTAGCTGTAAGACCCTTGTGTGGATGTTTGAATGCACTTGTGGGCACTTATCACCTCCTTGCATACCATGTGCCAGCGACCTTGAGTGCCAAAATCAAGACAAAAGACAGAGACAATATCTATCCAAAATTATGCATGAGTGGAAATTCCCCCCCTCGAGTATGGTTGGTGAGCTATGCTCGAGGGTGGGATAATTTTTTAAAGAGTTACATTTTCTTAATTTTAATGACCTCCTCTTTGAACCACCATGTACTTGGATCCAACACATCTACCCCAGTCATGCTTCTATTGTAGCTGTCATACCTTCAAATTATCTGCAAATTAGCTTTTGAACATCATCAATTCCAAAAATAGGGTGAACAAGCCAATAGATTAATTTGGTTTAGCATCGACATAATACAAACTCCAAATTCCAAACACTTCTCTGCCCAAGAAATAGGAGCTATTGGGGACATGGCCTGTGTAAGTGCTGGAAGTAGAAGATATGAAGCACTCTAGATGAATGGTAAAGTAGGGATAAGCCTGTGGGAAGAGGCATTTTGCCCCCCCCTAGTAGAGGTTGTTGACGAGATACGCAAGGAGGGGGGGGGATCTACCTCTTCCAAGCATAGCTTGCCTGACTAGCTATGCTAAAAGGAGGTGGATGTTTCCCCCTCCTAGCATAGCTCACTAGGTGAGCTATGCAGAGAGGTGGCAAAATATGTGCCCTCCAAGCATAGCTCATTGGCAAGCTATGCCAAGGGGGGGGGAAATATATTCCATCTCAACATAGCTTGCTGGTGACCTACACCAGGAGCATGTTGATTTTTCCCTCTTTTGGCATAGTTCACTCGCTAGCTATGTTGGAAGGGCCTACAAAATCTGCCTCCTCTTAGCATAGCTCACTAGCGAGCTATGCTAGAGCTATCATCTAGCAGGTTCATCTTCATACCAGTATCTCCTCCAAGGCTTTGGCTACCATGAACTCTTTTATAAATGATATCTTCAAAAACCTTTCTCAGGAGGCTGGTTGCCTTGCTTGCTACTATAGCAAGAATCCCACCATCACCTCTCACGAAATCCAAACCACCTTCACCATCTTCTTAGAAAGAAGAATCTACATGAATTCCTTGTGCCATCACATTTTGGATATTAGAAAAGCCTTTTTTTCATTTGTGGTTCTATTTCATCTCAAAGCTTTTATAAGTTCTTCTATAATATGTTCAATTAGATTTTTTCTAACCTTGTGAACAATTGTTGTACGAACATATAAGGAAGTATAGCATATGGAATGAAAAATTTTGCTTGCAAAATGTTGCTTCTAATAGCGAGTTTGTATTCTTCATCAGACATCGAAATTGTTTGAAGGAATGCATCGATGTTAATGTAGCAATTGTTTTTTCTTGCAAAGCTCTCGTGATATTTGTAAAGTTCCCTTTGTGTATGGTCTTGTTCATTTCATTGGGCAAAGGACTTAAAACATTTGTTTGTCACATAGGTGGTTTTGGAAATCCAAATCTATCATTTGTGTGTGTTTGTCTATGTTTATGGGTTTGTAAATGTTTGGCGCTATCTGTTGTGATGTATTTGTCAATAAATTGTTCTATGTTGTTGTCATCATAATTGTTGCAAATGGGTGCTACGTTCAATACAGATTAGGCCATGATCATGTTGGCTACCTCTATTTTGGAATTCCGTCACAAAGAAGAAATCCATTATTGGTCGCAGAATGCTATCATCTTGTCATAACATCGTTAAAGCTTTAAATTAATGTACATAGTATTGCGTGGTTGTGAGGCGGTAAACTTGGTCAATGCTTAGTTGTCATTATCTTTGTTGTAAAGATTTGATTTTTTAGTTCATGCCATCATCATAACAGTGGTTCCCACCATTCCTCAGCTTGTAGATAGGTGCCCCAAGTTGTCTCACCATGGCAAAAACATTTCACTTCAAGCGTTGTTTGTAATTAGCTAACTTTCTTAGGCAAACAAAGTCACAAAAGCCAGTTCTCGATTGCAATAGTTTCTCAATGTTTGTGTCCATGATTGCTGCTCTTGCCTCAAGTATTCTTCCCTACAATTGACCTTTTCTCATACATAACCAAGTAGATGATAGCATGTGCCACACCAGTACCTTCATTGTCTTAAAGAAAAAGTTCTCAATTGGCCATGCAAACCTTCTGTCTTCATTATGCAACTCCCATTTAATTATGTCCTGGTAGCTTGCTCGGGTTGGTATGTCATATGTACAAGCATGCGCATAAAAAGGCCAATTCTTCATAGTGCTCGTCTTTGAAAAGGCTCAGGGGACAAAACCCTTTTGAAGGTGCCATGATTATTGGTCTATTCTCAAAGTCAATAACTTGTTGACCTATGTAAATGCCATGGACTAGAGTGTCAGTTGCGTTACCAATTTGTGGGGGCATGTCATCGATGCTTGTAGGAACTATTTGGGGATCATCCTTGTTGCATTGGAGACTGTGGATCTGTTCAAGCCATGCTTGATTTACTTTGACATTTTTTTCTAAATAAAGTCGGGTGGTGAGCATTTCTTGTAATGTGAGCATTGTTAAAGTAGGATGCATCAAACCATTAATGTAATTATGATCATACTATAAACGACGTTTGATTGCAACTGTGATTGTCACGCACTCTCATGAAATGTAGAAGAACTTGTTGAGCCCTATCAACATTGACAAATATATTGATCACACTACCATGGAGATGAAGCTGTCCTTCATATGAAAGCTATTTGATATGTGCAAAAGGTATCCTTATCGAGATGAGGCACTCCTCGACTTTGTTGAGAACAACAGTACTTTCTCGTGGTGTAGACATAACGTCAAGATCAAACATCTGCATAGAAGCAAGAAATTAAGTGGTAGAGAGCAAGCATGCGATCAAGTGGAAGGAAGCAAGGAAACAGGATAGCTGGTAGCATATTCACAATATGTAATGGGGTGGAGGAAACATCTTAACTATGTAGTCTCTGCGAACGATGTCACAAAGGCTGAGTTATTCATAGATTCACATGTGGGCTCTTCTCAAGAAGCATGGAACATGTCACAACAACACTTCGATTGTGGAACTCCAAGAATGGACAGTGAAGATCAAGCACTTCATCAACGTGGGGGCCATGAACTTAGACAGCGACTTGGGTGCCATCACGTAAAACAACACATATGCTTAGAGATGGAACTTGATGTTATTGCATAACCATGTGGGTTGGCCACAACAGCAGTGACTCTGAGGCGTGTACGAGGGTAGGTTAGCCACAATGATTGGTGGTTCAGTCCTCCAAGCAGTTGAGTCTTCAACGGTGTCTAATCGATAGCCGGTTCTTGTACGCATGTTATTACTAGCATTTCGACTCTATTCTTTAAACAGTTGTTAAGAGAGCTTTTGCTTCAAAATACAGAGATCTTTGGTGTTATGTCTCTATTCACATTCTTTGTATTCCTTCTGTTAATGTTGCACGTATTGTTTTATCTTTGTTTCCCGTAGCATCTGCGCGGAGTTATGATGCTACACATTGGCGATCATGATGTGCATTCTTACCATCATGAAAGGGACTCGTGATCTGGCGATTGATTTTCTTTCAGCAAGGTGTTTTGGGTGTGCTCATGCTGTCCATTCCTTGCTGTCATTGCAGAGGCACTTCACATGGAGGTTTCCATGCAACGGCATGCACTCCGACAGAGATTAATGAGGAGATTGCTGCCGCGATGAGGAGACACATTCGTGGATTTCAAGATGAACTCCAGTGGATGCGATCCGATCCCTAGCACCCTAATTATGGTCCAACAAGTGCGGAAATCCTAGTGAAGAACCTCATCCGGTGGTCTTGGCAGTGACTTCTGCAGTTGCTCTCCTTCTAGTTGGCATGCATGCACACACGTTCGCAAGGTCCTCTTGACCCTTTGACACCAACGATGCGACTATGGTGATGGAGCAGTGACCTTGAGCACGGAGACGTCATGTCACAAGACTCTCCAAGAGGAGTGGACCAGCGTCAAAGTACGCCTTCTCATTCACTTTCACTAGTACAACTCCGAGGGCAGTGGGATCTCTTTATATGGACACTGAGTGTTGAGTGCATCCTCATCTCCAATAGCGGTTTTGGTGGCTTCTCATAACCTCTTCGAGCAAGGAGTGCCATCAAGAGGAAGCACACCATCAAGAGGAGGATCACCAAATGTTGGAGGCACTGTGATGGTGGGCCGAGTCAAGTATGCCAAGTTTTCAGGAAAGAAGTCTGATGACCCGGATGCTCATGTCCCGACAGTTTGAGAAGGTGTATGCGGTCAACAATCTGCCACCCATGGTAAAATCTGATAGGAGGTAGTTTTTGAGTCAAGTTTAGTAGGCAAAGCTTCACGGTGGCTTGCAGAGTATGCAGTGGATCACTTCACCACATATGATCTTGTCTGCGATGCATTCTTGAGATAGTTTCGTTAGGAAAAAATGATTCTGCAAACTCTGGATAGATTGCACCACTTGGATCAGAGAAATCAGGATGTGGAGGATTATGCATCCAAATTCAACTTACTCATGCAATGTGTGCCACAAGCGAGATGGCCTGCTTGGGAGGTGCTCAATGACTACTTTGTTTCAGAGTTGTCCCAAGATCTGCGGACGGCATTGGCCACAATGGATTAGACACAGATGATGCTCATGGTGGCACGAGCAGTGCGAGCAATGGAGTCTCTGCACGGGAGGATAGCCAAGAACTACAAATCCTCAAAAAGTAAAACCAAGAAGAAACTGGCAAAATCTAAGAATTTGGATGATAGCAATGAAGATTCGGATGTGGCTAGCTCTGACAAAAGCTTTAAAGAAACCAGTTCGGAGGAATCCGACTTGGAAGCGAAGACGAAGATCCAACGAGCCTCTAAAGGGGGCAAGGGTGCTCTAGTGGCTTTGGTAGAAGGATAAATTCCTAAAGGTTTCAAAGGTATCTGGTGCACTCATCATTGCCACAATCTTGGTCATTTTGCAGTCGAGTGTGCCCTTAATGCGAATTGTTGCACGATTTGCTTGACAAATACCCACAACACAATGGGATGCCACTATAATGGGCATGGCCAAACAACAATTAATCAACAGTAACAGCAGTAGCATCTGGGTGTGTCTTTTATGCAAGAGGAACAACCACAACAGTTGTTCCAACCACAGCAGTCGTTCCAATAAGGCGAAGGCCGTGGATGCAGATGCGAAGGTGGAGGTCATGGTCAAAATAGACCTGAAACCTACCTGTTCTACTTGGGCAAAGGCCATTGGTAGAACGAATGCCTGGATGCTCAGGAATGGGATTGACAAACAATGAGCAGAATAGCAAAAGATGACAAGAAAAATGCCCAGCACTTCTATGGTGCACATTGTTGAGAATGACCTGTTGGTGTGCTCGGAGATTAGCATAATCACCCACACGGGTACAAAGCTGCAGGGGCTGACCCTCAAGAAAGGCGACAAGTTGCTAGATTGGCTAGCACATGAGCAAGTACGATGACAAGTCCGCGAGTTGTTGATAGAGGGAGCCACCATTGATGCAACTGGCCGAGTCTGCAAAGCAGCCCATTGGGGCACACAAGGTGCAGTTCGCAAAAGCAGTTGTCCAACCGAAGACGGATGCACAAGGCAAGTTCAAACTTTCACTTACCGGGGAATGGCCCAAAGGTTGTTGAAGTAGCTCCCTTGGTGGTGTCTAACCAAGCCAAGAAGCGGGCAAATTCTCCGCAAAGGGAGCCGAGGTTGGAATGCATTCTTGAGGCACCGATCTAGATATCATTGGGAAGATTACTAAGCTTGATTTCTGGATTCCACTGGCAATTGTTGCACTCCCTTCACACGGAGTTGGAGCCAGAACAGGTGGATCTATGCCAAGATGATTCCTCTCTAGTACTAGCGATCCCTCTGACAGACATGAGAATTCCAATGATATCCAGAAAAGCACAAGGGTGGACTTTTGCTCAGGTGCTGGGGTAAATGGAGGTTTGGGGGTCAACATCATCATGTTGAAGACCTCCCAAGAGATGGGATGGATGTCCTAGGAACCAACACCATTCTTAATTTGCATGACTGATCAATGTCGAGTTTGACCACTCGGAATCTTAAGGACAGTTGTCTTGGAGGCGGCTGGCATCTTGTTCGTGGTCTCATTCATGGTGCTCAACATGGAAGTCACGACATCGGAATATAGCATCCTCTTGGGCAGGCCCTGGTTGCAGCAAGCAAAGGTTAAGTAAAAACGTCATTTCCATGTGGAGAGGCAAGAAGAAAGTGCAGGTCACAATGGGAGTGGCGATTATCGCAAGTTGAATGCAGCCATGGTACTAGATCCATTCCCTTTGTCGTAAATGGATTCTATGTTGGATGAAGTGGCGGGGCATGAGGTATACTCTTTCATGGATGGGTATAGTGGTTACAATCAAATCAGGCTGGCTCTGGAAGACCATCCCAAGATAGCCTTTATCATATCTTGGAGGGTATATGTCTGTATAGTCATGCTCTCTCTACTTTTTAGCGAACAATGCATGAGATTTTTAGCTCATACTTGACAGACTTCATGCGGATCTTCCTGGATGATCTCAATGTGCTCGAAACATTCACCAAGCACCTGGAGCATTTGCAAAAGTGTTTCCAATGATGCAGGGAGGTATCCTTCAGCTTGAATCCTATGAAATGTGCATTCGCAGTCCGTAGTAGCAGCTGACTCCTAGGGCACGGTGGAAGGAATTGACATGGATCCGGACAAAGTGGCAATGATTATGCAAGAACCTGCTCCAACAATGCTTAAGGAGTGCTTCTGCTTTTTGGGTCGAATTTGATGGCATGGCAGACATCAATGATTCCTAGCTCATATGGCAATTCCCTTGAATGCACTTGCTCATGTGGAACCACAGGCATTTGTGTGGATTGCAGAGTGTCCGAGAACTCAAAATTCAGCTTTCCAGAGCATTGGTGCTGATGTCTCCAGATTGGGAGAAGAATTTTCATGTATTTGTTGATGCTTTGGATCGAAATACTGGTAGTGTCCTGATGCAAGAAGATGCAGACAAATGGTACCGCCTAGTCTACTATGTAAGCCGATGGCTCTCAACGACCAAAAAGAATCACTCTGTCACAGAAAGAGAAGGACTGGGCATATTCAGTCAAAAAATTTCGGCATTATTTGTTAGGCCGACCATTTGTATTCCATGTTGATCATTCTGCCTTGTCGTACTTAGTAAAACAACAAAGTCTTATGGGTCAATTGGCACGATGGGTGTTATTATATAGGAATATGACTTCAATGTGATTCATCGGGGCTAGGGGCTCACAGCATGTGGTAACAAATTACTTATCTCAATTGGAGTCTGGGGAGTTGCCAACGGGAGTGGAAGATGAGTTTCCTCATGCGGAGCTGGCGGCTATCTTTTGGGCGGATTCGATTGAGGTGGAGGTCAAAGTTGTTCCGAAAGGTCCGTGGTCATGGTATGATGAGATGCTCTCATTCTTGTCTACCAGTATAATGCCCAAGTACATGAATAGAGACCAAAGGAAACAATTGGCACTATGGAGTCGATCTTTTGAAGTAGTCTCGGGTCAGCTGTACCGGCGACATCTGATGGAGGCCTTATTGCGGTGTGTTCAACCTCATGAGCAGGAGACAATGCTGATGGAAGCCCATTGCGGGGTTTCGGGTGGTCATTTTGTAGGGGAAATAACCGCAAAGAAAATTTTGCAAGCAAGCTTATGGTGGCCAACCATGTAGAAGGATGCTAGGTGGTTTACAAAGAGTTGCAACTTTTGCCAGCGGTTGGGCCAACCTAAAGATCGTGATCGAATGTCGCTTAATCCCATTTTTCCATTAGAGCCATTTTAGAAGTGGGGTCTAGACTTGATGGGTCCATTCAAGCTAGTATCTACCCACACACAAAACTGTTGCACTTTGGTAGCAACTAACTACTATACTAAATGGGTGGAAGCTTGGGCTTTGTGGGATAATACCGCATATTCGGTTGCAAAATGTCTGTACCACGATGTGTTCACAAAGTTTGGTTGCCCAATTCAGATCATCAATGACAGGGGAATGCACTTTGTCAACAAGGTCATTAAGTGGATGAGTTCCCTCTATATGGTGATTCATAAGAAGTCTTCCCCCTACTATCCATAGGCCAATGGCTTGGCTGAATCTACAAGTCATACATTCAAGTGGATTATTTCACTATTGGTAAATGAGCACTACCGGATTGGGATGATAAGTTTATAGTAGCACTATGGGCTTACCTCACATCATTCAAGGTGGCCATTGACTCCTTTCAAATTAGCATTTGGGCTTAAAGTAATTACGCCAATCGAGCATATTGTTTCAAGCTTGCAGATTGTACTGGAGGATAGGCTTCTTCCACAGGAGTCTATGGTATTCCAATTGGATGTTTTGGATCAGTTGGATGGTATGCAGCTGGAGAGCTACTATCTGACTCTGGAGGTTCAAGCAAGGCGAAAGCTGAGGGTGTATTTGGCTTCGAAGAAAAAATCTTTCGAGCGTGGGCAACTAGTGCTTCTGTTCAATACTTGACTTGAGCGGATGCCAGGGAAGCTAAAATTGTGATGGTTTGGTCCATTCTAGATTTTTCATGATTGTGAGTCTACATCGTTCTATCTTGTGGATTTGTAAGGGTACGTACTTCCACATCCAGTTAATGGTTTTTAGCTTCATCCATATCATCATGACGGTAGTCTTCAGTGCCCATTTTTGATATCTAATGAGGCACAGATTTCCTGGGTTGAGGTGGAGGCGGCAGATCAATCACATGATGACATGTGGTAGAAGGGTTTGAGGTATGATGAAAGCAGTCTTTTGTGAGGTCCTATCACCGCCGCCATGCAACTACCTGTCGTCAAGGCGGGATATTGGCAATGTGGATTGCAATTCTTGGGCATTTGTTTGCATGTACCTTGCTTGTTCAGTGGAGGTGATTTGGCTGAGTTTGGGACTCTTGCCAGAGGAGAGTACAAGCTCAGCTCATGCAAGGATGCTCAAGTGTGGGACTTGTATCGCTGGATTCTGGAGTTTGTGTTTTTGCAGGCAAAGACTTATACAATCACTCCGCGGTCTCGAGGGATGATTGCAGTGAGTAGTGCAATGGGCCCATGTTTTAAAGGAGCGCATACATGTAGAGGCTCAATGGGTGGCGATAGTGGTTGATAAGAAGCAGGCTATGAAATCTAAGATTGGTTAGATTTTGGAGATCCTATTTCCTTTGCATCTTGAGTCTACGGTGCCTTGACAGAATACGGCCTTAATTCTTACCCTTGAGCTCGAAGGATATTTGTAGGAGGAGGTTGAAGGTCCAGCTGCTAGAGCGCCCAAGAAGTAGAAACATCAAGGGCCTCGTATCACTCAGAGCATTTCTTTGCTTGCGCCCTTGACTCCTTCTCATGCAGGTAGGATGGGGAGTGTGTTCTATAGTGGGGTGGCATCAACTTAGATGTGTTATGCCTCCACCTTCCCCACTAGTCATGGCAAAAAGGGTCACAGTGTTAGAAACTCCTGTAACCAGTGAGATGGGTGCTTCTGGAGGTAGTCCACTGGTAGGGGGATCACTCACTCAAAGATGGTTGGAGTAGCTTGAGCGCACATCAAATGGCCACTGCGGTAACCTCTACGGTGATGGTGGCAGTGTTTGAAGTAGTGTGGATGTTTACAGCAGAGGAGCTGGTGGTGGTCTTTGAGCCTGGGGTAGTCTCTTCGATGCCCTTGACTAGATTTTTTTTCAATCACAGCCAATGAATGTGTAGTTGTAGTTCTGTGCGCAGTTGCTCACTTGCCTTGCAAATGCAATGTTCTACGGGGAGCAATCCATCGTGAGTGACTAGTTTGGAATCTGAAGTCATTCAATTGCGGAGTGAGAATGAAGCCTTGCGGAGTCAACAAGCACGAATGAAACAACTAGACGAGAGGGTTACGGTTTTGGAAACATAGGTGTAGGTTGTGGAAGCACACTTAGAGACTACTTAGCAGTTACATTCAGAGTACCTGACTCGCATTCAGGACGAATTGTTACATCGACGTACTACCAATGGACTGGCTGAGTATTTGCGGGCTTTTTCGAGTAATGTCAATGTCAATATGGAGTAGATGGGTTCGCTCCTCCAAGGGGATGTTTGTGTAGAATGGGACAAACAATTTGCACGTTGGGGCGAGGTGGTGGTTCCGCAAACATGTCGGGAGATGGTTCTGCAACAACGCCAACCCGAAACGGATGGGGATGCAGGTGCTAGTGTGGGGTCTGGACTGCAATTGTTTTACAGTTGCAAATAGTATCTGGTCTAATGGGTTCCAGTAATTTTGTAGGTGGGAGCGGTAGTGCAGATAAAGGTAAAGGAGCAGTGATGGAATTAGTACCTACTGGGGAGGATTGGCATGCAAAGTATGAAGAGTTGGCTGACTGCATTGTGAGATGTTGTTGCTCACTTTAGCAAAAGAGTGGAGGTGCTGAAGCGGCAAATGCATTGTCTGTGTTTTTTACTAGAACTGTGTGCCCATTCTTTCAATTTGTCATTGCCTCCTTGTCCTCCTTGGTGGAAAGAAGCGGATCGTTTTTTGGAGAAGTTTTATAATAAGCACACTTCATTTCCTAGGTTACTTGATCCTCTATCATATGAGCCTAGGTATGGTAATTCAATGACCAGCTACACAAGAGGAGCACTGGCAACATCAATTACCATAGGGTGCATGGATTGAGGAGGTGTTGCCTATTGAGCAGTGGCATGAGCATCAATTGGTGGATTGGTCAAAGCCACATCCTTTGAAGTGGCTCATGAATATGGAGCAGGACCAAAGGTTAAAGCTTTGGTTGCGGAAGAGGCAGCTGGAGACTATTGGTGCTAGTTTGAGTGGAGCGGAACCGACAAAGCAGTTGCAGAAGGAGTGTCATGAAAGCAGTGATGCGGGACTGAGCAAGGTGGGAGTAATTGATGCACCTGTTCAATGCATTTCCAGTTCAAATGATGAGTAAAGATCTGGCATTGGCTTTTGGGGTGGCCTCGCAGGATAACAACATCCGGAGTGTTGGATGTTTTTGGATAGGCAAGATAAAAAGTACCCAAGAGTGATGTGTGCTATTGCACAGGCAGGGTAAAACATCCCCGGGGCACTGTGTGCTATTGCACAAGCAGGTGATGAAAACAAAGGACGTTCAGACATGCATCAATAACTGATGACAGTTGATGTGTTGTTTTCAATTCTAGATAGATTCAGAAAAAAGATGCTTTTGATTCATGTGTACTGAGTGAAGGATTTAGATTAACTTATTGCACCTGGTTCTATGCCGAGGCTATGCCCAAAATGATTATTGCATTGATGCACATGCACTATTTGTATCTATCATAGGGGATGGGTATCTATTGTGGATTCACACAGTCCACCATGAGTGCCATGTGTTATTGCATAACCATGTGGGTTAGCTGCACTGCCTCTGAGGGGTAGGTTAGCCGCAACGATTGGCGTTTCAATCCCCCAAGTAGTTGAGTCTTCAACAGTCTCTAACTGACATACGGTTCTTGTATGCATGCTATTACTAGCATTCCGACTCTGTTCTTTACATAGTTGTTGAGAGAGCTCTTGCTTTTGGTGTTATGTCTCTATTTGCATTCTCTGTATTCTTTATGTTGATGCTGTGCGTATCGTTTTATCTCTATTTCCCGTAGCATCTGCGCGGAGTTATGATGCTACACTTGAGAAATGATCTGGATACCGTTGCAACTGTAACAGTACGGGCGTGGTGGATCCCAGCTCACTCAACATGTCTCACAATGATACTCAACGAGGCACGTTGATAAATGTGCATCACTGCTTTCCAAACATTGCCCACCCACTATCTGCAAGAAGACGAGAAGTGATTGCTATATATCAAGATGGTGACGATATTGGACAATCATAGGATACAAGGAAGATGTACCTTTTTGTCATAGCCTAATTGAGAGACTTGGCATGTGAATTCTTCCTCATGTAGGGTGACTTGCAGGTTTCCTTCTGGTATTGCTCCTAAGATGGTGAAATTGAATACCCCTATTGCATGCCTTGCGCGCACATCAAAAATGTTTTTCACAACGTACATGAAAAAACCTTCGTCAATGAACTCCTCCACTAGCCGAGCAAGTATGCGTCTCCTATTCGCAACAAAAGATAGCTGCTAGGAATAAACATAGATAGTTGGACAATGCAAATGTAATACAATCTACATTGATCAAACTTATTGGAATAGAAACTTCTTTGTTTTTTACTGTTGCACGGTCCTTAGGGTTTGGACCATCAATGATGATGACTTGGTCAGAGTTGGTGGTCCATCAAGGTCCACTTTGACAATCACAAAAGCCAAAGTGTCAATAACTGAGCTGAAAGGCACTCTCATGTTCTCCATTTGATTTGGCTGCCCACGGAACAAATGAAATCACTATGTCAAAGGGTACCTTTTAGAACTATGGTTGTAGCATCCACACACAACGAGAAAGAAGATGCCCCTCCACCAAAATCTCACTTGCTAATGGTTGGACCCTCTACTCTGACACAATCATCAACTTGGAAAACATCTTTGAGATTACAACATGTGCATGTGGAACGTGTAATGTGATTGTCTCATGATTGTATCTGAGCATATAAAATCAGTTAAGTCAATCTGCATGTACATAGGGTATGGGGCATCCTTCGCTTTGAAAGTTTCATACTTTGCCAATACTTTAACCTCAAAAGCGAAACGACGAGAAACAAATTCCGATAGTGCACTTATTGATAGTATTGGTAAGGCATTCACATTTGGAGGATTTACATTTGCAGGTGCATCTGACCTATTAGGCCCACTCCCATCATCCATCCCATGTATAGCTTTCGTTTGATGCACAAACTCCAAATTGGCATTGGTGAAACTTTTCATTGCTTCAGGTCTAATGTTTGGGCTAGCTTGGGAAATGGCAAAGTGGCATGTTGTGAGTAGTATTTCATTATGTCTCATTAGTTTTAAAGAATTTGGCATCTTTGAGCATTGTCCTATCTACATTGAGTATGTATTATCATAATTTGAATGTAGTGGATTGTATTCAGATAGATTCGAACTAACATAGTTGCCATTTTCTAAGTACAAAAACTGTATCTTTTTTTAAATTATCTTCATGAGAGAAAGTGAAGATATGACAATAATTGCTTCGAATTTCTTTGGCATGTGTATTCAAAAAAGAAGCATTCATTGTTTTCACATCCTTCTCAAAGGAAATTCAAAGAAATTACATAAATTAGTTGAATGTTTTTTCCAACAACAAAGCCAAACAATATAAGGTTTTAAAATAGGAGAACTAGATTTTTTAATGCTATACTTCAAAGAAAAAGTTCTTTGTTGTCAGCTTTTGAAATATTTACTTCTAATAAGCTAATTGAATTCAAATACAAACACATGTAAAAAAAGATAAGAGGACATTCTTTGATACCAAGATTAAAGCGAGGACATTGATAGGGTTTATGCAAGATACATTGCACTTTAAAAAACTGATTATTCAAAAAGATGGGCAAGCGTGATACTAAGTTGAGGCTATGTGTCTACAACATTTGAAGCACCATCGTCCTCTAGAATTGGTGGCCTTATATTTATAGTTATTTGGCACTTCAACTTAATATTGGATCCTTTGTCAAGGATTGTTTGTCGAACTAAACAAACAAGGCCAACTATAAACATCTCCAAGGCATACTAAATCATTATGAAAACATTAAAAAAAACAAGAAGCTATACCTTTAGCACAAGCTTGCTTAGCAGCCGCATGGAATGTGGTTTTCAATGTTTTCTTTGCATTCTTTCGGATACCACCTTCCTTACATGGGGATAACACCAAAGGGGAACTTTTCATTGATGGAGGGGGAGGAACAAAGGTCTTCTCAAACAACCACCCAAAGTTGAGATAACACCATGTTGAGCGAGTGCTCGTACCGCTTCTCTCATTGGTGGGCCAAGGCCTTTCATGAAAGGAAGAAAAACAAATACTTACATATAAGGGTAGTTAATGGGACTACACCAAAAATGTACTTTTATTTTTTCACTTTTACCTTCCATCGGATTGAAAGATCCATTTCTTGGCCTCGTACTTCCAAGGAATGTTTTTCAGGCTCTGGTGTGTATAAGGATATCTGATGTGATGTCCAATCATCACATAACTTGGACAATTTATTATGGAAGGACCAAAAAAGATAGATTTTTTCAAATAAAAAAACAAAGTTGCACGACAACAATTGAAAAGCACAAGACCAAAACAACATACCCCCACTTGCATGATCAGATTTGGGATGTTGTTCGTTTGTGAAATTATCCTCTGGTACATGCAAAACTTCGTGGCATTTTTCAATAGCAGGACTCTTCGACTTAGATTCATCAACTACCTCTGTGAAGAGAAAAGGATAGAAAATTAACGATGACAGAGAGAGGTTCAACCTTCTAACCGAGAATGTGTGACTTAGAGGCGCCCAAGCACGTAGCAGAGAAAAATTGAAACACGACAGCTTGGAGGCGGCTAGATCAAGAAGTACTTAGTTTTTTTAATCGTCCCGATCAATCTTTGTAGTTGCAAGGAGTGCATGATAAAAACAAAAAATAAGCGCTTCATAACAGCTAAGCAGTGTCTTCATGCATACACACAAATGCTCGAACGACATCATCAACATATACTAGCTTACGTTCCACCATACTCATTAGATATGCAAGTCGTCCACAAGAAGATGAATCACAGTGTCATGTAAATGTAAATTGAAAGGCAAAAAAAAGAAATGTAAATCGAAATATGTAAACAACACAATGGCATAGCTTGGAAGAGGAACTCGAATAGTAACACAAGGCTTACAATTGCACCTACATCACTAAGTAGGGGTTACCTCATTCAAAATCCCCACTATTACCATGGATTCCTTGGAACCTTGTGGTTACCTCATTCAAAATCCCACTGTTACCATGGATTCCCGGGAACATTGTGGTTCATCATGCAAGCTCCCATGCTGCTGGTTAAGGATGGTTGGAAGAACAAGAGATGGGCTTTCAAATCGACTCTCACAACAGAACGATGCGGCAGCAAAGGGCGAACTGGATTGTTGAACAGGATGGCGTAAACATACAGGCTCGATATAGGAGTCAAGCAGGCTAGGGGGAGGACAGTTCATTCGAACGTCCTACGTTGATCTGCAACGCCTCCACGTACCATATAACTTGCTCTCGGTGTGGTGAGAAAGGCCGACCCGTCATCCAAAGCATGTCATGGGCCGTCGTGACAGATCGGCATTCGTCCATACCATCTATACAATACACCAAAACCAAGCGCAAGGTGGACAGTAGCATGTTATGGGCCGCCGCAGGCACAAGAGTGCCATCGCTTCATAACTTGCAACGATGCAGAGGAAGCCAACGCAAAGTTGAAGAACTGCCCGACAAAAAAGCAGTGACGATGGAGCCAAGACCATGCAGAGATTTGCTTGTATGTATACCGCAAGTCCCCTAGCAGAAGATCATGGCCAAAAAACATCCCAACCTGACAAACAATGGAACACGACAGCTTCGACGTAGCCGATTAAAGAAGAGACAGAATCCTCAGGTAGGGACAATCGGTCTCAGAGTATGCATGAACAATCCGTCTCAGAGGCAGGATTCAAGAGTACGTAGTTTAGCTCACAGACCTTCCCGAATTCTTACAAAACTCATTCTTACCTCGAATACGTGATTGTCGATCGTCTCTGTAGACCTTCTTAGATTCTCCCATATTCATAAGACCTTCACAGATCAATCACAAATAAGAACACAGATGACGGACGAATGTTTGAATGGAACTATCGAAATGAATTGCGAAATACTGCAGACCTCTCTCGAACTCTCCGCTGCTAGTATCCATAGAGTCTCCACATGCTTCGAAAACCACCTTGTTTGCTCTTGACATCTTTAATAGCACCTCCTTACGAAACAAAGCACCGCAGAAAAGAGAGACGCGCAAAAGACTACACGCGAAATTCCACAGACCCAACATTTATCCAATAATCATTTTAGAGCACAAACAAAGTAGTCTCGTTTCGGATAGTGCGTACTGGCCCATCCCTTTGGAGTTGTTTGTCTGACGGCACTCCATAACTTTCCTTGCCAAGTATTCTGCAGAAGATTAGACCTTCTCATCAGCCAGTGATGTAGAACACAAGCATGATGAGCAGCATGGTTTCACTGCATGAGCCCATGCAAAAAAGAGGCGGAAGCCACTCCATGCAACGCAAGTGGCCCAATGTAGGTACGCCAGGTGGATAATCCGCGTGGTAAATAGAAAAAAGCTCTAAAATTATTTCCGCTTCTCCAAGCGAGGTCGGCTTCACCTAGGCCTCCTTGTGGCACGTGGCAGGCCAAAAAACTAAAATGGAAGCCCCAATGAATATAATTCTTTCAATTTTGACACATCGATGCTGTTGTGGTTGTTTCTGGCTATGGCGCTCGTTGGCTAGTTAGAAGCAGCAACCCTGCCAGTCGAGTCTCCACCCTCACTTCTTCACCTCCTTGTTGAACCTTCAATTAATGGGAGCTTCTAGCCTCATCGTGGATGGATTTCCTTCCTTCCTTCATACTTCCATCTTCATTCAAATCTTTTCCACATCTTTCTTCAACTCTGCGAACCGACAGAAAGCGCAATAAGAAGGAAAAGGATGGGTGTGAGCTCGGCGTATCTGATGAGAAAGTGAACACGGGGGCTAAGAAGGCACCGGGTAAGGTTATGCCATGCACATGCAAATTTGTATCTGTAGGTATTTCAGGAAATTTATTTGCCGAGTGCCTCAAGTTCTTCAGTATTCGTCTATGCCAGAAGCATCGGCCTGTGTGCTATCATTCCATTTATAGAAGGATAGCAGTTGTATTTCTTTCAACAAAAGGGGGCTTGTTGATCCCACACTACCAAGAGCTCCATCGTTATGGTGTTATGACTGTTTATGGCTTATAGGCGATGTTACTACGTGATACATTTTGTTGTTGAACGAAATTAGTTATATGAGGTTGATTTTTAGAATAAGCAAGGGAATCGATTAAGATATACAGGATCGTTGCTTTGTTCATCAACTTCCGATTGTCGCATTCCCTCTTTGATTATCGTGCATTCCTCCTCTAACGAGTAAACATAGTTTATTGGTCAGATCACTCTGCCACCTACACGAGCCTCCCCGTCCCGAATGCTAGCATGCACTGAAAAACTGCAAACAAAGACCCACCACTCTACACACGAAGACCACTATTGGCATCACAACTCCATCGACTTCCTAAACCCAACTTCATCACTAGTAGATTCACTACACCTCTAGGCAGGCCTAACTAGATTTGCCTTTATGTCGGAGCACTTCTACTAACTCATTGATTAAACTTATGGGACTAATTGTGGAAATGTTCAATGAGACTAAATGTGGAAATGAAACACGTTCCCCCCCCTTTTCGGAAATGAAACTCGCTTAACTGTGGCTGATCGCATACAAATCTACAGGAATCACGCCGCAGGGCTTTCTAAGCATGGAGGGGGGAGGCAAACAGCGACAACTCCTGGATGAAATTTTTTGTGAGGGGGAGCGAAGACTGGGCGGAACAGATAGACGAGAAGGCCAACAAGCGACGGCTCAGTGAGAAGATCATTCGTGCATATCAGAATATGGAAGCGCACAAACAGATGCCTAACGAACAGATGGCCGAGGCAGGACGATTCGTCCTTAATAAAATAGTTTCTGCAACTCAGGATCAGGATAAGGATCTCTCTGATCCTAAGGTATTGCTCCAGCTTCCATTCCCTTCCTTGGTGAAAGCTGCACCCAACTGCGTCGTGTTAGGAAACCTACCTGTTGGTAGTGTTGAGCCTCTCGAAAGTATCTATGACAAGGCAGCCCTATGGGGTCAGGCAAATCGTACATACTTGCGGCTTTGGCATGTGACCTTATTGCCTCATTTCATAACAGCAGCAAAGGAAAGCTACGTGCCGTGGATATACCTAACTGTGGAAAGCTGCTCGTGGAGAACGAAAGGACAGCTGTCTTTCAAAGATCTTTATATGTCTCATATGCTGTTGCTGATGATGCACTAAGGCGCATTGCTCCCAGGAGAAATCAGGTGTCTGCCTTACAGGCTTTCTTCTAGGCCGAACTGCAAAACAATGTCTGCATCTACCTGATTTCGGACCCAAGCACGAACGATAGTTAGATCCTTGTACAGAATGAGAACAGTGCACAAACCTTCGTTAACTTTGGCTTTTGACCAACTCCTCATTACAAGTGCATATTCGAATAACCTGAATGCAGAGAAATGGTACTCCAAGCAGCTCGATGTAACTCTGGTTTTCCACCATGGTGGCTTGGACGATGAAGAATACTAGAATTGGAAGGAGATTTCAGCTCTCTTAGAGGCTCAAAGACTTCTTTGAACCAGTTACAAGGGGACGAGGAGCTGAGAGTGGTGGACGCAACAGGGCGAGTACCTCTTTTTGGGCCCTGCAAAGGGTCCTAAGGGATGGCTTGGTTTTTAGGTCCATAGTTTTGAACTTAGTTCATTTGGTCAATTTGACCATCCAAATTGTGGTTAGTACGAGCTTTACGTGTGCGTTAGTAGTAGTTTAAGAGCTTCTAATGTGTTTAGGGTTTAATTGCTTGTGGAGGTCCTAAATGTTCTCGTCTTTTGTTGTGGAAATCCTAAATGGTTTTGTCTTTTGTTAGGTATTTCTCTCTAAAGATAGAGGCTCTCTTTGTCTCTTCTATGACACCACCTTTATATTACTCTTGCCAAAATAGACATGTCCCCACTTTTATTTAATGGTCCTTCCACCACACACCTCTTTCACCTCCTTTCTCTCTCTCTTTCACTCATCCACCTTTCCCCATATTCCTTCACCTTCACTTGCTTTTTCTCTTTTCCTTTCCTTCTAATTTACACCCATCGTTTCCCTTTTATAAGTTATTGGAAATATTTATGGAGCTTACACTTAGACTTATAATGTCACTCCAAAAGGCAGGGCCTTAATGGGATCCCCACCTTGTTTTAAAATAGTGGAATGCTTATACAGACCCTCTAGAGAAGGCATGGCAATGTTTCATCACCATGAAAGAGATTGTGGCCACTCCAAGCCAATTGCAATTGTTCATGCATAGCCAGCTCGCTCCGCAGCATGGAGATATGGTCATAGATTCTTTGCTTCGGATGCATCTATAGTTCATGACTGGAGGTCCAGTCAATGCAGACCCAAGTGAATACGACTGCAGGTATCTCTACTAAAGGGAAGGGTTCGGCAAATGTGTATGTGGCATGTAGAGGGATTTTATCGTTGAAATACTATAGACAGCTTAGCTTTGCAAACTTGCAGTGTGCCAATAGACAGAATCCATATTTCGTGAGACAAGAAAGGAAGATACAAATTTATCACTTCTAGGTTTCATGATTGAGGAGCATATGATTACAAAAATCTTGAAGAATGGGATCCCCTTGTGTGGGATTGTGCTCAGAGACTGTTTATTTCTCATCAGGTCAAGAGACGCATCCAAATAATAAAGAATGGTGCATCCTATACATGCCACATGCCTTTAATTACAAGCGGATAGATTCTGTTGTTCACTATGGGTAGGGTCCACACAATCAAACTATGATCCTCCTCCCACCACGGTGCAGGAAATGTTGAATGCTTATCGTAAGTCACTAGTCAAAGTAGAGGGTGTGCAAATCACTTTAGGTGACCTAGTGAACCATGCCGCCTCAAAAGCTCACTTTTGCTAGTGTTATGGAGGCTTGGTATCTAGGTTGGGATAAGAAAGATGTTGGCAGATTTTTCATATGGTATGATCTACAATCAAAGTTAGATAAGCACACAATTGATGTAGTAAGGTTGTCCCCATGCATGTATGCAAGCAAGAAGGTCAAGGGAAGAACTAGATCAAGAAATGTGCATAACCTAGATCATATTACTATATTCTTTGCTTTCCACCTTGTCCTATCATAAACTCAAAATAGCCACACTCCTCGACACATTCAACCCACATCAAAAAAGTTTCAAGGGCAAATACCACCTTGATACAAACATACTCAAAGTAAACTCACTTAAATAAAGCAAAGAACTCAAACTGACATAGAAATCATGAGTTGAAAAGGGAGAGAACATAGGACTAAAATCTCATCAATTGTTTCATTCCTTCTAACCCATGCTCGCGAGCTATGCCATGTGAAGCATCATCGTTGCTGTTGTTAAATAGACGTGTACCACACCAGATGTTTAGGACACATCTAAAGGTCTAATGGGGGCCTTAAGACACCCTGGTTCAATAGAGGACAATGGGCGACTGCTGCTTGGTGGAGCAACATAAGCAAAGAGAGAATCTTTAGAATGAGAGTAGTACATACCAACAAAGATAAAAGCACTACAAAACACTGCCTTTACTTCAAAATGCTGAATCAAACACCCAAAACTGTGTCCATCCCCCCAAATGTCCTGCCAGAGGAGAATGAAAGACGTATCACTATTTTTCATTACATGACAGCTTCCTACTTCTTTAAGTTTTTCAAGCACGGTTCGTAATCTTCCAAAGCAAAGAATATAGTAATATGATCTAGGTTCTGCACATTTCTTGCTCTAGCTCTTCCCTTAACCTCCTTGCTTGCATACATGAATGGGGACAACATTATTGCATCACTTGTGTGCTTATCTAACTCTGATTGCAGAGCATACCAAATGAAGAGGTGCTTTGCGTCTGGAGTGCTGGAGGTTGAGTTGTCATGGAGTGGCTTGCGGGTCATCGTTGATGGTTGATATGCGTTGTTTGCTACTGGAGTGGCTTGCGGGTCATCGTTGATGGTTGATATGCATTGTGTGTAGTCCATCTGGGTCGTTGGGCTTGTGTCCACCGTTGTTGTGCATGCAGGATGTTGGCTATTCAAAGCAGTGGAGCCAAGCTGTGCGGCCAGGGATTGATGAAGCTGCACTGCGATGCATTGGTCATTGCAAATGACAGCTCTACGCTAGCTTATCTCTTTCTCTCTCTCTCTCTCTCACACACACACACACACACACACACACACACACACACACACACACACACTTATTACATGTTTTCACGTACACACTCACACACTATCACACTTAATACAAAGCACATTTATTATTGATACATTGTGTTGGTATGATGCAGCTTACCTAAATGACATGGTATCATGCTTGGTACAGAGAATGGTGCCTGATTCAAACATCGATGTAACTTGTAGCTACTTTTGGTTGTATTCTTTTGCAATGACATTAAATTTTCATCCTTAATACTTTGCATATGGTGCCTTGTAAACTTTTGAGGATGTAAGAACTTCTTTATTATTCAAATGACTTTTTAGCTCTACTGTGTAGAATTTGAAAGGATCTACCTTTAGATATCCCTCAATTTAATGAAAGGATAAGGATGGACGTACCTACTTTGAGGTACCCTCATTATTTTGTGCTATGCTTATACCTATTTAACTACTCCCTACTTGGCCTCCATCACCTTCTGTCACCACTACTTCATCCTTCTCAAAGCTCTACTGCTACTCCATCCCCCTCTAAGCTCAACCAATTGCGCTCTTTGCCACTTGTATGCGATGGCATTGTCTCAGGTTCGTAGCCCTTTCTCTTATTCAACATATGTCATTCGCCCTAGATATCCCCTTGTTGGTTTTTCATGCTTTATACCTCTTTCTAATGCACAGTCTTCTTTAACTTACGCTCTGAGGACTGATTCTATTATTACATTTGGAAGTCGGCATTGTGCTTTGGAGACATTTCTGCTCTATCTCGTATATGTGCATGAGTATCTTTTATGTGTAGTTCCTCTATTTTGAATGACATCACACACAAGCACTCTAATACTTTCATGGTCCCGGATGTGGCATACTTGGAGTGTCGTTGAAGTTCTTTAATCTACGTGCTAAGGTTATTGGATTCCTTTGTGTGCAGCGTGAGATTATTGCATGTTTGTGAGATGTGCCTGTAATGTTTACGTACATATGATCTTATGATCTCGTAGATGGTTGTCGCTCCACCCTTGCACTGGACCTTTTGATTGCTCCCGCTTGCTTCATCTACTTCTCACGCCATGGCCAGCTTTATCCGCTTCTCCATTTCTCATGCTATGGCTAGCTCGCTACCTCTTACGTCTTTTGCTCCTTCCATTGTATCACTTATGTGTGGTTTTCTTCCTAACACATCTTGCTTGGACACTCCTTCATTTCGTGCATACCTCTTGAGCTATAGCTACCATGACTTCTCTTGATGAAGTCCCTTATGTTGGTGCAGATTCATTCCCAGATCCATGAGTAGGCTCAACTCCTTTCCGGCTATTTCCATGCATGCTCCATGCCTATGAACTATCTCTGCACGTACTACACTTATATATTTACTAACCATACCTACTAACCCTATGCTAACATTTTTGCCCTTACATACTAAAACTGCTAATCTTACATGTTGACTAACCATATGCTAGCCTTTCAAATTTATTTGGAATCCCCCATTTATTCCTAATTATTTTGTGTCCCTTACATTTTCCTTGTAAATTCTTTGGTTATATGTGTGTGTGTGTATATATATATATATATAAAATATAGGTTTGCTTATTAGTCCATTAATACGTTGCTTTATGCCTTTCTTTTAATAATATCTGTAATGTCCTACGTGGTGATTTCATCTATTCAAATTAAAATTTATATTATAACCTAGTTTCCTAGAGTTTGACATAGGTTATTCTTAAGAAAAAATTATTCTTGTAACCTTGTGCTTATACGATTATTGACAGAAAAATTTGGGATCGAACATCCCTACATATAAAAGGACTACTACAATGTCAGTTATCCTGGACCCTGTCAAAATATCCCTCATCAACCAAAAGATGGAGAATACCCGAAAAGAATATGAGAAAATTAGAGAAACTATTAGGACTAGACCTTACCTTCCTAGAAATGCCAAGACACATTTGAAATAATGGTGGATGCCCATTTATAAGCTCTTCTTTATGGCATTTTTTTGCTTGGTCAATTGTATACTGGATTTTTTTGTGACAGCAATAACAAGCGTGGGGGGAATGCTTGGATACATGTCACCCATTCAATAAAGGTCTAACTTTGATTATTGTTCGTACACACACAATTCACTCAAAGTTTTTTTTTGAAAATTATGTATTAGCTATTTTCCTTTATTAATTTGCGTGCACACACTATCACACACATACAGATCATCTTTAACATCTATATAAATCTACTAAACCCGTTTTTTCTTTTTGACCCCCTCCCTTAACCTAACTTTAATAAAATGACACATGGATATGAACAACCTCCTATTCAATGTTCCCTAACTAATATATACCTTTTCCCCCTTTATCTTATTAACATCTAATGCTACTATATTTAAGTTTTATTTTTTTTTGCCCCTGATGCAAAAGACTAGTAATTTATTTCTTTAACTTTCAAAAAAATTTACCTTTTATTGTGCCTCCTTAATGGAAGGCTAGTAAATTGATTTCTCTAACTTTTTTCTAACCTTTATTGTGCCACCTCTATGGAAGGCTTGGTAATTGAATTATTTCTCTAAACTTTAATGCCTCCTTTATGGTAGGCTAGGAAATTATTTTATTTCACTAACCTGTATTTTATTGTGCCTTCTATATGGTAGGCTTTAAAAACAAAATCCCTCTAACTTTTATCATGCCTCCTTTATGGAAGGCTAGAAAATTAATTTATTTCTCTAAACTTTAAAATAATTTGACTTCTATTCTTTTGCTTCTAATATGTTCTAACTCTTTCTTTCTGTTCTTTTAAATCTTTTCCTAACTTGTTCCTCATGTATAATTTATCTTTTTCCTTTGATATAAATTGTTTGTAAGTATGGGTGATACTACTTTGAAATTAATGTATGGTTCATTGATGTGATGGGATACTAAATTGTCTACACACACATAACTTTCCCAAGTAGCCTTTGGTCAGGCTACTATCATACATTTCTTTCAATAGTTAGTATTGCCCTCAATCACATGTAACTTTTTTCTTTCGTTATAATCAACCCCCTCTTTTTTGCATATTATTATTGTAATCATCTTCTCTTATGTAGAATCAATGGATTCCTTTTCAGGTTAAGTTGGGATACTTTGCAACTAATGTCAGTCTACCCATTCCTCCTATTGGCACTCAATTCATCCTTTCTTGTTTAAGGGGCCAGATTTTCACAAAAAGTTTTTAGATTTTGAAAAAAGAGCCTCTCTAAAAAATACTCCCTCTACCTTTACCATTGCATCTGTTAATGATTGGATTGCTTTGTTAGTTGCCTCAAAACGTGATCAGGTAGATTTTTTGGAAGCATTCAATAAACTGCTTTCTTCTCTTCCTATGATAGATTGCCAAGATTCATGTGACCTTAATTTCTATTTCTCAATCCTCCCTTCTATTGTAAACAAACTCTTTCAATTAAATAACATCCCTCATATCCCTATAGAAATAAAAAATGCTCCTGACATTGTTAAGCCTCTTGTTGACTTTGATCTTTTGGTAATGATGAAAAAGAGGTCCTTTCATCTTTGACTTCCCAATCACTCACTGCTTCATCTCTAAAAGGTATTTCCCAATCCTTTTCTGGTGCCATTCCTCTCCTCCCACCTCGTGAACTTGAGTTGGACTCCATTCGTTTGGAACATAAATTATGGGACTTTGATTATTAATCATAGAGCCTTGTTCTCTATCACCTCCCTTGCTTTGATATGTAGTTTCCCCTCCAAGTTTGTTGATTATTGTAAATCAAATGCTATTCAAGCTAAACATCTACTTTATAATTATTTTTTCTTTGAGCTTAGCCATATTAAACTCTCTGATATCAACTCTTCAAAATGTTCTAGTTTTGCCCTCATTGCTAGAACTAAAGGACCAATTAATCAAGATAAAATCCATGAACCCAAAAAGTTTCTTAAAAATTATTGGAACATCTTTAGGCCCTATAGTGCAAAAAAACTAATCCCAATTCCTCATGCTCTGCCTCTATCATTTGGTTTGATCATCTCCTTTGGTACGTGTTCTGAAACCTCCCCCATTTTTTTCCATTCTCATATGGACCTAGTCTTCTTTATGCATTTATTGATTGGGTTGCTTCCTTTCCTTCTGAAATCCATATAGCACTCTTGGTATACTTCTGGTTCCATGAGTACATGCTAGAGGCAGCCCAAAACCTTGCTTTGTATACCCCCAACTCCCCTTTACTCCCTCACCTTCTCAACACACCAATTTGCAACACAATTGAAGCAATTCTCAAACAATTGAAGCAATTCTCAAACCTACCAAGGGTAAAGAATCTAAAAGGCTCCCCATTTCCCCTAGCTCTATGGCATCTACTTCCAAGAAGCTAAGGATGTTTTGTGGTTCTAAAGAATTCAGTGATACAACCACATCACTTGACTTCAACTCCGAACATGATCAGGTAAGATTTCTTACTAAAGAACCTAATGGTTTACTAGTCCTTAACAAAAAGAAAGAAATAACTAAAAGATTTATCCATCTTCTCTTTGTTAATAAATTGTTTGATTTTATTCTACCAGGAAAAGTATTTTTTGAAGTCTTTGAAAGATTCTGCATTAACAAAACTTTTTCTACATTCAATATTAGCTTTAGCTGGAAATGCTCTAAAAACTTGCTTTTCATTTAAATAAAGAAAAAATTATTCTTGTAACCTTATGCTTATATGATTATTGATAGAAAAAGTTGGGATCGAACATCCCTATGTATAAAAAGACTACTACAATGTCAGTTATCCTGGACCCTATCAAAATATCCCTCATCAACCAAAAGATGGAGAATACCCAAAAAGAATCTGAGAAAATTGGAGAACCTTCCTAGAAATGCCAAGACACATTTGAAATAATGGTGGATGTCCATTTATAAGCACTTCTTTACGGTATTTTTTTGCCTAAGCAATTGTATACTTGATTTTTTTGTGACAGCAATAACAAGCATGGGGGGAATGCTTGGATACATGTCACCCATTTAATAAAGTTCTAACTTTGATTATTGTCTAGCTTCGTACACACACAATTCACTCAAAGTTTTTTAAAAAAAATTACGTATTAGCTATTTTTCCTTTATTAACTTGTGTGCACACACTCTCACACATACATATCATCTTTAACATGTATATAAATCTACTAAACCCCTTTTTCCTTTTTGACCTCCCTTAACCTAACTTTAATAAAATGACACATGGATATGAACAATCTCCTACTCAATGTTCCCTAGTTAATATATACCTTTTTTCCCTTTATCTTATTAACATCTAATGCTACTACATTTAAGTTTTACTTTTTTTGGCCCTCGATAAAAAATACTAGTAATTTAGTTCTTTAGCTTTCAAAAAATTTAACCTTTTATTGTGCCTCCTTAATGGAAGACTAGTAAATTAATTTCTCTAAATTTTTTATAACCTTTATTTTGCCTCCTCTATGGAAGGCTTGGTAATTGATTTATTTCTCTAAACTTATATGCCTCCTTTATGGTAGGCTAGGAAATTATTTTATTTCACTAACTTGTATTTTATTGTGCCTCCTATATGGTAGGATTTTTCAAAAAAATTCCCCTTACTTTTATCATATCTCCTTTATGGAAGGCTAGGAAATTTATTTATTTATCTAAACTTTAAAATAATAGCAAAGTGTCTTTCCCATCCCTTGCGAATCTTAGCATCCAAGCGGGCCTTTTGTTGATTCTTTTGAATCTCTGTTTGATGTAGGGTAAGGCATCGGGTTTCATCTAGCTTCTCAAGTCGCACCAACCGGGTCTCTACATGTTCATCTTCTATCATCCTTTGTTCTTGTGCCAATCTCAAAGCTGGAATCTCTATCTCTAGTGGTAAAACGGACTCAGTACTGTACACCAACTCAAAAGGAGTGTGACCTATAGACATTTTATGAGTGATGTTGTAAGCCCATACGGCTGTTGTGACCTTTTGATCCCACTGGCTCCTGTTCCCTATAGCCATTTTTCCCATGGTTTTACAAAGGAGGCCATTGGTCCACTCCATTTGACCCATGGATGCTGGATAATAGATGCTAGAAGTGTGATGATCAATACCCATGTGATCCATGAGTAATTCCACTGCTTCATTTAAGAATGGACTCCCATTGTCAGATACTATTTCCATGGGTGTCCCAAACCTTGTGCAGATACGTATGAAATTTGAAACTGCCTTACCATTTGCTGTGGGGAGGGTGATAGCTTCAGCCCACTTAGTGACATACTGAGTGGCTACCAAAAGATACTTCTTTTTGTGGGCAGTCATGGGTAGGGGCCCAACAAAATCTATTCCCCACTTCTGAAACCGATGGATGGACATCACTGGGTGATGTCGCCCAGGACGCAAATCCTTCCTACCAAAGAATTGGCATGGTTCACAAGTTTTGCAATACATAGTGACATCCTTGAACAAGGTTAGCCAATAGTACCCAGCATGTAAAATCTTCTTAGCTGTATACTCACCAACATAGTGGCCTCGACAAAATCCATCATGATAATGCTTCAATACCTTAGGTACTTCATTTGCATCAATGGCTCATCTACCCCATCCAGGTCTTGACGATATAACACCCCATCAAAGAGAGTATAGCGCCTACTATCTCTACGGATTTTCTTTCTCTCATAGCTAATACTTTTTGGAGGAAAGGAGAAAGCGGTTATAAACCTGTAGATTCCACCATACCATGGATCCCCAACTTCTATGGCCACTATAAGGGTTACATCGAGGCGCTCAAAGCATTCTTCAAGTTGGAACAACCCCCTTTTAGAATTTTGAAAGAAAAATCATATTCTTGTAAAACTACCAACCATTTGGCCAACTGGCCCAGGGGATTTGGTGATTGAAGAACCTACTTTGCAAGACCATTGCTACATATTATAATGAAGGACTTTCCAGCAACATAATGCTTAGATTTCTCATTGTAGAATACCAAAGACAAACCATGCTTGTCAGCCTTAGAGTAGCGTCGTTTAGTTTCGAGCAATTGTTGAGAAGCAAATGAAACGAGATACATGAACCGATCCTCCCTTGCTGAAGAAGAATACCTGTCAAAGTGTGCTCACCAAACCTAGGATTGGTATAGAAAGTCTTTGACAAATCAGGATTGCATAGAATGGGTTTTGAAGCCAGAGCACTCTTGATTTGTACAAACCCATGATCACAATCCTCATCCCAAGAGAAATCAACTCCATCTTTTAATAGCATAGTCATGGGTCGCATCAAAGCAGGATATTGATCAATGAAGCGGTGATAATATCCTGCTAGATTGAAAAATGAGTGTACCTGATGTTTGGTTGTTGGTGGGGAGAGCTTGAGGATAGCTTCTACCTTCTCGGGGTCAGGCTTAACGCCCTCAGATGAGACAATATGTCCCAGTAACCTCCCTTGAGTGGCTCCAATGATGCATTTCTTAGGGTTGAGACTGCCATTCGCATCATTGACCCTTTGGAAGGCCAACCTAACCTTCATGATGTGCTCCTTATGTGACGAGAATATACAGAAATCATCTAAATCAAAGTACTAGCTAGGTGGCTTTACAAGAATGAGCGTGTTCCATCAAGGAATAGCCCCCTCCTTTTATAGCTAAAAGAGGGGGTCTCTCCCAATAAATGCATCCTCCCACATGCATGGTGTGTGTGGAAGAGTGTCCCATGTGGGCTAGGTGGTTATGCACTCTCAATTGTGTGCGACAACCCTTTGCCTCATTTTTCCACATACGTCAACCCCCATATCCCCAGTCTAAGAAACTCCTTTGGTCTCTTTCCAATTTTATGATACATTCAAACATCTAGGAGGACAAGTGGAGGGTTGGCATAAGGAATCTTGCCACCTCATCCTACTTTCCCATTATTTAACTTGCATTCTTGGACTTTCTACACCCCCCCCCACATGGGCCTATCCTACATGGAGGGAATAATCCAATATAGTATCTATCTCCACCTATTTTATATTACTTCTCCCATGGTCCTTGGGCCATATCTCACTAAATGCAGGCATGGGACCGCCTAGGTGGAGGGGTGGTGCATGGAGGACCCATGCCACCTTATCATTTTATATTATTACTACCATGGATTATGTACAACACACCTTATGGGTCCTCTTACATGGAAGGGTGGCACATTGTCATGCCTTTCCACCTCAACCCTGGGCCCTATGCACACCATATTTTATTATACTATTGCCACACATACAAACACATAGACACACATTTATACCTTTTTCCTTAGACAAGTTTATCCATAACAGTACAAATTGGGGGGGGGAGGGGGGGCATGCCTCTTATAGGAACTAGGGTAGGCCAAATTACAACTTTGTTTATGGGATGGTAAACCCACATTGGCACATGGCATCAATCTAGAGCCCAAAGTACAAAGTACAAGGCTAATAAAAAGACTACTGAAATATCAATTTTGTTACAGTCCTCCCCACTCAAAAAGAGTTTGTTGCAAATTTTGAAGGGTCACTATAACACAAATGGAAAACAATGAAAAGAGTAAATGGGATGGGATCATATCCGTGAATGAACATTCTGCTCAAAGACTCCCCAAATTCTGTGTCAATTGAGTAGATATGGTATTACTATGGCAAAGTGCCTAATGAATCTCCTATAAAGGAGGCAAGGCTAAGAAAACCCCTCAATTGCATCACATTTGCTAGTTGAGTCCATTCCACAATGCATTTCACTTTGTTGGGATCCTTCCTTAATTCCATCGCAGCCCACAATGTGTCCTAAATACTCTACCTCATTTGCCATGAAGGTACATACTCATTTCCCATGAAGGCTCATTTACTTGGCTTGGCATAGAGTTGGTGAGCTCTTAATAGCTCCAAAAACTACTTCACGTGTGAGAGAGGGTCCTCCTTTGTTTTGTTGTAGATCAAAATATGATCAAAGAATACCAAGGCAAAATTGTAGAGGTAAGGTTGCAAAATTTTGTTCATGAGGGCGTGGAAAGTAGTTGGGGCATTGGTGATGCCAAATGCCATCACCCTAAATGGATACAATCCCCTTTCACTTGTAAAGGTTGTGTTTAGTTCATCCTCCTCTTTCATCCTAATTTGATGATGCCTAGATTTGATGTCATCTTAGATCTAAGCTCAGATCTGCTGAGCTCCCTTCAATTCATCTAAGAGATAAACAACCCTAGGTATAGGAAACATGTTCTTTATGGTCATTTTGTTGAGGTCCCTATAATCAATGCACATCCTATAGGAACCAGCCTTTTTCTTCACCAAAAGGATAGGTGAGGCAAAGGGGGACTGGCTGTGAGTAATAAAACCTCTATCTACTAGCTCCTTCACCTGCCTAGCCACTCCTCCCTCTCTATTCTTGACAACCTATAGGGGATTTGTTAATAGGTTTGAAACTTGGCTCAAGAGTGATAGAGTGGTCAACGTCCCTTTGGGGTGAGAGATGATGGGGAAAACCAGCAAACACATATGAATGTTGCTATAGCATCTCTTTCATCTCTTGGTCCTCAGCCATAACCTCCCTTGTGCCCTCAGATTTGGAAAGATGGAGGGCATAGATTGCACACAAACATCCTTAAGGTCTCTTGCCAAATTTCTAGAAGAAATAACAACTAGCTTAGGTGGTTCATAGCCCCTCAATAGTATCTCCTTACCCGGGAAATCTCATATACATGTGATTGAATTCCATGGTAATATCACCAAGATCTCTCACCCATTCACAGCCCAATACAATGTCTATTGGCCAGGCTATATCCAAAGCAAATAAGTCTCCTTGGAAGTTATGATTTGGGGAGACTTGAATTTGGGTGGCCTATAAGCAATACCTACTAATCGTATGCTCTCCATTAGCCCCACATAGATGCAGGCCATGCACAACCTTTGTAGGATGCTACCTAATTGCTTGGATAGACTTGGAATTTATGAAGTTATGGGTGCTCCCACTATCCACCAAGGTATGGACAGGACCGCCGTTAATTGCCCCCTTTAACTTGAGTATTTGGGCACCTCTAGCTCCTATGAATGCCTCAAGAGAGATGCTATACAGATCAGGTTGGGTGCCCTAGAACAGGTTATCATCATCAACATATCAATTCCCTTCTGAATCTTTGTCAATATCCATGCAGTCATCAATTAATTCAATCCTCCAATATTGGGGTATCCTTGGATGCTTAGATTGATGGTCGCCATCTATCATGGTGTCACATGGAATGGACCCACTAGATTTGATGGGAAAGAAGGTTCCCTCTTAGATCCATGAGTAGATTGAGTAGCCTCAACCTCACCCTAGTCATTCTTTTCACACTCATGAGACTCTAATTTTGTTGGCAGGTCATGCTGAATGGGATCATCCTCAATCTCAATGATCATGCTAACTTTTGCTCCTGAGTTGGCTTTACACACTCCAATGCTCAGGGCTCCATTTTTCTCCACATAGATAACACATATTCTTTTTTTTCCTTTCATTCATCAATGATTGCTTGTGATAGTTCCTTCACCATCTCGTCTTTCTTCTCACCGAGATCATCCTTTGCACTAGGTTTGATGGGTGCCTTTGCATCTAAAGCCTTATATGTCTTAGTATGCCCCATGTTGCTGCCATAAACTATAGGATACCTAGGGATAGAAGGGGTTGTAATGATGAAGGGGGATTATTTTGCATTAGGAAGACCATCCTTGATTGATGATTTGGTTTCACAATGGCCAATGCCCAAAGTCTTCTCCTTCAGATTGTACTTTGGTTCATATAACTCAGCCAACTGCATGGCTTCCTTAAAGAGGACCGGGGGCCTTTGAGTTGCCACATTTGAGGTAATATTAAGATGTAGTCCATGGATAAATTTGAGCATACTACTTCTATCGAGCTTCTATCATTAATGCCATGGATGAATAGAGCAAGTTTCCAAAACTATTTGGCATAATTTTTAACCGATCCTTGCTGAGTCAAATCACACCATTTCCAAATATACCTAAAGGAGAGATAAAAGTTTGAAACATCTCTCTTTTGAATCCCTCCCAAGTATCAATCACCACACCATCTTATTGCAAATTCCTCCACCATGTCTGGGCATAATCATCAAGATGAAGCATAGCAAATCTTATGTTACCTTGATCCCCTTTAGGATATAATAAGAAATAGTCTTCCAATTTACTGATCCATTCTTCCAATTCACTGGGTGAACCTGTCTCTCCTTTGAACTTGGTAAAGGTAACCTTATTCTTAACATCACTGCTCTGTACTAATCCCCCTTTGGTTTCAAAGGGTCTCACAGTTTGCACATATTGCTGGAATGTGAGAACTGACTTGAGGTCAGCAGGGAGAATCTTGTGTTCATTAAATCGATGGTATACAGATTTAGTTTGAAGGCTTGGACTTTTCTAAGCTGTCCCTTATGGAAGGTCCTTTGCTTTGGATGCAACCCCATCATAGCTATGGTAATCTCTTCTATCTGATGCCATAAACCCTTTTGCCTTGGTCACATGCTAAAATTATTCGTTAGAATCAGGACTTGTTTCAAGGGTAGCCTCCAGGTCTCTTTCACTTTGGAATTTGGCTCCTTTTGAGTTGGTCAAACCTCGTATTCATAATTGAAGGTAAATTTTGCAATCTCTGGTCCAGCCTATGGTTGTTCATCCCAATTTCATTAGTCAAGATTTTGAAGATTTGTAGCATATAGGGGCCATACATCTTTCTATAACATGCTCCTAACTGAGAGACATTTGCACACGAGGAGAGGTTTCCAAGATCCTCTGTGTATTATCATGAGCATCATTGCAACTAGCTCCTTCACCCTGATCACCATCAATGTGGCCAATGTCAAGAATGGCCATTCCTTTTGATCTAATATCATCACCCACAGCTTCAGTATCACTGTTAGGACCAACATCACCCATAGGATGGTTCTTGCCTTGACTTCTAGTCCTCTTGTTAGGCACTTTAATATCCCAAACCACTAAAAATTATTGAAAAGTGTCAATGCCACTGTGTAGTATATAGATACACTATTTTGGGTGTTGTTATGGATAAATTTGTCCAAGGAAAAAGGCATAAATATGTGTGTGTGTTTGTATGTGTGGCAATAGTATAATAAAATATGGTGTGTATAGGGCCCAAGGTTGAGGTGGTAGGGCATGACCATGTGCCACCCTTCCATGTAAGAGGACCCATAAGGTGTGTTGTACATAATCCATGGTAGTAATATTATAAAATGTAAGGTGGCATGGTTCCTCCATGTGCCACCCCTCCACCTAGGCAGTCCCATGCCTACATTTAGTGAGATATGGCCTAAAGTCCATGAGAGAAGTAATATAAAATAGGTGGAGATGGATATCATATTGGATTATTCCCTCCATGTAGGATAGGCCCATGTGGGGGGGGTATAGATAGTCCAAGGATGCAAGTTAAATAATGGGGAAAATAGGATGAGGTGGCAAGATTTCTTGTGCCAATGTCCTCCTAGAGATTTGAACGTATTATAAAATTGGGAAGAGGCCAAGGGAGTATCATAGACTTGAGATATGGGGCTTGATTTATGTGGAAAAATGAGGCAAAGGGTTGTCACACACAATTGAGAGTGTGTAACCGCCTAGCCCACATGGGAGAATTTTCCAAAGACACCATGCATGTGGGAGGATGCATTTATTGGGAGAGACCCCCTCTCTTGGCTATAAAAGGAGGGGGCTATTCCTTGATGGGACACGCTCATTCTTGTAAAGCCACCTAGCTAGTACTTTGATTTCCCCTTCCTTTCCTTTCAAATAAAGCATGGCCCTCTTCCCTTGATATCTCCATCTTTACATTCCTCCTCCCATCATGTACATGCTTCTCTTCCCCCTCTCCCTTTCCCCTTATGCCATAGTCTCCCTCCTCATTCCCTCCCCTTCCAATCCCTTCTCCCCACCCATGACAACATTTCGCCCTCACGTTCTCCTTTCCTCTATGGCCCTTCAGCGTCACCATGCTTAGTGTCTAGCCTCTTGTCCTGATTTCTTTTCTAGGTAATAGAACTGGTGTGGCTACATGGCTAGTGGCATAAAACTCGTTTCTCCTACGATTGGGTGTGATTCTACGACACTTTCCATCTATGGTTCTCAGCTTCTGTGCCTCTAATCCGCTTCTCGTCACAGTTTTTGTGCATCTACACATCCCTGCTTCTACGCCTCTAGTACACTTGTAGTTCCAATGCATCTTCTAGTTGGTGAATCTTCTGGTTGTATTGGTCGCATCTGCAAAAATGTAACATCTATGCTTCCTTTAGGGTCCTGTGCATGCATTCACATGTCTCCTGGGTGCACCTGCACATCCCTTTATTGCGATTGGTGCATTTGCATGCATGTCGCACATCTTCTGGCCGTAGACAAGTCGTGTCTTCTGGTCACGATAGATTTTTTAAGCTTCTACAAAAGTGTAACAGATCCTCACATCGCACCCCTATCCTCTTTTCTTCTTCTCTTTCTCTTCTCCTCTCCTCTCCTTTTATTAAGGAGTGGGAATTGAACCCAAGACCTCCCCATTCACAAAAGAAAGACTTATCAATGGGCCAGCAAGTAGGAAGTGATGAAAATGTAATAATTTTTGCTTATATATTGAAATCTCGGGAATTGTAATTCTTTAACCATGGGTAGCTTCCTCTTGCTATAAAAAGCAAAAGTATTTCACTTCATGTGCTCTATTCACATCTCCTATTAGATCACTGATTTGAAACTTTTCCAAGTTCACTCCTTGGACACACGCCACATGAGTAGGGTGGATATTTATCTTGACGAGTTCAAGGATTTGGTGCTTGGTCCTCTGATCATTACAGCTACCAATTGGCGAGATCTCTTTTTTGATCTTCATGTCGACCTTCAACGGCTGATTGTCCAGTGCATTGTTCAAGGAGACGATGGGTGAAATGATACACCGTGGTTGACTCAAGGTGAAGAACTGGTGATACACTGGGAGGACATTGATTTCACTTCCAATCATTGTGCAGTGATCGAGCTACCTTCATGGCAAATGAGTATGTACCTTCATGGCAAATGAGGTAGAGTATTTAGGACACATTGTGGGCAGCGATGGAATTAAGGAAGGATCCCAACAAAGTGAAATGCATTGTGGAATGGACTCAACCAACAAATGTGATGCAATTGAGGGGTTTTCTTAGCCTTGCCTCCTTTATAGGAGATTAATTAGGCACTTTGCCATAGTAATACCATATCTACTCAGTTGACACAAAATTTGGGGAGTCTTTGAGTAGCAATGTTCATTCACAGATATGATCCCATACCATTTACTCTTTTCATTGTTTTCCATTTGTGTTACAGTGACCCTTCAAAATTTGCAACAAACTCTTTTTGAGTGGGGAAGACTGTAACAAATTGATATTTCAGTAGCCTTTTTATTAGCGTTGTACTTTGTACTTTAGGCTCTAGATTGATGCCATGTGCTAGTGTGGGTTTACCATCCCATAAACAAAGTTGTAATTTGGCTTGCCCTAGTTCCTATAAGAGGCATGCTCCCCCCTCCCCCCCCCCAATTCGTACTATTATGGATAAATTTTTCTAAGGAAAAAGGCATAAATATGTGTGTGTGTTTGTATGTGTGGCAATAGTATAATAAAATATGGTGTGCATAGGGCCCAGGGTTGAGGTGGCAAGGCATGACCATGTGCCACCATTCCATGTAAGAGGACCCATAAGGTGTGTTGTACATAATCCATGGTAGTAATAATATAAAATGATAAGGTGGCATGGGTCCGTTAAATAATGGGAAAGTAGGATGAGGTGGTAAGATTCCTTGTGCCAACCCTCCACTTGTACTCCTAGATGTTTGAACGTATTATAAAATTGGGAAGAGACCAAGGGAGTATCTTAGACTTGGGATATGGGGGTTGATGTATGTGGAAAAATGAGGCAAAGGGTTGTCGCACACAATTGAGAGTGCATAACCGCCTAGCCCACATGGGATACTCTTCCACACACACCATGCATGTGGGAGGATGCATTTATTAGGAGAGACCCCCTCTCTTGGCTATAAAAGGAGGGGGCTATTCCTTGATGGAACACGCTCATTCTTGTAAAGCCACCTAGCTAGTACTTTGATTTTTCCCTTCCCTTCCTTTCAAATAAAGCATGGCCCTCTTCCCTTGATGTCTCCATCTTTACATTCCTCCTCCCATCATGTACATGCTTCTCTTTCCCCTCTCCCTTTCCCCTTGTGCCATAGTCTCCCTCTTCATTCCCTCCCCTTCTAATCCCTTTTCCCCAGCCATGATAATGTTTCGCCCTCACGTTCTCCTTTCCTCTGTGGCCTTTGAGCATCACCATGCTTAGTGTCTAGCCTCTTGTCTTAATTTATTTTCTAGGTAACAGAACTGGTGTGGCTGCTGGGATTGGAAATCTCCATGGCTAGTGGTGTAAAATTCATTTCTCCTACGACTGGGTGTGATTCTGTGACACCTTCCATCTACGGTTCTCAGCTTCTGTGCCTCCAATCTACTTTTGGTCGCAATTTTTACTCATCCCTGCTTCTGCTCCTCTAGTCTGCCTGCACTTCTGGTACATCTGCTGGTTGGCGAATCTTCTGGTTGTACCGGTTGCATCTACAAAACTGTAACATTTGCACTTCCTCTGGGATCCTGTGCATGCATTCGCACGTCTCCTGGCTGCACCCACACATCTCTTTGTCACGATTGGTGCATTCGCATGCATGTCGCACATCTTCTGGCCATGGACAGATCATGTCTTCTGGTCGTGATAGATTTTCTGAGCTTCTACAAAACTGTAACAGATCCTCACATTGCGCCCCTCTCCTCTATCTCTATCTTCTTCTTCTCTTTCTCTTTCTCTTTTTTCTCCTTTTATTAAGGAGTGGGAATTGAACCCAAGACCTCCCCATTCACAAAAGAAAGACTTATCAATGGGCCAGCAAATAGGAAGTGATGAAAATGTAATGATTTTGCTTATATATTGAAATCTTGGGAACTGTAACTCTCTAACCATGGGGAGTTTCCTCTTGCTGTAAAAAGCAAAAGTATTTCATTTCATGTGCTCTAATCACATCTCCTACTAGATTGTTGATTCGGAACTTTTTCAAGTTCACCCCTTGGACACACGCCACACGAGGAGGGTGGATATTTATGTCATTTCTCGACGAGTTCAAGGATTTGGTCCTTGGTCCTCTGCTAATTATGGCTACCAATTGGCGAGATCTCTTTCTTGATCTTCATGTTGACCTTCAACGGGTGATTGTCCAATGCATTGCTCAAGGAGACGATGGGTGGAATGATACACCATGGTTGATTCAAGGTGAAGAACTAGTGATATACTGAGAGGACTTTGATTTCACTTCTACTCATTGTGTGGTGATCGACCTACTTGCTGCATCAGAGGTAATTAAAAGGGTGACATTCTTCGAAGGGTGGGATGCTCCCCAAGCTTGGGGGGAGATTTGGCGCATCTGCTTATTAATTCTAGTAGATAAGCTTGTCTTGAATGATCTCTTCTCGATCTTGCTACAAAGGTTTCTACAGCTTGGCTATGGTTGGTAATGTTTCGACCAAGGAATCTCTTTGTACCTAATCAACCCTTTGTGCCTCATTTTGAGCTTCAAGTTGTAGTTCTTTTTGGTCTAAAGATAAACTATCAACAAAGGATTGCAAGTTTATTTGGTGCTGAACATCTTGCTCAAGTGTTGAATTCTCCCCACACTCTCCTTCTAGCTATCTTGGATTACCAAGAAACTTGGGATGTTCGGATTTTGGTCTTGGTGTGATGATATCTTGGCTACTTCAATTTGACGAAGCATACAAACCTTCGACCAAGGCTGTTGGTGTGGGTGTGAAGGTCACTTCACCGGGGGGTGAGGTGTATTGTTATAGCAAGTCTGCACCTCCAAGTACTTGCAACCAAGATGGGTACTCGGCACTCATTTTTGGGCTACAAAAGGCGCAAGAACATTGCATCAAGCAACTTGAGGTGCAAGGAGATTCTCAACTTGAGTGTGAACAAGTTAGTGGAAGGTGGAAGGTGTGGAGCAAAGGCTTGGTTCCACGACATCAACAAGCATTGGAACTATGCCAACAATTTGAAGAGGTAAAAATTCAGCATATCCCTCGAGCTCAATATATAGTTGCTGATTTCTTGGCACATGAAGCTTGTACTCCAATCATGCATGACGTGAGTGGAAGCACCATCCCAACAAAGCCACAAGCCACGAAGGAGGGTGATCATTTATAAGGAATGCAACGGTTGTGGTCATCACGAAACTAAGTGTTGGGCATATTTGATACAAGTGTACCGACTTCAGAAGATCATCAGAAAGGTCCTCAATGACATTGTTCAAAAGAAGGATGCCAGTCTGCACACCCCTTGAAGAAATAGCATGGTGATTACAAGAACTGGAAGAAGCTGAAGGTGATGTGCAAGCTCTGCAACTGTTGACATTTGTCATGGCATTCTTGTTTGCCTTGATGAACAACCTCATGCAACACCGTGTCTCTAATGCTTGCTTATAAAGATGGATGCAATATCATGAGGGTTGGTCCTTTTAAGATTGTCTATGAGCTATTCTATGCCGAAGATTCTTCCCGTGTAGTATTTCACAATACACCAGTCACACCCTACCTTGCCTATGTGTGCTTTGTGGATGTATCTTTACCTGATTTTTAGTTCAAGATATCTCTTTCCATTGTTTGCCCATAGATAAGCCTCATTTTGTCTCTCTCTTTTCCATTTTCCAAGCATGGCTGACATTCTTGTGTTCTGTGGATGGGTTGAAGAAAATCCAAATGAGTATCTTGTGGCCTTCAAGTGCCATTGTGTTTCTCTCAACTTTCTTACTGAAGATAGATGGCTATTGGTTCTTCCCACATTTTTAGAGGGTTTGGCTCAAGTGTGGTATGAGAAGCAGGCCGATGACATTTGCCAAAGCTGGCCAAGGTTAACAGTAGCGATGATTGAGTATTTTGGCAAAGAAGAGGAGCCAGAGAATGTGTACCTGCAGCTGGCAAACTTAAAGCAGTCAGAAGGTGAGATGGCACGTCGATATGTGGATCGAGCAGCCATGCTCTTGGACCGTTTAATTGCCACACAGGAGGACAATGCTAGATTTTGAGCTAGAATGACTCAACATGTGTTGGGCTACCTTGTAGCAAGAGCAAGTGACGAATTCCGCCTCAAGCTTAAATGGTGCTAGCTCATGAAATTGCTCAAAAGTTTGATAAAGTTCAGTCTGACCCCGCTTCAAAGAAGATGATTGTCCCTCTACAAACCCCGCTTGAATCTATGCTTTCCCTAGACCTCACTCCAAGTGAGAAATATGAGTTCCTAGAAATGTTCAAAGACTTCCCTGTCCTCTTTGCAACTAGCTACCGCCACCTTCGCCATGTGACTGCCATAGAGCGCAAGATAGAGCTGAAGCCTGATTTGAAGCCTGTGACTTAGAAGTATTGGAGATTAGGGCCCCTACAGACCGATGCTTTGTGCTCAGAGTTGTAGAAACTTTTAGAAGCTAGGTTTATTGTTCCAACTCACAATACTAAATGGGTTTCACTAGTGGTAGTCACCCCAATGAAAAACAACAAGTGGCAGGTCTACATCGACTATAAGAAACTCAATGCAGCCACAAAGAGGGACCATCATCGTCTTCCCTTTCAAGACCTCATTATTGAGAAGGTAGTGGTCATGAGATGTATACTTTCTGTGATGGTTACTCCGGGTTTTATTAAATCAGAATTGCCAAAGAAGATGTGCTTAAAACCACATTTGCCACACCCTAGGGGACATTTGCATTCAAAGTAATGCCATTTGGTCTCACCAATACTGTTGCTACCTTTCAAAGATTTATGCAGATGGTGTTTGCTCCTTATTTGAGGGATTTCTTGGAGGTGTTTTTAGATGATTTTTGTATATGCTTGTCATGTAAGGAGCACGTCATGAAGGTTAGGTTGGCCTTCCAAAGGGTCAATGATCTGAATAACAGTCTCAACCCTGAGAAATGCACCATTGGAGCCACTCAAGGGAGGTTATTGGAACATATTGTCTCATCTGAGGGTGTCAAGCCTGACCTCGAGAAGGTAGAAGCTATCCTCAAGTCTCCCCGCCAACAACCACACATTAGGTATGCTCATTTGTCAATCTAGCAAGATACTATAGCCGCTTCATTGATCAATACGCTGCTTTGACACGACCCATGACTATGCTATTGAAAGATGGGGTTGATTTCTCTTGGAATGAGGATTGCGATCATGGGTTTGCACAAATCAAGAATGCTCTGGCTTCAGAACCCATTCTATGCAATCCAGATTGGTCAAAGACTTTCTATATCAATCCTGGGTTTGGTGAGCACACTCTAGTAGGTATTTTTCTCCAGCAAGGGGAGGATCAGTTCATGTATCCCGTTTGATTTGCTTCTCGACAATTGCTCGACACCAAATGACACTGCTCAGAGGCTGACAAGAATGCCTTGTCTTTACTGTTTTGCATTGAGAAATTTAAGCATTATGTGGCTGGAAAGTCCTTCATTATACACACTAGCACTGGTCTTGCAAAGTAGGTTCTTCAATCACCAAATCCCATGGGCCGATTGGCCAAATGGTTGGCAGTTTTACAAGAATATGATTTTTCTTTCAAAATTGTAAAAGGGGGTTGTTCCAACTTGAAGAATGCTTTGATTGATTTAGAGGAGTGCCTGATGTAACCCTTGTAGTAGCCATAGAAGTTGGGGATCCATGGTATGGAGGTATCTATAGGTTTCTGATTGCTTTCTCCTTTCCTCTAGAAAGTACTAGCTATGAGAGAAAGAAGATCCGCAAAGATAGGAGGCGCTACACCCTCTTTGATGGGGTGTTGTACCATCAAGGCATGGATGGGGTACTAAGACGGGCCATTGATACAAATGAAGTACATAAGGTATTGAAACATTATCATGATGGATTTTGTGGAGGCCACTATGCCAGTGACTATATAGCTAAGAAGATTTTACATGCTAGGTACTATTGGCCGACCTTGTTCAAGGATGTCACTATGCATTGCAAAACTTGTGAACCATGCCAATTCTTTGGTAGGAAGGATTTGCGTCTTGGGCAGCATCACCCAGTGATGTCCATCCATCCATTTTAGAAGTGGGGAATAGATTTTGTCGGGCCCCTGCCCATGACTACCCGCAAAAAGAAGTATCTTTTGGTAGCCACTCAGTATGTCACTAAGTGGGCTGAAGCTATCACCCTCCCCGCAGCAAATTGTAAGGCAGTATCAAATTTCATATTTGAACGTATCTGCATAAGGTTTGGGACACCCATGGAAATAGTATCTGACAATGGGAGTCCATCCTTAAATGAAGCAGTGGAGTTAATCATGGATCGCACAGGTATTGATCATCGCACTTCTAGCATCTATTATCTAGCATCTATGGGTCAAACGGAGTGGACCAATGGCCTCCTTTGTAAAACCATGGGAAAATGGCTATAGGAAACAAGAACCAATGGGATCAAAAGGTCACAGAAGCCATATGGGCTTACAACATCACTCATAAAATGTCTATAAGTCACACTCCTTTTGAGTTGGTGTATAATACTGAGGCCGTTTTACCTTAGAGATAGAGATTCTGGCTTTGAGATTGGCACAAGAATAGAGGATGACAGAAGATGAACATGTAGAGGCCCAGTTAGTGCAACTTGAGAAGCTAGATGAAACCTGATGCCTTGCCCTACATCAAATAGAGATTCAAAAGAATCAACAAAAGGCCCGCTTGGATGCTAAGATTCGCAAGGGGTGGGAAAGACACTTTGTTAAGCGGAATGTTGTGCTATGATTTGATAACAGATTGGACCACCAAATGGATAAGAAGTTCCTTCCATTGTGCACCGGTCCATACAAAGTCATCAAGGAACGTAGCAATGGGTCTGTACAAGTTCGAGAGCTGCATGAGCCATATGGCAAGAAGGTGATCAACAAGTGTTACCTCAAGCCCTTTTTTGTGCATGATGGGGACCCAGGCATGGAAATGCTATGCATTCCCTACTTGGGCGGAGGAACTGTTATGGATAAATTTGTGTAAGGAAAAAGGCATAAATATGTGTGTGTGTTTGTATGTGTGGCAATAGTATAATAAAATATGATGTGCATAGGGCCCAAGGTTGAGGTGGCATGGCATGACCATGTGCCACCCTTCCACGTAAGAGGACCCATAAGGTGTGTTGTACATAATCCATGGTAGTAATGTTATAAAATGGAAGGTGGCATGGTTCCTCCATGTGCCACCCCTCCACCTAGGTGGTCCCATGCCTACATTTAGTGAGATATGGCCTAAAGTCCATGAGAGAAGTAATATAAAATAGGTGGAGATGGATATTATATTGGATTATTCCCTCCATGTAGGATAGGTCCATGTGGGGGGGGTATAGATAGTCCAAGGATGCAAGTTAAATAATGGGGAAAATAGGATGAGGTGGAAAGATTCCTTGTGCCAACCCTCCACTTGTCCTCCTAGAGGTTTGAATGTATTATAAAATTGGGAAGAGACCAAGGGAGTATCATAGACTTGAGATATGGGGCTTGATTTATGTCAAAAAATGAGGCAAAGGGTTATCGCACACAACTGAGAGTGCGTAACTACCTAGCCCACATGGGAGACTTTTCCACATACACCATGCATGTGGGAGGATGCATTTATTGGGAGAGACCCCCTCTCTTGGCTATAAAAGGAGGGGGCTATTCCTTGATGGGACATGCTCATTCTTGTAAAGCCACCTAGCTAGTACTTTGATTTCCCCTTCCCTTCCTTTCAAATAAAGCATGGCCCTCTTCCCTTGATGTCTCCATCTTTACATTCCTCCTCCCATCATGTACATGCTTCTCTTTCCCCTCTCCCTTTTCCCTTGTGCCATAGTCTCCCTCTTCATTCCCTCCTCTTCTAATCCCTTTTCCCCACCCATGACAACATTTTGCCCTCATGTTCTCCTTTCCTCTATGGCCCTTGAGCATCGCCATGCTTAGTGTCTAGCCTCTTGTCCTGATTTCTTTTCTAGGTAATAGTGTCAAATAGCAGTATGCAAAATATAATGCCAAATTTAATGCCAACACTAGCAGTAGATTCATTGCTTACGTGACATATTTATGGTTTGCCCTGATTATGAGTTTTGTGGCTCAATCACCAATGATTGCTACAATTTAGGGATAGCTAGAGTAGAATAGAGTAGAATACCTAGATAAAATTAAAAATTCCCAAATTAGATGATTTGTAAGCACAGAAAACGTTAGATTGTAGTACTGAAACAAATTTCAAGGCAATTTCAAGAGTACATGAACTCTGATCAATGTGAAACTTGGTATAGGAATGTAATTAGCTAGGGCAACTCCATATATGTAGGAAAAACATGAAAGCCCCAAAATTTAGGGAAACTATAATTGCTGATGTTCAGAAGAGCTTCTACTAGAACTAATTTGAGGTGGAAATTAGGGCAAATGACCTCGGATCCCAATGAAACTTGGTATAGGTTTTGGAGTAGTTGGGGCAAAATCACATATGCAGCAAAATATAGAGTTGGTACAGAAAGCCCTACTTCATTGCAGAATCAATAGAACTAGGAGCACTCATAAAACCTAACTAATGCTGACTCATACAAAAAAATTTCCAAAATTTTCTTAAAGGCTTTTGATCTGCTAATCAAACTAAGCACAATGATGTAAGAATCATGCTGATCCAACCACTTTGGAATTTAATGTAGTCTAGGGCTACCACGTGTATATCTGTAGATCTAGACACCTGGCCGCGACACTTCTTTTTAGGTAGATAGGCCCATGGCTCAAGATGATGTGCTCTGATTTTCAAGGCAAACTGATATGATTTTCCCCACAAAATTCCCAAAACAGCACTCTGATACCACTATAACAAAGGTGCTACTAACTAGAGATATTTCTTAGCCTATTTCACTTAGATGATAGCTCTAGACTAGCCTAATCACCTTTAGAATATCTTGGGATGGGAAATAGGCTACATCCTTCCCTTAGAATCAGAAATACACTTGTTGGAATGTACATTGTAGAAAGTACAATGCTAAAGGGAAGCATAGAAATACCTTTTAGAATTAAGAAAGAGAGGTTGAGAGAGTAAGTTAGGGACTAGACTTACAACAGGTCCTATGATGAGGGGTTGCACAAGGACAGAAAATTGTAAATTCCATCTTAGAATTCAGCTTAAGCTTAGAAGCCCTGACATAATTCCATTTTGGCATTATAATAGTATGGAAATCAAGCTTAGTACAAATGGGGGGGGGGCACGCCTCTTATAGGAACTAGGGAAGACTAAAATACAACTTTATTTATGGGATGGTAACCCCATACTACCACATGGTATCAATCTAGAGCCTAAAGTACAAAGTACAAGGCTAATAAAAAGGCTGCTAAAATACAACTTTTGTTGCACATCATTTCTTCATTTTTGAGATGTCAACTAGTTAGCTCCCTCTTATTTCTCTCTTCTCTATAGGATCCACAATCCATTGTTTCCCTTTACACTAGATGTGATGTAGCAATTGTTTTCCCCTCAATGGTTTTTGTTAAGAAGACCATCACTTTTCAAATGTCATCTGGCTAGCTCCCTCTTATCTTAGATGGATTGTTTGTGGCGAGGTTGTGGGAGTGATGAATGCATTCAGCCCAAGGTCTTCCAACCAAATGGATCATGAAAGTACTAGCTAAGCCCAAGACCCGACCTCGTAGTTGTGCCAACATTTATGAATACAAGCTATTTTTTCCACTGTTCTCTCTCTCTCTCTCTCTCTCTCTTCTACTATATATTCATTCCCATGTCCCATACATGCATACAGCAATCCAAGAATAGGACGTTAGGCAAGCCAATCCAAGTATAGGACCTTAGGCAAGTATATTCATTTCCCTCCTATTCCAAGCATGATAGGACGTTAGGCAAGCCAAGCAATGCAAGAGAGGGCATCTTAGTAGCACATGCAATGTGTCGAGCAGCGAAGTTTTGGTCAACCAAGGGGTAAGTGAAAATTACCATCAACATTGGATGAGTAGAGTGAAGGTGACTCTAACCAACCTAGGTCTTCAGAGATGCACAAAAATTCACATGGGCTAGTTCCATCTCATACAATTTTTATTTGGCTCTCAAGTCAGCCTACAACTAATTACAAGTACTTTCCATGGTAGTGCCATTAAAAAAAATCATTTAGCACACATACTTCCTAGAAAGCACAGGATTTAAAGAGATCTTTTGCTTTGAAGTAGCACATTGTGCAATCAAGCACCAACAAATTACAAGTACATGAAATAGTGATGTACTCATGCTATAAGTGTATGTAGTGCTATAAATCAAAAACCATTCAACACACATACTTCAAGCAGTGTAACGTGTTAGAAAGCACAATAGTCAAAGAAAGCTTGTGGTTTGAAGTACTATAGTCAAAGTAAGCTTATGCTTTAAAGAATTGTATTGTACTACGAAGCACCAGTGGATTACAAGTACATGTCATAGTCATGTAGCCATGCTATAAACACATGCAGTGCTATAAATTAGAAACCATTCGGCACAAATACTTGAACTAGTGTATTGTGCTAGTAAGCATAGTAGTCAAAGAAAGCTTGGGCTTTGAAGCCATGTATTGTGATGCTAAGAAGTATTGTTAACTTGAAGGCACATGGGATGCTACTCATGGATCAAAATTTGCATTGTGCTATGCTAAAAATATAGAATTGCATTGAAGGAAAAAACATATACCAATGTTACTTATTACAAAATAATATGCTATAAAGACAAACTATAGTGTATTTTGAGCTATAAATCCCAAGCATAGTATAAACCACATGAGCATACCAGAATGGTTTGAAACATAAAGTTCAATGTACCTTGGCATCATCCACCTTCTTATAAAGTCTTGCCGTGTCAATGGGAGATAAAGTGAATCAACCTTTGACATAAGGTCATCAATAGTAGCTGCACTTAACTTTCATAGTTGTAGGATGGCTATTTGTATTTGAGATATTTCTAATTCTTTCTATGACAAGTCTTCCCTAGTGATGTAGTTCTTAGACTACCTCATTAATTATTAGACTATAGGGCCTACATGTCACATCAATCCTCTTGCTCGACTACCTTTCTCTAGCATTAGCATCACCTCATTAAGAATCTGCATGTCCTTCTTTCTAGTACTAGGAACACATTGATATTTCTCCCCAATCTTGGCTCCAAGTTCCTTTCTTTCTCTTCCCACCTATCCATCTTTGCTTCCAAGTCATTGTGCTTCTTTGCCTAATCCACAGCTTCCTCTATAAAATGATCCCAACCAATTTGTGCTAGGTTACTCTTTGGTATCTCTAATGCAAATTATTTTGCAAAATATGGCCCAATCATGTTGTTTTGGGAGCCTCTTGGTAGACACTCCAATGAAGCAATAGCATGTTCTCCAAAAACTATGGCTTAATGTCTTGTTACTTCACCCTCTCGCTAGGAAGGGGCTTGGGACACTTGAAAATGTGCTTCCAATCTTGATCATATTTTTTCTTGGTATCATAAATTGATCAGATTCTCCCCTTTAATGCTCAACCCATGAAGTGGACGTAATATGAGTGGCCTGGCCATGCTACACCATCAGTTTGTGTAGTAACAATTGTGAATACAACACTAGAAGAACTTGGTGAAAGTACAGATTGAGGAAATGGATATGGAACTAGAAGAGGGGAAAGTTTCCATGTACTAGAAATACGGAGAAGAGTTGATTCTTAATGTGAAATGGCTTATGAAGCCCAGATGCATAGAACCTCACGTGTCAAAGAGGATTATCATGAAGGTTGAATCTCGAAACTAGGAGAACCCAAACCCAATGAAAGTTAGCATCTATGACATGGCAAAAATTTTGGAGGATTTGGTGGCTCTATTGAAATGATACCATGGCATTTTTCCATGGGAGTACATGGATATGAGAGGCGTCGATCCAAGTGTGTGGTGTGTGCACTAGATCAACTTGAAAAAATACACTAAACTAGAAATTCAACAGCATTACCACACAAACCCGAATTATGCTAAGCAAGTAAAAAAGGAAATTGATAAAGTCTTAAACGTGGGGTTTTTTACCCAACTGATCGAGTAACATGACTATTCCCTATTGTCATTATTCCAAAAAATAATAGTAACCTAAGGATTTGTGTTAACTACCATAAGCTCAATATGGAGATAGTCACAAAATTGTTTCTTCTTCCATTTTGTGACACATTGTTAGATTATGTTGTGGGTCATGGAATGTACAATTTCCTTGATGGGTTGAATAGCTACAATCAGATATAGATGGCAGAAGAAGATCAAATAAAACAAAATTTGTAGTAGAATGGGGATTTATTCCAGTAATGTGATGACTTTTGGATTGAATAATGCACTGCCTACTTTCCAGTCATGGATTGAGTAGGTATTTGCACCATACCTCACTAGCTTCATGCGGGTGTTCTTGGGACGATTTCAATGTTTTTGGGAAAAAGAGTGAGCATCTACAACAATTACAATTGTGCTTTGATGAGTGTCTAATGGTCAATTGTGCATTTGCTACGAAAGTGATAGTTTGTTTGGGGAATATCATTTCAATAGAAGGAATGGCTATTGATCCCCCTAAAGTTGAAGCTGTGCAAAATGTTAAAGTTCCATGGAATCTCAAGGAGTTGCAAAGATGTGGGCCAAGTGAAGTGGAACAATTGGTTCCTTCAACATTTGTCATACATCTCCCAACCACTCACCCAGTTGCTGACAAAGAAGGACATCTTGTTTGCCTGGGGGCAAGAGCAACAACCAACGTTCCACTTGCTCAAGAAAATACTTGTGGTTTCCCTAGTTTTGCAACCATTAGCATTCCAAATGATTGGCCGGCTGTAGCTTGATTTGTAATAGAGTCAATTTGGGGCATGTACTAGTATGACTACATGACACAAGTCTTGATGGATGGGATGATTCTAGAGGACATGCCGTTGGATCAAAGAAATAAGATTATAGTAAAAATAAAGCCATATATTGTAATTGCAACAATATTATACTGATGTGGTGTTGATCAAGTGCTGCAATGACGATGTGCACTAGATCATGAACAAAAGGTTGTGCTAACAGAGGCCCATTAGGGTGCATCTGGGTGTGATTTTTCAGGAGACATTATGGCAAATAAAAATTTTCAAGCTAGATTATGGTGGCCCACAATGACCAAAGATGCGCATTCATGATTTTGCTAAATAGTGCTAGTATTGTCATCGAGCTAGTCAACTAGTAAATGTTGCCTAGATGCCAATAAATTTGATTCTCTCATTAGAGCTATTTCAAAATTGGCACTTAGATTTCATGGGTCTGTTTAGACCCACATCTTGATACATAGGTAACAAGTATGTGGTGATGGCCACAGATTACTATACCAAGTGGGTTGAGATGCAAGCCTTACAAGACAATTCCATAGCAAGTATAGCAAAGTTTATGTACAAGAATGTCATTATGCATTTTGGATGTCCCATAAAATCGATTTCTAATCAGGGAACACATTTCCTCAACAAAATAGTCAAGCAATTGACAAATGTTCATATGGTGATCGACAAGATGGTCATGATATATCATTCATAAGGAAATGGGCAAGCTAAAAGTAGTAACAAAATCATGAAGGAAATCATGAAGGTGATAGTGTTAAGGATTGGGATACGAAATTGGACTTGTCCCTATGGGCATATATAGCTACGTTTGAAGTCACCATCAGAATGACCCCATTTCGCATGGTATGCGGGCTAGAGGCCATATTGCCAATGGAATTTATCTCATCTATTTTATGGATTGTAGCAGAAAAGATGAGCTCAGAGGAGTCTATTGAATTTTGGCAAGATCAATTGCTTTGGTTGGAGGAAGACCCGATTCAAAGCCAATACACCACGCAAGTGATCTAGGAACATAAAAGAGCATTGTTGAACCAAAATATTAAATTTAAGATCTTTAAGAAGGGTCATTTACTCCTAGTAAAGTTGGGGCGATTTAGAGGCAAACTAAAGCTTAGGTATCAGCAGGGGTTGTGCTGCATTATGGAAAATTTGAAGCAGGGAACATTTTGAATTGTTGATTGTATCGTAATGTGTCTATGGCACTAGTGAATGGTCTTTAGATGAAGCTGTTTATTGGACTAAGAGAGCTAGTGAATCCATTAGATGATCCAAAGTCAAAGTTTATGGTCGGCGGGGATGTATCCAGAATAAATATGATGATGGCAACTACCTGTATTCATACGACTGTGATGGTTCACACATGTGGGATGCCTTGATGAGACGACGTTTTGAGCTGCACATGTCCAAATCATGGATTAATTTTACAAACATGCCTATCCTTGAGCTGAGTAAGCTTGTGGGATGGGTCATTTCTATCATTTCTTTGCTTACCACATTCCACATAGCAAAGCCTTTTGGAAATCAAGAAATGGGAGATACAGCGAGTGCAACCTCAACGATTAAAAAGCAATCTAACTCCCATAAAATCTTAGACAACATGGGCAAGAGGAAAGTTTCATTTGTGGCACCACACAATCTACATTCCAAAGTGTAGAAGTTGGTTGATTTGGAAGACTATGCAGTGGAGTCAGCTTTATAGTAGTGGGCAAAGCATGTAACTCAATATGCAAGAGTTGATATGTCTCCTTTTATTGATTTTAAGTTCTATTAGATGGGCATGAGACTCAAAATCAAGCATGGCTTTGGAAACCCAACCTAAAAGCCTACAATAGCCGTGACTAGTGGAGATGGCAGGTCAATTTAAAAGAAGATGAGTAGCGTGCAACTTGCAATAGTTAAGGGTGTTGAGAGTTGTGGTGCCATGAGCACTTGTAGAGCAAAGGTATGAGCAAAGGGTAAGCTGCCACATGGCATGGAGGAGATATCCCACATGTGAGCAAGCAAAATGGATGTAAGTACCCTCACCTATAAAAGGGAGGTTCATTTGAAGTAATTCAATCAAGCACTTTGCACTATCTCAAGATTCTCTTTATGAGTCCAAGTTAATCTATCTTGGAACCTAATTGACTTGAGATACATGTCATGAGCACTCTCTTCATCATGCTTGCACTTAGGTTGCATCCTCCGTAGATTAGTGTTGTATTAGGATGTTGTCTTAGTGACTAGGAGAGTAGGATCCTCACTTTGTCATGGTATCAGAGCTTAGGTCTAGTTCTCCTAGATTAGTTGTAGATTGAGTTGAGTGTTCTCTTTTAGTGTTCATTCTTTCATTCTCCCGTTGAAAGAATTCCGTCCATGAGAGTTGAAGATTTCTGTTCAATTGTTTGTAAGAGTTCCATTGTGAAAAAGAGAGAGCTCTTGTGAGTCCACTCTTTGTGCTAAGAGTGAGAGATAGAGAGGTGTTCCAAGAGAGTTTGAGAGCATTTCTTTTGTTAAAGAGAGGTAAGAGATTTCAGTCTGAATGATAGCGCTCCTTCCACTCAAGCAAGGCAGCTTCAGCCTCTTGCCATACGAGACTGTAGCTAAGGACAAGGAGCTCACGGATCCCTTCATCAACCGATAGAAACAACCTCCTCTGCTCCCAAGTCTTCAAACGATGAGCGGATAGCCAGCAAATGCCTTCAATGCTCCAAACAAGCCTCTCTAGCCTCAACTCTACGCCGCCTTTAACAACGACCTTGATTAGCGACTCTACAACTCACGAATGGCGGCCTCTTTAGCATCCGACCACACAACAAAAGCAAAAGTAAGCTCCAGCAGCCACAACACAGACTCCTTCTGTGCATGAACGACTCACCAACGGAGGATCTTCATCAACAACCTCCTGCTATAAGCAAAGCAGCTGCCAGCCCGTCGCCATGTCCACAGCCGACTTCTCCGTCTGCCTCGTTCGTGCTTAAAAGGCCAAACGGGCCTCCAGCAACTAGCAGCTTCAATAACCTCCTCAAGCACGGGCGTCTCCAAGCTCACCAGCCATACGAGCTTCCCGCTAGCTTCTTGACTCTGCAACAACGGACGAGTTCTCTCCAAGCTACGAGATCTCCATCGAGCCCTGCAAGAGCTCTCAGCATCAGCGCCGCACGAACTGCAGCGACTCCAGCGAAGCCATCGTCGTCGCGCCTCTGCAAAGAAGCTGCAAATCTTCTCTTTCTCCAAGGTTCCCTTGATTGACATGTGGCAGGATAATAACTAACCTTGGTTAAGTTAATCTAACTATAGTGAACCTTGGTTGAGTTTCCAGTCACACTAGAGTTAGCTCACCCTTGGTCAAATGGGTAACTATGGTTAAAGTTAGGGCTAGTTAAGCCACATCAGCATGCACAGTCAGCAGTGCCTTCTAAGCACACAGCCTCTTGCTAAGCACAGTATGGAATTCAGCATGTGAATCCCTGTGCCACATCATCAAAGGCCCTCTTCTTCACAAAAGGTTCAACAAGCCATAACTTGCAATCCAGGAAGAATTTGCACACGCTCCAAAAAGGAAAAGTAATCGTCTTTTTAAGCTCTACGCACCTGTCAACTCAGATTTTCTGTATGCAATTAGACACTGCCAGATTTGAAAGTATCATCAAACTGGTAAGACCTTTGCAATGGCAATCCGCACTCCAACTGTTGAGAAGTTCACCGGGGATGGATTTCACACATGGTCTACACAAATGAGATATCTTCTAATGCACCAAAAGCTTTGGAAGATTGTAAAAGAAGATATACCCACTGCACAAAATGATGCTTGGAAGGAAAAAGATGAAGCAGCACTATCACTCATTGGATTGCACTTGGGTCCAAACATAATTCATCATATAGACTCTAAGGATCATGCCAAGGATGCATGGGATGAGTTGAACACAGTGTTTGGTGCAAAAGCCAAAAACCAAGAAATCCATCTTAAGATTGAATTCTATGGTATGCACATGGGCTTCAATGAATCCATGGCACAATTTGTCAACAAAATCAAAAGCATTATGACTCAACTAGAGGGCATAAATGCAAAAGTAGGAGAGAAAGATGCACTTGCAATTCTCCTTAAAAGCATGCCTGCAGAGTATAGTGCATTGACAACCACTTTGAAGAATTTGCCAGATCCAAAGTTTGAAGAATGTGTATCCTCTCTTCTCGAAAAAGAAAGAGAGTTAAAGGCATCGACATCGACATCAACATCGACATCAACATACAACAGCTATAATAAAGAACAAGCACTATTCAGTAAAACATCAGTGAAATGCTACCATTGCGAAAGGATGGGTCACTATCAAAGTGACTGCAGATTGAAGAACAAACCAAAGTGTCACCATTGCAAGAAGCTCGGACACAAGGAAGAAGATTGCAGATTGAAGAATCAACAAGTCAACTACGCGGAGTCATCATCAAGCCATGAGCCAAAAGGTGACATCAATGGAATGTATTGAAAAGCAAAAACCTTGCCAACCTTGCCTATGTTTTGTAATCAAACCTGACCACCTGAGAGTAGCTATGAAAGCACCCAGGGGAGGTATTGACGTGTAAAATCCACACTTGACCACCTTAAGTAGCAATGCATGCACTAAGGGGAGGTGATGGAATGTAACTCACATCTGACCACCTTGCAGTAGCCAAAGGATTATGGCACCAAGGGGAGGTGTTGAGAGTTGTGGTGCCATGAGCACTTGTAGAGCAAAGGTATGAGCAAAGGGTAAGCTGCCACATGGCATGGAGGAGATATCCCACATGTGAGCAAGCAAAATGGATGTAAGTACCCTCACCTATAAAAGGGAGGTTCATTTGAAGTAATTCAATCAAGCACTTTGCACTATCTCAAGATTCTCTTTATGAGTCCAAGTTAATCTATCTTGGAACCTAATTGACTTGAGATACATGTCATGAGCACTCTCTTCATCATGCTTGCACTTAGGTTGCATCCTCCGTAGATTAGTGTTGTATTAGGATGTTGTCTTAGTGACTAGGAGAGTAGGATCCTCACTTTGTCAAAGGGGATACTTAGCCTCATGATTTTTGTTAATAGAAGATTAATAGAAGCTGTATGGCTATAGTTTTCAAATTGCATTTGTTGCCAAATGTCCTAGTGAAAGCAAAGTTTAAGTGCACTATTTACAAGTTCATGAAGACTCCCTAAATGTAATGTGTATTCATTGATTAATAAAAAGAATCCTCATGACTCTCAGGATTGTTGTGGACTCAATACTGATGGAAATAACTAAGAATTACAAGAAATACAATGATATAATGCCTAAACATTATAGTAAAATAGTAAACAACATGGAAAGTAGAAATAGTATCTCTGTTCATAATGTATCTAGATACAAGTACCACTCATAAAGCATTTCTATCAACAATATCCACGAGATACACACACATATGTTTTATCAGAGTACGTAATGCAAGACATCATCAAACTGAAATACGATTCTATGTCATGAAGAGATATACATGACAACTGGTGTCTCTTTGTATATGGAAGTTATTAAAGTGCAATTACATCTATATATGGATTTTGCACTACATATATGCGTGAATATTGATCCGTGTATTAAAAGTAAGAGTTGGTGCTTTTCCTTGAGTACTTTCATTACTTTGGATGCCAATTGCTTCTGTGACTTTCAGTTAGGATCTCCATTTGATGATGAGTCTTCTTTCACACTAACAACTCATCCTTGTGAGTGGGTGATTGCATTGGCATCAATCAAGTCTTTGACCTCGGCAAGAATTGTCACAAATCAAAGCAATGGAAGCTTGAGACAAAAAGAGAGGACACATGGGAGAAAGCTAAGAGAGATGGTAAATGTGAAGATGGGGGATATACAAAGGATTATATTCCTTGTATTTTAGCCTTAAGAAAGGCTCTCTTGGTCTCCTTTAAGTAGATCCAAGAGTTCCACCAAGATGAGAAGGCACGAGCACTTGGTTGTACAATATCCACACACTTGTTTCTATCTAGGCCACAAGTACAAAGGACAAGTTCCATGTAAGTGTTGAGATATCGAGCTCCACTCATGATATGCTAGGGTGACCATTGTGCATTTATGTCATCGACTTGTTAGTTGCAGATGCGGTTGGTACACCGCCCATGAATAATAGCTGGATGACAGCTATCCTTATGTACTATACTTAGTGGCTCAGTTAGTATGCCACTTAGGTTAGCTGAGTTTGGTTTGAGACCCACATATAGGGTTCACCTATTACTTTTGTACTTAGAAAGAGTTCTTTTGGCTTTCACAACTAAAAGAAGAGGATTCAAACTGTTTTTAGCCTCCACCTTTGTGTATATTCCCCCATTGTGTATGTGAGACAGCTGCAAGTGAGACTCCTTCCTTCTCTCCCACTCTCTTTAGAACTTGGTTCGTGGTAAGGAGCTCAAGAAAGCAAACCAAGTTCACGGTGTCTTGGTAAGAGGATCTGTTGCTTTCCTTTTTCGAGTTTGGGAGTAAATCTTTGCAGGTAGCACAGCCGAAAAGTGCAAGAGTGCACGAGATGCCTTTCATGGTGTGGCAAGAGGGTAGTATATGCTACAAGTAAGGGCTTAGCCCTTGGTGATATTATTTTTTTGATTAGAGGCCATTTCAGGGCCCGTATTGGTGGTGGAAGTTTTTCGCAGGCACTCAGAAAAGTGCCCTATTTTTTGCTATGTGACAACTATTCTGCAAGTTGGTGAAAAGTTGCCGCAGAAATTGCATCATATGCCTGTGCATAGAGATATTGGGAGTGACAGAATCATTCTTATTGCTTGTTGATGCAAAATCATCACTAGGAAGTGACTGTGTGGTCAAATACCACTTTCATCAGTTTTGCAGATTTGCCCTTGCGAGGCAGAAGTTGTGTTTTTTGCAGTGACCGAATATTTTTGCAGTGTTTTGTAATGGCGTCTAATGCTCTTTTACAGATAGTCATTGAAAAGCTTGACAAGAACAACTTCCAAGCATGGAAGTTTAGAATGACGAATTTCCTTAAGGGAAAAGGCTATTGGGAGTTCATTACTGGAGCTGAACAAGAAACAGTTATCTCTAATGTTCCCAATCAATAGGAGTTGTAGGCATTTAAAGGCTAGCATGAGAGAGCCAGAAAAGTTATGTACTGGTTGTCTATTAGATTCTATGATTGTGCATATTCAGAATGAAAGCACGCCAAAGGCCGAGTTCCAAAGGAGGCATGTGATACTTTGACAAAAATGTATAGCACAAATACGCAAGCCAGGAAAATGCAGCTCAAGCAGGAGTTGCATAATGTGCAGAGAGAAAATAAGAAGATTGCGGATGAACTTGCTTCTATTGGGTCGCCAATGGAAGATGATGATTTAGTTTATGTGACCTTGAATGATCTAGGTAAATATTATGCACAATTCCGTACATCCATTGCTATCCATGAGAATTTTCCTGATTTTGAGGAGTTGCTTGCTCTTCTAATTTCTGAGGAGCAGAGAAATGGTGGTGCATCTTCTTCAGGAGGAACTTCAAAAGAAAATGTCTTCTACTCAAATGTTGGAAGAGGTAGAGCAGGCCGATCTAGAGGCCATTGCAGAAATCAGAATATGCAACAAATTCAAGAAAACCAGTCCTATGGAGGAGGACATGGTAACTTTAGAGGCAAGGGGAGTCAAAGAGGTCGTGGTGGATGGCAGAGAGGCCAAAATGCAAACAACAATGTTGAATGCTACTATTGTGGTAAAATGGGTCATATGGTTAAAGACTGCTATAAAAAGCAGAATGACATCATGACTGGAAAATTGCAGCAAGGCAATTATGCATCCTCTAGTAGACAGGATGATGACAAAAATGAGCATTTGTTTATGGTGCAGTACGTGACCAATTCTATGACAAGTGCAGAAGAAAGCAATGATGTATGGTATGTTGACTGAGGTGCATCAAACCACATGACAAGTCATGCAGAATAGAGGTACGATGCAAGAAAAATGAAAAGACCAGGATTTGTGGAGACTAGTGATAATAATGCACATCCTATTGTGCAAATTGGTAAAATTCCTTTGTCTATGCAGGATGGGAAAAAAAAAACCTATATGATGTATTTCATGTCCCGAATATCACCAAGAACCTGGTTTCTGTTGGTCAAATGGTTGAGCAGGGCTTGCAGGTCAGATTTAATCATCATGCCAGATGCTTTGTTGAGGATATGAAAAATAAAGGTCGCTTGATAGAAAAAGGAAAGAAGAAGGGCAAGATGTTTATGTTGGATGCGAACATGCCTGAATTGAGTGCAGCAATGTTTGCATATGGGACCGGTGTAGTTGCAAATATTGATATCTGGCATAAACACATTGCTCGTGTTAATGTACAGTGACTTAAATTAATGTCGACCCAAAATATTGTTGTAGGATTGCCTAAGTTCAAGGTTGCAAAAATGCATAAGGTATGTGAAGCCTGTCAATTTGGAAAACAGGCAAGGAAACCATTTCCTAGACATGTTTAAGAGAGTAAGAGGCCATTGGAATTAATCCACTCTGATGTGTGGACTACTAAAGCTGCATCTATTGGAGGCTGTCATTATTTTGTCACTTTTATTGATGACCAGCTTAAAAGTTTGGGTGTATTTTATGAAAAAGAAAAGTGAAATGTTTGGGCATTTCAAAGCTTTTAAAGCTATGGTTGAGAAAGAAATAGGCCTGCAAATAAAATGCCTAAGGTCAAATGGAGGGGGAGAGTACGTCTCAAATGAGTTTGCAAGGTTCCTTCAGGAGCATGGCATCAACCAACAATATTCATGCAGTCATACCCCACAGCAAAATGGACTTGCAGAATGGAAAAACAGGCATATTAGAGAGGTATCTCGTGCCATGGTCAACAAAAAAGACCTGCCAGATTATTATTGGGCTGAAGCAGTTGCTATAGCAGTCTACATAATGACCAGGACTCCCATTGCAGCAATACATGGCATGACGATAGAGGAAAGGTATACTGGTAGGAAACCAGATATTTCTCATTTGAGAGTTTTTGGTTGCATTGCCTATGTTCATGTGCCAGATGAGTTGAGATCCAAAAGCTGAGAACTGCATCTTTATTGGTTATTCTTGGCAACAGAAAGGATATAGATGCTATAACCCTTCTACTCGTAAGTTTACAGTGCGTAGAGATGTTGTTTTTGATGAGATGAGCAACTTGTATAAACCAGTAAATGTGATTGATGATGTAGATGCACAAAATGGTAATGCTACACAGAATTCACAGCATCAATCACAAAATATTAGTGGACCTGTAGTGTCCTCTAGCAGTGGTTCACATACTTTGCCATGGATAGGCAGATCGAGATCAAGAGGATCTCCTCAAAGCAATGCAGATAGTGGTATGCAAGTATCACAAAAAGAAAAGAGAAAGTAGATCAGCCCATGGTTGATGTGAATGCAGGTCACTCTTATGTGGATGGTGAATCTAGTGGCTCAGAACAGAGCCTTGATGATGAGTTGGGTATTCCTTCTATTGTTACACCTGGAGTAAGGAAGAGAAGGGATGTTTTTAGAGCACCTGGAAGTGAGCCTATTTTGCGCAGGTCTACCAGAGCTAGATATCCTATGGATAGGCTGAAATATGATGGATTTACAGCCATTCACTATGCCTTTATGGTCAAAGTGATACATGAACCAGAACCCACTTCTTTTGAGCAAGCCATGGGAAAAGAAAAATGGGAGAAAGCCATGGATGAAGAAATAGATGCCTTGGAAGCAAATGCTACATGGGAATTGGTCCCTTTGCCTAAAGACAAGAATGCAATTGGCTGCAAGTGGGTTTATAAGGTGAAGCACAATGCAGATGGTTGTGTGAATAGATACAAGGAAAGATTAGTTGTCAAGGGGTATGCACAGAGATATGGCATTGATTATGAAGAAACATTCAGTCCGGTTGCAAGGATGGCAACCGTAAGAGCAATCATTGCTATGGTTGCATCAAAGGGATGGTCTTTACATCAGATGGATGTAAAGAATGCTTTCTTGCATGGTGATTTGCAAGAAGAGGTCTATATGGAGCAACCACCAGGTTATGTTCATGCTGTTCATCCTGAGTTTGTTTGTAGGTTGAAGAAAGCCTTGTATGGCTTGAAGCAAGCACCCAGAGCATGTTTGACAAGATAGGAAAGTATCTTGTCACTATTGGCTTTCAGATTTCCAAGGCAGATTTCTCACTTTATATGAGAAAAACAAAGAAAGGCATTATGCTGCTTGTCATTTATGTTGATGATTTGATCATCACAGGTGATAGTGATGAAGATATCCTTCATGGGAAAATACTATTGAAGCAGAAGTTTGAGATGAAGGATTTGGGAGAGCTGCGTTACTTCTTGGGCATTGAGGTGATTAGATTCACAAGTGGGATATGGCTCTTACAGAGGCAGTATGGATTGGACATGCTATCCACATATGGGATTGTTGAGATATCGAGCTCCACTCACGATATGCCAGGGTGACCGTTGTGCATTTATGTCACCAACTTGTTAGCTGCAGATGCGGTTGGTACACCGCCCACGAATAATAGCTAGATGACAGCTATCCTTATCTACTCTAGTTTGTGGCTCAGTTAGTATGCCACCTTAGTTAGTTGAGTTTGGTTTGAGACCCACATATAGGGTTCTTCTATTTCTTTGTACTAGAGTTCTTTTGGCTTTCACAACTAAGAAGAGGAAGAACTCTTTTCAGCCTCCACTTGTGTGTGTATTCCCCCATTGTGTATGTGAGAAAGCCGCAAGTGAGACTCCTTCCCTCTCTCCCACTATCTTCACAGGGATGATAGGCTGTAAGCCTATTTTAGTTCCTTTGGAGCAAAATGTGAAGTTGAGTGCAGATGCAGGTAGCTTCTGGGAGACCCTACTATGTATAGATGCATAGTAGGAAGTTTGATTTATATGACTATTACCAGCCATATTTGAGCTATGCTGTTGGGTTGGTAAGTTAGTTTATGTAGGCTCCAAGGAAACTGCATTTGGATGCGGCTAGATGCATACTAAGGTACGTGAAGTTAACATTATAGTATGGACTATTTTATGAGACTGGGGTTTAGATATAGTTGCATTGATACACTGATGCTGATTGGGCTGGTAGTATTTTTGATAGATGATCTACTAGTGGATATGCATTCTCTTTTGGGAGTGCTGCAGTCACTTGGAGCAGCAAGAAATAGCCTACAGCTGCCTTGTCGAGCACAGAGGCTGAGTACAGGGGTGCAGCAATGGCTACATGTGAGGCAGCTTGGTTGCATAAGCTACTTTATGATATGCATCAGTCTATAGATGGGCCAGTTGTCATTTATTGTGACAACATGAGCAGTTACATACACTTGGCAAATAACCCAGTCTATCATGCTAGAATAAAGCACATTGAGGTGCATTATCATCATGTGTAGGAGAAGGTTCTCATAGCTTTTATTGATCTAGTTTATGTCAGCACAGAGGATCCGGTAGCTGACATATTCATGAAGGCATTGGGCACAGAGAAGCTGCATAAGTTCAGAGACCTACTTAGTGTGCAGGAATTGGGATTGATGTTGAGATATCGAGCTCCACTCATGATATGCCAAGGTGACGTTGTGCATTTATGTCACTGACTTGTTAGCTGTAGATGCGGTTGGTACACTGCCCATGAATAATAGTTGGATAACAGCTATCTTTATGTACTCTAGTTAGTGGCTTAGTATGCCATCTAGGTTAGCTGAGTTTGGTTTGAGACCCACATATAGGGTTCACCTATTCCTTTTGTACTTAGAAAGAGTTCTTTTGGCTTTCACAACTAAGAGAAGAGGAAAACTATTTTCAGCCTCCACCTTTGTGTAAATTCCACCATTGTGTATGTTGAAAAAGCTGCAAGTGAGACTCCTTCCTTCTTTCCCACTATCTTCACAGTGAGACTCTCCATGAAACCCATATGCCCATGTGTCTCATAAATGAGAATGCCATGTGATCACCATTCACCATTTTGTCACATAGTGAATGTTACAAAACAAAATTATCAACACCCTCCCTCAATGTAACATCTAGGAAGGGCTATATTGGCTTACATAAAACTTGCTTTCATAGTCTTGGCAAGGATTTTACAAGTGTGGTTTGAATATTGTGTTATAGGGGATGTTCATTGGATGGTAATTATATTACCATATTACTCTCTTCCTTTTTACCTTTGCACTCACAGGATAGATGATCAAGTTCCCTGCATTTGCTACACCTCTTTTTCTTTGGATCCTTAATGTAACATTCGATGTGTGCAATTTTTGAGCAAAAGCCCACGAGCAAAAAGTCCGGGTGACGATTTTTGACACCAACCCTTCCCTACATTTTCCTTTTTAGAGTTCCTCAATCCGAGCTTAGTTATGACCCCTTCTTTGTAGGTGCTCTAAGGGTATTTTGCTACTGGAATATGACCAGGGCAAGCTCTTCAAGCCATATTCCTCTAGTAAAACACCCTTAGAGGGTCTATTAAAAACGAGTTATAACTTTTTTTAAGCTCAACTTGAGGAGCTGTAAGGAGGAAATTTGCTCAAAATTTTCATGAATATCTATCCAATGCTAAAAGGGGACAATGAATATTTAAAAGTCATAAAGGAAGTAATTTTTCAGTAATGTATTCACCTATCTTGGCATTACTACTTATGGATTGATAAAAATCCTCTCCCTAAAGTGCGATGCTTGTAGATCATACGAGTGGCCGAGTGCTACACTAAGGATTCTGGCTCCTAGGTAGCCTAGTGAGTGGATTGATCCTGCTCCATCTGGTTGGGTAGTGGTATAGAGATAGTACGTGAAGATGGTGTTGTAGAGTGCCAGACAGCACATGATACTTTGCTAGCTAGTTATTCGATGGAAAAGATGTTGTGGATGCTGATGGAGTGCGAAGAGGTGATGGAAATGTAGTGTGATGGTGGTGAGCGGGAGGGATTTTGAGAGTGTTTGAAGGCTATAGAAAGTTGGACGAGATCAAGTGAGGTCCTCCAGAAAGAGGCTGGTTGTTTACATATGAGACCTGTTAAAGCAATGGGTCAGCTTTAGGAATACCATAGTGGTTTCCATTAATAAAGTAGCAAGACTCACATTAGCACGGGAAAATAGCACAACAAATAAAGTAGCAAGTTAGTGTTATTATAACAACAACGATTAGCTTTATTAAAGTAGCGATTGGTGTTAGTGGGATGGCATGTCACTTCGTTAGAGGGGGGCGTTATCAGTAAAGAAACAAGTGGCATTAATATGGCAACGATCGACTTTATTTTTAGTGCAGTGGTTGTAGAGTTGTTGCGTTATCAGTATAGCAATGAACAATTGAGTCAATCATTGCATTATCAATCAATGCATTATCGTTATATCAGTGACTCAATTTTGGGGGCCTTGATGAGGAATTTGACTACCTGACTGAATTCTCTAGACTTCACCTAAGTGTGTGCAAGTGCATGTGAAGTGCTATGGATGATGCGGCAGTGGAAGTTGAAAATATTATGATGTGAACCTTGCCGCGTGTTGGTGAGTGGAGTGTGAGTGAACCTGTGGAGCCTAGTCACCTAGTGAAGATGGATTGAACCCTTATGACATGGAAATGGTAGGCTGTGGCATTGTGATACTAGAGCCGGTAATATTTGGCATTGCACTTGAACTGTGAATGGGTTACCACCCCCTACAACTATTTGAGCCATTTTTATCCAAGAGGTGAGAATCGAGTGACCCGTAGCACATGCTTTGAAACGTCACACTTCAAATGCACTTTGATGCACTCTGTGCACAAAATCTCATTTTCCACATAGATCTCACTGCCCCTCTCCCACACCATAGTGTCACAAGAACTTGCCTCTAAAAAGGAGGTAGTTACACAAGAACCTATTGTGAAATGTTCAAAGGTGAATACAAAAAATGTACGACCATGGGACTCTCCCTTGTACCCTCATGTAATCTTGCTACAAGAATCAATAACACGAGTAGTTATGATAGTTACATAAGAAAAATATGTCCCTAGAAAAGGGGCAATAATATAAGAACCCACTACGCTCAAAGGGAAAGGCGAGGCCCACTAGGTCTAGAAGTGTGCCCCCTCAATCTCATCCTTGCCTTCTGCTTTGACAACAACACCAAACATGGTAGACCCACAAGAACCTGTCCCTAAAAAAGGGACAGACCCATAAGAACACACCATTGTTCCTATGCTACAAACATTGGACGAAAACACCAATTGCCTTGCAACAACTTGTGGATCTCGATGGATTCCACAAGTTTATGCCGAGTTTAAGGTAGTGCTACAATCAATTGAAGAAGGCACCAACAAACGTGCAACACCACTTTTGCAGGCTTCTCGAGTGATCTTTACGGGCACACTAAGCAAGTATGCCACTTGGAGAGATGCAAGGTATTCTATACCTTAAGGTTTTCAATCCATCATCCATGCACAGGGCCTAGGTGAGAATAGAGAGTCAACGTCATAGGTGAGAATAGGATATGGTCCATGCCACATCATCTTTCAGTAAACTCTGGTGCATCTGGCCAACTATCCTACATTGTTTCAATGTTAACTCATGCAAATTGTGCTTAGTGCAAGCGTAACCTTTGATTCGCATACTAAAGTTTGCAACATTTTACAAATCAGATACACTACATGTGCATATACAAAATCCATGCCACTAGTGCCACTTGTGGTGTACAACATACAGTGCATGATACAAAATGCATGCAAAAGAAAATGATAAACCACCTCCCCCTTTGAGAGAGTCTAGGATCCTAAGCTTAAGAGTAGTCCCTAGCCCCATCACCTTGTGGGACAGACTAGGGACCATCCCCTCAGCTAACTCTTGGGTGGAGCTTAGAAGAAGAGAGCAAAATTGCCTCTCAAGTCCAAATCAATGAAAATGGCTCGGTGCGACAATAGTCGTTACGAGGGGTAACTATTGTATTGCTAGTTGTAAAGGTATCGTTACAGTAGGGGAGATTTGGGGTCTCAAAAGGGCCTCCAATTAGTGTTTCGTAATTTCAAGGGATTAGAGAGGGATTTGAGGTGTACCAATGAGAGTGCTCCTTTGTGTGGGACAATGGTACATTGAGGTGTACAAAAGCACATGTTGTGCATTTATGGGTGGGGAGACCTCTCACCCATGGTCCTCACTCCTAGCCATTTATCTAGTCTCCAATCCAAGGGTCACATTCAAATTTATGGTAGATCACTCCAAACCATTAGATCAAGGGGTAGATCTAAGGGAGGGGATGAGAGGAAAATGTGCTTCAATCTAGGCCATAGATCAAGGGGTGGATCCAAGAGAGGAGATGAGAGAAAAACGCTCTTCAATCTAAGCCATAGATCAAGGGATGGATCTAAGGGAGGAGATGGATGCATAATGCGCTTCAATATGGGGCATAGATCAAGCATGGATCCAAGGGAGGAGGTGAGAGAAAATGGCACTTCAATCTGGGCCATCCAATATGGTGCTTCAATCTGGTCCATCCATCTTCATCATGTGATCTCCACCCTCCATGAAGTGCCTCAATCCTAGCCCTTCATGAAGCGCCTCCATCTCCACCATAGATCTTGAATAGATCTAATGGCCTACAATGAAGCACCTTATCCCTCTTTATTAGGTCTTCCCCTTGTCAAATTTGGAGGCCACTAAAGTCAACCTTGGCCCCATCCAAGGCATCCTAGGCCCTTGATCCATCCTCCATCCAAGGGCCAAGATGACCCGTGTCAACTTAGCAAATGCAAGGGGTCCCTTATACCCTTGGGTTACCATAGTACGTCACTTTTGCTTAACTAGGGCCTTTCGAGACCTCAAACCTCCCCTAATGCTACCAATAAAGGTAATGATACCAGTAGCAGTAGACCCTATGATGTAGGTACCAATGAATCTATCGATGGTTCAATTTCCCACCACTTTTCCACCAGTGTTATTGACTTTATGGCTAGTAATAGTCAATCCTCTAATGGTAAATTATCATTAAGTCCCAATTATCATCATTGCGTGTGTGATTTCTCCAAAAAGGTGTTCACAGAGGTAATTCATGCAACAAATCTACGTGATTACGCAAATAGGTGATCCCAGAGAGAGAGAGAGAGAATCACACTAAGTGAATCCTAAGTCCCTATTTAATGCTATTGCACCAACAACATGGTAAAAGCACAAGATTCAAAGAAAGCTTTCCATATGATACACTTGCATGTGCGAATCATCCAGACACCTAGCTTCTAAACTTTGAGAGTTGCTAGCCTGGACAAAAAAGTGTGCATGTTCGTGGTGGTTTGGAAGATTGTTAATGAGGAATGTTGAGAAGCGGGGTTAGGTCTAGAGGCAAGGGGGTTAGGTTAGTAGAGGGATGAGTAAGAGGAGTTGTGAGTGTGGAGTAAGCACACTGGTAGGATGCTATAGGAGCAAGAGCCATTAAAATGGAAACACATCCTACCCATTGCTCCAATCTTCCAAAGTAGAGTACAAACGGGACATCTTTCGAGATGGTGATGATGGCCCAACAATTGATTTCATTTGTAGTGAGCAAGTACAAATGCCACCTTGGGAGCTCTTTCAAGCTGATATCATGGGCCAACAATGGATTTGATTTGCAGAGCGCCGGAGTGCAAGGACACTTTGATTTTGAATCATGGAGTGAAGGTGTGTTGACTACGTGGTGTATGGTTGGAGGAAGTGAAGTCAGGAGGGGTGAGGGTTGAGTTTGAGTTTCTTGAGGGGATGCAAAGTGATGGGAGGATGAAGGGTGGCACAATTTAAGTCATAATCATCATCATCATCTTCTTCTTCTTCTTGAACTTTGCATTGCAATTCATGGGCACTAGTAACTTGGCTATCACCATAGCCATCCTTGGAAAAAGCACCTGCATCTTTTTCCTCCTCTTCCTCCTCCTCCGCTTCATCTCCATCCTCTCGCTTGCTCTCGCTGTGATATCTCGCCCTCCACCCCCTCGCGTACAGCCTCTTGTACACATCCGCTGTCCTCGCTCCTGGTGACTTCTGCAGCCACAACCACAGAAAGAATGCATTGCTTTCAATTACCATCACCTAGATTACTGTTTTGCAAATTTCAAACTGAGCAGCTGCCCTTCGATCATCGTTTCCTCTACGACATACGGCTCGGCAGTACAAGTAAATTTAATTTGAATCTCTATAATTGAGACCTGCGCAGTTGGGATTCCGTGCACTAGCTGGTCCATCTCTTGCTGTAGCTTTAGGACTTCCGATCTGATCTGAGCCTCCGTCAATTCCTCCATCCCTGTACCCTGACCAACGGCAATTGTATGCTCCAGTCCATGGATCGTGCTCTCCAAGCTTCTCACCTGCAGCCGTGTTAGGGCAATCAGCAATTTGCAGTGAACTTTGTAGGGCGACCAAGCAGCAAAGCCCCTGGTAGCTGTCATTTGAAGCATTTTTCATGGCTGTATCCAAGTATTGCAATGTAAGGTTCCACAGCGACAAAGAGTAAGATGGCTTACCTTACGTCCAGGCCAACGTTTCAGACCAAATTTTCGACAAGCCTTTTTAAGAGTCGTCTGTGAAACTCCGAGCCTCTTTGCTGCATCCACGACGCTTAAGTGGAAGTACGAAGATAGGTCGGACATCCTCAAACGATGGGTTCCTGTCCCCTGCCGATCATACAGTATAATTTTAGCCGTCTAGTAGAAGTTTCATGGTTCGGAATTAGAAATTAAAGCGAAACATCCCACCGTCTTGCTCCTTCGGTTGACAAGGAAAACCATTTCACTTCGTGATTGCGCATTGTCATTCTGCGTCCCCTTAATGTTGAGAGAAGCAGCGTCCTGGTGAACGTTAATTGCTGAACAGGACGATTGATCTTTGTCCACCTGTGATTCAATAGCCGAAGTTCCAGGGTCCTGGTCTAAGAGCAGACTCCCAGGGTCGTTTTTTAGTGTTGCAACGTCATTGACACTCGCTAACTGAGCCTGCTGCAAAGGGTGAAGAAGTTTTCCACCCTCGAGGGGCCCGATGACCCGCTGGCCGATGAATTTGTCGTTGTTAGCTGACGGAGCAGCGTCAGCAGGTGCGGTCTGATTACTGTCAGTTGGCACAAAAGCCCGCAGTTGAGCGGCGAGGAACTGAGCCAAGACTGCAATGTTTGGCGCCGGGCCCCTGGGAAACTCGAGCTGGTTGGAATTGCTACTAAAACCTGTTGGGGCCAAGGATTGGAAAGCTTGGAGGCCGGGGGGCAAAACGCCAAGTTCATTGTAGGACGGAAAGAGACGAGCAGAATCGCTTGATCTGTGGTGCGAGTGACTCGATGAACCTCGAACCAGAAACTGGGCTAACTCGGCGGGACTAGGTGTTGCAAGCTGTGAGGAACCGGGAAGCATTCTTGGGCAAGCACGAGGCGCGCTATTCATGTAGAAGCATGGCAAATCTGCGTAGCTGAAGGTTCTGGCGAGGGAGGCCGGGGCTTGGCGAAAGCTGGACCGCCCGATTTCATGTCTGCAATCGAGGTCAGAGTCGTCTCGATTCCGGTGGTCATTGGCATCGACGGTGTTGGGACTCATCTGATCGTTGGGGATGGTGATCCGGAGGCCTCGACCGGGCAGATTGTACATGCGTTTGAAAGCCCCATCGCCTTGCGAGATAACCGGCAGGCCGGAAGATCTCCCGGCGGATGCCCGCTGCGTACAATTTTCCGAGTCGATCTCTTCTCTGCAGCTTGTTGTTGGAGCTGATGTTGGCGTTGCAACGCTGTAGCTTCTGGGGGTCTCATTCTTGCAATTTACCGCATCGAATTGCTCAAGATTGGAGGTAGGCTGCTGCATCTGGTTGTCGCTAGTTTCATGCAGCGAGGAAGGCGAGGCAGTGACCTCGCCACCTTCGTTCAAATTGCAGTCGCTGATAATCGCCACGAGATGCTTGCTTCCCATGCAGATTATTACATCCTCCAGCGTTGCATCCACATCCAGCTCTTCCGGATCCCTCCCCCCCGCCCTCGCAAGCTGCAATCGCTCAACCGTGTCCTCATCCCCAATAAATCCCAATCTACGAGCATTTCTCTGTATCACATCATAAACAATGTTATCAGGAGTACGTACACCTTTAACCTTCCACATTTTTCCAGAGATTTCTTTCCTGACTCTTGCAGAACATGATAGGCAGTACTGCGCTCAAACGTATATCCAAACATTCGCATCCGCAGGACTAGACCATGCTACAAGAAAACCATCTCAACCGGAAAAGCATTAGAAAAATCAGTACCTCGATAACTTTGGCGAATTCTGGGAGAGTTTCACCGATATAGCGAGCAGAGCTCCACTGGTGCCCTCGCACAGATACCGTAAACTTCACTTTCTCGGCCAAGAATGTGTTGCGACTTCCTGCTGTCGCCATGATGGTTAGGATTTCCCGTGCGCTAATTCTCCTGCAAGCGGAGACGAACGAGGCTCAATCGAGATGGCCACTGTGGTGTGAGGGCAGTGCAATGCATGTTGATTGTCATCGAGCCGCAATGTCTGAGGGAAACCTCTCACGTGAGATGTTGGCGTGTAGATTTTGTTCAGTTATTTCAGTTGCGCAGCTGCATCGTATGCATGTGGACGACATTCATATATTAGCACGTAATATATGTAATCTATTAGTATAAATAATTACCGATAGTAATCTCTAGCGTATAGATATATTAGCGTTCATAATAGTATAAATAATTGACTAATGGCTCTACAAAATTAGCGTTCTTAATCCAAGCCTAATGGCTCTACAAAATTAAAATCAATTAATTAACGGCTCTCTACCCTCTAATCTATTAAGCTAAGCTCTAACCCCCCCTAATCGCTTAATTAAGCTAACGTATACCCCCCATCCCCGCCCACCCCCCGCGCTCCACTCCTCCTCTACTCTGTGCTCTGTGCTCCTCTGCCCATGCTCCCTCCTTCTTCTCCCTCCTTCTCCTCCCATTGCTCCCGCTTCCTCCTCCCTTCCTCCACTCCTTCTCCCCCTCCTCACCTTCCTCCACTCCTCCTCCTCCTTACACCCCTCCTCCTTCCTCCTCCACTGCTTGCTTCCTCCCCACTCCTCAGCCCCCTCCTTCCTCCATGTTTGTATTGGGAGGGCTTCACAGCCCCCCCTGCATGTTCTCTACTGAGCCCCCCTCCCCTCCTCTTATACGCGCGCAGGCGGCTAAAGCTTCTAGAGAGAGCGTGTAGGCTCTGGAACTTTCCAAGCAAAAGCTGGGAGATCTTCGCAAAAGGATCGCGAGCATTAATTAATTAATTTATTTATTCATTCATTCGCGTGTCCAACCTTACCTTATTACCTTCATTCACGTGTCCAACTTTACCTTAATACCTTCATTCGTGTGTGTGACAACTAATTAATTGAATTTCTCATTTTTTCACGCTGGGGGGACCTATTAGCATTCATAATAGTATAAATAATTGAGTTCGTTCTCTCTCTAACTTCTACCTCCTCTCTGTTTCTCTACATGTTTCATCTCATCACATCCTTCGAGCCTCCCTCCACTAGCCTTTCCCAACATGCTCCCAGCATCCCGTGGCTCATTTTTTGAACTCCCAAAGAGGCTTTAGAGACATTCTATAGAAGGTGTAGTGGTGACATAAGAACGTGCAATGCACACGTGCTTGCTACTGCTTTCGCATGCGCTGCTTCCAAGAACTAGGTACAATCATGTTGTGCCACAATAACGCACAGGTCCCCTACTAGTTAAAAATAAAATTGGCCTTGTTCTCTCAGATTCTATCTCTACAGATGCCACCTTCAGAAAGCTCCCTTAGAGTATTTACAAAATGAAGAAGTGGTGAAGGTTTCCAACACTCCCCACCCCTACTAATTCCAATACAGACACTCTACAAAGAGTTTTGATGAGAAAACCATGATGGAAAATTCGGTAAACAAGACCTATTTCACCATCACTTGATTCGACTCAAAGACATTGGTTGTGCCACAATAACCCACAGGCCCCTTACTAGTTATTATATTATTAAACTACATATCTATTGCATGTAAACATCCAAAACAACGGATTGCAAACAACAAAAATTCACTCATTTTGAAGGGGTTTGAAATAGCAAAAATTCACAATTTTTTTAAAGAAATATAGCAAAATAGTTTTTAAATTGCGCCATTCAAAAAAAACTTAAATTTGTATAGAGAATATCGTTTTAAAACCTTTCAATTTATAAACGAGGGGCTAAATTAATTATACAAGTGATATGTAGGGTTTTCAAGTATCGTCGCCTCCCCCTTATGCCAATAAGGGTTCTTTTGGGAGGGAATAGCATGATAGTAATGAAAGGATCAGGACTTCCACACAAACCTATCTTCTTTACATTACATCATCATCCGAATAGTATGAGGCACAACCTGATGACCAAGGGAAGATCTCAAGAAGACATCACATTCCAAAATTGACGATGACCTTGGAGGCTAAAAATGACTTTTAGATAATTTTAAAACCAAATCGTGATTCACAATAACAGGGTAGCAAGGCCCAATGGCAATTATAGCTGCTCATTCGACCCCCTTTATTAGTATGTACTTTCATCCCATTTGACCCCTCTATTAGTCTGTACTTCCCATCAATAGTCAAAATAGGATTTCTTAGGCTTGAGAGGACACATGTCATCATCTATTCCTTACCAAAAGGAAAAGGCAAACTTAAAATCTAAGAGGTGCCTTTTGTTATAATCAAGGTACCATAGTCTTTCCCAAGAATACAAAAGATCATAGAGGTCCAAGTACAAAGACCTTTGGTATCTCTTCAAGATCACTTCACTAAGCATTAGGTGAACGTAAGGATTATTCATCTAGTGAAATGTTTCTCCAAACCCCCACCTCAGGGGAAGTTTGAATAGTTTAAACATTATTTATATTATCTTACTCATGAGACCACCCAAATATGGAATTCGTGATCTATTGTCATCATTGGTATCGATGGGTTAGTTCTAAATATGTAAGCGTAGCATTAGGAAAAAAGGATTTTGGGGCCTTTTAGCCCAGAAGGAAAATAGCCCTCCACCAATCAAAGGAGGGCCAATGTAATGTTGAAAAAATCAAAAAAAGAAAAGGAAAAAAAATATCATCGAGTTTCCATTCAATGAGGATACTTGAGCTACTTTATTATATCTGATGTACGATGCAAATTTTGGTTTTTCTGACCAAGGTTCAACCTGTCAAATCGCTTTCATTTGTACAAGTGGTTTTTTGAACCTTTTTTACCTTTTCCAAGCCTCCCGTGGGCCATTTTTGATATTTCACAAATCTTTCTGAGGATTTTGACCCGAACCGAATGCATCGGTGGTGCCAAAAATACCAAAATTTGCACTGTACGTCAATGAAGCTATGTCATATTCTATTGTTTGAGGAAAGAAAAATAAAAAAATCATGAACTTCTCTCAAGGTCCCAAAACAAGCTCCCTTTTTTCCTAATGCATGTGGGTTCAATAGAAGGGGTTTTGTTATTCTTTTATTTTGTGCACATGCTTTTACATATAGAAGGCTACAATTTAAAGGGGCTATTCACAGATTGAATAGAAAAAGGGAGATATTTTACAAATAGCCCTTGAACATACGTTGCAATGTTTACTTCTGGAAGAGACACTGTAAAAACTTTCCTATTTTGAGGGCATAATTCTACAAATTTGGACAGATAATACTTGATACAACAAGTGATTACAAGTACTCGTGAGCACTGCCTTAAGTTCTACCAGATGCAACCGATTGTCAAGATGAATGGATGATGCAACCACTTGCAAATGCAAAGAGATTTGCAAAATCTATGTGTGTGTGTGTGTGTGTGTGTGTGTGAGAGAGAGAGAGAGAGAGAGAGAGAGAGAGAGAGAGAGTTCTTAAAAAAAGAAAATGTGTGTGTGAGTGAGAGAGAACCAAAATAGAAGGGGGCCACTTGGCAACAAAGTGTGTGACACTTTTTAGCAAAAGTGTAACTAGAGCGCTTCCTGGAAGGCAGTGCTAATAACATAGAGTTTTCAGTACTATACAATCCTAAAATGTAGCTACAAAACAGAAGTTGTATTGAGAAACCTAAAAAAAAAGATGACAAAATTGCATACTTTTGAAAGCATACTTCTTATTTTGCTAATTGTTTCCTACCTTACACCATGTTTATACAGAAAAGGCAAGGTCTCACCTTTTTTGTCGATAATTTATAGCTAGATAACTTGGCACATGAGGATTGTTGCACTTTAATATAACTAAGGCTTTCTAAAATCCACCAAGTGTCTCAAGACTAGGCCCATCCTTCTTCACCATCTACAAAATAGAGTTTTAAAATACTTCATTGCAAGAATGCACTAAAACAAAGTACAAGCGAGGCACAATGTTTAAACAAGCATTTCCAACTTAAGGCTGATGGGCAGTACCTTGGAGATAAAGGCATCTACTTTTGACTTAACAGCTTGATCTAAAGCTTTCTCTAGCAGTTCATACACATAGGAATCACCATCTACCCCGGATACTCTCTCCTTTGAAATGTATCTGCACGTAATATTAATTTAAGCACACAAGGTGTATAAGTATCTCTATATGCTCGTCTACCCACCATAAGCTCTAACATTAAGCAAGCAAGAAAATTGCAAATATTGCCTATAACTTCATGCCAACAAATGAGGGTGCAATGTCTTGCAACACTACTACACATGGATCCTATTGCGATGTTTACATATGGACGTTTAGCACGCATGGGGCACTAATCATCAGTATGAAAAGCACATCCCGTTAAGCATCGCTATATAGCGATGTTAGATAAACATTGCTATATAGCGACTATTACAAAAGTCGCTATATAGCGACTTATCAGTGTCGCTATATAGCGACACTGAGATACTATTTTATAGCGACATTTTCTAGAGAGGTTTTTTACTCATATAGGCCTTAAAAGTTAGTTTTTTCCAATGACAAATTTTTTTTAAATTTTCATACATGTTCGATCTCATAGAGAATAAAAATATGAGAGCATGTACATCAAGCCTTTGAAGCTCATATATTCATGTCCAAGTATGAGATGAAAAAAATCAATTAAGAGCATTTACATCAATTGTTTCATCTTGAACCAAGTCTAAGGTGCCAAAAAGTCTATCTCCAACTCTATACCGAGTTGATCTCCTATATCATCACCGTACTCTAGCATCGTACGTTCACCTAAAAGTACTTGATCATCTTCTTCAATAAAGTGTGGTGATTCTTGATGATCGTTGTCTTCTTTCTCAATATCATGATCTCCATCTTCCTCCCGTGCGATGTCATTATGCACATCTTTCTCTTGGCTCATATTGTGATCTTCATCTTCTTCGCTAGATTCATCGGGATCAATTGGATCTGGCATTGGTAGTGGCATCTCCATATCCACATCTCTATCTTCAAAAATTTGCTTACTTTGTGGTGTAACTTGGATCACATACCACCATCTTGGATTAGAACGATCCAGATGAAAAACCACCTATATTGAAGATGGTGCCAAATGTCGTCAATTATATATATGAAATTATGCTCAAGTACATGTATCAATGGATCTTTAAAAACGAAAGCTTCGATTAATTAAATCATTAGTATGCACCTGCTCACAGTGCTCGGGAAGAACAAAAGTATCACTTTCATCGGTCCAATGTTTGGTGGAGTCTATTGCAAAGAAACTGCTACTATCTTTTCTCACTATCACATGGGGACCGTTGTAAATAGTTCTAAACCATTTTACATCAAGAATGAAGATACTAAATCATCTAAAATCAACTTCATAGATGTCGTGTATGGTTCCACAATAATCCAACTATGAGGAGAGAAGATTGGTATCCGAAGCACTTGCTCGGCTATCTTATTTGAAGTTAGCCATGACTCCACAATCATACGTGACTCTCTTTGAATCGATGTGTTCCATGCAAAAATGTCATCCATATGACCATAATGCACTGTACTTTTTGTACTGTAAAAGAGCATCATTAAAACAATGAAGATGCATCTATTTTATAGCGTATATTGCCACAAATAATTACTTAATTACGTCAAGAGGTAAGAAACTTACATGCACCATACATCCAGATGATAAATCTCGCTCGCGCTCATTTATTGTCTCTCCATCGCGTTCGGCTTTGCCAGTTGTAGCCAATCAAGTGACATGTGAGTGGGGAGAAGAGCCAGATCTCGTGGATATGGTTGTGATCGCCTGTACATTACTCTGAATCTCGTCCTTGCATTTATTCTTTCTGCTTTGGCCACTTCATATCTCTCAATCCACTTTTGCATCTCAGGGCTATTGAGGATACAAAACTTATTGAATTTCTCCATTTGCTCTTCCCTCATCTTTCTTTCAGTCCCTTTTCCTTGGGGAACCTCACCAACGATGTGATCATCATCCTTGTTATGCCAAGCTTGCGGCATATCGGGATCTATGGATGCAAGAAACTCTATGATATATACTAATGACTCTTGCACAAGCCATCCCTCTGCCATGCTTGCTTCTAGTCTTGCTCTTTTTCTTACAAATCCCTTTAAAGTTTCCATAAACCGCTCGAGAAAAAACATCCATTGACTATGAACGGTTCCTACAATAGCCACCTTATCAACTATGTGCACAAGCAAGTGGACTTGAGTTGTCATAATGCTCGAGGGAAAGTGCTTCTCAAGCAAGCATACGGCTTTGATGGATTCCACCCTAGCCTTCTCGATGCTCGATATGGAGATCTCTTTTTGAGATATCCACCTATTTCACATGTCCATGTAAGATATTTTCATAATCAGTCAACAGATTAATCAGCTTAAATTGAAGAAAATGCAATCAATGCGATTTGATAGTAAGCATACCTCACAATACCATAGATCTTGAATATAGCATTTCTAACATCTTCTTGTAAGCACCCTTTTATTGTAATTGGGAGGATGAACTATCAAAGCAACAAAGAAGTCATGTCAACAATATAACATAATCATAATTATGCTAACGCATCACGATTATCGGTACACTAATTCTACTTAGAATACCTGTAAGACCTTGTGCCAATCATGGGACTTGAGCCCACTAAGCTGATTGTCCTTTGAAAATCTCGAGGGGGTCACTATGTACAAACCCTCTATATCACGTGCGTTCAAGACCTATTTCTAAAATCCCTTATCTGTAAAATTTTCATTAATAAAATGTACCCTTTTTCTATACAAATTTGTAAAATTTTCCCAAAATTGTTTTAAATACTCCCTTATGTAAATTAACTTTTGTAAAATTTAGATATTAAAAATGTCCTTTTGTTGAACTCACGTGATAGGGTTACATATGATGAGTGACCCCCCCGAGTTGAAAATGCTCCTTTCAAGCAACGCATGTACCCTGTCGGTGTTTGAAAAGAGGCAATGTCTGCCTTGATCGCTGCCTCCTCCCTCGTAGAGAGGATCCACGTTGCTTTCGGGAGGACAACTTTTCCCGAAGCATGCACTTGGGGCCACAAAAGAGACATCCTATTCATAGCACGCAAGTCTTCTCGCACTCCTCTCGAGTCTTTGGAACCAGCCAAGTGTGCCCAAATAGTAGCCCCCATATTCTTGAAGATATGCATGGGATCCAAGAGATGATTGATTTGTAACTGACCCTAATAAGGAAGCATGTGAAAGATCGATAGCCTCTTCATACCAGGAGGAGGTTCCTCTCCATTCACCCTCCAAGCTTGAATCCAGTCACTTGCCTTCAAATATGATGGTGGTGGATCAAGCTGATCTCCACATTGAGATGGTCGAGCGGAAGGTATCGAGCATGACCTTCATAAACATTTTTCCTCATATGTTTGGAGTAGTGTGCAAGCGATTTCAAACCCGGTCCACAAACAGGACAAGCATGGTACCCACTTGTAACAAGTCCTACACACATGCATGAATGTGTTAGTATAAGACCTCAGGGGGGTCACTATGTATAAACCCTCTATACCACGTGTGTTCAAGGCCTATTTCTAAAATCCCTTATCTGTAAATTTTTCATTAATAAAATGTACCCCTTTTCTATACAAATCTGTAAATTTTTCTCAAAACTATTTTAAATAGTCCCTTATGTATATTTATTTCTGTAAATTTTAGAAATAAAAAATATCCTTCTGTTGAACTCACGTGATAGGGTTACATATGATGAGTGACCCCCCCGAGTATAAGACATGCGTGTGAAAGAGAGTCATAAAAGCATAATCCCTCATTATACATGTAGAGACACAACCACGTACCTACGCACTCTCCATATCTTGGGTAGTCATGCATGGTCCACATCAAGATACCTCTGACCAAAATATCATTGGTATGTCTAGGAGCTCTGGAAATATCAAAGATCTGCACTCCTCTCCATAACATCTGTAACTCCCCTATCAAAGGTGCCATGTACACGTCCATATTTTTTGCCTTGTACTTTCCTGGTAGAAGTAGTGGAAGCATGAGGTGTCCCTTTTTTATTGTTAGCCATGGTGGGATATTGTAATTCACCATGACTATGGGGCAGGCATGGTATTTGGTGCAAGCAACATCTTTTGGAGCAGCCTATGACAATTCAAACATACATAGGCTTCGAACAATGATGATTTGGTATACACTATCCAAATGATGTTTCTCAAAACAAACATGATGATTCTCAAAACAAACAATATCCAAATAATGAGTCAAATTAATGCAAGAGCTAACCTCATTAAGGCCGAGACACTTGTATCCGACCACCCATACTTCACTTGCAGATTCAAGATTGAGAGAAAGCACATAGTTTAGACATCCTAGCACCCTCGTACAATTGTGTTGATTGCAACTCTCACATTTTGACCTCAGACTCTGACATGACATGTACATGGGATGTAGTGCTCCTAAAAATAGAATCCATCATATCGACCGTACACTCGTCATCATCCGAGAGACTATAGTCTTGCTCAAAGTGTGCAGGTATATGCATACCCTTGTCAGCCTCATCCTGTTTTAAGATTTCGTGTAAATATAAGATCTTGTATTTTCTAGTATTCAATAAGATTGCAAACTTAAATAGCTTTGACTTACCAATAGTCCATCAACACGTGCAACACCAATGATGGGTACTGGTTTGGGCTCCTCCCCATACATCCGCAAGTGGCGCATGATAATACGACGTTGATGTCGTACTTCTCGCTTGCAATGAGTGCAATGACAGTATAACCTCTCCATAAGTCACTTTGTGCTCTCGGGCATTGGTGCATCATCGGACGAGCTTCCACTCGTCCCTTCCATCTACACTTATAAAATCACAACATAAGTTGTAAGAAAATATATTAACAGTTATAAAATAGCATCTATGAGATTCCCTTTAACTTAGAATAAAAAGTATCTTAAAGCGTTGCTATGTAGCGACGTTTTGCTCTGTTTTGTCACTATATAGTGATGAAAAAGCGTCGCTATATAGCGACGCTGTGGGTTAAAACCGAAACCCGACGCTACATGCAGCGCTTTCTTTAGCACTCTCTAATCTTTCAAGTAAACAAGGCAATCTCTCCTCCCACCTATTTTCGACAACCTCCCACTCTATTCTCCACTCCTCACCCTTCTCCTAGCTCTTGTGCTCCCTCTCCACCCTTCTCCCTCTTTGGTTTCTTGAAAGGAAGTTTTTCAAGAGGTGAGTCTGTTTCAACAATGTAGGTTATTTGTTCATTAGCTTTAGTTTTGTGAGTGCTTCTCCTTGTATTGCTAAAGCTGTAAACTAGTTTTCATGCTTGTTTTCAAAGGATTGAAACAAAAAACGAGATTTCAAGAAAGAAAGAAGACTCACCTCTTCTAGTCTTTTTTGTATTTCTCTTCCTTCTCTTTCTCCTTGTCTCCTCAATCTCCTCCTTTCAAGAAGTTACTTTTGTAATCTCCTCCTTCCTCTAACATCTTATTTGAAAAATGGTATGTTTTCTCTCTTTTGTAGGGCCAGTCCACAACACCGAGCGGGACCTACTATTCTAGGTAAGTGCTTCCTCTTTTTTCCATTTGTTATTTTTGTTATTTGCATTGGCTTGCAGCTAGCACCTTAAGCGCTAGTTGTAGTGGTGGGCATAGGAACCCTCTCTTCCTCTCTCTTTCCTCTTCTTTCCCTCTTTTCTCCTCTTCTTTCCCTCCTTTCCTTCTTCTCTCCTTCAATCTTTCAATCTCTTTACTCCTCTTTTCCCCTCTTTCCTTTCCCTCTTCTTCTCTCTTTCTTTCCGTCTTTTTCCCTCTTTCCTCTCCCTCTTCTTCTCTCTTTCCCCCTTCTCTTATGCTAATGTATAAGCATAAGCATGAGCATATGCTCATGCTTATGCTTATGCATGAGCATAAGAGAAGTAGACATATGCTCATGCATAAGCATGAGCATATGTCTCTTTTTCCTCTTTACTTTCCCTCTTCTACTCTCTTTCTTTCCCTCTTTCCTCTTTTCCAATCTCTCTTTCCCTTCCCTCTTCTTCTCTCTTCTCCTCTTTTCCCCCTCTTTTCCCTCTTTCATGCTCATGTTCTTATGCTCATGCACAAGCATAAGCATGAGCATATGTCTCTGTCTCTTATGCTTATGCTTATGCTTATGCATAAGACTCCTCTTATGCATAAGCATAAGCATGAGCATAAGAGAAGAAGACATATACTCATGCTTATGCTTATGCATGGGCATAAGAGAAGTAGACATATGCTCATGCATAAGCATGAGCATATGTCTCATTTTGCCTCTTTCCTTTCCTTCTTCTTCTCTCTTTTTTCCCTCTTTCTCCTTTCCCTCTTCTTCTCTCTTCTCCTCTTTTCCCCCCTATTTTCCCTCTTTCATGCTCATGTTCTTATGCTCATGCATAAGCATAAGCATGAGCATATGTGTAAGAGAAGTAGACATATGTTCCTCTTTTCCCTCCTCTTCTCCTCTTTTCCCTCCTCTTTTCCTCTTCTTCCTCTTTTCTTCTTCCTCTTCTTTCTCTCTTCTTCCTCTTCTCTCCCTCTTCTTCCTCTTCTTTTCCTCTTTCCTTTCCCTCTGCTTCTCTCTTTCTTTCCCTCTTTTGCCCTCTTTCCTTTCCCTCTTCTTCTCTCTTTCCCCCTTCTCTTATGCTCATGCTCATGCATAAGCATAAGCATGAGCATGTGTCTCTTTCCCCCTTCTCTTATGCTCATGCTCATGCATAAGCACAAGCATGAGCACATGCTCATGCTCATGCATAAGCATAAGCATGAGCACATGCTCATGCTTATGCTTATGCATGAGCATAAAAGAAGTATACATGTGCTCATGCATAAGCATGAGCATATGTCTCTTTTTTCCTCTTTCCTTTCCCTCTTCTTCTCTCTTTGTTTCCTCTTCCCCTTTTCCAATCTCTCTTTCCTTTCCCCCTTCTCTTATGCTCATGCATAAGCATAAGCATGAGCATATGTCTCCGTCTCTTATGCTTATGCTTATCATGCATATGTCTCCTCTTTTCCTTTCCCTCTTCTTCCTCTTTTCCTTTGCCTATGCCTATGCCTATGCTGATGCTTATGTTTGTTTTCTGTTTTTTGTTTTCATGTTTGTGTCTATGTTAGACATGGGATCACGTCGCACATCTGACGAGTATGGACAGCCTCGCAAGAGGAGAGCTCACGATCTATATGCTCCAAAGGACTTTGATTCCTCTCAGGCAACTATCCCGAGGACTACCCCTGGTCCAACTGCTCTCAGACCTAGCACTGTGACTACCCCTGGTCTGACTCCTCTTGGATGTAGCACTGTGACTACCCCTCGAAGAACTCCCTTGCTAGCCACGCATGGCTTTGTCGAGAGTCCCGACGAGTTTGTACTGCAGATGAGCGATGAGGAGGTAGCAAGATTCTTCTCTCTGCTATCTCAGAGGACCTCAGCAATTCCCTCCCCTACACCGATGGCTGGACGTACTGCCCAGCCGTCCCCTCATGCCCCTTCGAACGAGGGTTCATCACTTGCGCGTGCCTCTTGTAAGGGAAGGAAGAGTAGGAAGGGTAGCTTATGTTGTGCTGACTCAGAAGATGTAGACGAGTCAGCACACTCACATTCCTATAGGTCTCCACTTGGTCCGGAGACACAGTATTAGTCAGGTCCCTTGCCCTCTCCTACTCCCACTGCTACTCCTCACTCTGGAAGCGCTCACACAGCTTCCACTCCTTCTGACTCTGGTACCATCAGTCCTCCTTACTCATCAGCTGATCTCTCCTATCAAATCATGGCTGCCGAAGAGATAATAGAAGATAGAAAGGGCAAAGCAGTGATGGCCACCATGAGGGGGTTGATGAGCCATCACTTCAAGAGCGGCATTGCTACCGATTGGCGGTATCAAGATGACCAAAAGAAGCAGGCGGTCATCAACGAATTAAAACAAAAATACCCTACCCCGCCAAATTGGGAGTTTAATGAGGATTATATGCGAGAGCGCATGGGTTTGGTCTTGAAGCATCGTAGATCAACCTTGCATACTTCCATCACAAAGGGGTTGGCTAAACAAAGCTGGGCAGACAAAGTTGATTGGAAGTTCTTCAAGAAGCAGAATAGGGACCATCCCGAAATGTTCGAGGGTCAAAGGAGGGTTGCAAAGAGATGGCTGGACATCGTAGGTACTTCGCACTTTGGTGCAGGCGGACGGTCGAGGCAACCGTGGTAAGTCTACTTCTTCTCATTTAATGTATTGTTCTATTTGTTTTACTACATATTACATGCACTTTAGCTAACTCTAACTCTCGTAAATTGGATCCATAGCAAGCTGCGATGGGTCATCTTTCTACAAATATAGAGATGCGATGCGCATTTCGCATAGGAACAAAGCCGTGGTTTATTGAGTAAGAGGCAACGGGAGCAACGGTCAATTGGGCTGAGGTGGCTGCTCGCACGGTATAAGTCTACTCCTACTTGTAATCTCACTTTTTAAATTGTTCTATTCTTTAAGTTCCAATGTAATTTTTAATTTATATGGTTCACTTTTAGGGTCAAAGCTCAAGCGTCCCATCATCAGAGGCGAGCAATCACGAGGGCCAGGGATCAGATGCACGTGACGAGGATCAGGAAGAAGGCACAACTCACGAGGACTAAGGATCAGGCCAACAAGATGAGGACGAGGATGAGGACAATTCGGATGAGTAGTAGTAGTAGTAGTAGTTTGCATTTTCTTCGCCATGTATGTCATTTTGTATATCCGCTCGTTTGAGTAATTTTGTATCACCCTTTCAAAAGGGTAATTTTGTAACAAACAATGTTGTATATGTTCGACATTTATATGTTTTTGTTGCTCAATCATTTCATTTGAGCGATTTTGTATCACCCTTTTCACAAGGGAAATTTTGTTTTAAAAAACTTTTTTTTGTAATTACAAAAAAAAAAAGAATTAGTGGAGCTAAATAGGGCCATAGCAGGCCCTGTTTAGCACCACTAATCCTTTTTTTTAAGTTATGTTAATCGTCGCTATATAGCGACGTTTACCAGTGTCGCTATATAGTGACGATTAATAGTATCACTATATAGCGACGTTTAACAACATTGCTATATAGCGATGCCTTATAGTGACGATTCTTTTTCGATGCTTTTAACAACTTTAATAACGACATTTGCGCCTGTGAAAAAAAAAAAAATTAATGTAAAAAGCATCGGTATTTTCATAAAAAAAGGGCCTATGCCTTGTAGTGCAAGTACTATATACTATTCATGCCACAAAGCTACTAGTGCTCTAATTGATCATAATGCTTACCAGAGAAAACACTTGCTTTTCTGAAGCTTCTAGGCCTGACTATATTTCAAAGCTTGCAACATCATCTCATGAATCCCATATTGTTTGCTTGCATCAAGTGCAACTTTACAGGGAAAAACAAGTGAGCTCTTTTTTATGTTTGTCCCCCTAGGCTCCATCGTGAGCTCTCATGCAACACTCAGCTCACATACAACTCGTAATACACACACAAGAGGTGCCTCCCCTCCATCCAAGTGCAAGATACAATCCACAACACCAACTCCACAACAACCACCTTCAAAAAATTTAGTATCAGTACTTGAGATGCATGATGCATGATGGCCTCCTCTAAATACTTTGTAAAGTTATGAGGCAAATAGAATCTCGATATCAGCAACAGAGATAAATTATTAAAAAGGCATTATAGAATTACAAGGACTTAACAAACATTTCAAGTTTGGCATAAAAATTTTAAATAAAAACCAGCATTTGTAGCATGCATCAATGAGCATCAATGGCATGGCTCAAGTAGAAGTTCGGAGTTGTTTGAACATACTGCAAAGAATGACATCATAGAGTAGAGGAGTCATAAATAAGTAGAGCTACTAACTAGCTACTATTGGAATATGAAGCCAGAGTCAAAAATGTGTGTTCTAGGTGGTGTTTTATAGTCTAGTGAGTCCTAGATGTGCCATGTGTCATATTGGGAGATATCCCATAGACATTGTGACTTTCTAGAGTCTATTGCCACAATATATAGTGTTGTACTTGTCTATTGTCTAAAATGTCAATCAACATGAAGCTATCTACATGTGAGTATGTTGGTTATCATTGCTAGCACTGATTCTTTTATTTTCTTTCCATTTTGCCTTTCCATTATGCTTTCCATATTTCCATTCCGTTCCTATCTAGCTTGGCATTCTCCTACTGCCATGTCTCTTCATATGGTATCAGAGCCATGTTCCTAGCCCTGCTCTCTCTTTCCCTTTTCCTTCCAAGAGGTTAAGGTGAGGGAGGCAAATGAAGCTACTCTACCTCCTCCTCCTTGGAAGGTTGCCCTCTTCTCTCCTTCCTTGAGCTCAGATCTCCCACCTCTCTTCTCCTTCCTTCACCTACATCTTTTTGTGGCTTGTAGATGATTTTCTACTTCTATCTAGGGCTAGAAGAAGAGTCATAACTTTGTGTCTTAAAAAAAGTTGTAGAGGACCTTAAGTACTACAAATTTTGTTTTTATATCATTGCAATCTGAGTTTTCTGTGAAAAGTTACAGCCCTTGCAAGAAGTGACGAAATTTGTTTCTGCACGCAAATTTTGTTCTGGAGCTCAATGATTTGATAGCCCAAGCATGATGTAGCCAACTCAACGTGGAGCTGTCCATCCTCTTCATTGTTGACCTTTGATCCAGCTCGCCATTTGCTCCTTCTGCCCGACATTCTATTGGAGCTGCTCCGGGCTTTTGCTCCGGAGCTTGATGTGAGCTCCAAACACTTCTCGACTTCTCTGATTACTCCCCGATTGTCCTTGGTGCCCAAGCTCCACTTTTGATTGACTCTCCAAGTGCTCATGACACTGCCGACCTCTACTTCAAAATCGGTGACTCTCCCTTAGCCATTTTGAGAGTCACTATGTGAATGCTTCATCTATCTATCCCATGGACTTCACCAACACATCTTTTGAGGCATTCCTGCCTAGCGCTTCTTTGACATCGTCATTGTCTCGCAAGGATGTGCACACATGTGTAGTGGCTACTTGGAGGACATCTCTTACTCTCAAGAGATCTATTTTTATTATTCCTACACCTTGATGTATTTTGGGATCCTCTGCCCTGGGTAGTAGTCCCCCTAAAATGACATGTAACTGAGTGTTTGCTTGTCATTGAGTTTAAAGGTCCTCTGCCTTGGATTATAGTCCTCCTAAAAAGATGTATTTCCTATTTTGGTGTGTGGCTCTCTAACATGTCCGATTATGAAGCCAAGGGGAGATGTACTATGGGAGCCATGTATTGGCATTGATAGGTCTATTTGTTTATCAAGCCTACCTTGAGAGTTCCAGGATGTTCATGCATTGGTCTCCTAGACCTCTGAGTTGATCATGCATCCATGCATGATGAGCCTTTGAGCCATGCTAGATGAGCTTTCTATGTTATGCTCACTAGCCTCTGAGCCATGCTCACTTACCTTTGAGATTGTGTGGGAGCCATGTCTAGTTCTCGATCGGCATGCACAGGTTTGATGACTATCATTGTCATGTTCTCTTATTAGTTCCATTCCAGTAGTCTCTCACCTTGCCTTCATGGGGGGTGTTGGAATATGAAGCCAAAGTGAGTCAAAAATGTGTGTTGTAGGTGGTGTTTTATAGTCTAATGAGTCCTAGACATGCCACGTGTCATATTGGGAGATATCCCATAGACATCGTGACTTTCTAGAGTCTAGTGTCACACTATATAGTGTTGTACTTGTCTATTGTCTAAAATATCAGTCAACATCAAGCCATCTACATGTGAGTATGTTGGTTGTCATTGCCTAGCACTAATTCTTTCATTTTCTTTCCATTTTGCCTTTCCATTATGCTTTCCATATTTCCATTTTGTTCCTAGTTAGCTTGGCATTCTCCTACTACCATGTCTCTTTAGCTACTCTAGGATCTAGAAATGCAACTGAAAGCAAACTATAATGAGGTCACCTAGGCATCGTAATGATCCTCCGGGCCCTAGATCCCAAGACAAAGTCATGCCTAATGCATCAGCTTATGCCACGAGTGACAAGTCAAGACACATCCTCTTGCCCCACCGCCACCGCCTCCTCACTAAGATGGAGCTGGAGCACTCAACCAGTGGGTCTACTAACATAATGGCCTCTTCCCTAGAGCGAGATCAAGTATGTGGCTTAGCTAGCAATTTCTCTTTCAAGATAGAGCATAGCATAGGTGTCTTCTTGTGGAATATTAATTGACCTCCATAAAAGCAATAATCTAGTCAAAATACCATGCTTAATAAGATCAAGCAACCATGCATATCATTCATGATGCAATGAGTAAAATGTATGTAAAAGAAGCTTTTAACTTTTGAACATTGTTGCCTTCAAAACTTTGAGCTTCTCCAACATACACAGGTTGCAAGATGCAAACACAATTGTGCTGCGAATAATCTATTTCTCTTCATGGTATCAAATATTTCCCGAGTGCTCCCCATACTTCTCCAACCATGACAGTGGTACCAATGGAAGTTTGCCCTGTACATGGCTAACACTCTTGGCTTCTTGGTGATAAACTTGACAAGCTTCCTTACTATCTCCATAGTACCATACACACAATCTAACTCTCACATTCTCAAACAAGAGGTGCAAGCAATGGGCTGCGTACCATCCCTCCCATTGCCTTGCAATTTCAGGCATTGTCTATAACTACTTGCTCCACATTCTTGACACCAACATTTAGAATGGCTTGCTTGATATGGTAATAAATAAACTCCCAATTATCCTCATATCTATACATGAAGCATCTGTAGCACCAAGGAAAGGAGTTCCCTTGCAACAAGATACAAGAATATTGATTATGATAAGTCTCCTCTTGATACTTTGAGGTTTTACAAGAGTCCACCTCCACCTTGCATGCACCATGCAAGTTCCACCCTCCACATCATGCATAGATGAAGGTGCCCTTTCAACATCTCTTTAGAGAAACATGAGCAACATTAGTAGAAAACGCATGTAAGTACGTACATAGCTACTATGTGTATATGTGTACAAACCATGGATAAACATACATATGCATGCATTCATGTACGCATGTACATATGGATGAATGGATGTGCATATGCAAGGGTGTGAGCACGAGACAAAGCGAGAGAGAGAGAGAGAGAGAGAGAGAGAGAGAGAGAGAGAGAGAGAGAGAGAGAGAGAGAGAGAGAGAGTAGTAGCAAGTTACCTCCATTCATGAGTGCTATAAATGAAAGCAAGACAATAAAGAAGAAAAGTATGGATCTACAAGAAGAGCAGCCCAAGACAATCAAGGCAATGAGAAAAAGATAGCCAAGTATGAATCCCAAAAGATACAAACAAGGAAATAGCCGTTCAATTACCTCATGACAAGGCAGCAATTAGTGATAATACTACAAAGAAGAGCATGCATGCGCGCGTGCACACACACACACACAATTATACTTTTTCAAACACAAACTTACACACAGGTAGTTCTCAACCTAAGTGCACACACAATATTCACAAATTTATTAACATTTTTAAGTGTAATATTTATCAACTTTTTCATGATGATGAGTGCAGGGAACTATCTCTTTGATGGAAGAATGACTATGATGGCTATTGATTTTATAGTTCCTCAAAAGGATTTTATTTATTTTTTGTAGCTTCTCAAAATTTGGTCTTACTCTTTTACACGGCTCCTTTTTGGAATACCATCAGCCTTGCTCTAATATAGTGATGGTTACTTGATGTTGGTGTCTTGTAATTAACATTAATTTACTTTTCCTTATCCTCCCCCCAATTTCTAATGAGGCTCTTCTCTTTTTCTAGTTTAAAGAAATGCTATATTAATAGTAATTAAAAACTCCTCATGCATTGACCGCAACCCCATATGTAAAAATTCTATTATACTTGTGCCATTGGAAATTTTCTTTGCTCTAACACATATACATTTAAACCCCGTTTTTAAATAACCTTATCGAAACAACATTTAACCTTTTTATTAAAAAAACCATTCAACCCCCCATTAACTTTGCCCTAACTATTCTCTAATTAAATCCCCCCCTCCCCTCTTTGATAGTTTTGGTTTCTTTGCTCCTTGGTCTCAAAATTTTTCCCCTCTTCCCTAATCATCGCCTTTAAGATCTTTTGTAGCTTTATAGTTAAGGGTGGTTTCCCTTGATTTTTCATACATGTCTCATAATTAAGTCCCCCCTTGTTTTTATTTTTGAACCTATCCACCATTTTATTTCTAATCTACTCAACCCTTTAAACCTAATTACTCTTAACAGCCTAATACATAAAATATAGACCACCTAATTATATAATAGAGCCATTGTGAGGTCTTGTAATGCCTCTTTGCAATATACAAAGGTATGTGCCCACTATATAGGAGCACTAAAGTTCAAGTTCCATTTGCATGATTGTAGTAAATCTGAGCTCCCTCCAGTTGTGCCTTTCCTTCCATTTATGATTTATGGCTTCAGCAATTACACAGGTAGCTACTCGCCTAGCTCTCCTTTGTGTATCCTTACTACCTATGCATCCCCTTTTCATTCAAGGTCTTCACAGCCATGGCTTGCTTGATTTCCTCCATTCCCAACTTTGCAATTTAGTCATAGCTCCTTGTTTAGTGGCATGCTCAGTTGCGATCACACTTGTTCTTTGCAATAGTCTGGCAACTCTTAAGTCCACCGCAGGGCTATGCGTGAGTGTCAAGCACATTGAGCGCTATTAATAGCTTGTCGCTCCACTATTTGTCTAGCCTCGGCTTCTAAAACTACGAACTCCACTTCTTGGACACATAGTACATTCAAGTCATAGCCTCTTAGCTGTCCTTCCTATCTTCTTCACTTTGTTATGAGCAAGTCAAAACCCATGGAAATTAGCCCCTGGGGAAGACCAATTCTTTCGGAACCTAGAATTTGTGCAAAGGCACAGGCGAGAGCCCTCGGTCCCACATGCATGCTTATGCTAGAGATAGAATCCCCCATCCCTAAGGCTATTTAAACACCAAGCCCCCACTGCCGCCTCAAATTTCTTTCTTTTGGAAGGCGATGGTCAATACACACTGCCAACATCTAAGTGGTGAGGTTCATGCTTACGTGCCAAGAAAAGCTCGGTTCAAGTCCTCCTAGGGCAAGGAGTCTTGCTTGCTCATGTATGTCCACCCAACATGAATGTTGAGCTTAATTAATTTGGGCAATTAGCACATCGCCCCTGTACACTAGCCTTAGTGGGCAAGGGGCTCAAGTGTGTAAACAACCTAAGCTTTGGAGGGATGGACTTCAAATAACCTATCCTCATACCTAGAGCGCTCTCACTCACCCCTAGTCATTCACAATGGATGCACTCTGCATGGAAGGTAGTGCTTGGATATAGGTGCAAGCACATAAGCACTCACCCTTGGAAAATACATTCATTGTGTGCACTTGTGGGTTGAGGAGTGGTGAGTAATCTGGGAATGACAAAATCCCTACCATTTTGTGATGTGCTTTCTCATAATTTTAGCTTGTCTTATATCTGTGATGCCTCTAATTCATGAGGTGGTGCCATCATAGTGATGTCGCAAGAACTATTCTTTAAGCCAATGTATTCCAAAAGGAATCAAGAGAGTGGCCTTAGCTCATCTCTTTTGAGCTTATTGATCGAGTATCCTTGGGATGTTATGAAACTTCCTCCATGGAACACTAAATTCTTGCTAGGTGGTAGCTTTTGCTTCACATATATGGTCAGATCAACAAGTTAAATGCTTCTTAAGCAATTTCTTGGTCATTGGCATTGGTTAACCTAATATGTGGATAATATTCTCTTTGAAGTTCTAGATGCCAATCGATTGGTATACACCTTCTGCATTGAACAACCGTATATGCCTTCTACATTGAACAACCTCTAAGACTTTTTTACAAAGGATTTGAGATCAAGTTGGCATTTCGACTGTCAGCTTACTAACAAAAGACATCCAAATGAATTGCCCAAAACTTGGTGAGATAGTCCTTGAAGGGCTCTACATTGAATGTTTAAAAGCAGAGGATGCATATGAACGTTTAAAAGTAGAGGGTGAATGTATCCACTATATTTCATTAAAAAATGAATATTCTAGAAATGTGATCTCAAATAGCATCTATAAATGGAATAGGAAACCATGAATTTGGTACTCACTATGTGTTCTAAGAATCTATAAATGGAATAGGAAAAGAATCTAGTACTCACTATGTGTTCAATGTCTCGCATCCATGAAACCTACTATTTTGCTTTGGTTTTCTTCGAGACCACCATTATGGGGATAGCTAGTCACTTTTGCTAATGGCATAACTGAACCCTACTCAATGGAGCTGATCTAGCTCAGCAATGATATGTTTAGTGTAACATGGGTTCATCTTATATCTCCATTCTTGTATGGGTTTGGCATCCTAATACAAGGGGTATGCGATGTTGGGATATCTTACTCTCTCCCCACATATCTATACACATCTTGATATTTAATGAACAAGGTGTGTAGTTGACTTAGAAACATGGGGGTCAATTATTGACTTACTCAAATTGTGCAAGGCTCTGTCTCAATGCCTACATTTAGTTTTTGAAGAGGATTGTACTTTTGGTGCAACATTGTACCATGATGCTTGGTTCTTCTTTGACTTATCATTTTTCTTCTTAGTCCTTGAGAAAGTATATTGGAGATACTTTCATTACCTAGCCTTGAGCTCGATTGCAACTTTGAACAAAGCAATCTTATTGGTATAACATCATTTCTAGTAGCCTTGCTTCTATGTGTTGAGAAAACTGGCCATCAACCTCCAATTCCTGGGTTCAGTATGCTTCAAAATATATTTGGGACTTTGATTTTGTATCCTTAGTTCAAATGGTCATTGTTTATGCTCCTTGGTCATATGTTACCTTAGCTTTTTTCACCCAAGATATACAATTTTCTCCATTGCTAGTACAATCGCTGACCAATGTTGAGGCATACATCCTATGATATTCCTAGGGGTTCCAAAGGCCATTGGTCATCCATATACACCCAAAATGGAAAGGATTGAATGTGCTTCAACTATCTTCGTATACACCCGAAATGGAAAGGACTGAATATGCTTCAACCATAGGTTCTTAGGAGCTGATATTAACTCCATTCACAATAAATCCTCATATTGTGTTATTGCGAATCTTGACTTAGATTACTAGTACTTCTTCATCTCCCAATGGTATCTCCATGATGGGCATAGTGGCTAGATTTTCCATTGTCCTAGTGCTTGGGGACTGAAACAAGGCCCTTAAACTACTCGACAAAGAAAACTGAGCCACATACATCAAGTGTTGCTCATGCTATGCTTTAGATCCTTAGATTCTTCCCCGTAATTCTTGTCCCTTTCAACTTTGTGCTCTTCTTTCACATTTTTGTGCTCATTTATACAACATGGTACCTACACTAGTGATGACTTAGTCATGGGCTTGGGGCCTAGCTAAGAATTCATTTCTGTGGTCTTTCTTGGATCAAGATGTACCTTGGCATATCCTTTGGTTATTCTCTTTGCTTGACTTAACTCAAGGTGTTCCTATGGTAACTCAATTATAGAATTCTTGTCCTTTAGTTTCATAATCATGGTAATTATTATCTGAATATTTGCATAAGCATGGGGGCCCTAAAGGCATTATTTTTGTGTGTGAACACGTCAACACCACACCATGCAAAACCTTATTTATAAAAAAATAACTATAAAAACACCAATGCCATGAAAAAAATAATAAGAACCTATAATACATACAACAAATGAAAAATCTAAAGCAAATCTAATGAATGACAATAATAGACTTAGTAAACAAAGCACTCTAGACACCACATTATACTAGGTGACATAAAAAGATAGAGCATCCAACCATAAAAAACTAAACAGTACCAATATACAATAGAAGTCCAATAATTTAGAGCAAGGAAATAATCATATGAAGACTTGTCCAGAATAGTAAAATCCTCAAAAGAGACCTATATGAGATCCAAAACTGTTAGCAACGCTAGAACAAACCAAGTGCTTGGCACATTGGCATTATGAGAATGTAATTCCTTGAAGTGACAGCACTTTTTTATTGATTTAGTGATGGTAGCACTAATGGTTTGGATAGCTTTAAGTCTACATGGCTCATGCGAATCATTCTTAAATCATCTCATTTTACTGCCTCTACTTGTAATGACACTTTGAAGATTGTGTGCCTTTCTTAACCAGCCATCCTGCATTTTACAGTTGAGTGTTGTTTTTTCATTTCACTTCAATGAGATGCATTGAATGCTTTATGCATTGTATTCTTAGATATTTGGGCGTTATGGGAATGATATAGAGTAGAATCCAACAAAAACACAAAGACTACACATGAACAACACCTAGTTTCACAAGCAATGGCCTACAAACCTTATGATAAGAAAGCATACAAAGTGACATGCTTACAAATAAAGAAACCAAGAAAATTGTGCTATATTACTAACAAGGATGTTTTTCAAAGTGAAACAACAAATGCCAATGCCAACAAAACACAACCATCCTTGCCTTTCTCCCTTGTTGATGGAAATCAAATTATGCCACTATAGTATCAATTAATTTTTAATGCCAAATAAGGGATTTCTCAATAAGAAACTTGGAAACACATGTCAAGACAAAGTCATTATAGAAACCAATCACCTTGAGGCCACTTTTCAAAAGTGGTGACTAGCACGAAGTGGCTTTCAAGGCACCAACACAATAGCAATTTCAATTGTGAAATAGTTATGAACATCTATACGATCAAGTTGTTTTCATAACCAACGAGCAACTCCTTGGAATTATGAGAAGCTACTAGCAATTGTGATGCACTTATGTGGAGGGCACCTATAATTGATAGGCATAGAGTACCTATCCCTAACATACTTACTAGCCAGGCTTGGTAGGCTCGACCAACATGCCCAACTACACTAGAAGTACACAATCAATAGGTAGCTCTCTTATGCAAGAAGAAGCAACCACAATGGAACAAGCTTCCAAAGTTGTCAATAGAAAAAAACATATGATTTGAGGTGAAATTGATGTAAATGTATATTTTTGCAATGCCATGTAGTAGGCAGCTCACATTGTCTTATTGTAATGGAAATTTCATAGCAATAAAGTTAAGCTCTTAATGTTGTTTCAATATTTCCCCATAAACTTATAGTAAGAAGAAACTAAAAGGAAAAGAGATAACAATGCCATGCAAATTATTGATGCAATACAAACATGCATCTTGTCAGATGAATGCCTTCAACCCACTACTGAATTTGTTCATCGGTTGTGCTATACAAGCCACACTTGTCCCAAAAATACAATGCTAATATCAATGTTGAGGTCTAACAAATCCTAGACGCACCTACTTTCTACCTCAAATCCATGTTATTGAATTTTAAAATTCCATCTGCATGATGAAAACCCAACCCCCAACATACGACGGCTCCAAATGCACCTTCTGACGCATTATAATAGTTTCTTTCACTAACACTTATGATATTAAGAAATTGCCAATACCGAGAGCATGAGACTAACCACCTTAGCGACTTAACTTAATTTTTGAACTCCATCCCACTAGGTGGTAGCTTCCCACCCCATAGACTGATTTTGAAATTAAACACCTTCGTGATACTCTTTTGAACCTATCATAAGCCTATGCAATGATACATGCTTGTTCTGCAAGGCATTTCACATTCGAGTCATTGAAGCTAACACACCGATGGGTGTGCACACTACTACAAAACCAGGTAGAAATGGCCACCTAAGAGTGTCATTTCTACATTATTAAATGGTGCTTTTATCCTACCATTTCCACACGTGGCATTTTTTGGAAATGGCAACCACGAGTGCCGTATTATTTTGCCATTTTTTTGTATTAAATGGTAACCAAAAGTGCCGTATATTTTTACCATTTAATAATGTATGAAATGGCACCAATCTTTGTTAGAATGGCACTAAACATAAGATTAAATGTGAAAAAAATTGCAAATGCTTGATATAAGTGGCCTTTTATTATGTTTTAAAAGGCAAAAAGGGACATAAAAATTGCCATTTTTAATGTTGAAAATGGCAAAAAAGAGACATATAAGTTGCCATTTCTTATGTTGTAAATGGCATTTCTTATGTCATAAATGAGGTTTTAAAATGGAACAAAAGTGATATGGAGTTCAAAGATGCCAAGTTTATGTTGTAAATGCTAAAAATAAGACAGTAAAATTTCCATTTATGAGATTCTCAATGAGAAAAAGTGACATTTAACGTTATCTTTCAATAGTCTTTAAGGCCGAAAGTGACATTAAAGTGGGATACTAACAAGATTCTAAATTATGAAATTGATATATTGAATTTATGATTGGAACTTATAAATAGCATAAAAATACATGAAAAGTTATCATATCTTATGTTATAAATGACAAAACATGATATTAATCTTTTCCTTTTATTAGGTTCTAAGTGATAAAAATAGCTTCTATTTTTTATTTCAAATGCATCACAAAAATTCAATAAAATTAAAAAATTCCTACTTTCTTTATATAATATTGTCTCACAATTATTATCACCATATATGAAAAGTATTGGTTGGGTATAAAAGATTCATGAGAATCCTTAAGCACATTACTTATATTATATTTGACATTTTAAAGGATAATTTATGAATCCTATGAAACCATAGCATTCAACTTCATAAAATATATTATTTGTTAGCTTATTAAAAATTTAAAATAAATTTTATTGATATTATAATGAGATTATAATTACATAAAAATTATCAACAATTTGTATGGAAAGTTTTACTTTGTATGTTATTCAAATTTATATGGTATCTTAAAGGATAAATTTTACAAAAAAAACTAAGGAAGAACGAGAGCTAAGGCAGTCACACAATCCTTTTTTGTTTAATGCTTTTCAAACGTTGAAAAAGAAAATCCAATGTACAGCATTGCTTTAAAATAGAGGATAGCACATAGGAACAAGTAAAATCAAGTAGTACTGCATATAAAACAATACTTGCAAAGCATGAAGCAAGTACATATTTTTCACAAGTGTAATCTCTATAGAAGAAAGTATAGGGGGTGATAAACAATCCTACAATATATGAAACTATTTCAATCAACTAATTGGCTAAGACTCCCCTCAGGTTTCTTTGGAGATGCTCCATGTGATCTACATCATGGATTGGACCCTCACTAATACTTTGCCAAACACCTCAAGGACTCCAACCATTTCATATAACACTACAATAATGGTTGTCCTTCCTGTCTCATAGGAATAGACTATGGCTTCCACCCCTATGTTAATGCTTCGGTCCATTGAGATTACTAACTTCTCTCCTTAGAAATCAACTGCAAAAAAACAAAGTTGAGAATAAATCTATAACAAACTTGTAATTGTGGCTTCAGCTATACAAGACTCCTCCACCCTACTAAGTGAGACCTTGGATGAACTTGATTGACTTCCATTGTGCCTGCACTAATGACCAATCGATAAATAAGTAGCCCTATATACACTCGAATGAACCAAGGACTACAGTGATAATTTATCTCAACAAAGCCATACTACCCACATCATTATGACTTATTTTTTGAGTCAACAACCTTGCAATCCCTAGCCCGATGACAATCTTCACCACAATTGTAGCACTAGCCTTTATGTAGATGGCCCATGTACTCCTCCTACTCCCACCAAAATCTGGAGCACCCTATCATACTAGATATTTTGTGATGAGAGCATCTCATATTGAAGATGGAAATACTCAACTATTACATCGCAGATTCGCATGTAGAGCTAGAAAATTAATTCAAAGTCTTCAATCATATTGAAACATATTGTGAAGAGCATAAACCATTAAGTTAGGGTAACAATAATGTCATTGTAAGTTACACATCAACACTTGATCAAATTTCAAAACCAAATCCACTAATGGTAGGTTTTGAGCACAATAACCTTCTAGAAAAACTACACAATGCAATTATTATTAAAAATATGCCCATTCAGATAGTACCAACATTCATTAGCATCTTGAGAATTCCTATATATTGCATAAGTCAAGTAGTAAAGAGACATCCACAACCTAATTTTCCACTTGAACATGCTAGGTTCATGAAACTATTAAAAACAAAAGCTTTTCAATAGCAATGTAAACCTTGCATAGGAGGTTGTTACATTATGAATGCCCTCAATAATCCCCTATATGGCTGGCAATGAACTGAAACTAGAGGAATACCTAAAACTAAGGGAGAGTCCATGAATGAACCCATGTCAAGGCATGTTAGAAAAAAATTGCAATGCACCATGTTAAGGAGGTCACCATACACTACACATTAAATGAACCAAGTACCATTTTTCACCCTTGCCAATCCATCAATGTACAAAATGAACATCATAAAGAAGCATGCCTAGATGATACAGGCTCTCCCCCTCAATACATTAGTGTAGAAATGGACACACATAAAGAAGCATGCCTAAATGCAATAAGGTCTCCCCATAAACCCTTGTAAGGGCACCAATTTCACCATGGACATCCTTTCAACATAATTCTCGAGGCCGAGCGAAACCTCATAAAATATTCAACAACATCACTTCCAAGTCAGACCTATATGAGATAAATCGACTTCTCCATTAATAAGTTGGCACTACCATGCCTCCCAATATCTCTAGGATCCATGATGAATTGCATCAAGTAGGTAAGTCCACAACTTACAAAAAGGGTCTATGAACATATCCTATTAATCCACAACCCAATAATACAAACTTATACCTAGCTTAAGTATAGCCATTGCTTCCAATATTATCACAACAAAAGCTAGTGCCTGAAACTAGCCTTTAGTTAACTAAAGGGCAATAAACTATAACTATCTTAGCATCCACACTATTTACAACCACAATGCATCAATTTCAGCCACTTCCATTAGTTAATCATCACTTAGACACAACCTTTGAAAACATAGGCTAGAGTGCCCCTGCTCAAAAAACAAATGCAAGAGACGTAGATTAGCCCCAAATTCTCACGCCCCTTTCAGTATTTATTTAATTCCTTTGACAATGGAAAATGCTATTACAACAAGGGTTCACTTCCTTTGCACTCTTCTTTACTGGAAAATCCACTATCTGAGCTAATTCTTAGCTTCAAACAACATCCAATCCCTAGTGCACACTAGAACCCATTTGCCAAGGCAAGGTTGAGGCATTCATTGCCGTATCTGTCCAATTGTGAGTTACAATGCATTCCACAAGTTCTCGAAATGCTCAAATGATCCCAAGGCTTGAATGAAATAACAACACTGTCCCTCTGGCACCAATCTCGGCACACCCTCTATGACTAGGTTTCTGTCAAGCCTGAGCAGCCAGAGGAGAAACTTTGAACAACCAAAAGAGCAACAACAAGCTCAAAGTGACAAATGAAGTCAAAAGGAAGTTTAAAACTACTGTACCTGGCTACTATCCTTCGAATAGGGGCGAGCTCTATCCTCTCACCTATCCCCTGTCCAAGCTCCCAGTAAGCACAGTGACCTTCAATCACAATGGAGTCTCAAAACATCAGCAAATGGACTCGAATCAGCTCCAGATGCCTTCAACCAGCTTCCAAGTTCTCTATTCCAAGCCGAAACACGTCCAAGGGGCAGCAGATTCACGAGGCAGGAGAGAGAGAGAGAGAGAGAGAGAGAGAGAGAGTGAATGAATGAACTAGAATTAGAGAGCGCGAGAGAGTAGGAGGATCAAGGCTAGCAAGGTTGCGTTGTACCGCAACATCAAATTCCTTGAAATGGATGCCAAACAGCCCAGCCCGTTCAATAAAAAAATGATTAGTATAAAAGCAAATGAAGCCTGTACAACCGCCGTACAACGGTAAATGAAGTCTATACAGAAGTTATGGAGGTTGTACCGCAGTAAAAGAAGTTCGTGTTGAGAGACCATCTCAACATCAGATGATCATATGTGCATAGCACTAACACATAGAGAGTGCTATAAAGGAAAGGGTTAGATTCCCTAACCCTAATCCTAAAAGGGTTTGTATATATTCTACATTTTCAACTAAATCTAGTGTACTTAGTCATTTGTGGTGTGCTCTCTAGCCATGCCCTCTCTCCTCATCTCCACTCTTCTCCTCTCCCCTCTTCATATTTTGTCATGGCATGGTTGTGTCTTCCCTGCCACCCTTCTTGTGAGAGTGTGAGAGTGTGTGAGAGAGATTGAGAAATTGAGTGTTCCATTCACTTTCGTAGAGTGAGAGAAAATTTTTGTGCATATTTCCGTTTGTTGCTTGAGGAAGAGAGAGAGTTTCTGTCTATTCTTCTTTCTCTGTATTTCGAGAGAGAGAAATTTCTTATGAATTCTCCGAGAGTTAGAGATGTTCATCTCTATTGAGAAAGAGAGAGGTGCGAGAGTCTAGTTCTAAACGGATAACTTTAGCTCGGCTGCTTCTCCAACAAACTTCTTCACATGCAAAAGAGCTCTCCACCTACGGCCGATTCACAAGCATGGACGGCCTTGACTACCTCCAAGACCTTGCATGTAACGATTTCATCAACCATAGCCAAGGCGACGTCTAGCGTAGAACGGCTTCCAAGCCATAGTCAGCCATGCTGCCTGAAGCTGTAACCACGACCTACTGCAACAGATTCCGAGCAGCCCGTCAACTACAAAGCAAACAACTCTGTTAGCTCCAAAGTCCCACAATGCACGTTGACCACCATCAACGAGCTGGCGAGTACCTCCTACCATCAATGACATACGAGCTCTTCCAGTAGCTCCCGTCATCTTGATCGCCTCAGAGCACATCAACCTTGCCTCCTCAACGACCGGTGACTCCACCTCAAAGCCCATGGCTCCTTCCTTCTAGCTGCAGCAATGAGTGCGGCTCCTCAACGAACCCTCTACGCCCGGCTTCATCAGCATCTCTCACGGCTCTACGCGCCAGGACGCCAACTGCTAACCTAACTCCAATGAGTCGCCTACTACAATGAGCCCTGCAGCACCCCACTCAACGCCAAAGCACGAGTACACCTCCTCTATGCCACCTCCAAGGTCCTCGACTGCAGCTGAGCAACCACTCCAAATGAGCTGACATCTAGTCTCAATAGCGGCACACGCTCCACGGTCTTCTACACAGCCTGATCCATGACCAACCCACGGCTTCCCAACGTGCAACAGCGACTCCTCAGACTCTTCACCGACTCACGCTCCAGCCGACGGCCTCTTCCGACGTCAATGGAATCTTCTTTCGTGATGGAATCTGGTCCATATTCTCTTTCCCACGCCCTTGACACGTGCCAACACGTGGAGGATAAGCCACACATAGGCTTGTTGTCTTGAGATTTGATATTTGACACGTGGTGGTTCCTACACCACTCCACTAGCTTGGTCCTTGGGTAGCCACGTAGCAACCTTATCTCCCTCATGCTAGGTCATCTAACACGTGGCCGTGTCACATCATCAAGGTGGCCATCATACCCCGTCATACTCGCAAGCCACATCATCATCTTGTCAAGTCAATAGTAACTCACCTTTACCATGTCATCAATGCCATGTGGCACACAAAGCCTCTCCACAAGCAGAGTTACATCTTGGTATGCACTTATTGCATGCTTCATGTGTACACATGTGCCACATCACATAGTGCCTCATAGGCACACCTCTTGGCAGGCACACCCCTACATGTGACTTTGAGTGCCACATCATCATTTTCACCCTTTTGGCCCCTCCACCTAGATCATTGTGTGATGTGGCATGTGTGTACACATGAAGCATGCAATAAGTGCTTACTAAGATGTAACTCTGCCTGTGGAGAGGCTCTATGTGCCACATCATCATTTTCACCCATTGGCCCCAGATCAAGCGATATCTCTTGACCCAAGAAGAATTTGACGACGCTCCAAAAGAAAAATCACTTGATTTTTCGTGCTCTATGCGCTCATTACATCACATGCACATTTTGGCACAAGTATCACACACTTTTAAGCCTCGATTACAAATTCGCTTCTTGCATGCACATCAGCCTCTACATCAATGCACCTGGCCCATCACCTAAAACGAACAAAGAAAGGAAATTATTTGCTGCTTTTTCATCGCTTTGATGGTTGGTCTAGATCTAGTTTAGAGTACAGTAGATCATCCATAGCAGAGAGAACTCCAAAGTAGCCAATCGAAGCCATGCCAAAACATTCCTATATAGTTCCTATATTATTCCATGCCAAAAAATTCCTCGTAGTCCGCCCCTTCGCTCACATGCATTTTCACATCATCACATTACCTAAAACCTGATGTTCCACAGTTTAGTGAGCGTAATTCAGAGTGTTTAGAGACTTGGATCGATTGTTCAGTGGGCACATTGCACATGATTTTCTCACACACATGCCATCATTGTAAAGCCTCTTTGGCTATTTTCCAGCATTGTGCACATCAATTCAAGCCTTGTAAAACCTCTTGGCTATTCCTCCATCATTTTCCACAAGTTTTATAACAAATTGGATTATATATTATAGTTCTATCTTCACCGACAGTTCAGATTTCACTTGACACACTCAGTGTTTTACAGTTGATTCAGACAATGACTTCACAGACACTTTTAGTACATTTCTTATACCATGTCTGCGACTAGCAACCTCAATTTGGAGGCATCTGCTAAGCTAGACAACTCCAATTATGAAAAATGGAAATACCGAATGGAGACCATTCTTGTACTTCAGAACAAATCGAAGTATGTTGATGGGTCTATACCTAGACCATTGGATGATCCAGCCAACAATAGTTCTACTGCACCTATTGCCGCTGCAGCACAAGTAACATGATCTACAATGGGATTTATAGCTACACCAACAATGTCTACACTTGTAACAGATCCTACCATTGCCCGAGCATAAGCAATGGGATAAGAAAGACAAATATGCATATCATTTGATCAAACAAAATGTGCAAGATGTCATGCTAGGACAACTCAACATAGTGTAGACATGAAAAGAATCATGGGATATGTTCACAGCTCTCTATGAGTCTAAGAACACTTCTAGGATTCTCACATTGAGAAACCAAATAAATTAGAGTTTTCGCAATAGCAGTGAAACCGGTCATGCTTACGTACTCAAGATCAAGGACTACAACAATCAATTTGCGGCAGTAGGAGAAACCATGAATCCCACAAAAATGGTTCAAGTCATCCTGAATGGACTTGGAGAGGCATAGGAGAATCCAGTCCAAAGTATTGCCATTCAATGGCAAATTCTGACATTGGAAGAACTCTAGTCAGTTTTACCTAGTGAAGAACTCAGGATGCAAGCCATTCATGCACACAAAGGTCATTCCAATAATCAAGCATTCATAGGCAGAGGCAGAGGTAGATCATTCCAACGAAGTGGTCATCATCAATAACCAAGTCAGTATCAAAGTCGAAATCAACATCAACATCATCCTCGACAAAATCATTCCAATCAAGGAAGATTCCAAGGATGAGGGAATGCATCCACCAACATGTCAAACATTCAGTGCAACTACTATCATAAGTTTGGATACTATGAAAGAGATTGCCGCAAGAAGTAGTACAACCAAGGTGGTAAATCTAGTAGCAATCAAGAGAATTTTCGAAGAAGAGGAAAACATTGCGGTGGACATTCCAGTCACAATCATTATGCATATGAACCTGAGGATATGTTTCTTGGAAGCGAGGAAATGCAAAAGACTAAAATAGTGTATCTTGACATAGATTGTAATGCAAAAGGGGAATACAATTATCAAGTCGACCAAGCAGATCAGGATCCTTGGTACATCAACAACGGTGCATCATCTCATATGACAAAGCATCAGGAATGGTTCACAGAGATGAAATCATTCGAAGGATAGAAGAATATCATCTACACTGCAAGTAACACACTGAATCCAATTCAAGGGAGAGGCATTGTCCCTATGAACAATTTCACAAGTACAAAGGATTGGTGAAAAATGTACTCTATGTTCTGAAACTAAGCAAGAACCTCTTGTCAGTTGGTCAAATGATGGAACACAACTATTGAGCCATTTTTGATGGAGATGAATGCACTATCAGAGACAAATCCATAGGATATCAGCTAGTAGGAAAAGAAGTCAAGGAACGACACTTGTTCAAAATGCTAGCTTCAATACCAGATTTGCATGCCAGGTTCACTCAACCACAACAGATGCCACTTTTTGCAAAATGGCACAAGAATTATGGACATGTCAATTTCAAAAGCTTAATAGAGCTCAGAAATCTAAATATGGCAATTGGAATTCCTAAGCTACAATTATTGGATAAGTTTGCGAAGCATGCTGCTTTGGTAAACAAAAGTGAGCCAATTTTTGTAGAAGCACCTCTTGAGCAAGAAGTATTTTTGATTGGATTCATACAGATGTATGAGTTATGCCAAGACCCACATCATTAATCATTTACTATACTACTTGACTTTCATCAACGACTACATCAAATATTGTTGGGTCTACTTTCTGAAAGAGAAATTTGAAGTCTTTTTCAGATTTCAAGAATTCAAAGACATGATCAAGAACCAGACAGGTAGAAAGATCAAAGTCATGAGATCAGATAGAGGAGGTGAATACATGTCTTCAACATTCATGAACTTTTGTAGTAGTAATGGGATTCGAAGATAATTCACATGTGCAGATACTCCTCAGCAAAATGCAAGAGCTAAAAGGAAGAACGATACTTTAGCAAAGATAGTGCTAGAGCAATGCTAAGTGAGAAGCATCTTCCGAATTAGTATTGGGCAGAAGCAATAGCCACTGCAGATGACTTGCTTAGTGGGCTTCCTACCGAACTGATTCAGAGTATGACACCTTATGAATCATTCACTGGACACAAGCCACGCATTAGGCATCTTCTCATATTTGGTTGCATAGCATATGCCCACATACATGACGATCATTGCATAAAATTGGAGGTAAAGTCACGTAAATGCATCATGGTTGGCTAATGTGAAGACAACAAAGCATACAAGCTGTATGATCCCATCAACTGAAAGGTCATTATCTTTAGAGATGTAATCTTTGATGAGGATTCTAAATGGAAAACCTTATATATACAAGAGATAGATGCACCAATTACTCAATCATCTACAAAAAAGGTTGATGAAAAAGAGCAAGAATTGCTAGAAGCACCTCAAGAAGAGCCATAGCAACTCAGACGGTCTAATAGGGAAAGCAGACCACCTGCCAGATTGACATATGCTTAGAAAGGCAAAGCAATTGAGGTTGAAACCACCAATTATGCTCTTATGACTATCATCATTGCTACAGAAGAGCCAGTGTACTTCGAAGATGCAATTGAAAGCCAGAATGACAAAATACTATGAATGAAGAAATGAAAGCTTTGTACAAAAAAAATACTTGGGAATTATGTGACCTTCCACCAAGAAAGAAGGCCATAGCAAACAAATGGGTATAGAAAGTGAAGTACAATCCAGATGGAGGTATTGAAAGATAAAAAGCCAGACTAGTTGCAAAAGGATTTGCATAGCAATATGGTCTAGATTATGATGAGACTTATGCTCCAGTAGCAAAGATGGATTCCATATGGCTCTTAATATCACTAGCAACACTCAGTAGATGGAATGTGTATCAACTCAATGTCAAGAATGCTTTTCTAAATGGTTACCTAGACGAGAAATTCTACATGCAACAACCAACAGGTTACGTTGAACCAAGAAAGAAGAATCTGGCTTGCTATCTTAAGAAAAGTCTCTATGGCTTAAAGCAAGCACCTCGAAGTTGGTACAACAGAATCGACAAGTATTTTGCTAAACTGGGATACATGAAATCCAATGTAGATCATACTCTCTACTACAAAGTTCAAGGGGAAGACAATACTATTGCACTTTTTTACATAGATTATCTGATTGTGACTGAAAGCAATTATAGCTTCATCAAGAAGTTGAAACAAGACTTATCTGTAGAGCTCGACATGAAAGATCTTGGACTTACACACTATTGTCTTGGTATTGAGTTCTGGAGAGATTGAGACAGCACCTTTATGAGTCAGCTGAAATATGTTGACAATATCCTGAAGAAGTTTCAGACGGCAGATTGCAAGATTGCAGCCATTCCCATGGAGCAGAGTTTGAAACTTACAAAAGATTCAGAAAAGCCTATACTCAATGACAGATACTATAGGCAGCTCATTGGATCACTTCTACATCTATCACACGGCCAAAAATTTGTTATGCAATAAGTTCACTAGCACAGTTTATGGCAAATCCAAAACACGGCCAACAATTTGTTATGCAGTAACACAGCCAACAATTTGTTATGCAATAAGTTCACTAGCACATTTTATGGCAAATCCAAAACAGTTTCACTGGAATGCATCCAAAAGAGTCTTGAGATACATCAAAGAGTTTGTAGTAGAATACATAGGAAATCATCCAAGGTTGCATGAATACTATGATAGTGACTATGCCAGAGATCATGAGACCAGGAGATCCACATAGGGATATGCATTTTTCTGCTACATAATGGTTGTGAAACAAACAAAAAACTATTTCTTTGTCTTCCACTGAAGTAGAATATAGAGCACTCACTATAGGTGCATGAGAGGCTATATGGCTCAGAAGACTATTATCAGAAACAGATTACTTTGATGAATCAAAGCCAACAACAATCGATCAAGCATTAGTCAAGAATCTAGTATATTACTCCAGGACAAAGCACATTGATGCCAGAGAACACTTCATCAAAGAAAGAGTGTTACTTGGTGACATCATATTACAACATTGTGATAGCTAAGAAAATGTTGCAAACATCTTTACCAAACCACTTGGCAAAGAGCTTTTCGAGAAGCACCGACAAGCTCTTGGTTTGACCCAGAGGAAGGACATTCCCATTAAAGGGGTGTAATGGAATGTAATGCTCAGTCCTTCTTCGATTCCCCAGAATCATCATGTTGAGGGAAGGCCTACTTCATGATGTTGATCTTGAGGAAAGGTGTTAAGAGACCATCTCAACATCATGTGATCATATGTGCATAGCACTAACACATAGAGAGTGCTATAAAGGAAAAGGTTAGATGCCCTTTCCTAAAAGGTTTTGTATATATTCTACATTTTTAAATAAATCTAGTGTACAGTTAGTCATTTGTGGTGTGCTCTCTAGCTGTGCCCTCTCTCCTCATCTCCACTCTTCTCCTCTCCCCTCTTCATATTTTGTTAATTCGTATAGTAGTTATGGAGGAATTCCATACAGAGGAAGTCCATACAATAGTAAATGAAGTCCGTACAATAGTTAGGGAGGTGCCTTATGACATGTATTGATTCTCACACCTTGAAGCTTTGAAAGGCTATGGAACCACTTAGCAACAAGAGATTGGCATTGGAAAGGTATCATATGGTGTTTTTGAAATGACAAGAGGATTGTCTAATACGAAGAAAAAGTAATCTTGCCACATATTGAGATGAACACACTATTCAAAATTTTTGGACTTTCTCTCTTGGTTTGGACTTTTTTTTGGAGCATATCCTCTCCACTCAACTTCACTTAGTGAGCTAAAAATTTGGGTTTTCTTGAGCACTAAATGGGTCACTTATATACAAATATGGCCTTATTAAGCTAGTAAAAAGTCAAGTGGTAACCTCTAATTTTAAAAAAAATGGCTCAGTGAAGCTATAATTCCCAAACTCATGCATGGTGCCCCCATCGAATAACTATAATAATAATAATAGTAGTCTCCTAACTCAAGTTCAATTTTAACACTATGAAGTGAAAATATGACACCATATGAAAAGAGTTTGTTGAATTCAACATATAAGTGGTGTATAGATACACCATTTTTTTGAAAAAAAAGAGTTTGTTGAATTCAATATATAAGTGGTGTATAGATACACCCTTTTTTTAAAAACAAACCATACAACAAATTATCTTATTGGTGGTGTATAGATACACCATTTGTATGGAAAAAAGCATACAAACATTATCTTATGCATCTGAATCTCGTTTAGAGTCATCAGATTCATGTAATGTATTTGAGCTTGATGGGTCAAGTCTTGCCAAATGATGTTTAATATGGACATGACTTGGATCAGGGATTGTGATACATTTTTCAACATTGTATCCATGCTTCTTTTTAAAACTTCGTGTCCTCGATTTCCAGCAATGAATAATGCTACTGGCTTCCACCTCTGTTAATCCCTCATTATTTGGAACCCATTCACGTTTCTTTTGCAAGCATCCCTCATAGAGTTGTTTTATTGTATATCTTCTCGGGAGATTTTTCAATGGCTTTGGTTCATACCATAAAGCTGTAAATGTTATAGGAGTTCCCTTGTCATCCCTTTCTATCTTAGCAACCTTTGCAACCCAAATTGGGCCACCTTGGTCATCCAACTCTGAACTCGGATCAGATGCCCAAACTGCAACAAATAGACCCTCTTCAATCTCATTAGATGGTATAAACTCTGGTAAGTGTTTGTCTCCCTTCCTGCCACAATATTTTCGAGGTAAAAGCATTCCTCTGCTTCCTCCATATCTACTAACATATTTATATCCAAAGGAAAACTTGGTGACCTAGCTTGTTCCGGCCAAAAGGATTCAGAGTATTCAATGCTCATTAAGTTTTCTTGTCTTTCTAAAGATTGGATAAGTGCTTCAGTTGATTTAATTGTTTGTTGAAGATGAGGCTGCGGTAATGCATGGTCTTCGAGAACTTGCTTTAATGTTGCGGTTGCATTTATAGTGCTTCCATGGCATTTAAGCTTGTAGGTATTTCCATGAATTGTATGAATAACTTTTTCTTTCACCTCTGCCCAAATGGTCCAGTATGTGCCATGTGATAGTCCAGTTAACCATTGATATCCTCAATTGCAAATAGGTCTCTCATTAACCATGGGTTTCAATCTAGGTTTGCAGTGTCCTGTGCTCAAATCTTGATTAGTGACTTGATGAAGAAAGCATGAAAACACTTGAAGAAGATAGTTATGTCTATTAGGCGCTGTCTTACTCCAAATACCAAGGCGTATGGCTGCACAATCATCTTTCCCAACTTTTCTAATGCAAAGTCTCTTGCAACAAACTCGCATAAGCATCCTTTCCATATTCTCCTCGGATAGCATCACATGTCTCTTTGGTTCTGGAATTGATGCCATGATTCTTCGCCTCTTCACACTCACATACTTTCTTTTTGTAAATAGTGTCTTGCGTTTTCTAGTTGTAAGACCATCAAACCTCGAATCCATTTCCCTTGAATCTTCATCTTTATAATCAAATGCTGTATAGGCTTGATAATTATTTGATACCTTATAATATCTTGGAAATGGCAATCTAGTCGACATGTTCATTGATGTCAATTTGTTGCCAATGCCTCTTGAATTTTGTGGTTGAACTGTTTCTCCTTCGTAACTCAAGATTCTCCCATCTATATTCTCTGGCATGCTAGCAACAATATTACGAACAACATAAGTCTCATATTCTCTACCCCTTTTGCCTTGTATTCGAGTGGTAACATCATGATCATTGTCACTAATATCATCAATTCCTGTTATTGCATCACTTATCCCATCGATCTTTGCGTGTATTTTTCTTTGTGGTCCCATCTTATTATTCTCAACACATCTTCTGTCTTTTATATCAATAAGCATGTTTGAGTCACTTGCAGCACAAGACAAGTCTTCTATACTAGTGAGCCTATTCGAGTCACTTGCAACACAGGATAAATCTTCTATACCAGTGAGCCTGTTCGAGTCACTTGCAACACATGACAAGTCTTCTATACCAGTGAGCCTGTTCGAGTCACTTGCAACACAAGACAAGTCTTCTATACCAGTGAGTATATTTGAGTCACTTGCAACACAAGAAACCTTTTCTACATCAACATCTGTTACTATAATGTCCTCAATACCTGTGAGCATGCCACTATGATACTCTTGATTACTACTATAGCTTCTTATCAATTTGGATCCCATTTGTGTTATAGTCTTTTTCTTCTGATAATATTCTGTTGTGTCTTCCATGACATTGAAGGAAACTGTCTTGGGCAAACTTGATTTCAAGAAAGCTAACCCCCATTTACAAGTACTATGAACTTGTAGTTGAGACGTAGTATTATGGACGTCTAATTGTGAAGTACTATCCATTGAATTTTGAATGACACCGGCACTAGTCAACTTAATTATCTCCACTATACAGAGAAAACTCTGAGCATAGCCCTTAAAGTTGCCAATTGCTAAAACTTCTCCGGAGCAAGATAACATCTGTACTTTTTCCCCCTGGATATAAGTTTTCTTGATATCTTGAAAGTATGTCTTTGGAACAATTTCTTCTTGGTCCCAGAGTGTTCTGTGTGCTTGCATATCAAATATGTCACATTGTAAGATATCTCCCAATGTTTCAAAGTCTCCATGTGGATATTTTAAATGTACTTCAGGATTTACAACGTTGGTGATTATCACTACACATCTTCTCTCACCACAACGTTGAAAATGACACACATTCATAGGATCAAGACTATGAATTAGTCCAAAAGCCACCACTTCATTCTTCTTATATAACACCACATCCATACGCTCTGTTAGGTTGAATACCTGTTTTATGTATAAAAATAAATTAGCAACTCAAAATGAACATTTAATAAATAATCATTGAGCTTATTATTACTTAATAACTTCTATATCAAAACTAGTAGAGAAGGCATTAACCTAAACCCTACATCCTAAACTTTAAATAATTAATACCAAAACATCTTTGAAGGAACACAAATGGAGACAAAAAGTGAACACCAGTGAATGGATGTGCTCACACACGAAAGCTCCAACAGATGTTCAATAGATAAGAATACAAAGTACTTGGCATATATAGTGACCAAGTAGAACATAAAAATAAACCAAGTACTAGACTAGCCTACAAGGTCATATCTTTGTATATGTCTACAAATCCCCCCTCAAAGATATGGCTGAAGTACTCTGGAAATGTGTCAGAAGTACCTAGGGCACCTAAAGTACCATGGTTGCACAAATTCATCCATCAGGATATATCAACCTATGGGGTAACACATGAATAACAATGTCATTTTATAACCCCCCCTGACATTGTTGTTATATCTCGTATCCCCAAGCCGTGTCGGTGACGAGTAAAAAGTGGAGCTGACAGGCTTTTAGTGAAGATATCTGCCACATTATCCTCAGTAGATAAGATCAATGAAGCCACCCTATATAAAATCCCGAACATAATGATAATGATTCTCAATATGTTTCATGCGGGCATGAAAGACAGGATTTTTCCCAATGGCAATGCAACTCACACTGTCACACAAAATGGAGGTGGCCTCACCATGTTGTGCATGATGCAAATCAAACATAAGCTTCCTTAACCACATTGCTTCTGTAGTGGCTGCATTTGCTGCTCTATACTCTGCTTCACTAGAGGAAAGAGAAACATGGTCTTGCTTTTTACTGAGCCAAGAAATGCAAGCTGAACCCAATGAAAAACAATAACCAGTGGTGGATTTTCTATCATCCATATCCCCTGACCAATCTGAGTCTGTGAAACCACTCAAAGAAATGTCACAATTTGCAGCATAGTGCAATCCATGAGTAAGAGTGCCCTGCAGATATCTGAGAACCCTCTTGGCTTCTTGCCAGTGTGTGACTGTAGGACAATGCATAAACTGTCTTAGCAACCCAGTGGCATGTGCAATATCAGCCCTGGTAGAACACAGATAGATAAGACTACACACCAACTGTCTGTAAAGTGTGCCATCAAACTTCTCTGCTGTGTTATGCTTTGAAAGCTTGAGTCCTTTGGTCAATGGAGTGGCCACAGGTTTGCAATTTTCCATCTTAAATTTCTGCAAGAGACTCTTTGCATACTTTGTTTGGGACATACATATCCCTTCCTGGGTTTGCCAAAACTCAATACCAAGACAATAGTGCAAGAGACCCAAATCTGTCATATCAAATGTCTGACACAATGCTATTTTGATGGCTGCAATTTGCTGATTACTACTGCCTATGAGTAGTATATCATCCACATAAAGAACTAAAATCAGCAAATCTGATTTTTCTTGCAGAACATAGAGGTTGGACTCTGTATGTGTGTTCACAAAGCCCTGGGACAGCAAATACTGATGTATCTTGTGATACCAAGCACGGGTGCTTGTTTTAGCCCATACAATGCATTGCGTAGCCTGCAAACCTTGTGTTCTTGTCCCATAACTTCAAATCCTTGGGGTTGCTGCACATAAACTTCCTCTTGTAAATCACCGTTCAAGAAGGCAGTCTTGACATCCATCTGAAAGACGGGCCAGCCATAACTTGCAGCAAGAGAGATGACAGACCGAATGGTAGTCATCTTGGCTACCGGAGCAAATGTTTCCTCATAATCCACTCCCTTCTCTTGGGCATACCCCTTGGCAACTAGCCGGGCCTTGTGTTTTTCAATAGTGCCATCTACATGGTACTTAACTTTATAGATCCATTTGGTACCAACCACATTCTTCCCAATGGGCTTATCAACCAAATCCCATGTGGCATTCCTTTCAATGGAACTAATTTCAGATTTCATGGCTTCCTGCCATGCGGGATGTTTCATGGCATCCTCAAATCTTTGAGGTTCAGTTTTAGCTGCCATAACTGAAGCCATCAAAGCATAATTCACCTATGATGATGCATTCCTTGTGGTTGTCCTGGTCCTCCCTAAAGTTGGCTTAGCCTCTCTGAGGGTCAACCGTGCCCATTTTGGGACTGAATTTGCAGCACCACCACTGGCTGAACCACTGTTGGTATGGCGAGGTAAAGGATTCCAAACATGTGGCTGTCCTGCCCCACTAGCTGGCTACCCTTCTGGAACATTTGAGGGAAATCCCCCCTCAACATATGGCACCAAATCTGAACTGGGTGAGGAGGATAAAGACTCCATCTCATTACTATCAAACTGAACAATATCAAGAGGCACATCATCATATGGTGGCAAATCAACATTGACCGGTTGCATGGTTTCATTTTCAGCAAAGACAACATCTCTACTGATAATAATCCTCCGAGTAACAGGATCATACAAATGAAAACCTTTACTCTCAATACTATACCCCACAAATATGCATTTGACACTCTTGTCATCAAGTTTAGTTCTATGTTGAGCAGGAATTAGAGCATAAGCAACCGACCCAAAAATTCTGAAGTGATTTACCTTGGGCTTGTACCCATAGTATGCCTCAAATGGTGTCCTGTTAACCAAAGCTTTTGTTGGGCATCTGTTCAAGATGTATGTGGCTGTAGTAATGGCTTCTCCCCAAAATCCTTTTGAGATTTTCTTGAATTTCAGCTTGCATCTGGTCATTTCTACAAGAGTCCTATTCTTCCTTTCAGCAATAGGATTGTGCTGGGGTGTGTATGGCACAGTTAAATGATGTTTGATGCCATGTTCTTGCAAATAGCTTGCAAATACCTCTGAAGTATACTCTCCCCCTCTATCTGTGTTGAGTGTTTGTATCTTGGAATTGGTCTGATTCTCAGCCATAGCCTTGAATATCTTGAACCAATAAAACACTTCGGATTTGTTCTTCATGAGGAAGAGCCATCTAAATCTGGAGTAGTCATCAACGAAGGTAACAAAGTACCTTGCCCCTCTATGAGTAGTAACATTCATGGGGCCACAAGCATCACTGTGCACTATTTGCAATGCTCTTATTGCTTTCACATCACCTTTCCCATCCTTTTTGAAAGGTAAGCGGTGCAATTTGCCAAGGGCACACCCTTCACATACTTCATTAACTGGCTGCTGTAATTTTGGCATTCCAATAACCATGTTGTTAAACAAATAGGTCAAAGCCTTGTGATGGATATGGCCAAAACTGGCATGCCATAAATCACCCTGAGATACACATGATACAGCCATAGCATGCTGATTATAAGGCTGAGCATCAAGCTTGTACAGCCCTTTTTCATAAGTGCCTGTAGCCACAATAGCATAACCCTTTTTAGGATCCTTAATCCTGCATTGGCTGCCTTGAAACTCTACCAACATATGTTGATCATGAGCAATGGAGGAAACTGAAATCAGATTCTTCTTCAAATCTGGAACATACCAAACATCACGGATGTATTGTTTCTTTCCTGAACCATCCAAGAGAATAGGAACATGTCCCACTCTCGTGATATCCTGAGTGGCATCATTGGCACAAACAACATGTCTGCCATGGACCGGTATAATGTCCTCAAACCAATCTTTGTGATGAGTCATATGCTTAGAAGCACCACTATCCAAGTACCAAGGATCAGTGGTGGCCAAAGATGCATCAATACCCTTTGACACTGGCTCAATAAGAGCATGAGCATGTGTAGCATGTGACATACTAGGCTCCCCCCCTGTGTCAATGATCTCATGATCCACAACACCAAAGGCAAAGTCCTTGTCATCCTGGGCATAATGTGCATGAGAAGAGGCATTTGAATTTTCAGCAGGTGCCACAAAATTACTGTTTGTAGTCCCCCTCTTCTTCTCATTAGCAATCCTCTTCTGACACTCGGCAATGTAATGACCAGGCTTTTTGCAATAGTTACATTTACACTTTTTCTTAGAGGCGGGACTTGCCTGAGAACTTGCATTTGCCTCACTTTTGGGCTGAAATCCATTGCTGTTTTTTTTGTGAAAGTATCCTCCTTTTGACTGAAATTTGTGCTTTCCCTGCATAGCAAGAGCTTGCTCACCTTGGCGAGATGAATGAGCAAAATTAGAGGTTCTTTCCTCTTCTTGCAGGAGCAGCCCTACCAACTCATCAAATGAGACAGGTGCAGCTCTAAGCATGATAGACAAAGAGGTAACAAAAGTGCCAAATGACGGAGCCAGGCTATTGAGAGTGATAGTGACCAACTTTCTATCTTCTATCTCCTCATCAACGCCTGCTAATTGATCTCAAAGATCAGTAATCTTAGCAATATGCTCTACAATTGTTTGCCCTTCTTCCATCTTCAACTCCTTGAGTTGATTTGTCAAGGCTAGCACTCTAGCTTCATTTTTGACCTGATACATAGATGTTAGTTTATCCCAAGCATCTTTAGCATACCTGCAGGATTTGATAGTAGACATAATGTGCCTCTTCACTAAGAGGGATATCAAAGATAAAGCCTGGGCATTTCTTCTATCAAACCTCCTTTGCTCCTCCAATAGAGCAGGAGTAGGAGCTGTGGATGTAGATGTGATGGATGAAGATGAAGTAGTTGCAGCAGCAGCTGGCCTAGTTTCATCACCACTCACAATGTCCCACAAGCCCTTGCCAGCCAAAATATTACGGAGCATAAATGACCACAAGGCATAGTTTGATCCTTCCAATTTATCCCCTTCAGTGATAGTGCCAAATCTTTCAGAAAGAGACATTTTTCCTTGACAAATAACTGACTGCAAATATAACCAAGCACTTAAGAGCAAACAGGCTCTGTGCAAGTTGGAGTTCTTGTTCAGTGAGAACCTGTAGAGAGTAGCTTTCTTACCAAGAAGATTTGGGTGTCCAAGAAGCAGGAAAAGAGTGCTGAAGCAAATCGATTTGAAGTAGGAGCTTCCGAGGTGGATGTCAGTTTGATTCGGGGCTGGAAATTGCTGAGAAGAGCACCAATGTAGCAGTAGATGAACTCGTATTGAAGAAGATGGCTGCTGCTGCTGAGAAGAGCATCAATGCAACTATAGGAGATTGCTGTAGGCAGTAAAAACAATAAGAGGAGATGCCGAAAAGTGCTGGAAATCAGGGCGACCTGAAGTAGAAGCCCCCGGGCTCAAGGGTGACCTGATTTTTGGGTCAGGAGCAGGGAAAAATGATCAAAAAGAGGGGCGAAGTCTCGGGGGGGTCACTCATCATATGTAATCCTATCACGTGAGTTCAACAGAAGGATATTTTTTATTTCTAAAATTAACAGAAATAAATATACATAAGGGACTATTTAAAATAGTTTTGGAAAAAATTTACAGACTTGTATAGAAAAGGGGTACATTTTATTAAATGAAAAATTTATAGATAAGGGATTTTAGAAATGAGCCTTGAACGCACGTGGTATAGAGGGTTTATGTATAGTGACCCCCCTGAGGGCGAAGTGAAGGCGACCTGATCTAAAGCTGTTCGGGCTGAAGTCTAAGTGAAAACGAGCTGAAAATCAGTAGCATTGGTTGTCGACCAAGTCTTGGAGAGAGGCGACCTGAAGAAGACCTCCTGGGGCAGCAAAAAACCTCCAAAAAACTCAACTGACTGAAAAACGAGCTGGAAACTGAAGTGGGCTGAATGTAGGATTGAGAGCAACATGAGGACACGAGAGAACTTGCCACAAGACGGAAGGCAAGGCTGAATCTCGGTTCAAGTGACTGAGGCTCTGATACCACTTGAAGGAACACAAATGGAGACAAAAAGTGAACACCAGTGAATGGATGTGCTCACACACGAAAGCTCGCCTACAAGGTCATATCTTTGTATATGTCTACAATCTTAACCACCGTAAATCCTAAACTTTAAACATTTAATTCCTAAACCCTAAATCCTAAACTCCTAAACAATAAATCCTAAACCTTAAACCCTAAACTCTAAATCCTAAGCCCTAAATCTTAAATCCTAAACCCTAAATCTTAAATCTTAAACCCTAAACCTTAACCCTAAAATACAACCAAAATTTAATGAATTTTTTTAATTTGTGCAATAGGTTGGATATATCCCCCAACCTGTTGCTTGAGCAACCGGTTGGATATATCAAGCAACAGGTTGGGGGATATATCCAACTTATTGCACAAATCAAGAATTTTTCTTGTTTGTGCAACAATTTGATATACAATTGGGGAATATATCCAACCTACAACTGAAAAATCTTGATTTGTGCAAGGTTGAGCAGTAGTTGGATATATCCCCCAAGCAACAGGTTCAACAGTTGGATATATCCCCCAAGCAACAGGTTGGAGGCCTGTTGTTGGATATATCTCCCAACCTATTGCTTGAGCAACAGGTTGGGTGGCATATCCAATCTGTGACACAAATCAAGAAAATTCTCGATTTGTGCAACAGGTTGGATATACCCCCCAACCTGGAGGCCTGTTGTTGGATATATCCCCCAAGCAACAGGTTGGAGGCCTGTTGTTGGATATATCTCCCAACCTGTTGCTTGAGCAACAGGTTGGGGGTATATCCAACATGTTGCACAAATCTAGAATTTTCTAGATTTGTGCAACAGGTTGGATATACCCCCAACCTGTTGCTCAAAAATTCTAGATTTGTCCAACAGGTTGGATATACCCCCAACCTGTTGCTTGATTGCACAAATCAAGAAAATTCTCGATTTGTGCAACATGTTGGATATACCCCCAACCTTGGGGGTATATCCAACATGTTGGGGTTATATCCAACCTTGGGGGTATATCCAACCTTGGGGGTATATCCAACATGTTGCACAAATCGAGAATTTTCTTGATTTATGCAACAGGTTGGATATACCCCCAACCTGTTGCTCAAGCAACAGGTTGGGGGTATATCCAACCTGTTGCACAAATCGAGAATTTTCTTGATTTGTGCAACAGATTGGATATACCCCCAACCTGTTCTTGATTGCACAAATCAAGAAAATTGTCGATTTGTGCAACATGTTGGATATACCCCCCAACCTGTTGCTCACCCCCCAACCTGTTGCTTGAGCAACAGGTTGGGGGGTATATCCGACCTTTTGCACAAATCGAGAATTTTCTCGATTTGTGCAACAGGTCGGAACCTGTTGCTCAAGCAACAGGTTGGGGGTATATCTAACATGTTGCACAAATCGAGAAAAATCATAAAATTTTGATTGTATTTTAGGGTTAGGGTTTATGGTTTAGTATTTAGGGTTAAGGATTTAGGGCTTAGGATTTAAGATTTAGTGTTTAGGGTTTAGTGTTTATGATTATATTTTTAGGGTTTAGGATTTAGGGTTTAGGGTTAAAAATATAGGGTTTAGGGTTTAGCATTTAGGGTTTATGATTATTGTTTTAGGGTTTAGGATTTAGGTTTTAAGGTTTAGTATATAAGATCATGAGCTTAGAGTGTAGAATCTAGGGTTTAGAATTGAAAATTAGGTTTTAGAATTTAAGTTATAGGGATTAGGGTTTAAGGTTTGGGGATTATAACTATTATATAAGTTTAAGAGCTTAGATTATATAACCTAAGATTTAGGGAACTTTAGGATTTAAGATTTAGGGTGTAAGATTTAAGATATATAGACTATATAAAATATGCATTCTAAAGTATTTAGTTTAGATATATATAGACTATATGTTATATGCTTTCCAAAGTGTTTTGTTTATAGGTACGATACATTGCAAAGGCTTTACTTTAAGTAAGTATAAGTCTACCTAGTCAAAGTATCCTACTGATTAGGGATAAGCACATAGGCTAAAAGCACACTGATTCATATTTTTTTACATTCATGCTGCATGGTGTATCAGAAGGTATGATCCTTTGCAAAGGCTTTACTTTAAGTAGTTACAAGCCTACCTAGTCAAAGTATCCTACTGATTAGGAACAAGTACATAGGCTAAAAGCACACCAATTCATATTTTCTTACATTCATGCTGCATGGTGTATGAGAAGAAATGAAAAAGTATGTGATAAGAAATATTCGAAGAAATATGTATTCCATATCATGGACATTCTAAGAAATATGTATTCCATATCATGGATACCATGGATATCTGGTGGTTGCTAAAGTAAAAAAATGATATGGATGCAATGATACTGTAGTCTTTTAGATTCTATGGTTTTAAATACCTACCTTACAAATACATTATCTAATTTTGTATTCTTCGACTAACTAACAAGTATTATACACATGGAATCATGGATATCTGATGGTTACTAAAGTAAAAAAATGATATGGATGCAATGATACTGTAGTCTTCTAGATTCTATGGTTTTAAATACCTACCTTACAAATACATTATCTAATTTTTCATTCTTCGACTAACTAACAAGTATTATACACATGGAATAAAAGCATACATGCTAAAAGTAAGTGTGTAAATTTTAATATTTTCTTATTTTTAAAATTAATTTAATTCTTTTATTGACTACTTTTTAAAATTGAAAGATTATTAGTATATAATCTACATAATTTTAAATGTTATTAATGTATAATATTAATTATTTATATATTTATTTAAATTTATATAATAATTAATTTATATTTATATTAGTTTTTAAGTTAATAATGTATAGAAGAGCAATATATTCACTAATTCTTCATTGTTTTAAGAGTAAGTATTATATAAAGCACATATGCTAGAAGACCTCCCTTTCAACTTTTTTTTAAAATTAATGTATTTATATATTTATTTATATAATAATTATATAATATTTATATTAATTTATAGATTAATAATATATATTTTTAGCAAAATTATATTTTAGCATTAGTTAATAAAAATTTATTATATTATGGAGTAAAAATATTCTAAATGGATTTCTTATATTAATAAAGTGTAGTGAGAAGAGTTTTTTGAAAAGATTTCTGATTAAATTTTGTTTTGAAGTTGTTGCGTATGCAATAGGTAGGGACATTTGAGTAGTTTTGAGGTTGATAGAGATATTTGTAATAAAGTGTCGTGAGAAGAGTTTTTTGGAGGATTTGTGATAAAACTTTGTTTTGAAGTTGTTGCGTACGCAATAGGTAGGGAGGTTTGAGTGGTTTTGAGGTTAAGAGAGAAATGTGTAATAGATTGTTTTTTTTTTAAAAGGAGTTTTTTGGAGAGATTTATGATAAAATTTTGTTTTGAAGTTGTTGCGTACGCAATAGGTAGGGAGGTTTGAGTGGTTTTGAGGTTGAGAGAGAAATGTATAATAGATTGTTTTTTTTTTTTAATGAGTTTTTTGGAGAGATTTATGATTAAAATTTGTTTTGAAGTTGTTGCGTACGCAATAGGGAAGGAGGTTTGAGTGGCTTTGAGGTTGAGAGAGAAATTTGTAATAGATTGTTTTTTTTTGTTGAGTTTTTTTGAGAGATTTATGATTAAATTTTGTTTTGAAGTTATTGTGTACGCAATAGGTAGGGAGGGGTTGTGAGAGTTTGAGTTAAAGAGGAAAATTTGTGGAAAAAAAGATTTAATGCTAAAATGGTTTTTTAAGTTGTTGCGTACACACAAGTTTTTGAGAAAAAGATCGGATTTGAAAAAAAAATCAAATTTATAAAAACTTGATTCTTAGAAGTTCTTGCGTACGCAATAGGTTAGAAATGAACTCACCTCTTGCAACATTTTGAAAATTTTTGAGAATCCTGTAACAGGTTGATGAGAGGAGAGAAGCGTGGAGTGTAAATGAATGATCTTTGAATGAAAGAGAGAATGAAGAATGTTCTACTTATAGTGAACCTAAAAGAACTAAAAAAACCTTAAAAACTAAAAAAAGCTGACTTGACCTAAAAGCTATCCATTTCCTATAAAACTCTGCTTCTCCTCATTCTGTCACAACTCTCTTATTCTCTCTCACAACTTTCTTGGAGCTCCACCACCTCTCCACTCAGGTACTCCCTCCCTCCCTCTTCTCCAACTTCCTCTCTCCCCTCCCCTCCCCCTCCCTTCCCCTCTCCTCCCGCTTCTCCCCTCCCTTCCCTTCCCTTCCCCCTTCCCCTCTCCTCCCTCCCCAAGGGCCCTTCCCCTCCTCTCCTTTCCCTCCCCGTCCCGCTGCCTTCCCCTTCCCCTTACCCCGCTCCCTTCCCTCTACCCATCCCGCCCCCTTCCCCTTCCCCTCCCCCTTGCCCCCCGCCCCGCACTGCCTTCCCCTCCCCCTTGCCCACCCCCGCCCCCTTCCCTCCTCCCGCCCCCTTCCCTTCCCCCTTGCCCCCTGCGCCCACCCCCTACCGCTGCCCCTTCCCCTTCCCCCCTCCCTATTGTCGCTCCCCCTTCCCTCCACCCCCCCCTTCCCTTCCCCCTTGCCGCCCCCCCCGCGCCCGCCCCCTGCCCCTGCGCCTGCCCCCTGCCCCTTCCGTCGATCGACGGAAGGGGCAGGGGGCAGGCGCGGGGGGGGCGGCAAGGGGGAAGGGAAGGGGGGGGTGTGGGGAGGGCAAGGGGGCGGGCGGAGGGAAGGGGGGGGCGTGGGAAAGGCAAGGGGGGCGGGGAGGGCAAGGGGCGGGCAAGGGGAGGGCAAGGGGGGCAGGGAGGGCAAGGGGGCGGGCGAGGGGCGGGGAGGGGGGCATCGCCCCCCTCACCTGTTGCGCACGCAATAGGGGGCAAGGGGAGGGGCAAGGGGGATGGGAAGGGGGGGGCGTGGGGAGGGCAAGGGGGAGGGCGGAGGGAAGGGGGGGGCGTGGGGAGGGCAAGGGGGCAGGCGAGGGGCGGGCGAGGGGCGGGGAGGGCAAGGGGGTGGGCGAGGGCCAGGGAGGGGGGCATCGCCCCCCTCACCTGTTGCGTGCACAACAGGTGGGGGGATCCCCCCACCTATTGCGCACGCAACAGGGGGCAAGGGGAGGGGCAAGGGAAAGGGAAGGGGGGGGCGTGGGGAGGGCAAGGGGGCGGGTGGAGGGAAGGGGGGGGTGTGGGGAGGGCAAGGGGGCGGGTGAGGGGCAGGTGAGGGGCGGGCGAGGGGCGGGGAGGGCAAGGGGGCAAGCGAGGGGCGAGGAGGGGGGCATCGCCCCCCTCACCTGTTGTGTGCGCAATAGGTGGGGGGATCCCCCCACTTGTTGCGCACACAATAGGTGCGGGGCGGGGGCAAGGGGAGGGGCAAGGGGGAAGGGAATGTGGGGGTGTGGGGAGGGCAACGGGGCGGGCGGAGGGAAGGGGGGGCATGGGGAGGGCAAGGGGGCGGGCGAGGGGCGGGGAGGGGGCATCGCCCCCCTCACCTGTTGCATGCGCAACAGGTGGGGGGATCCCCCACCTGTTGCGCATGCAACAGGTGCGGGGCGGGGGCAAGGGGAGGGGCAAGGGGAAGGGAAGGGGGGGGCATGGGGAGGGCAAGGGGGCGGGCGGAGGGAAGGGGGGGACATGGGGAGGGCAAGGGGGCAGGCGTGGGGCGGGGAGGGCAAGGGGGCGGGCGAGGGGCGGGGAGGGGGGTATCGCCCCCCTCACTTGTTACGTGCACAATATGTGGGGGATCCCCCACTTGTTGCGCACGCAACAAGTGCGGGGCGGGGGCAAGGGGAGGGGTGCGGGCAAGGGGAGGGGCGGGCAAGGGGGAGGGGGCACGGGTGGGGAGGGGGGCAGCGCCCCCAGGGCAAAGGGAGAGGTGGGGTGGTGCGGTGCAGGCAAGGGGAGGGGAAGGGCGGGGCAGGCGTAGGGACAAGGGGGAAGGGAAGGGGGCGGGCGCGGGGAGGGCAAGGGGGAGGGGGCGTGGGGAGGGCAAGGGGGCGGGCGCGACGAGGGGGTGGGGGAGGGGGCATGGGGCGTGGGGCAAGGGGGAGGGGGCGCGGGCGGGGAGGGGGAGGGGCTCACCTGTTGCGGGGGCAGCGATGCCCCTCCGCCTCCCCCTTCCCACCCGCGCCCCCTCCGCTTCCCCCTTGCCCCACGCCCCCTTTTCCCTCCCCGTCCCTGCCCGTGTCCCCTCCCTGCTCCCTCTCGCCCCGTCCCCTCCCGCTCCCCCTTCCCCGCGCCTTCCCTGCGCCGTCCCGTCAAAATTAAAAAAGTTAAAATAAATAAAACTTAAACAAAATCAAAAAATTAAATTAAATTTTAAATATAAAAATAAACTAATTAATTAAAATAAAATAATTAAAAAGGAAAAAAACATTTTATTTTAAAAATTAAAAATAAATAAAACTTAAAAGAATATTTAATTAAAAATTTATTTAATATTTTGAGTTTGAAAATCATCGTATTTCTCATTTTTTATTTTTGATTGTTTTTCATAAAACTATGGCTTCCAGTTTTGATTCCAAGGTGTCTTTCAAATACCTTGAACATGCTTGGTATTTTATGGAGCGCAAATCAAAGTATTTTTTGGTGATCACTTCAGAGAACATATCAAGCCCGAAATATTCTGCAGAGGTAGTAAGAAATGGTGGCATGGTGTGAAACATCAATATTAAAGAAAACAATTTGATAGAAATTGTGTGCCAAGGAAAGAATGACGAGGTGGTTTACAAGTTATGAGTTACTCCGAAGCACTTCTTGAAGCCATTACCAGATTAAATTGAGGGATCCCAAGAATTACTTAATGCCTTAGAAGCATTGAAGAAAATGTGGGATGCATTTCCAAGTGGTGGTGTTGAACCTTCAGTAGCACTAAGTATGCCATCTATAACATATAACCCTCAAGTACCATCAATATCTGTGGCGGTAACTCCGGTAACTCCAGCAAGTGTAACTACAGTATCTCCAACTGTTCCCTTAAAATTAAAAGTGAGGAAGGCACCCTTGATCTTGGATGAAGGACATGCAAGTGGATTGCTCTTGGGTGAAGGACAGGCAAGTGGATCAAGCAAGGAAGCCTTACTCAAAGAAGGTATGGACGAGGCAAAGCATGACCAGGAGGAGTTACCAGGAGGCATAGATGGTTCTTCAACCATGACCTTACAGACTCCAGAGTAGCCTACTAGTTGAGAACCTAGTAGCTAGGTCCCTACTTACCAAGAACTTGGTCATGAGACTCTAGAGCAGCCTACTAGTTAGGTGCTTGGAACTGAAGAGCAAACTACTAAGGACCTTGCTACTGAGACTCCAGTCTTAGAGCAGCCTATTAGTCAGGACCCTGGTAGTCAAGGGCCTGGCATTGAGGACATTGGTACTGAGTAACATGATGGCTAATGGCTTTGTAATCACAAGTTTTGAAGTTCTATGTAAAGCTAATATCTAATAAAAAGTTTACTACTTTTTTTATTTCTTTGCTCTCATTATTGTGTATAAAGATTGTTTATGAGGGCCATTTTATACTTAACGGCGTTTTTTAATACCAAGTGTGGTGTATATGTACACTACTTACACATAAAAGGATTTATCTACACCACCTTTCTAAGGGCTTTATGTACACCACCTTTCTAAAAGAAATGGTCATAAAGGTGTGTGCACACACTTATACATAAAGGTGTTTATTTACATCACCTTTCTAAGAGAATTGGTCATCTATTGATGTTCTTAGGTGATTATGAAGATGTTTATGTAGACCACTTTGTAAGAGAATTGGTCATCTATTATTGGTCATCTATTGATGTTCTTAGGTGATAGTTGCTCAATTCACAAGAAGTTATGAAGATGTTTATGTAGACCACTTTGTAAGAGATTTTTGTGAAGTTATGAAGATGTTTATGTAGACCACCTTTGTAAGAGATTTGGTTATGCATTGATGTTCTTAGTACTTAATCACTAAATCTTTTGTTTTGATTTGGCAAATCTAGTTCAAAATCATTAAATCTTTTGTTTTGAGTTGGCAAATCTAGTTCAAAAAACAACATTACTAGTATATTCAAAATTTTTGGACTGTTTTTTAGTCCATTTCTCAAATTGGACTTTACACAAGTCCAAAAATTTTGAATAGTGTGTTGATGTCTACCGAGCTTGAGTTAGATGTCTTATTGTCACCTTTGTCTCAATAAGTTGTTTCATTCCCTAATTAACCTAGCAAGTTTGATATGGCATGCTAGTCTGGTAAAATTGAAGTTCAAATTGTGAATGTCTTGAGAGAAAGGAACTTTGATTTTATCAAGCAGGTACTGTTAGGAGGGCATGATTTTTAGTGCATGCATGTTGACTAGCATGTGGGTTAGACCTCAAGAAATTTAGCGGGCAGGGCGTTGGTTTGTGAAGTGTGCAAAAGTTCTCCCTAGGGAATTGTACCTTGGGGGTGAATTTGGGGTTTGGGCCCAAGAGGGGGCAAAGAAACCTTAGAACCCAAGTTGGCCATTGGTTTGGTCTTAAAAATTGCCCAACTAGAGGGGAAAGGGAGACAACTGAGAGGAGATGCCATGTGGCATTTCCTCATGCCTTGAATGGATTTGGCAAGGTTCCCTGGGAAAGCATCTGGAAGGAGAATCACATAAGGCACATCCAGAAAGGGGTGCCCGGTGAACTCATAGACAGGGAGAACATCTTTCCATATGGTGAACTAAGGCATGGGCTTGCTAATTATCATGTCAGATAGAGGCGTGTTGGTTTGCAAGTTGACATATGGGCTCAACTAGTGATCATATAGACTGCTCCTGGCCTATGTACGGATTGCATGGGATTGTGTACAGGGAGCACAACGATGACTGAGTACGGACCTTGTACAGATGCATACAAATGCTCCTCACCATCTCATATAGCATGCAAAAGGAGAACTTGCTAGTGATTGTATGGAAGCTCACAGGCACCGTTAGTCTCTTGTATGGTGTGCATAAGGAGTTATGTGCTTTGGCTTATAAAGGGATAAAAAGTGTTGGAGTTTAGTTGGTCACCTCCCCATTTGTAAGCCCCCATGTAAGGGGAGTGTGAGGGAGGTGGACGTTGATAGGATGGGGCTACCACATGGACAACATTTTGGCTTTCATGTGGGCAGTGAGAGTGCTCTCAACGGAAGCAAGAACGGAAGAAGGAGAGAGAGAGACAGAGAGCCACACAAGTTTGGTGGGTGCAGAACCACCTAATCTTCTTTTTCATTCATTTATATATGTGTTTGAGTATTGTACATAACCGGGGTAAAGGCATAGTGAGCTTTAACCCCCACAACCTCCCACTTAAAGGACAATATGCCTTTAAGGGAGAACAACCAGTGAGCATACTATCCAATGCCCATCAATACACGACAATACTCAAACCGCTGACTAGGTAGACTCTTCGTCACCATATCTGTAGGGTTATCATCTGTATGAACCTTGACAAGCTCTATGCGCTTGTCCTCAAGTACCTCCCTGATGAAATGGTACCTGATCTCAATGTGTTTGGTCTTTGCATGAAAGACCGGATTCCGTGCTAGCTGAATAGCACTCATGGAATCACTATGCAATGTCGGTACACCTGTATGAATCCCCAAATCTCCCACTAGCCGATCAAGCCATATAGCCTCCTTGCAACCCTCTGTGGCTGCAACATACTCAGCCTCTGTGGTAGACAAAGCAATGCACTTCTGTACACGAGACATCCATGACACTGCACTACCTGCAAAGGTGAACACATAACCAGAAGTGGATCTCCTACCATCCACATGCCCCTGCATAGTCTGAATCTGTGTACCCAAGTACACGCATGTCTCCTTTACCAAAGCAGATGCACATCTCCTTGGTACCCTTCATGTACCTCATGATGCACTTAACTGCCTCCCAATGCCTCTTTCCTGGATTAGCCATATATCGGCTAACAACTCCCACTGCAAATGCAATGTTTGGTCTAGTAGCTATCATAGCATACATAAGACTCCCAACTGCTGATGCATAAGGAACCTTGGCCATCATGGCCCTCTCCTCATCTGATTTGAGACTATCTGTATGACTCAGTTTCACGTATGGAGGCAATGGAGTACTCACGACCTTCCCCCCCTCCATATTGAAACACTGCAATACTTTTGTAACATACTCTTTTTGTGAAAGCCAAAGGAGTTTCCTACTCCGATCACACTTGATGCGCATACCAAGAATATGACCTGCCAGTCCCAAATCCTTCATATCAAAGGCCTCATGCAACTTGGCCTTTAATGCATCTAGCTCATAAGTATTCTTGCCCACATATAGTGCCAGGATTATCAGGCTATTATCCTTAGCCCTTTTAGTGTAGAGGCAGTGATCAATTTCACTCCTTCTAAAACCCTGGGACCGAATGAAAGCATCAAACTTCTGATACCATTCTCTAGGTGCTTGCTTAAGACCATAGAGACTCTTCTTCAGCTTGCAAACTAAATGCTCTTTGCCCTTTTCTGCAAAGCCTTCCGGCTGCACCATGTAAATTTCCTCATGAAAATCCCCATGCAAGAAAGCTATCTTGACATCCATCTGCATAAGCTCCATATCCTCTGCTGCCACTAGTCCAAGCATGCATCTAAGTGTGGTCATCTTCACAACTGGAGAGAATATCTCATCAAAGTCCACACCCTTCTCTTGCTTGAACCCTTTAGCAACCAAACGGGCCTTGTACCTAGGCACATCATCACCTGTGACCTTCATTTTGTAGACCCATTTACATGGCAATGCTTTCTTTCCATGTGGCAAAGAAACCAAGTCCCAAGTCTTATTCTTCATAAGTGAACTCATCTCTGATTGCATAGCATACTCCCACTTGCGTTGATCCTCACGCATCATAGCCTCTTTATAGCAAGAAGGCTCCCTGCAATCAGTAAGCATCACATAGTCTACCCCTGGAACAAACCTATCAGGCGGTCTAGACACTCTAGATGATCTTCTCAAGGGCATTTCAGCTTGCTGTCCCATTTGCATATCAGCCACATTTGGCTCATCATTTCCACCAATAGATGATCCATCATCTACCCTTGATTGTATACCTGTGGGAGTACTTGGTTGTACCATTTCTTGCACATTTGGTGCATGGACAGCTTGCTGTCTATCAACATATGCAGGTGGATTCACATCCTGGAAAGTGATTCTCCTCATTTCCACATCCCTCATGGGTGCCTTATGCATCTTCTTCTCATTGAAGACCACATCATGGCTGCGTATGATCTTCTTTGCTTCTGGATCCCAGAGACGATAGCCCATCTCTCCACTTTCACCATAACCCAGAAAGATGCATTTCCTAGACTTAGGATCTAGCTTCTTTCGAAGCTCTTTTGGCACATGTGCATATGCCTCACACCCAAATATATGCAAATGAGAGTAAGAGGGCTTCTTGCCACTCCATGCCTCTTCAGGAATACCACCATCCAAACTCTTACTAGGTGATCTATTGATCACATGCACTGTAGTCTTCATTGCCTCAGCCCAAAAACCACCAGAAAGACTTGCATTGGAAAGCATGCATTGCAACCTTTCTTGAATGGTACGGTTCATCTTTTCTGCAACTGGATTTTGCTCTGGAGTACGAGGGGATGTAAGCTCCCTCTTAATCCCACGAGTATCACAGAAATGCTGAAACTCATGAGAGAGATACTCTCCACCACCGTAGGCATTTAAGCGTTCTACCTGACTGATTCTCAACCAAGGCCAGCCATTTCTGAAATACCTAGAACACATCACTCTTCTGAGCTATAGCATAAGCCCACACTTTCCTAGTTGCATCATCAATAAATGTCACATAGTATTCAGCCCCGCCTAATGACCGTGTAGGCATGGGACCACATATGTCTGAATGCACCAAATCAAGCATTTCAAACTCTTTCTTTCCCCTTCTTTTATGGGCTGATTTAGTTTGCTTCCCATAGAGACAATGCTCACAAAATTCAAAATCAGAGAAACTCAAATGCGGTACATAACCCAAAGGGCATAAGAGTTTCATTCCATTCTGGCTCATGTGCCCCAACCTGCAATGCCACAAAGAAGTGCTTGGCTGCTCGGTTATTGCAACAACATGATCAAATACCCCTAATACATGTAAGTAATACAAAGTCCCACACTTGGCACCCCTGGCCAAAAGCATAGAGCCCTTTTGAATTTTCCAACTTTGAAAGCCAAAAGTGGTGTGAAAACCAGCATCATCTAGCTGACCCACGGAAATAAGACTCTTGGTCAGCTTAGGCACATGTCTCACATGTTTCAAAACAAATGCAGACCCATTTGCAAAAGAAAACTTTATGTCACCTGCTCCCACTATCATAGTCATTTCCAAGATGCACACAACCTGTCTTTCCACTATCATAAGTGGAGAACCATTCCCTATGGGGAGTAACATGGAATGAAGCACCAGAATCCAAAATCCAATCCTGGGAATATGCATCATCTGAAGTGGTAAGCAACTCTGCAGATAAAGTAGACATGAAGAGAACATCATTGTCACTATCATGTGTGACTGCATTGATCTCCTCGATCTTCACTTTTCCTTTGTCCTCCCTTGGACTCTCTTCCTTTTGATTTGCACCCCAATTTGCATTCTTTTTCTTATCCCTTTGCTCTCTTTTTAGCTTGTAGCAATCCTTTTTCATATGGCCCTTCTTGCCACAGTGGTAACACTCAATGTTCCGTGCCCTGGATTTGCTACGTGACTTCCCTCTTTCTTGGGACTTCCCCCTGAACTGTGATCTGCCCCTTTGCACATTTAAGGCTGCATCCTGCTTGTTGCCATCCATAGACTTCCGTCTAATCTCCTCGGCCAACAAGCTACCCACAACATCATCAAATTTTAGTACTCCACCAGGTGCAGAGTTACTAACAGCAGCTGTACGGAAGGTATCCCATGAGGATGGCAATGAACATAAGAGAAATATTGCCTTAGTCTCCGCATCAAAATTCATCTTCTGAGCCTGAAGCTGGCTGAAAATAATATTGAATTCATTCAAGTGAGAAGCAATGGAGACCCCTTCCTTCATCTGCAGCTCAAACAACCTCTTCATGAGGTAAACTTTATTAGAGGCAGTTTCCTTCTCATAAGTGGCACACAGTTTCTTCCACAAATCTTCCATAGTCTGCTCATTTACTACTGTGAAATAAACTGACTCTACAAGATGAAGTCTAATAGTAGACTTTGCTAATGCATCCAACTCATTCCAATCATCCTCAGACATATTTGCAGGCTTAGCTTCAACTCGGGGGGGTCACTCATCATATGTAACCCTATCACGTGAGTTCAACAGAAGGATATTTTTTATTTCTAAAATTTACAGAAATAAATATACATAAGGGACTATTTAAAATAGTTTTGAGAAAAATTTACAGATTTGTATAGAAAAGGGGTACATTTTATTAATGAAAAATTTACAGATAAGGGATTTTAGAAATAGGTTTTGAACGCACGTGGTATAGAGGGTTTATACATAGTGACCCCCCTGAGAGCTTCAATCCCTGCCAAGGGTTTAATTTGCTTCTTTTGAATAAGCACATCCCTTATTTGTTCTTTCCACAAAGAAAAGTTTGTCCCATCAAACTTTTTAATGCTGAAAAACTCCTTTTCAGACGTGGAAGAGGATGCCATGATGCAAATGAAACAAAATCCCAAATGCTAGTGCCTGCAAGAGAGAATCACACCAAATACCAGGTGCACCCAAATGTGTATGCCACAATAGACTGAAATATCACAAAAAACTCAAAGCTCAAAGCATCAAAAGATGCATCTGACTCATGTGCATATACTATGCATCCATATGAGCAAATCTGGCCCAAAAGAAAATGCCAATAAGTGCCAAATGACTCAAGCATAAACACCGTCCACTGGCATATGCATCAATAATATCTCATCCAAGAGAGCATAGCACTATCAGTGCATCACCTGCAATGTGTCAAAGCTGTCCCTCAGCTTAAAATAGCATCCATGTGCAAAGAGTCCATAAAAATAGCATCCCATAAGGCAATTTGGGCCTATCAGTGCATCCAACAAGGACCGCAATGCATCCAAATGGCCTATAAATCATCCACTGCAACCCAATGCATACCACGAATGAGCGCATACTGCTCAAACTGCAACCAGAGTGATCTGCATAAGGTATGCTCAAGAAATCATAGTCCCACGGTAATGAGCGCTACTGAAAATAGAACCTGAGATGCTTCAAAATATGGGCGCCATTGCATAATTGGACTCAGCAAGAAAATCTGCAAATATCTCTCTTCTGCTAGAACTCCAAAATCCCAACCGATGAGTGAGAAATGGGAGTCAATACTTATCCACTGCCATGTGGCATAAATCTAAGGTTTCAAAACCTTAGAATGAAAAATGCATAACAGAGAGACGAAATCGAATACACAGAGATCTATAACTCTGAAAATCCTCCACCAAATCGCGCAAGAACTGATAGGTAGGGGTTTTTGGGCATCCGAAACGCAATGGGACAGACGGTTTTGGAAACTGTGGTCTCAATCACTGGGTCCAACACACGGGCTGAAAAACGTTTTTGAAAACAGAGCTGTTTGTAAACTCCACCGGAGTGCAAATGATGAGCAACATAGAAGTTTTAGGACCTCCTGAGTCCACCGGAACTGACAGATCTGCAAATGGTTGCTCCAAACTTCAGTTCCAACACCCGGGCAAAAAACGTAGGAACTGACACAATGAGTCAGAAATCCAATGAAATGATCCCAAATTCAAGAATGAAGGTGTTTCCAAGCTCCTGAAGTAATGTGGATACCAAAAGCAAGCAATAGTTGCCTCTACAAGTCAATATGGAGTCTTTGTCATCGAACGGAACAGGGAAAAGCTCAAAAAACGACTTTTTCTTTGAAAGCTCTTAACAGGCTCTCAAAACCACTTCGCAAAGCCAAAGTGACTTTTCCAAATGTTCCTCCAAGGTCTCTGCACACTCGGATGCAAGTAAAGTCGCCCACAAAGCTTACCACAAAGCTTCTCCTTCCTCCCACAGAGCTGCTGAGCTTCAAGCATTCATGCACGCTCAACTAGATCACTCGGGCTCTGATACCAGTTGAGAGTGCTCTCAACGGAAGCAAGAACGGAAGGAGAGAGAGAGACAGAGAGCCACACAAGTTTGGTGGGTGCAGAACCACCCTAATCTTCTTTTTCATTCATTTATATATGTGTTTGAGTATTGTACATAACCGGGGTAAAGGCATAGTGACCTTTAACCCCCACAGGTAGCACACTCATAAAGAAAGATAAGAGATGGGGCTACCACATGGGCAGCACATAGGCTACCATGTGGCCAGCACATATAGGGAGATTACCTAGAAGTTAGTGGAGGCTACATGGAAGGCTTCTAGAGCAGATCCGATGGAAAGATGGAAGCTCATCATTGGTGCAACGATCTGGGACTATATAGTTCAGCTTGTAGATGGTTCGCTGACCTAGAATAGGTCACAATCAGCTCAGGGCCCTATTCGAACTATACCAAAGGCAAGTGGGTATTGTATGGGCTATTTACAGAGGCTATACAGAGCTATGGTAGAGGATCTAGGGCTTGAATAGGTCGGGAGCAGAGGCTTGTTAAATGATTCTTGTGTTGTTGCAAACCACACGCCGCATACAAGTCAATCAAGGTGTTGCTAATGAGAAGCTCTTTTTCCCAACCTTTTCTTTTGCAATCTTTGCATGTGCTTCTCTATCTTCACCTTTGGCTCCTATTTTACCCAAAAATGTCAAGCTGCAAATAATTGTAGAGACCTAGAATGCCCATTCTTATGGGCCTATCAAGGGCACAATTAGAGCGTACCTCTAACCATTCTGCTCCCCACCTTCCAACCACCTTTATCACCAATCAAGAATGGGTACAAAGCAACTCATCCATCTCTGATTTGATTATTACCTTGATTTGTTGTGGCATGAGGACTCTAGCTCCTACTTTGACTGTGCATACCATCACCATACTTTTCCTCATTTGCCTCTATGCTAGTGATGCCCCCTGCCATTCTTCCCCACCTACATTATTAATTTCCTCACCATAATGAAAATTTCAATTTCAATCTAGTTTATACTCGATCATAACCCAATATACCCATATCTAATGACACAATTCACTTGAGCTTTACCATTATCTTTGTCGTCACATGGTTACCAAGAATCATCGATGGCCAAAAAATCTTCATCAACTCTCACGGGCCAAAAAATGCAAAGTTTTCCATCCATCGGTAGTTATCGGCAATGCAAAGTTGAAGTGATATCTTACGTAACATTTTTTACTCCAAAACTTCGTGGGTTTCTACATTTGATACACTATATGCTTCTCCTGGTCACAATTTGCATCCTTTGAGCATCGTGGATTCAAACCAATTGATGAATCTGTACAGGTTCAGAAAATTAGAGGTTAAAGAGTTATCGAAATTGTGTTTATTTCTTTAGCTCGATTTCTTAGAAACTCGCCTCTTTTGCTTCATCTAATCCCTTGCCTGTTGCGATATCTCAAGGTGTATGCCTCAGGCACACCTTATGTTTCTATGTGTGAGTGCTAGAGGCACAGTTAGGTGCCCACAAGCACAGTTAGGTGGTGGAGAGCCACATAGGATGATTGAGAGAATCTAGGAGCAGATTGAGGAGATGATTGTGGAGCTTTGAGGTCATCAGTGATGTCAGTGACCTTGTATGAGGTGCCTACTTAAGGACCTCTTTCTTCTTCATTCTATAAGCAAGTATTCTGATTTTGTGTCCACTCTACTCTTTCCTTTCAGCATTACAACATGGTATCAGAGCCATTTGATCCTCCTTGAGCCCTTTTCTGCCACATCATCTTCTTCTTCTTCTTCTTCACCATCTCTCCCTCTTCTCCAAAAATTTTGCTTGAGCTTGTTCTCCTTCAATCCTCAACCATTTCCCACGCCCTTCCAGCTGAAGATCCACCTAGATGGGGCGAACTCCTGGCTGCAAGGAATCGACGAAATACCCGCGCTGCTGGTCGCCATTGTACGAAAATCGTCGATATCCTCTACTGCAAGTTCTCTGCACCTGCTCTGTCTTTTCCTAATTCCTTCCAGGGCAAGCTTCTCCATACCTAGAGCTACCTTGTGCTGAAATCTGAGCAGCAATGGCTGCATATTGAAGGAGAAAACAGAGAAAAACTAGTCGACTTTGTTCATGAAGGTGAAGGCGACCTGACGCATATTTTCGCCTCTTCTTCCCAGAGGATCTACTGTGTATACCAGCTTTCTTTTGCCTCAGAAAGCCCCCTTTCTTTTGCTTTGAAGAGTGTGCTATGAGCCCTCCAAGTTCAGCTCTCTAGTTTTGACAGTTTTGACATACTTTTGAAAAGGATGCTACATAAAATGCTACTATAGCATTTCTGGTCTTTTGAAGTTTTCAATAACTTCACTACAAGTGTTGCTTCAGTTTTGTTTTGACTTGCTAGACTTGGTGGTGATTGGAAAGTGTTTATTTCATTCACTCCTATGAAGCATGCAAAAGTAGCATCATTGTTTAAAAACTAGTCACTACTATTTGCTACATCAAGTGCTTATACTTTGGAAGCATTTCAGTTCTTTTTGCCTTGTAAGAGAGATAGACACTGCCCAATATCTGGGTTAGACCCTCTCATGGCTACTTTATATAATCTTGAGAAGTTTAATGGAAAGGGGTTCCATACATGGCAAATGAAGGTAAAATTTGCATTAATGCGGGAGAACTTATGGGGACTTGTCAAACCTACTCCTACCGCCTCTTCTACGGCCTCAAATGCTGGGGAATCTTCAGCTCCGACACGATTGGCAAGGGATCCAGCAAGAGAAGAAAAAGCATATGGTATAATTGCTTTAGCTTTGGGTGATGATTACGTACATCATATATCTGACTTGGAGTCTCCATCGGAAGCATGGCAGAAGCTAGATTTGATTTTTGGTGCAAGCTCTCACATATCTAAACTATCACTTAAAATTTCCTTCTTTGAATTAAAGATGGCAAGTGATACTACTTTAGCTGCTCATGTCAACTATATGCAGAGTCTGATGACTCAGTTAGCTTCTATCAACTCTCCTATCACCCCTGATGATGCTATGGCAGTACTACTTAAGAGTATGCCTGAAAGTTTTGATCACATTGTAAGCACTTTGAAGAATCTTCCCAATCCACACCTTGAAGGCATTATCTCAGCCCTCCAAGAAGAAGAAAGACATATGGAGTTAAGGAAAGGCAATGACACTGCTTATGTAATGAAATTCCAGAAGGGCAAGTATTCTCCTTGCAATCACTGTGGAAAAACAAATCACCTATCAAAGGACTGCTTCAAAGTAAATCCATGCAAGCATTGTGGCAAAAACAACCATAGTGAGAAGTTTTGCAGAGACAAAGCAAAGACAGAAAATGCAAATCTACTTACAGTGAATGAGCCTCCACAAGATGAGGCATCCCATGAAGATTATGCATTTTAAATCATCTCTATGTATGCTCCAGATCTTTCTTTTTATGTCAAGGTACTCAGCCTGGATAGTCCTCCAAAATGAATGAAAATAAACTATTGTGTTGTGTGTGTTTTGTAAACACCTCTGGTCACCTTATGATGTAGGCCATGTGTATGTTTTGTTCCATGGTACCTCCTGCAGACATTGTGTGCATGTACATGCAGGGGAGATAACCATTGGAAGGTCTTTATGTATCCCTTTCTGTTAACCTTACACCCAAGGGAACCCTTGCTAGCATGAGAACCTAGCCATAGATTTATCCTTGACCACCATGAGATGGCATGAGAAACTATGAGACTAGATGTATCCTTGACATAGCCTGAGGCATTTCCTTGAGGGGGGGTTTGTTGCGATATCTCAAGGTGTATGCCTCAGGCACACCTTATGTTTCTATGTGTGAGTGCTAGAGGCACAGTTAGGTGCCCACAAGCACAGTTAGGTGGTGGAGAGCCACATAGGATGATTGAGAGAATCTAGGAGCAGATTGAGGAGATGATTGTGGAGCTTTGAGGTCATTAGTCATGTCAGTGACCTTGTATGAGGTGCCTACTTAAGGACCTCTTTCTTCTTCATTCTATAAGCAAGTATTCTGATTTTGTGTCCACTCTACTCTTTCCTTTCAGCATTACAACATTGCCATCGCGGTCCATGGAGCTATGTTTTGCATGGCTCACCACTCCCCACCAAACCCAATAGCATACTTTTGGTGAAGAGGGAAGGTTTTTGAAGGGTGGAAGGTGCTGGGCTAAAGGGAAGAGCGATACGGGGGAGGGAGGTCACCAAACTAGCCACCCAAGCAATGGAGGTGAAGACGCTAGCTCAAGAGACTCTGGTTCAAGGCTTTGAAAGCCAACTCCTATTTCTCAAATAGGAAGACATAAAACCCCTTTCTAAGAAATCTCAAGACTACTCTTAGCTATCCTACAACTTCTCTTTCTTTTACTCTTTTTTTAATTTAATGAGACTGATTAAGAGCTGAAACAATTTGTTCATGAGGCATTTCCAGATAGATTTTTTACTAAGAATAACTCCTGTAGTAGTGAAAATTTGTCACAAAGTTGCACATAGATCTTCCTCTATATAGAAGGTAACATAAAACACATGCACATAATCGATAAAATATACAACCAAGAGTACAACTAGTGATAGCATGTGTAGATTGCTCCAAAATATACAAATTCTAATACCAAAAAGGACCCATGATGTACTTCTACCCTGCAATCAATCTACTGCTAAAGTCAGATGCAAAAGCAAACTAAATTTGTTTTCCTTTTATGGTTTCCATCTAGGTTCACTGACTAGGGTGGGCTTGAAACAAATACAAAAAGTATGAACATGAATTGCTCATGTTGTAATCAGTGTGCTAGCCAAATGGCAATATTTCTCAATTCCTTCATTCCCTAGGTGTTACTTCCTTGTGCTCTCCTCATCTAGGGACTTAGAGGTGGGAGTTGAGCTACAAAACATATTTCATATATATCTTGTCTTCTTTCTATTGCATGATTTGATTGCTATCATCAATTCACTTGTATTGCACGAGCTTCATGGGTCCCTTAGAGTAAATATTACATAACTTGAAAGTATGGGTATTTAATTTAAAGGAAGTAGATAAAGAAAATGTATATATATATATATATATATATTGAATATGTTCCCTTCCCACAAAAGATTCATGATATGGTTTTACCTATAGCAATTATTAATTCTAATATGATTTATCGGTTAGAGATAAAGATAAAAGATATTAATGATTCATGTCTAGAGAACATAAATATGAGGTACAAAGACCAAGAGAAGTTGACTCTCCCCACCAAAGAGATCCTAAAGCGAGGAACAAACAACTCTTAAAACATGATTTCTCAGTGAGGGATTCATCGCTTTTTGCACTGTGAATGCCTAAGAAGATAGCTACTCAACTTCCACACACATTTATTGAGAGTCTAGGCTTAGTTGAGGTGAGGGGTATATGTCTCACTTGTGCTAAGTGGCCCATGGGTTGAAGAAAAAGCCAAAAAAATGGTGAAGCATAATGATAACTTGGAATATTATGTATCTATTATATTGGGCACATAAATACCCTTTAAGGCTATTAGCACATGCAAGAAATACATTAATCAATTCTTCCTATGTCACCCAATAAGGATTATCTCCATCTAATTTTGGAATTCAATCTTATAAACCACATCCACCAATGTCTTAGTAACTACCTTCCATATAAGACAATGAGGGTCAATTGAAATCAAAGAATGAAGTTTACTACATGGAGATTCTTAGCAAATATGAGGAACCCTAGAAAGAAATAAACTACCTAAGAAATGTAACCCCTAGATTCAATGGTGACTATAGGTCCAAGACACTCTTTGATATGCTTTGCTCCATATAATACTAATCCTTAAAATAACTAAAGCAGTGCAACTCATTTGAACATTAAGCTCACCTACTCAAATGCATTTAAGACTTTCAAGGTTGTGTTGCCATTTGTCCAAAGTATGAAAGGGAGACTTAGAGCCCTTTACTTTCATAATTTAGAGCTTCACAATCAATGCAAGGAGACTACTTAGAGCCACCCCATCTATCTCCCCACTAGCATACAACCAGAATTTGTATTTTTTTTCTTTTTTCTATGTTTCTTTGTCCTTTATAAAAGCCTTAATGCAATAGCATGGCTTAAATCTTAGGGATACTCTCCATTGGGTTCAAGATGCTATGCACTGCAATGAATGTGAGATACAATGACATAAATCGTCAAGGTGGGTAGGGATCCTACTTAGCCTAGGCAGGAGTAGGGGGCTCCCCCTCAGCCCAAGTAGGGACAGAGGGCTCCCCAGCATCAGGCCAGGCAGTCAGATTGTCAATAGCACTCACAAACACCTTGGGTTGAGCCCTCTCAAGGGACTTGGACCAAGATTGAACAAAAGAAGCCTAGCGAGGCAACCCTCAAAGCATCGCAGGTATCGAACTAGGGTCAGAGAGTGTGAGAGAGCTCGATCAGTGATCCCCCAACCTCAAGAGAAGCTAGGCAGATGTTACCCTTATGGAGCAAGAGGAGGAGACCTTTGATCTCCCAACTGAGCTGTAGGCACCAATAGAGCAAAGCGCCCAAGTCCCTTTGCAGCAATAAGAGCATGGAGCCACTAGTGAGTAGCACTCGGTGGACCCTCCATTGGGGCTTCCCCCCCTCCTAATCCCCTTGCTTGTGTCCCCCCCTCCCCCTGAACCTGCAGTCACCTGTACCACCCTCCCCCCCCTTCTTGCCTCTAGGACTATAGCCCCTTCTGTTACTCGGCCCCCTTCTCTTTCCAGACCCGTGCCTTTAGGGCAAGGGGGTGCCAAAGTCCTCTCCCTTGGAGCAAGCCCCGGGTCCCTCTTCCTAGGTGCAGCCTTAGTCTTGGTGCATCCTCCTCCATGTTGCAGATCTCAAGCGGTCCATTTTTGCAACTTCCAAGTCCCAAGTTTTGTTTAGGACAGCCTTTGCCTATAGAGTTCTGGGCGGCTAGGACCGTGGAACTATCTTGAGATCCTTAACAAATACACAATGGCTCTAGAGGTGTTTGTCCTGATTTTGCAACCCCAAGGAGGATCTAAGGAGTGTTTGGCTTGTGGTCGTGCCCTTTTTGGGGGTTTCTCATAGCCCCCGGAGAGAAGTGGACTCCCACATTGTTTGACCTTATGATGCAGCAGTAGATGTTTGACATGATGGAGGAGTGGATTGGTCCCCCAGTGGAGGGAGATGTGGGTCACCCATGGTTACACCACCACTTTTCAACTTGGCTTCTTTGCTGACCGTTGGGAGCTGGGTGTTGCAGTCTATGTGCTTCTCGCCTAGGACCCAAGGTTTAGCTGAAGCAAGCCACATATTGGACTCTACAGCTTTGTGCAAAAAGATTAGGGGTTGAGTCCTCATTTCTTGATGGAGAGGAGGTCTGATCCAAAAGCAACAAAGAAAGGAAGAACACCAAAATTGTGGGTGCTAACTCACCCAGATCAAGGTAAGCTCTTATTATGTATGTATGGTACAAAGGGGTATATACTAGGCCATTGGCTTTTACCCCAACAACCTCCCACTTAAAGGCCAATGCACCTTTAAGGGAGAAGATGGGCATCCTAATGTCATCCAACACCCATCAATACTCTACAATGTGCAAACCGCTCTGAGTAAAGACTCTTTGTAAGAAGATCTATAGGGTTCTCATCTGTGTGAACCTTGACAAGCTGGATGCGCTTGTCCTCAATCACCTCTCTGATGAAGTGATACTTCACATCAATATGCTTTGTCTTTGCATGGAAGATAGGATTTTGTGCCAACTAGATGGTACTCTGACTATCACAGTGTAAAACTGGAAGCTCTACTGCAATGCTCAAGTCTCCCACTAGATGAGTAAGCCATATAGCTTCCTTGCATGCCTCAGTGGCTACAACATACTCTGCCTCAATGGTAGACAAAGCCGTACATGGTTGCAAATGAGAGACCCATGAAACTGCACCTCTAGTGAATGAGAAAACATATATTGTAGTAGACCTCCTGCTATCTACATTCCCTGCAAAATCAGTATCTTCATATCCAACAACAGATGTGTCCTTCCCCCTAAAGAAAATGCACATGTTCTATGTACCATTCAAGTATCTCATGATATCTTTCACTGCCTCCCAATGCTTCTTGCCAGGATTTGCCATATACCTTCTAATAGTTCCCACTGCAAAAGCAATATCTGGATGTGTAGCAACCATGGCATACATCAAGCTTCCTACTGTGGATGCATAAGTTATCTTTGCCATTTTAGCCTGCTCCTCATCTGACTTAGGCCTCTTTGCTTGGCTGAGTTTCACATATGGAGGCAACGGAGTACCCCCTCTCCATATTGAAACGCTCAAGTACCTTGCTAATGTACTCTTTCTGTGACAAATGAAGGAGTTTCTTGTTCCTATCTCGAACAATCCTCATACCAAGTATGTGACTGGCATCACCCAAATCCTTCATGTCAAAGGTCTCATGCAACCTTTTCTTCAAGGCATCCACATCCAAAGTAGATTTCCTAGCAATAAGCATGTCATCAACATATAAAATCAAAATAAGAAGGCTACCATCTGATGCCTTCTTTGTGTAGAGGCAATGATCTATCTCACTCCGTGTGTACCCTTGGGATTGCATAAATACATCAAACTTATGGTACCACTTCCTAGGAGCCTGCTTCAGCCCATAAAGACTTTTTTGAAGCTTGCATACTATCCGTTCTTTGCCCTGCACAAAAAACCCCTCTGGCTGCTGCATATAGATGTTCTCATGAAGATCTCCATGCCATCTACAGTCAAAAACAACCTGCTGCTCTGCAATTCTAGCCACTGGAAGTTGCTTTTTTGGGGCCTGAAAGCAAAAGTGTCTTTTGCTTGTGGCAGACTCTAGTTGATCAAAGGTGGCTGGTACTTTCAGATTTTAGCATGTGTGAACATTGCATGTATGGGAAGCAAACACGATCTTCAAATAAAAAATCTTTGGGCAAGAAGAGGCTTGCACCATTGGAGTTGGTTCATAGTGATGTGCATGGACCTATGCCTACTGTCTCATTAGGTGGTGCTTCTTACTTTGCTACTTTCATTGATGATGCTACACAAAAAGTGTGGGTCGATCCTCTTCGGAAGAAGAGTGATGTCTTTGATGCATTTCAAAATTTCTTAGCATTTGCTAAAAATCAGTCAGGCAAGAAGTTCAAATGCTTGCGTACTAATAATGGAGGAGAGTATACCTCTCATGCATTTAAGAATTTTTGTGAGCTACGTGGCATCAAGCGAGAGTTGACTACTACTGAGAATCCTTCTCAAAATGGGGTTGCTGAGAAAAGAAAGGAATATAAGCATGCTTTCTAATGTCAGTCTACCTCATGGCTTTTGGGCTGAGTCTATCAAGACACAGCAGTACATCTTATCAATAGATTGCCTAGCAAGGCACTAGATGGGAAAGTGCCAAAAGAGGTTTGGTCAGGCAAGTCACCATCTTATGGGCATCTTCATGTATTTGGTTGTGAAGCTTATGTTCATATCCTTGAGGAAAAACGCAGCAAGCTTGATCCAAAGCCAAGGAAGTGCATTTTTCTTGGATATGGTGATTCAGGCGATATGGGGTACCGATTGTGGGATCTAGAGGCGAGGGAGATAGTACACATCCATGATATTATCTTTAATGAGGACAAGATGCACAAGAAGCCAGAAAAGATTGTTGAGATACGTAGTGTGGTGTTTCAAGAGAATGGAAAACCACCATATAAGAGACATGCACAACCTGTTCCAAATGATATAGGGCATGGACAGCCTATAGATCATGAGGTGGGAGAGCCACAACTAGGTGGACAACCTCAGGTTATGTAGGAAAATCAATTGGGACAGCAAGATGCTCATGGTGAGCAACTGTTGAGATGTTTCACTAGAGTCTCACGACCTCCACAGAGATATGCTCTGTCTCTAGATTATGTCATGTTGATAGATTGTGGTGAGCCTTCATGCTTTGAGGATGCTATGTCTAGGAATGACAAGCATAAGTGGGAGAAAGCTATGCAGTTAGAGATGGATTCTTTGATGAAGAATGCTACTTGGGATTTGGTTTATTTGCCCAAAGGAAAGCATGCATTGCCATGCAAATGGGTTTATAAGCTGAAGATGTCTCCAGCAGATGCATTGCCTAAGTATAAGGCAAGGTTGGTAGCCAAGGGTTTTAAGCAAAAGAAGGGTATTGACTTTGATGAGATCTTTTCCCCAGTGGTGAAGATGACTACCCTTCGTATAGTGCTTGAATTGGTTGCCAGAGAGGACATGGAGCTTGTCCAAATGGATGTAAAAATAGCTTTATGTCAAAATACAGCTCCCAGGGGCAGCCCACGAGTAGTAGGAGACTCCATGCAACAAGTTCGGGCTCTTGGCACAGCAACACCGAAATGCTATAGTCTCCTTGTTGGCTTCGCTCAACCAGTTGATGGAGAGAAAGTCTTATTGGAGAGCAACAAAGAAAGGGAGAGCACCGAAATTGTGGGTGCTAACTCACCCAAATCAAGGTAAGCTCTTATTATGTATGTATGGTACAAAGGGGCATATACTAGGCCATTAGCCTTTACCCCAACCCAACATTTCTGATGTAGTGGGCCACCAAGGTAGGCATCGAGCCAGTTATGCCCTTGATGCGATGCTGTACTGACACAAATTACTCCCCCTCTAAACCTGCAACAAAGCCCCAGAGGTCTTAGGTTTTAGTACAAGCTCCCACTCATAGGCGAGCTCTATTCTCCACTCCCCCCACCTCCCCATGAGTTGGACCATGGTAAGCTGGAACGTGCACAGGCTCCATAACCGTGCATGTCAGTAGCAGCCAGAGCATCTATTACTTTGATAGGAGCTGTAGAGGGTAGTGGTTGGGTGGACAGTGGACTTCATCTTGATCTAAGAGCATATGTTTTCAAGCATAGATGTTCAACGTAGATGGAACCTCCTTCCAGGGATAAGCCCTGAGGTGTGGTCCCCTGCAGTTGGCAAGATTGGGGGGGTTTGCATTTTGGCATCCCAGTCTGTTGGAGCGGATGTGTATGATCAGAGCGAGCTCATCCTAGGGGTAGAGTGTGAAGATAGTGGGAGAGAAGGAAGGAGTCTCACTTGCGGCTTTCTCACATACACAATGGGGGAATACACACAAAGGTGGAGGCTGAAAACAGTTTTCCTCTTCTTAGTTGTGAAAGCCAAAAAAAGAACTCTAGTACAAAGAAATAGAAGAACCCTATATGTGGGTCTCAAACCAAACTCAGCTAACTAAGGTGGCATACTAATTGAGTCATGAACTAGAGTACATAAGGATAGTTGTCATCTAGGTATTATTCATGGGCGGTGTACCAACCGCATCTGCAGCTAACAAGTCGGTGACATAAATGACATAAATGCACAATGGTCACCGTGGGATATCACGAGTGGAGCTCGATATCTCAATACTCCCCCTCGAGCTCAATCCCAATTCCTACACACCAAGCAGGTCTTTGAACTTATACAACTTCTCTGTGCCCAATGCCTTCGTGAATATGTCAGCTACCTAATCCTTTGTACTGACATAAACTAGATCAATAAGACCTAGTAAAACCTTCTTCTGCACATAGTGATAATGCACCTCAATGTGCTTTGTTCTAGCATGATAGACTGGGTTATTTGCCAAGTGTATACTGCTCATGTTGTCACAATAAATGACAACTGGCCCATCTGTAGACTGATGCATATCATAAAGTAGCTTATGCAACCAAGCTACCTCACATGCAGCCATTGCTGCACCCCTGTACTTAGCCTCTGTGCTCGACAAGGCAACTGTAGGCTGTTTTTTGCTGCTCCAAGTGACTGCAGCACTCCCAAAAGAGAACACATATCCACTGGTAGATCGTCTATCAGAAATACTACCAGCCCAATCAGCATCCGCGTATCCATGCAATTGTATCTGTACCCCAATCTCATAGAATAGTCCATACTGCAATATGGACTTCACATACCTGAGTATTGTGACGCCAAAAATTGATATTTTTAACTTGGAATTGATATTGTATTTCTCTATGTTTGATAAGAGTTTGAGTATCAAGTGATAGCCTAGCGGCTCTCACTTATTTCTATTTTCTATGATATTGTATGGGATTGAGAGGATGAGTGGAATGGCTCATTGTAAATACCATAGGTATGAATTATAAATACCTTGGTATGGGGTGAGAGTTATTTGTGTATGGGATATTATGAGTTTTTTAGAAAATAGGAAGAGAGTCATATAAAGAGGTGGGCTCATGTCCATGTGTTCCAATAATATAAGATAGGCCACATGCCAAGCGTGTGGAAGGCATGTGGAGTAGTGTGAAGTCAAGAGGAATCCTTCTAGAACTCCTATGTGGAATAAGAAGGATGTGGACATGTGGAAAAGAGAGGGTCCCTATGGGCTCCATGTGAGAAGACTCTTGACTTTCTCAATATTTTAAGAGTCTTGAGCATCTTTTGATGGGACACATGGCAAGAGTAGCCAAAAAGGACATGGATGGTGACATACGTGCTTATGTGATTGATGGGGAAAGGAATCTATAGGCAGCAATTGTAAATGGGTGAAGGAGGGTAACAAAATCTCTATAAAAGGAGCCCTCCTCTCCCTTGTTCAGCAGAATCTCTTCCACCATTAGGCCTCGTGTTGCTGTAGCTCTAGTCTCCCCAAGCCTCTTCCATGAGCCTTCTCTCCCTCTTGTAGATATTCTCTCATGTAGAGTCTTGAGTCCATCTCTCTCTAGTTTATTCTCTCTCTATGAGTAGTCTTGGAGCTTCCGCTCCCTCTTGTATGTATGAAACCTCTTCTTCTCCCTTGTGTTTGTAGTGTTGAGGTGGATTCTCACTCTATTTGTAATGAAGGTCACTTCAGGTTCTCTCTCTCTTGAGTGTCTCTTCCCTTTTCTTTCTTTCAAAGCCTTAAAAGTTCTTTCTATTCGGTTGCTCACTGTGCACACATGGTCCATTTGTTTCCCGAGCCACTATGCAAACTTCTTTCCCTCTTCTAGGCGAAATCTATGAGGGGTGGATCGTTGATGAAGGTGGAGTCTTGAGGGAGCATCCTGCTCAGGCGAAATTAGCTTGGGTGGAGGGTAGTTTTCATGACAGTTTGACCCCTGTTAGTGTTTTGCTCATAACTTTCTACTCGATAGTCCGATTGTAATGAAATTTATATTAGCGCGAAGCTCTCTTCAAGGCTCATGTTTCTATATAATTAGATCTTGAATCAGATACTGCTGCAAAAAGTTATGAGTCTCTGTGTTTGACAGTCTATTTTCATGACAGTTTTTACCCCCTTCCAGTAAACTGTCCATATCTCTTCAACCGTCTGTCTGTTTTCAATGAAACTTATATCAGCGCGAAGCCCATCTCAGGGCGCATCTCTTTGTGTACTTGAATCTTTGATATCATGTCTCTACTGAAAGTTATAGGCCTATGTGTCTAATGATAGTTTGTAGAGTGTTTTGAACTAAGTATAAAGGTGTTTATGAAGGAGGTGCAATGTTTCCTCAGAATCTACCCATCCGACCTAATCAGCCCCTTCAAACTCCTCGATATATATCAGTTCATGTCATGTTGAGCCGCAAGATCTTCTTTCAACAACGTATCGCTCTTCTCTTTGGTGCAGACCGGCTCGCTGAGATTATAGCCTCTGCTGATCCTTTCCTTCTCCCTATGCTTGACTACAACATCACTTGGGATGTTACCATCTTCATTCTCATCTAAGGGAGGAAAGTATGGTGTGGTATCTTGGCATAAAAGTTTTTTTCTAATGTCCCATTCTCAATGATAAATATCTTTGGCTGTCAGTTTGAAAGCAGCCGGAAGTGAAGAGGTGCGTGAAGTTTATTACCCCCAACTTCATGTCACATCTTTTGGTGGAGACGCCGGGTACATTTGGTATTGGATTCATCCCACCTTACTAAATGGTCTCGGGTGTACTTGATTGCATGTTATGCCTAGAAGAGGCATGTGTTTGTATGAGATAAAGAAGATGCCTAGAAGAACTCCGTTAGAAGAGATTGCAACCCGTTTAAGAGAACTTGAAGATTGTGAAGGTGATGCTCAAGCTATTCGCACAGTCACCATGATCATATCCTTTATGTTTGCATTGTTGAATATGTTGGTGAATCGACAACACCGGCAGCATGCACAATGATAAATTGGGGATTGATCCATGCACTGGCAGCTTGGTGTGAAGAAGACTTGAGTCTTTGGGTAGTTTTCGACTATAACAGTGGAGTGGTGATTCTTAATGCTTTCGACTTTTTTTGCTATGCAAATGATGAAGATTACAATATCTTGAAGCTTTTATGTGCACTTCCTATTGTGAGAAGAGTGATTCTAGAATGCATGTATACACAATGTTTTCATGGTGCTGGTTGGTCACTTATTTTTGAAGATTTTGTTGAGGATCACATTGTGGAGGGTTTTCAACAAGTGGTTATGCATAATAAGTTGGTCTTGGTATACTAAGGCTCTGTGGGATCTTGTTCGGATCTTGTTTGGGATATTATTTGGATCTTGGTGTTTCCCTTTTGTGTTTCATCATGGTGAAGATTCCAGTGTTTCGAGGGACCCAAGGGGAAGACCCGGAGTCTTATCTTTGGGATTTTGTTCGAGGATGCCGGCTTTCTGGATGGTCCATGAAGGATCGGGCGGAGATTTTGCCTGATTTCCTTGAAGGTGTAGCCTTGAGTTGGCATGAGACCTTGCCAGACTCTACCAAGGAGGACTGGGACCAAGTGGTGGCAGCAATGAAGCAGAGATTTGGGGCAGTGGAGTCGCCAAATGCTTTGATGTTGCAGTTGGACCGGTTCTGTCAAGGAGAGGGTGAGTTGGTCTCTGCATTGGCAATCCGATATGAAACTTAATGGACAAAGTATGAAAAGGCAGCTTTGTGAGCTGTGGCATCGGCATCATCGGCCCCTCAAAGTCTCTCAGGGATGGAGCACTTAAAGATGAGCAAATTTGTTATGGCTTTGGAGCCTCGTCTTCGTTCAAAGGTAATGAGTAAAGATCCAATAACATACGTGGAGGCACTTTGCATTGCGACCAAGAAAGAAGCTTCTCTTAAGATCGAATCCTCTTTTGTGTCTTCAACAGCTTCAACTTCTAAGGTGGAGGTAATGGGCACTCCTCAGGTACCAAAGTCCTCTGAGTTAGATCATAATATCTCCCAATTGATGGCAGAGTTTGCTGATCTGAAATTGCATTTGGTTAATGCACGACAACCTAGAGCACCGAAGAGTGAAGATAGGCCTCGAGATAGGAGTGGGGTCACTTGCTATGAATGTAATGAGAAAGGTCACTATCGCCCCGAGTGTCCTAGATTGAGAAAGAAAGAAGAAAAACAAGTATCCTTGTTAGAAGCTTCTTCAGGGGATGAGGAAAGAGAGGTAATGATGGCTAAACGGGGGCGTGGTAAACGAAAAGAAGAAGAAGAAAGCAAGGAAGAAGTAGATGAGGACCATCAGGAAGAGGAACATTGTAGTAAGAAAAAGAAGGCATCTAGAAGGAGAATTAGCCAGTCAAACTTTCCTTTAGGACAAGGAATTGGAAGCTATGACTTGTTGTCCGACCTTAAAGAAAAGGAAGCTCATATCACCTTTGGTCAATTACTTGCTTTGTCTCCAAAACTATGGAAGGAATGGGGAAAACTAGCAAGCACAAGGGTGTCAAAGAAGAAAAAGAAGAAAAGTGCCAATCCTATTGTTCAAAAGGTAGATATAGATGTTGGTGATGATGTACCTGTGGTTGATGTGATCATTGATGGTCAAGTGATTTCTAATGTGTACATTGATGGAGGTGCATCGATTAATGTCATGAGTGAGAAGACCATGATTGATGCTGATTTAAAATACTCTAGTACTACCTCTCCTTATCGCATCAAATTGGCTGACAACACTAGGGTTAAGACCTTGGGAGTTGTGAAGAATCTAGAAGTGGATGTATGTGGAATTTCTATGCCGACTACTTTTCAGGTGATCCCTACCAAGCCAGATGCACGTGCCTATCCATTGATTTTGGGAAGGCCTTGGCTATGCAAGGTGAAGGCTGTTCAAAAGTGGGATACTGGAGAATTGATTTTGCAGGGAAATGATAAGAAGGTGCGCTACAACATCAGAAGCCACAAAAAGGAAGTTGTCAAGGAGGAGTCTTCAACATCAGAGAGTTCAAGCTCTGACTTAACCGATGAAGAAGAAGAGACAGGGTGTAGCTCCGAGGAGTCCAACTCAGAGGGTGAGGTGGAAGGAGTGGCCTTTGGTCTTTGTCTTGGGCCCATGAGTCAGGAAGGAACAAGGTGGTGGTGCAAGAAGATCCTGTAGAGACACTTCATGTGGAGGATGTGGAGCACATTAAACGACGCCAACGCAATGAAGAGCTTCTTGGTGATTCTCTATCAGGTAGTGAGAAGCTCCAGTACTTGGATATGCTAGATGATTTTCCATGTCTCTTTGCAACAAGCTATTCACAGGTTCGGCCAGTCTCTCTTGTGGAGCACAAGATTGAGTTGAAGCCAGAAAGCAAGCCAGTTGTGCAACGCTTAAGGCGATTGGGGGTGATCCAAGCTGAGGCACTAAAGAAAGAGGTAACACAACTACTTGAGGTGGGATTCATCTTTCCTGTTGATGATTCAGAATGGATATCTCCTGTAGTTGTCACACCAAAGAAAGGAAATAAGTGGCAAGTTTGTGTGGACTTTCGTCCTTTGAATGCATGCACTAAGAGGGATCATTTCCTTTGCCATTCCAAGATGAAATACTAGACCAAGTAGCAGGGCATGAGATGTATTCTGTATGTGATGGGTATTCTGGGTACTTTCAAATTCGTATTCGGGAGGAAGATCAAAAGAAAACATCATTTGTCACACCTTGGGGAGTTTTTGCTTACAGAGTGATGCCTTTTGGGTTGACCAATGCACCAGCTACATTTCAAAGGTTCATGAGTCAAGTCCTGGAGCCTTACTTGGGAAAGTTCATACGGATGTTTTTGGATGATTTTTGCATTTATTCTCGGCGCATAGATCACATGGAGAAGTTAAAGATGGCCTTAGCTAGGATTGATGAAGCAAAAGGGTTTCTAAATCCTAGCAAGTGTCATTTGGCTCAAACAAAAGTAGTCTTGTTGGGGCATATTGTGTCTCAAGAAGGCCTGCAAATGGATCCTGACAAGGTTCAAGCAATCATGGCATTGCCAAGTCCTTAGAGTGTCACTGGTGTTCGCAGAATTCTAGGAAAGAGCAAGTATTATCAATGCTTTTGTGATGATTTCACAGAGATAGTGCATCCCATGAACTTGTTGACAAGAAAAGGAGTTTCTTTCCAATGGGGTATGGAGCAACAAGAGTCTTTCCAGCAACTTAAGGAGGCCATGAGTAAGGGCCCAATATTGAAGCCCCTTGATTGGTCTCAAGACTTTTATGTAAATCCAAGTGTATCTTTGCATTCAGTTGTGCTGTATTGCTACAAAAAGGAGAGGCAGGTAGAATGCAACCCATCTATTATGCCAGCCGACAGCTTACAGATGTGGAAACAAGGTATGAAGAAATGGAGCAGCAAGCTCTCTCTTTGGTGTTTTCCGTCAGAAAGTTTCGCTCCTATTTATTACCTCGACCATTTTTCTTCCTTACCTCTCAGTCTATATTAGCATATCTAGTTCGCAAGCCTAATCCTGGGGGGAGATTTGCAAAATGGTTGTCAGAGCTTCAAGAGTTCTCTTTCTCTTTTGTCACTGAAAATACCACTAGGTCCACTATGGCAGATTTGCTCACAGGGCGGGAGGATCTAGGAGAAGAAAAGAAATGTAAGGAGAACATTAAAGATGAAAGGGATACACCACCAACAGCTTTGTATTTTGATGGGGCTTTTATTACTTCATGCCAACAAGGAGCCGGGGGGATAGTCTTGATGAATCCATGTCTAAGAAATGGTTTCCTTACGTGTTTTCCAAATTGACAGGCTTCACATACCTTATGCATTTCTGCAACCTTGAACCTGCAACAATATTTTGGGCATGCATTGATTTAAGTCATTGTACATTAACATGACCAATGCGTTTATGCTAGATATCAATATCTGCAACTACACCGGTCCCATGTGCAAACATTGCTACACTCAATTCAGGCATGTCCACATCCAACATAAACATCCTGCCCTTCTCCTTTCCTTTTGCTATCAAGCGATCATTATTTTTCATATCCTCAACAAAGCATCCATGAGGATTAAATCTGACGTGCAAGCCCTGCTCAACCATTTGACCAACAGAAACTAGGTTCTTGGTGATATTCGGGACATGAAATACATCAGACAGGTATTTCTTTTTCCCATCCTGCATAGACAAAGGAATTTTACCAAACTGCACAACATGATGTGCAGTATCATCACCAGTCTCCACAAATCCTGGTCTTTCCATTTTCCTTGCATTCTGCATCCATTCTGCATGACCTGTCATGTGGTTTGACGCACCTGAGTCAACATACCACACATCATTGCTTTCTTCTGCACTTGTCATAGAATTGGACATGTGCTACACCATAAACAGATGCTCATTTATATCAACACCCTATCTACTAGAAGATGCATAATTCCCTTGCTGCAATTTTGCATTCATGATGTCATTCTGCTTTTTATAGCAGTCTTTAGCCATATAATCCATTTTACCACAGTAGTAGCATTCAACATTGTTGTTTGCATTTTGGTCTCTCTGCCATCCACCACGACCTCTTTGGCTCCCCCTGCCTCTAGAGTTACCATGTCCTCCTCCATAGGATTGGTTTTCTTGAGTTTGTTGCATATTTTGATTTCTACCATGGCCTCCAGATCAGCTTGCTCTACCTCTGCCTCTACCTCTTCCAGCATTTGAGTAGAAGACAGTTTCTTTTGAAGTTCCTTCAGAAGAAGATGCACCACCATTTCTCTGCTCTTTAGAAATTAGAAGAGCAAACAACTCCTCAAATTTAAAAAATTTTTCACAGACCATTCAAGGTCACAGAAACTAAATCATTATCTTCCACTGGTGACCCAATGGAAGCAAGTGCATCTGCAATTTTCTTCACCTTCATGTGGTAGTCATTGATGCTCATATTTTCTCTCTGCACATTGTGCAACTCCTGCTTGAGCTGCATTTTCCTGGCTTGCGTATTTGTGCTGTATATTTTTGCCAAAGTATCTCATGCCTCCTTTGGCGTACTTGCATCCTGAATATGGACAATCATAGAATCTGAAATACTGATAGACAGCCAGTACATAACTTTCCTGGCTCTCTCATGCCATCCTTTAAATGCCTGCATTTCCTGTTGATTGGGAACATTAGGAAGAACTGGTTCTTTATCATTTCCTGTAATGAACTCCCAATAGCCTTTTCCAATAAGGAAATTCGTCATTCTAAACTTCCACGCTTGGAAGTTGTTCTTGTCAAGCTTTTCAATGACAATCTATGAAAGAGAATCAGAAGCCATTATAGAACACTGCAAAATATTCTGTCACTGCAAAAAACACAGCTTCTGCCTCACAAGGGCAAATTTGCAAAACTTACGAAAGTGGTATTTGACCACACAGTCACTTCCTAGTGACGATTTTGCATGAACAGGGCAATAAGGATGATTCTGTAACTCCCAATATCTCTGCGCATAGGCATACAATGTAATTTCCATGGCAACTTTTCACCGACCTGCAGGGCAGTGTTTGCATAGCAAAAACAAGGCCTTTTTTCTCAGTGCTTGCAGAGAACTTCCGCCTCCAAAACTGTGGGGGTTAAAGGTCACTGTGCCTTTACCCCGGTTATGTACAATACTCAAACACATATATAAATGAATGAAAAAGAAGATTAGGGTGTTCAGCACCCAGCAAAGCTTATGTGGCTCTTTGTTTCTCTCTCTCCCTCTTCTGTTCTTGCTTACGTTGAGAGCACTCTCAACTGGTATCAGAGCCCGAGTGATCTAGCTGAGCGTGCGTGAATGCTTGAAGCTCAGCAGCTATGTGGGAGGAAGCAGAAGCTCTGTGGGAAGCTTTGTGGGTGACTTTACTTGCATCCGAGTGTGCAGAGACCTTGGAGGAACCTTTGGAAAAGTCACTTTGGTTTTGCAAAGTTTTGAGAGCCTATTAAGTGTTTTCAAAGAAAAAGTCGTTTTTTGAGCTTTTCCCTATTCCATTCGATGACAGAGACTCCATATTGACTTGTAGAGGCAAATATTGCTCACTTTTGGTGTCCACTTCACTTCAGGAGCTTGGAAACACCTTCATTCTTGAATTTGGGATCATTTCATTGGATTTCTGACTCACTGTGTTAGTTTTTGCATTTTTCTGCCTGGGTGTTGGAACTCAAGTTTGGAGCAACCATTTGCAAATCTGTCAGTTCCGATGGACTCAGGAGGTCCTAAAACTTCTATGTTGCTCATCATTTGCACTCCGGTGGAGTTTACAAACAGCTTTATTTCCAAAAACTTTTTTCAGTCCGTGTGTTAGACCCAGCGATTGAGACCACGGTACCAAAACCGTCTATCCCATTGCATTTCGGACGCCCAAAAACCCCTACCTGTCAGTTCTTAGGCGATTCGATGGAGGATTTTCAAAGTTATAGATCTCTGTGTATTCGATTTCATCTCTCTATTATGCATTTTTCATTCTAAGGTTTTGAAACCTTAGATTTATGCCACATGGCAGTGGATAAGTGTTGACTCCCATTTCTCACTCATCGGTTGGGATTTTGGAGTTCCGACAGAAGAGACATATTTGCAAATTTTTTTGCTGAGTCTGATTATGCAATGGTGCCCATGTTTTGAGGCATCTCAGGTTCTATTTTCAGTGGCGGTCATTACCGTGGGACTATGATTTCTTGAGCATACCTTATACAGATCACTTTGGTTGCAGTTTGAGCAGTGTGCGATCAATCGTGGTGTGCATTGGGTTGCAGTGGATGATTTATAGGCCATTTGGATGAGTGCGGTCCTTATTGGATGCACTGATAGGCACAAATTCCCTGTGGGATGCTTTTTTTATGGACGCTTTGCACATAGATGCTATTTTATGCTGAGGGACAGCTTTGACACATTGCAGGTGATGCACTGATAGTGCTATGCTCTCTTGGATGAGATATTATTAATGCATATGCCAGTGGACGGTGTTTATGCTTGAGTCATTTGGCATTTATTGGCATTTTGGATTGCCATTGCAGTTGGCATTTTCTTTTGGGCCAGATTTGCTCATATGGATGCATAGTTTATGCACATGAGTCAGATGCTCTGAGACATGAGTTTTGGTGATATTTCACTCTATTGTGGCATACACATTTGGGTGCACCTGATATTTGGTGTGATTCTCTCTTACAAGCACTAGCATTTGGGATTTTGCTTTATTTGCATCATGGCATCCTCTTCCATCTCTGAAAAGGAGTTTTTAAACATTAAAAAGTTTGATCGGGCAAACTTTTCTTTGTGGAAAGAATAGATAAGGGATGTGCTTATTCAAAAGAAGCAGATTAAACCCTTGGCAGGGATTGAAGCTAAGCCTGCAAATATGTCTGAGGATGATTGGAATGAGTTGGATGCATTAGCAAAATCTACTATTAGACTTCATCTTGCAGAGTCAGTTTATTTCATAGTAGTAAATGAGCAGACTACGGAAGATTTGTGGAAGAAACTGTGTGCCACTTATGAAAAGGAAACTGCCTCTAATAAAGTTTACCTCATGAAGAGGTTAATTGAGCTCTAGATGAAGGAAGGGGTCTCCATTGCTTCTCACTTGAATGGGTTCAATATTATTTTCAGCCAGCTTCAGGCTCAGAAGATGAATTTTGATGCGAAGACTAAGGCATTTCTCTTATGTTCATTGCCATGCTCATGGGATACCTTCCGTATAGCTGTTAGTGACTCTGCACCTGGTGGAGTACTGAAACTTGATGATGTTGTGGGTAGCTTGTTGGCCAAGGATATTATACTAAAGTCTATGGATGGCAACAAGCAAGATGCAGCCTTAAATGTGCAAAGGGGCAGATCATAGTTCAAGGGGGAGTCCCAAGAAAGAGGAAAGTCTCATAGCAAATTCAGGGCACGGAACATTGAGTGTTACCACTGTGGCAAGAAGGGCCATATGAAAGGAATGCTACAAGCTAAAAAGAGAGCAAAAGAATAAGAAAAAGAATGCAAATTGGGGTGCAAATCAAAAGGAAGAGAGTCCAAAGGAGGACAAAGGAAAAGTGAAGATCGAGGAGATCAATGCAATCACACATGATAGTGACAATGACGTTCCCTTCATGTTTAGTTTATCTACAGAGTTGCTTACCACTTCAGATGATGCATATTCCCAGGATTGGATTTTGGATTCTGGTGCTTCATTCCATGTTACTCCCCATAGGGAATGGTTCTTCACTTATGACAGTGGAAAGACAGGTTGTGTGCATCTTGGAAATGACTATGCATGTGACATAGTGGGAGTAGGTGACAAAGTTTTCTTTTGCAAATGGGTCTGCATTTATTTTGAAACATGTGAGACATGTGCCTAAGCTGACCAAGAGTCTTATTTCCGTGGGTCAGCTAGATGATGCTGGTTTTCACACCACTTTTGGCTTTCAAAGTTGGAAAATTCAAAAGGGCTCTATGCTTTTGGCCAGGGGTGCCAAGTGTGGGACTTTGTATCCCTTACATGTATCAGGGGTATTTGATCATGTTGTTGCAATAACCGAGCAACCAAGCACTTCTTTGTGGCATTGCAGGTTGGGGCACATGAGCCAGAAAGGAATGAAACTCTTATGCCGTTTGGGTTATGTACCGCATTTGAGTTTCTCTGATTTTGAATTTTGTGAGCACTGTCTCTATGGGAAGCAGACTGAATCAGCCCATAAAAGAAGGGGAAAGAAAGAGTTTGAAAAGTTTGATTTGGTGCATTCACACGTATGTGGTCCCATGCCTACACAGTCATTAGGCGGGGCTCAATACTATGTGACATTCATTGATGATCGATGCCTCGAATTAGACCTTGCTATACCTTATCTTTAATAAGCCATCCCAATGTATTTGTTGCTATTGCAAAGAGCAAAGGGGCTATGGGGCATCCTTACCTGATTGACTGCCTCAAGGGAAAAGAGGGGGTCATGTTGCCATTAACACTAGTGAGGAGGAGCTTGACGTATTGAATGAAAACCGGATGAGGTCCTAGATCCTTTAGAGATTGTATGATAAACTCCTAGTCTAGTCTATTATAGGTTTTGTCAAAATCGATCTTTATAAAGCATACATCTTGATTGGTGTCATTGGTGTAGTTGCAACCCTCCCACAAATTTACGATGGCTTCAAGCAAATGCCTACCTTTGATAAATCCTTTTTGCTCTGAAGGATTCTGTTATCCACCTTGTCTTGAATTTGTGAGGCAAGCACTTTAGCTAAGACTTTGTAGCTGCAATTGACCATGGTGAGATGTCTCAAATTCTTTAGCACGTCTTTCCGACCTCCTTGGGGAATCAGTTTAATGATATTACAATTGAGATGAATAGGGAGTTGCTACCTTAGAAGGCTCTCCTTCCAAACCTCAAGTAATTTAGGGCCTACCACTTCTCAGAAGGTTTTGTAAAATTCAATGGGTAGACCATCTTCTCCACGAGTCTTACCATCCATGTGGTTAACAGCATCTTTCATCTCTTTCACAGTCATTGGAGATTCCAAAAATTTGAGATCAAAGGGGTTAACCACTTTCTTTCTAGTTCCACTATACACATCTCTAGCTTGCACCACCTTTGCTGAGTGTAGAGGACTAGGTGATAAGAGATTCTGAAAATGTTGGAAGATGAGTTGTTGGTTTTCCTTCTCATTAGTGGCCCATTGTTTTGCGTTTTATTAGTTTGAAGACTTCCTTGGACGGCTTGTCCATTTTGCCTACCCACTAGTCTCTTAAGTATACTTTGGCATCTCTATACTTTATATACTCTTGTCTCTTCGATTCTCTTTTAGTTTTTAGCAGCTTTTCCTGAGCTTGACTACAACCATCCCTTGCTGTGCTTCTAGTTTCTCTAAGAGCTCCCTGAGAGTGTCCATTCTCCTAGCTCTCACCTTGGCCCTGAATTTCCTAGTCTTCTTGAGAATAGTCTGAGTTTCATCCACAGCCTTCTGCCAGAAGGTCGATGCATCTTCAGTGTTGGGCATGTCACCCATACATAATCATGTATTAATGTTTGACACATGTTACTACTATTGAGCACCATTCCATGCTAAATATTGACATAATACATCCCCCTCTAAACCTATCAAAGTGAATACATGGCAGTACATCCCCCCTTTGGCTTCATAATAGGACATGTTAGGAAGCCACACACCAATATATCCTTCTTGGAAATGCTTACATGAAGTGGTGATACTATGGAAGGCTTTTGTGTGTGAAAAGAGTGGGAGAGAAGTAAGGAGTCTCATTTGCAGCTTTCTCACATACACAATGGGGGAATACACACAAAGGTGGAGGCTGAAAACAGTTTTCCTCTTCTTAGTTGTGAAAGCCAAAAGTACTCTCTCTTAGTACAAAAGGAATAGATGAACCCTATATTTGGGTCTCAAACCAAACTCAACTAACCTAGGTGGCATACTAACTGAGCCACTAACTAGAGTACATAAAGATAGATGTCATTCAGCTATTATTCATGGGCAGTGTACCAACCGCATCTGCAGCTAACAAGTCGGTGACATAAATGCACAACGGTCACCTTGGCATATCACGAGTGGACCTCGATATCTCAACACTCCTCCTCAAGCTCAAAATCCCAATTCCTGCACAACAAGCAGGCCTTTGAACTTGCATAGCTTCTTTGCACCCAATGCCTTCGTGAATATGTCAGCTATCTGATCCTCTGTGCTGACATAAACTAGATCAATAAAACCTACTAGAACCTTCTCCCGCACATAGTGATAATGCACCTCAATGAGCTTTGTTATAGCATGATAGACTGGGTTATTTGCCAAGTGTATACTGCTGATGTTGTCACAATAAATGACAATTGGCCCTGATGCATATCATAAAGTAGCTTACGCAACCAAGCTACCTCACATGCAGCCATTGCTGTACCCCTATACTCAGCCTCTCTGCTCAACAAGGCAACTATAGGCTGTTTCTTGCTACTCCAAGTGATTGCAACACTCCCAAAAGAGAACACATATCCACTGGTAGATCATCTATTAGAAATACTACCAGTCCAATCAACATTAGTGTATCCATGCAACTGTATCTGAACCCTAGTCCCATAAAATAGTTCATACTGCAATGTGGACTTCACATACCCCAGTATGCATCTAGCCGCATCCAAATGCAGTTTCCTTGGAGCCTGCATAAACTGACTTACCAACCCAACAACATAGCTCAAATCTGGCGTGTTAATAGTCATATCAATCAAACTTCCTACTATGGTCTGTACATAGTAGGGTCTTCTAGAAGCTCACTTGCATCTTTATGCCATGTTCCTCCAAGAAACTTGCAAACTCATTTGAGAGGTACCCTCCCCCTCCATCTGACCTTAGCATTTTATTTGCAGGCGTGTTTCTTTTTCAATCATAGCTTTAAAAGCTTTGAAATTCCCAAACACTTCACTTTTCTTTTTCGTAAAATACACCCAAACTTTTCTGCTGTAGGCATCAATAAAAGTGACAAAATAATGACAGCCTCCAATAGATGTAGCTTTAGTAGTCCACACATCAGAGTGGATTAATTACAATGGCCTCTTACTCTCTTGAACATGTCTAGGAAATGGTTTCCTTACCTATTTTCCAAATTGACAGGCTTCACATACCTTATGCATTTCTGCAACCTTGAACTTAGGCAATCCTGCAATAATATCTTGGGCCTGCATTACCTTAAGTCATTGTACATTAACATGACCAATGCATTTATGCCAGATATCAATATCTGCAACTACACCGGTCCCATGTGCAAACATTGCTGCACTCAATTCAAGCATGTCCGCATCCAACGTAAACATCCTACCCTTCTTCTTCCCTTTTGCTATCAAGCGACCTTTATTTTTCATATCCTCAACAAAGCATTCATGAGGATCGAATCTAACCTGCAAGCGATGCTCAACCATTTAACCAATAGAAACTAGGTTCTTGGTGATATTCGGGACATGAAATACATCACACAGGTATTTCTTTTTTCCATGCTGCATAGACAAAGGATTTTTACCAATATGCACAATAAAATGTGCAATATCATCACCAGTCTCCACAAATCCTAGTCTTTCCATTTTCCTTGCATCCTGCATCCATTCTACATGACCTATCATGTGGTTTGATGCACCTGAGTCAACATACCAAACATCATTGCTTTCTTTTGCACTTGTCATAGAATTGGTCATGTGTTGCACCATAAACATATGCTCATTTCTGTCATAGCATTCTACATTAATGTTTGCATTTTGGCCTCTTGCCATCTACCATGACCTCTTTGACTCCCCCTGCCTCTAAAGTTACCATGTCCTCCTCCATAGGACTAGTTTTCCTGAATTTGTTGCATATTTTGATTTTTGCCATGGCCTCCAAATCGGCCTGCTCTACCTATGCCTCTACCTCTTCCAACATTTGAGTAGAAGACAACTTCTTTTGAAGTTCCTCCTAAAGAAGATGCACCACCATTTCTCTGCTCTTTAGAAATTAGAAGAGCAATCAACTCCTCAAAATGAGGAAAATTCTCACGAACGGCAATAGATGTCTGGAATTATGCATAATCCTTTCCTAAACTATTCAAGGTCACAGAAACTAAATCATCATCTTCCACTGGTGACCCAATAGAAGCAAGTGCATCTGCAATCTTCTTCACCTTCATGTGGTAGTCATTGATGCTCATATTTTCTCTCTGCACATTATGCTACTCCTGCTTGAGTGGCATTTTCCTGGCTTGTGTATTTGTGCTATACATTTTTGTCAAAGTATCCCATGCCTCCTTCAGCGTGCTTGCATCCTAAATATGCATAATCATAGAATCTGAAATATTGATAAACAGCCAGTACATAACTTTTCTGGCTCTTTAATGCTATCCTTTAAATGCCTGCAACTCCTGCTGATTGGGAACATTAGGAATAACTGGTTCTTGTTCAGCTCCAGTAATGAACTCCCAATAGCCTTTTCCCTTAAGAAAATTCCTCATTCTAAACTTCCATGCTTGGAAGTTATTCTTGTCAAGCTTTTCAGTGACGATCTGTGAAAGAGCATTAGACGCCATTACAAAACACTACAAAATATTCTGTCACTGCAAAAAAACACAACTTTTGCCTCACAAGGGCAAATCTGTAAAACTGACAAAAGTGGTATTTGACCACACAGTCACTTCCTAGTGACGATTATGCATCAACAGGCAATAAGAATGATTCTATCACTCCTAATATCTTTGCGCACAGGCATATGATGTAATTTTGGCAATAACTTTTCATTGACCTATAGAATAGTGGTTGCAGAGCAAAAACAGGGCATTTTCCTGAGTGCTTATGGAAAACTTCTGCCACCAAAATGGGCCCCAAAATGGCCTTGTAGCATATACTACCCTCTCGCCACACCACGAAGGCATCCCAATTTGAGACAATAGTGCACTCTTGCACTTTCCGGCTGTGCTACCTGCAGACATTTGCTCCCAAACTCGAAAAAGGAAAGCAACACCTATCCAAGACACCGCGAACTTGGTTTGCTTTCTTGAGCTCCTTACCACGAACCAAGCTCTGATACGAAGCGAAGAGAGTGGGAGAGAAGGAAGGAGTCTCACTTGTGGCTTTCTCACATACACAATGGGGGAATACACACAAAGGTGGAGGCTGAAAACAATTTTCCTCTTCTTAGTTGTGAAAGCCAAAAGAACTCTCTAAGTACAAAAGGAATAAGTGAACCCTATATGTGGGTCTCAAACCAAACTCAGCTAACTAAGGTGGCATACTAACTGAGCCACTAACTAGAGTACATAAAAATAGCTATCATCTAGCTATTATTCATGGGTAGTGTACCAACTGCATCTGCAGCTAACAAGTCGATGACATAAATGCACAACGGTCACCCTGGCATATCACGAGTGGAGCTCGATATCTCAACAATGTGATCATATGTGCATAGCACCATCATGTGATCATATGTGCATAGCACAAACCTTATAGATGCTATAAAGGAAAGGGTTAGATCCCCTAACCCTAACCATAAATGGGTTTGTATATATTCTATTTTTTCAACTAAATCTAGTGTACAGTTAGTCATTTGTGGTGTGCTCTCTAGCTGTGCCCTCTCTCCTCATCTCCACTCTTCTCCTCTCCCCTCTTCATATTTTGTCATGCTATCAGAGCTCCCTTGCCTTTCGCTGAGGCATTGCAATCCTTGACAGAGTTATCGAGAGATTGAGTGTTCCATTAACTTCCATAGAGTGAGAGAACAATTCCATCTATTTGGTGAGATATTTCAGTTCATCTCCTTCGAGAGTTTGTGAGAGATTTCTAAGAGTGATTTCCATCTGTGAGAGAAAGAAAGAGAGATTTCTTTGAGTGTGATCTTCATTTGAGAGAAAGAGATCTATTTGTATTTGTCACATGAAAGAATTTCCATCAACTTCTAGTCATTCCATCTGTGAGAGATAGGGAGAGACATTGCTTGTGTGAGAGAGAGAAATTCATAGTTTTTTTACTGTTCTTTCAGAGGTTGTCTATAGGGGGGTTCTGTTCTCCTTGAACCTTACAATAGAGCTAAGGCTACAGTCCTACACTAAGCATCTACAAGCAATAAGCATTCATGCTCACAACAGCCTCTCCTACATACGTCTTGGATCACGACACTCTCCCACAAAGTGCCAAATGATGAGAGCCCATGACTCCTACCTATAGTAGCTGTAAATCAACACCCATCAACTACCCAAGAGCACCTACAAGCCTCGCCAACTTTTGCCATCAATGCCGCCATCAGATCTGACTTGCATCAATGAGACGGCTCATGCTGACTGAACCTCCACAAAGCTCCTTCAATGAGCTTCTGCAACGGTGGCTCCAAAGGTGACCTTCAGCAACCAAAGGCCTGCACAACCTCCAAACGGCATCTTCATGGGCTCTTGCACACAGAGATCCATAACCATCTAGAATGTAGCACCTTCTATAACCTCTTCAAAAGCACCGTGACTTCCAGTGACTCCTCCAAGGTTCTCCTTCTTGGAGCAGCAGCACCCACAAGCCTATAGCTCTAGCAGCCACCAGCACCCAAAGCTCCAATTGCGACTCTAGCTCCGTCTCAATGAGCTGTCCAAAGCTCCTCAAATATGAGCAACATGTGCTGATAGCATTGCACTAGCCACTCTACAATGAGCTACACAACAGCTCACAATTCTTCCATCGCCAGTGCTCCAACAACCTCAGATTCCTCCTTCAAGCACCTGCCTCCATCAAAGCGACGCCCCTACAGACGCAAGAAGAACAAATGGGGAAGACGATAGAATCTAAAAGATTTCATCAGAATCTTCAATATATTCCGGCCTCCTTATCTTCAACATGTGGTAGAGCACCTATCCTATCCTCAAGGTCACCAAAGCCTTGGCTTGGTCAAAGGTCTCCCACGTGGCATCCTTATCCTCTCCAAGTGCCACATCATCAGCCAACTGTCAACTGCCATGTCATCCCTATCTACCACGGTGGCAACCACATCAGTAGCCACATCAACAAGCCACGTTAGTGCCACATCATCTACCACATCACCACTACCATGTCATCAGTGCCGTGTCACCTTTGCTAACATCATCAATTGCCACATCATTTGTGCCACATGGCACACTGGACCTCTGCAGGCACACACAGTGCTCCACAGTCATTGCATATGACCACTCTTGCCACCTCAAAACATGGCTCTACAGGCATACCTCTTGCTAGGCATAGTGCCACATCATCACTGCATGTGACCCACAGTGATACATCATCATCGAGCACCATTTGCACTCCTTTTGCCCCTCCACCTAGATTAAGTCGTATCTCTTGATCTAGGAAGAATTTTAGGGCGCTCCAAAAAGGAAAGTCGCTCATTTTTTTGTGCTCTATGCGCTCGTCACATCACCACACATTTTGATGCAAGTTATACTCACATTTGAGCCTCACTGTTGACAAAACCACTTCCTTCATGCACATTCGCCTCTACATCGATGCATCTAACCCATCACTTAAAAAGAACAAAAGAAAAGGAATTATTTGCTATTCTTTCATCGATCGATGGTTGGTATGGATCTAGATCAGAGTAGACTAGATTGCCATAGAGGGGATGCTTTGAATTTTCCTAAGTTCCCAATCTAAGCCATGCCCAAAATTCTTGACTAGTACCTACTCAACAGTCCATACGCTCACATATGGTTTCACATCATTACATTACCTGAAACCTTATGTTCATCAGTTCAGTGAGCAGACTTCAAAGAGTACAAAGGCATTGCAGATTGTTTCAGTGGGCAGATAGCACTTGATTTCACACACACATGCCACCATTGTAAAGCCTATTCGGCTATCTCACGGCATTGTGCACATCATTTTAGCCTTATAAAGCCTCTTGGCTATTCCCAGCATCATTGCCACAAGCCTTGTAATACAGATCATATTTTATATATTGCAGTTCTATCTTCACCTATGGTTCAGAGATTTCACTTGCCATAGTCAGTGTATTTGCAGTTAATTCATACAGAGATTTTCACGACACTTTTGAGTACATTTCTTGCACCATGTCTACACCTAGCAACCTCAATCTGGAGGCATCTGCTAAGTTAGATAACTCCAATTATGGTACATGGAAATACTGAATGGAGACCATTCTTGTACTTTACGACAAATGGGAGTATGTTGATGGGTCTACACCTAGACCATTGGATGCCAGCCACCAGTAGCTCTACTCCATCTATTGTCACAACACCAGCAATGGGATCTACAGCTGCACAAATAGTTTTCGCATCAGTAGCAGATCTTGCCACAGGTAGAATGGGATTAGAAAGACAAGTACGCCTATCATCTGATCAACCGGAATGTGCAAGATGTCATGCTAGGATAGCTCAACATAGTCAAGACATCAAAAGAAGCATGGGATACGTTTGTAGCTCTCTACGAGTCCAAGAACACATCTAGGATTCTCACCCTGAGAAACCACAAAAAGTAGTGAAGCCAGTCATGCTTATGTACTCCGCATAAAAGACTACAACAATCAACTTGCAACAGTAGGAGAGACTATGGACCCTGTAGAAATCATTCAAGTAATCCTGAATGGACTAGGAGAGGGATACAAGAATCTAGTCCAGAGTATTGCCATTCAAACGGTAATGTCTGACACTGGAAGAACTTCAGTCAGCAGTCCTACTTGGTGAAGAAATCAAGACTCAAGCTATTCAAGCTCAAAAAGGTCATTCTAATGAATAGGCATTCATAGCTTTAGACAAAAGCAGAGGCAAAGGCAGAGGCAAAGGTAGATCATACCAGAAAAGTGGTCATCATTAGCAAAGCCAAAATCAACATCAGCATCAGCATCATCCTCAGCAACATCAGAATCAGCAAAGAGGAAATCATTCCAATCGAGGAAGATTTCAAGGACGAGGGAATGCATCCACCAACGTGTCAAACATTCAATGCAACTACTATCACAAGTTTGGACACTATGAAAGAGATTGCTGCTACAAGAAGCAGTATGACCAAGGCAGTCAATCCAGTAGCAAATCAAGGGAATTTTCAAGGCAGAGGAAATCATCGTGGTGGACATTCTAGTCACAGTCATTTTTAACATGGGAATATGTTTCTTGCAAATGAGAAAATGCAGCAAACTGATACAGTGTACCCAGAGACTCATTTCAATCCCAAAGAGGATTTCAACTATCAAGTCAACCAAGTGGAATAGGATCCTTGGTACATCGACAGTGGTGCATCATCTCACATGACAAATCATCAGGAATGGTTCACAGAAATGAAGCCATTAGAAGGACAAAAGAATGTCATCTACGCAACAGACAATACATCGAATCCAATTCAAGGGACAGGTGTTATCCCTATGGACAATTTCACTGGTATGAAAGGATTGGTGAAAGATGTACTCTATGTTCCAAAGCTTAGCAAGAACCTTTTGTCAGTAGGTCAAATGACGGAACACAACTACAGAGTTATCTTCGACGGAGATGAATGCACTATCAGAGATAAATCCAAAAGATTTTAGCTAGAGCAAAAGGTGTCAAGGAAGGATGCTTATACAGAATGCTAGCTACAGTACTAGAGATAAGCATGCCATGTCAGCTCAACTGCAATAGATGCCACTATTTGCAAAATGGGCACAAGAGATATGGTCATGTCAACTTCAAGTACCTGTTAGATATCAGGAATCAGAATATGGCAATTGGAATTCCGAAGCTATAGTTTCTTGCAAAAGTTTGCGAAGCATGCTGCTTCGGCAAACAAAAGCGAAGCAACTTTGGCAAAAGTACCTCTCATGCACGAGGTATTCTTGATTTAATACATACAAATATATGGGGTTATGCCCAAACTCGCAGCATCAATGGTTCACTTTACTAGTTGACTTTCATCAATGACTATAGCAGATATTGTTGGGTCTACTTTCTAAAAGAGAAATCTGAAGTGTTTTCTAGATTTCAAGAATTCAAAGCCATGGTAGAAAACCAAATAGGCATAAACATCAAGGTCATAATTCACACGTGCAAATACTCCTCAGTAGAATGCAAGAGCTAAAAGGAAGAATGGGACTTTAGCAAACAATGCTTAGTGAAAAGCATCTTCTAAATTAGTATTGGGTTGTGTTGAGATATAGAGCTCCACTCGTGATATGCCAGGGTGACTGTTGTGCATTTATGTCACCGACTTGTTAGCTGCAGATGCGGTTGTTACATCGCCCATGAATAATAGCTGGATGATAGCTATCCTTATCTACTCTAGTTCGTGGCTCACTTAGTATGCCACCTTAGTTAGCTGAGTTTGGTTTGAGACCCACATATAGGGTTCTTCTATTTCTTTGTACTAGAGTTCTTTTGGCTTTCACAACTAAGAAGAGGAAAACTATTTTCAGCCTCCACCTTTGCAGTGTCCTGGTAAGAGGACTAGTGTTGCTTTCCTTTTTCGAGTTTGGGAGCAAATCTTTGCAGGTAGCACAGCCAGAAAGTGCAAGAGTGCATTGTCTCAGATTGAGATGCCCTTCGTGGTGTGGTGAGAGGGCAATATATGCTGTGGAAAAAGGCAAAGCCCTTGGTGATTTTATTTTTCTGATTTGAGGCCATTTTTGGGCCTGTTTTGGAGGCGGAAGTTCTCCACAAGCACTGAGAAAAAGGCCTTGTTTTTGCTGTGCGACCACTGCTCCATAGATCGGTGAAAAGTTGCCACATAAATTGCATCATATGCCTATGCGCAGAGATACTGGGAGTTACAGAGTCATCCTTATTGCCTGTTGATGCAAAATCATCACTAGGAAGTGACTGCGTGGTCAAATACCACTTTCGTCAGTTTTAGAGATTTGCCCGTGTGAGGCAAAAGCTGTGTTTTTTTACAGTGACAGAATATTTTGTAGTGTTCTGTAATGGCGTCTGATTCTCTTTCATAGATTGTCACTGAAAAGCTTGACAAGAATAACTTCCAAGCATGGAAGTTTAGAATGACGAATTTCCTTATGGGAAAAGGCTATTGGGAGTTCATTACAAGAAATGAAGAAGAACCAGTTCTTCCTAATGTTCCCAATCAACAAGAAATGCATGCATTTAAAGGATGGCATGAGAGAGCCAGAAAAGTTATGTACTAGCTGTCTATCAGTATTTCGGATTCTATGATTGTGCATATTCAGGATGCAAGTACGCCAAATGAGGCATGGGATAATTTGGCAAAAATGTACGGCACAAATACACAAGCCAGGAAAATGCAGCTCAAGTAGGAGTTGCACAATGTATAGAGAGAAAATATGAGCATCAATGACTACCACATGAAGGTGAAGAAAATTGCAGATGCACTTGCTTCCATTGGGTCACCAGTGGAAGATGATGATTTAGTTTCTGTGACCTTGAATGGTCTAGGAAAGGATTATGCATAGTTCCGGACATCCATTGCCGTCCATGAAAAATTTCTTGATTTTGAGGAGTTGTTTGCTCTTCTAATTTCTGAAGAGCAGAGAAATGGTGGTGCATCTTCTTCAAGAGGAACTTCAAAAGAAACTATCTTCTACTCAAATGCTGGAAGAGGTAGAGGCAGAGGTAGAGGAGGCCGATCTAGAGGCCGTGGTAGAAATTAGAATATGCAACAAACTCAAGAAAACCAATCCTTTGGAGGAGGACGTGGTAACTCTAGAGGCAAGGGGAGCCAAAGAGGTCGTGGTGGATGGCAGAGAGGCCAAAATGCAAACAACAATGTTGAATGCTACTATTGTGGTAAAATGGGTCATATGGCTAAAGACTGCTACAAAAAGTAGAATGACATTATGAATGGAAAATTGCAGCAAGGCAATTATGCAACCTCTAGTAGACAGGGTGATGATAGAAATGAGTATTTTTTTATGGTGCAGCACATGACCAATTCTGTGACAAGTGCAAAAGAAAGTAATGATGTGTGGTATGTTGACTTAGGTGCATCAAACCACATGACAGGTCATGTAGAATGGATGCAGGATGCAAGGAAAATGGAAAGACCAGGATTTGTGGAGACTGGTGATGATACTGCACATCCTATTGTGCAGATTGGTAAAATTCCTTTGTCTATGCAAGATGGGAAAAAGAAATACCTGTCTGATGTATTTCATGTCCCAAATATCACCAAGAACCTGGTTTCTGTTAGTCAAATGGTTGAGCGGGGCTTGCAAGTCAGATTTAATCCTCATGGATGCTTTGTTGAGGATATGAAAAATAACGGTCGCTTGATAGCAAAAGGAAAGAAGAAGGGTAGGATGTTTACGTTGGATGCAGACATGCCTGAATTGAGTGCAGCAATGTTTGCACATGGGATCGGTGTAGTTGCAGATATTGATATCTGGCATAAACGCATTGGTCCTGTTAATGTACAGTGACTTAAATCAATGCAAGCCCAAAATATTGTTGTAGGATTGCCTAAATTCAAGGTTGCAGAAATGCATAAGGTATGTGAAGCCTGTCAATTTGAAAAACAGGCAAGGAAACCATTTCCTAGACATGTTCAAGAGAGAAAGAAGCCATTGGAATTAATCCACTCTGATGTGTGGACTACTAAAGCTGCATCTATTGGAGGCTATCATTATTTTGTTACTTTTATTGATGACTACAGCAGAAAAGTTTGGGTGTATTTTATGAAAAAGAAAAGTGAAGTGTTTGGGCATTTCAAAGCTTTTAAAGCTATGGTTGAAAAAGAAACAAGCCTACAAATAAAATGCCTAAGGTCAGATGGAGGGGGAGAGTACCTCTCAAATGAGTTTGCAAGGTTCCTACAAGAGCATGGCATAAAGCAGCAATATTCATGCAGTCATACCCCACAGCAAAATGGACTTGCAGAAAGGAAAAACAGGCATATTGGAGAGGTATCTCGGGCCATGCTAAATGAAAAAGACCTACTAGATTATTATTGGGCTGAAGCAGTTGCTACAGCAGTTTACATAATGAATAGGACTCCCACTACAGCAATACATGGCATGACGCCAGAGGAGATGTATACTGGTAGGAAACCAGATATTTCTCATTTGAAAATTTTTGGTTGCATTGCCTATGTTCATGTGCCAGATGAGTTGAGGTCCAAGTTGGATCCAAAAGCTGAGAAGTGCATCTTTATTGGTTATTCTCTGCAACAGAAAGGGTATAGATGCTATAACCCTTCTACTCGTAAGTTTACAGTGAGCAGAGATGTTTTTGATGAGATGAGCAGCTGGTATAAACCAGTAAATGTGATTGATGATGTAGATGCACAAAATGGTAATGCTGCATAGAGTTCATAGCAGTAATAAAAAATATTAGTGGACCTGCAGTGTCCTCTAGCAGTGGTTCACATACTTCGCCATGGATAGGTAGATTGAGATCAGGAGAATCTCCTCAAAGCAATGAAGATAGTGGTATGCAGGTATCACGAAAAGGAAAAGAGAAGGTAGATCAGCCCATGTTTTGTGTGAATGCAAGTCACTCTTATGTGGATGGTGAATCCAGTGGCTCGGAACAGAGCATTGATGATGAGTTGGGTATTCCTTCTGTAGTTACACCTGGAGTAAGGAAGACCAGGGATGTTTTGAGAGCACTTGGAAGTGAGCCTATTTTGCACAGGTCTACCAGAGCTAGGTATCCTGTGGATAGGCTGAAATATGATGGATTTACAGCCATTCACTATGCCTATATGGTCAAAGTGACACAAGAACCAGAACCCACTTCTTTTGAGCAAGCCATGGGAAAAGAAAAATGGGAGAAAGCCATGGATGAAGAAATGGATGCCTTGGAAGCAAATGCTACATGGGAATTGGTGCCTTTGCCTAAAGACAAGAATGCAATTGGTTGTAAGTGGGTTTATAAGGTGAAGCACAATGCAGATGGTTCTGCGAACAGATACAAGGCAAGATTAGTTAAGGGGTATGCACAGACATATGGCATTGATTATGAAGAAACATTTAGTTCGATTGCAAGGATGGCAACTGTAAGAGTAGTCATTGCTATGGCTACATCAAAGGGATGGTCTTTACATCAGATGGACGTAAAGAATGCCTTCTTGCATGGTGATTTGCAAGAAGAGGTCTTTATGAAGCAGCCACTAGGTTATGTTCATGCTGTTCATCCTGAGTTTGTTTGCAGGTTGAAGAAAGCCTTGTATGGCTTGAAGCAAGCACCTAGAGCATGGTCTGACAAGATAGGACAGTATCTTGTCACTATTGGCTTTTAGATTTCCAAGGCAGATTTCTCACTTTATGTGAGAAAAACAGAGAAAGGTATTATGCTGCTTGTCATTTATGTTGATGATTTGATCATCACAGGTGATAGTGATGAAGATATCCTTCATGTGAAAATGCTATTGAAGCAGAAGTTTGAGATGAAGGATTTGGGAGAGCTGCATTATTTCTTGGGCATTGAGGTGATTAGATCACCAAGTGCCCGATACGGCTCTTACCCCAGGGGATTCACTCTTCATTAAAGGGGGGCGTCACCTGCGTGCATGAACTTCAAGAAAACCCCCTATTTAAGATCCATGTAGGATGATAAAGCACCCCTATTTAAGCTTATAAGATACCACCAAAATTCTATTATGTCCCCCCCTTTCCTTAAATCTACGTTATTTCTCAAGCATTTAGATTACACAAAAAGCAAATTTTGATTACTTTCCCTATGACTATGTAAAACCATAAACAAAACCAAACTTGTTCGGACTAGTTACGCAAGGTAGGCTATACTAAGTCCCCCCCCTCTTAAATATGGCATGGCCCCCTAACTTAAATTCAATATTGGGAAAAAATAAAAAGGACCCCCACCCCTAATTTATAAGCTTATGCCTCATTTCAAAAAAAACCCCTATTGTACACTCACGTGATATCATAAGTTTCCCCCTATGAATCCCCCGGGGCTCTTACAGAGGCAGTATGGATTGGACATGCTGTCCAAATATGGGATGACAGGCTGTAAGCCTATTTTAGTTCCTTTGGAGTAGAATGTGAAGCTGAGCGTAGATGCAAGTGAGCTTCTGGAAGACCCTACTATGTACAGACACATAGTAAGAAGTTTAATTTATATGACTATTACTTGGCCAGATTTGAGCTATGCTGTTGGATTGGCAAGTCAATTTATGCAGGCTCCAAGGAAGCCGCATTTGGATGTAGCTAGACGCATACTCAGGTATGTGAAGTCCACATTGCAGTATGGACTATTTTATGAGGCTGGGGTTTAGATTCAGTTGCATGGATACACTGATGCTGATTGGGCTGGTTGTATTTCTGATAGACGATCTACCAGTGGATATGTGTTCTCTTTTGGGAGTACTGCAGTCACTTGGAGCAGTAAGAAACAACCTAGAGTTGCCTTGTTGAGCACAGAGGCTGAGTACAGGAGTGCAGCAATGGATGCATGTGAGGTAGCTTGGTTGCATAAGCTACTTTATGATATGCATCAGTCTACGGATGGGCCAGTTGTCATTTATTGTGACAACATGAGGAGTATACACTTGGCAAATAACCCAGTCTATCATGCTAGAACAAAGCACATTGAGGTGCATTATCACTATGTACGGGAGAAGGGTTTACTAGGTCTTATTGATCTAGTTTATGTTACCACAGAGGATCAGGTAGCTGACATATTCAGGAAGGCATTGGGTGTAGAGAAGCTGCACAAGTTCAGAGACCTGCTTAGAGTGCAAGAATTGGGATTGAGCTCGAGGGGGAGTGTTGAGATATCGAGGTCCACTCGTGATATGCCAGGGTGACCGTTGTGCATTTATGTCACCGACTTGTTAGCTGTAGATGCAGTTGGTACACTGCCCATGAATAATTGCTGGATGACAGCTATCCTTATCTACTCTAGTTCGTGGCTCAGTTAGTATGCCACTTTAGTTAGCTGAGTTTGGTTTGAGACCCACATATAGGGTTCTTCTATTTCTTTGTACTAGAGTTCTTTTGGCTTTCACAACTAAGAAGAGGAAAACTGTTTTCAGCCTCCACCTTTGTGTGTATTCCCCCATTGTGTATGTGAGAAAGCTGCAAGTGAGACTCCTTCCTTCTCTCCCACTATCTTCACAGGTAGAAGCAATAGCCACTGCGAACTATTTGCTTAATCAGCTTCCTACCAAATCGATACAGGTATGACTCCTTATGAAGCATTCACTGGGACACAAGCCACTTATTGGGCATCTCCGCATATTTGGTTGCATAGCATATGCCCACATACATGATGATCATCTGAGTAAATTGGATGCCAAGTCACGCAAATGCATCATGGTTGGCTACAGTGAAGAAAGCAAAGCATACAAGTTGTATGATCTCATCAACCGCAAGGTCATTATCTCCAGAGATGTAATCTTTGATGAGGAATCAAAATGGAAAACCTCACCTACACAAGAGATAGAACCATCGACTTCATAGTCATCTATAGGACAGGTTGATGAAGAAGAGCAAGAATTGCTAGAAACACCCCAAGCAGAGCCACAACAGCTGAGACGGGTCTACTAGGGAAAGCAGACCACCAGCCAGATTGACATATGCTCAGAAAGGCAAAGCAATTCAGGTGGAAACCACCAATTATGCTCTTATGACTACCATCATGGCTGTAGAAGAGCTAGTGTACTTCAGGACACAGTAGACAAGCGAGAATGGCAAACTGCTATGAATGAAGAAATGGATGCTTTGTATAAGAATGATACTTGGGAATTATGCGACCTTCCACTAGGAAAGAAGGCCATAGCAAACAAATAGGTATACAAAGTGAAATACAATCTAGATGGCAGTATTCAAAGATACAAAGCGAGACTAGTTGCAAAAGGATTTGCACAGCAATATGGTCAGGATTATGATGAGACTTATGCCCTAGTAAGCAAAGATGGATTCCATACGGTTCTTGATCTCATTAGCAACACTCAGCAAATGGAATGTGTATTAGATCGATGTCAAGAATGCCTTTCTCAATGGTTATCTAGACCTCATATTTTCTCTCTGCACATTATGCAACTCCTGCTTGAGCTACATTTTCTTGGCTTGCGTATTTGTGCTATACATTTTCGAGTACATAACTTTTTTGTTTCTCTCATGCCATCCTTTAAATGCCTGCAACTCCTATTGATTGGGAACATTAGGAATAACCGGTTCTTGTTCAGCTCCAGTAATGAACTCCCAATAGCCTTTTCCCTTAAGAAAATTAGTCATTCTAAACTTCCATGCTTGGAAGTTATTCTTGTCATGCTTTTCAGTGACTATTTGTGAAAGAGCATCAGATGCCATTACAGAACATTGCAAAAGTATTTTGTCACTGCAAAAAACACAACTTCTGCCTCACAAGGGTGCAAAACTGACGAAAGTGGTATTTGACCACACAGTCACTTCCTAGTGATGATTTTGCATGAACAGATAATAAGAATGATTCTATCACTCCCAATATCTCTATGCATAGGATACGATGCAATTTCTGCGGCAACTTTTCACTAACCTGTAGAACGGTGGTGGCACAGCAAAAACAAGGCGCTTTTTTGAGTGCCTGCGTAAAACTTCCGCCATCAAAACGGGCCCCGAAATGGCCTCGAATCAAAATAATAATGTGACTGCCCTATATACTACCCTCTCGCCACACTATGAAGGGCATCCCAATCTGTGACAATGCACTCTTGCACTTTTCGGATGTGCTACCTACACAAATTTTGCTTCCAAACTCAAAAAAGGAAAGCAACACTGATCCTCTTACCAAGACACGACGAACTTGGTTTGCTTTCTTGAGCTCCTTACCACGAACTAAGCTCTGATACCATGTGAAGAGAGTGGGAGAGAAGTAAGGAGTCTCACTTGCAGCTTTCTCACATACACAATGGGGGAACATACACAAAGGTGGAGGCTGAAAACAATTTTCTTCTTCTTAGTTGTGTGAGCCAAAAGAACTCTCTCTAAGTACAAAAGGAATAGGTGAACCCTATATGTGGGTCTCAAACCAAACTCAACTAACTAAGGTGGCATACTAACCGAGCCACTAGCTAGAGTACATAAAGATAGCTATCATCTAGCTATTATTCATGGGCGGTGTACCAATCGCATCTCCAACTAACAAGTCGGTGACATAAATGCACAACGGTCACCCTGGCATATCACAAGTGGAGCTCGATATCTCAACAGAACCAAGAAAGGAGAATAAGGTTTGCCATCTCAAGAAAAGACTCTATGGCTTAAAGCAAGCACCCAGAAGTTGGTATAGCAAAATTGACAAGTATTTTGCTAATCTGGGATACATGAAATCCAATGCAGATCATACTCTCTACTACAAAGTTCAAGGGGAAGACATTACTATTGCACTTTTGTCCGTAGATGATTTGATTGTGATAGGAAGCAAGGATAGCTTCATCAGAAAACGAAAACAAGACTTACCTACAGAGTTCGACATAAAAGATCTTGGACTTATACACTATCATCTTGGAATTGAGTTCTCGAGAGATTCAGATAGCACATTCACGAGTCAACTCAAGTACGTTGATAGTCTCCTGAGGAAGTTTCATATGACAGATTGCAAGATTGCAACCACTCCCATGGAATAGAGTTTGAAACTTACTAAAGATTCAAAAAAGCCTACAATCAATGATAGGTACTACAGGTAGCTCACTGGATCTCTTATATATCAGACTATCACTCGGTCGATAGGGATGATTTTTCCGCGTTAGTTTCATTAATAAGCAAAAGTTTTATATGCGTTGTGAAAGTTTATATGCTTTTATAAACATAAAAGCTTAGTATATTCGCCACAATTTGAAACTAAAATTAAAAAAAGAGCTAGGTTTAGCCTTTAAGATTATAAAATTATAAATAAAGTCCATGAAAATTTGCCAAAGTTTTATATAATAAATATATATATTTGGAAACTTTCGCCAACATATTATATATACAATTTAAAATTTTGGCTAGATCTATACAATTAAGCACCAAAAGAAGACTTGTGCCCTTATATCCAATGCAGATTTGGCTAACTTAAGCCTATGGTAGGCCCATCATTAGCAGTATGTCTACCCCTCATCAAGTCATATAGTAGGGATATATCTCTTCATGCTTCTATCTTCAACAAGAACATGAAAGGACACTACATACATAGGTAAACAGAAACAACAAGTAGATTCTTAGCAAGAAGAATCAAATGATTAAAATGACACAAAATTAAAGAATGACATTTTCTATAATGGCCTAGTAGAAGGTTTCTTGTTAGATATTTTAAGTATTTCTTTAGTCTCAGTTTATGATCGCGAAAAGTAGGTAAAAATTCAACTAAATTAATGAATAGAGCTAGAGTAGTGAATACGCAATAAGTCACATATTTAGTTGTGTGTGTGTGTGTGAAAATCTAACTTTAATTTCATCATGTACTTCTATACATTTATATATTTAGAAATTTATCACAATGCAAAGAACTTGCCAGTCAATAGAGGCTTTAAATATAAATCTACCCCTCAAGCATTCTCATACATTTAGTACACTACATTTAGTACACTTAAGCCATCTATCCAGTCTCACAATTTTGTATAGTGGAAGATTCTATAGATTTATGACAACAAATAAGAAGAAATGAACTAAACTAAAATGCCACATGCAAATACTTAAATGTATGTATCAATGTATAGGGGGACATACTCTCTTTCTATTTTTACACACACACACACACATGTTGTTGGTCTTGGCATTGAAGTCCCATATGAGCAAGACCTCTCCTAGCTACTTGCACCTCTAGATGTCCTCGTGGAGTGCTAAGGAAGGTAAAATATGTCCCTAGACATTGTCCTAATATAATCCAATGTCTGTGGGGATACATAACATGTTGTAATCCCCTCTCTCCCAGCTCGCTTTAGGGATGCACATTGATGAATGAGCAAAGGGTGATAGTGGACGAAAGGAAGAATCAAGAAACCCCCTCTTCTGCCATGTCTATATTAGCTCACCCATGTTCCCAACCCAATCCCATACCCACATTAGCCATCCAGCCCCATGTGGGCATCATTTTGTCCTATCAAGACGTGTGCTCTAGCTTTTTATTAGCCTTTCTCTCTTGATCTCTATATCCATAATCTTCATGGAAATGCCACCCTTTTGAACCCTTTGGATCATCAGTCATTGCTAATGCACCAATGCACATCGTTTTTGCTGATGGGCGAGGAAGCCTTTGCTAATGCGCTAATGCACATCGTTTTTGTTCAATAGCTTTTGTAGTAGGTTACATTCACAGAAAGCGATTGGTTGACCTCACTGGACTAAATTTTATGCTTTTATGGATGACTACATGTATTTCCCTAATCATGCGACCAATCATGTCTTAACATCATAAAATGCTCAATTACATCATTGAAGAAATTAACCAACAGTAGACCATGAGTGATGGGATTATTTTTATTACTGAGTAAATGAATACCAAACAGTACCACTTTTCCTTAACTACAATCTTTGAAAACACACTATTTTAGATTCTTGAGTAAATCACAATAATATGAAACTTGATGTTGCCCTCTACCACTTTCCATCTCCATTCAGGTTCTCATTATAAAGCACGTGCACTAGAAATGCATGGTATGCTATGAATTTGGCACTTAACAATATTAAACATAATATTTTTTGAAAAGAATTCAAAATTGTATTGATTAGTAGTTCCTGATGGCAAAGGGGGTAAACAATATGAAAGTTGAGTTTGAAGCAGCCTCTGTCACCATCCGCGATCGTGCCACCGGATAGCCGGTTTGGACTGGCCATTCTACTAATGGTATCTACAAGCTTGTTGCCCTTCCCTCCCTTACAGGAACCTCTCTTGGCGACCTTTGGCATTATCGGTTTGGTCATTTACACATTGATACTCTTCATCGTGCTTTCCGTGATCAGCTTGTCCTCGGCCTCCCTAACGTCGGCACTCGCCAAGGTCTCTGTCCCTCTTGCATATTGGGCAAACAACATCGCGAGCCGTTCGCTCATCATGCCTCTCGCCGTGCCACTGTTCCGCTTGGTCTTGTTCACCTCGACCTATGTGGCCCTATGCAGATTATGTCCCTTGGGGGAGCCTCGTACTACATGCTCCTTGTTGATGATTTCAATCGCTACTCTTGGATCTATTTTCTTTCCCACAAGGATCTGGCTTTCAGTCGTTTCCAGACCTGGCTAGCCATGGTGGAAAAAGAATCCAATCACTCCCTCAAAATTCTTCGTGCTGATAAAGGTGGTGAATTCACCTCTCTCGATTTTGATCGGTTCTTGAGTAGTCATGGTGTCAAACGGGAATTTGCCAACACAGGTACCCCTTCTGATAATGGTGTGGTTGAACGTAAACATCGTACCCGTGTTGAAATGGCTCGGACCATGCTCACTCACAGTCAACTCCCTCAGTCTCTTTGGGCCGAGGCCATGATGACGGCCATCCATACTCTTAACCGCTCTCCGACATCAGCAGTCCCAGGCATGACCCCTTATCAAGCTTACTATGGATCTAAGCCCGATGTTTCCCATTTTCGAGTATTTGGCTGTGATGCTTATGTTCATATTCCTAAATCTGATCGTGGAAAGCTTGATCCTAAGTCCCACAAGCTCTTGTTCGTAGGCTACAACTCCGTCTCCACTGGCTATCGCCTCTATGATCCTCACCGCCGCATTATCTCCGTGAGCAGGGATGTTCTTTTCGACGAGCAGGTCCTTCCGACATCCTCCGACTCTCCTCCTATTCTTGGAGATCCGTCCGATGCCCCGGAGCCCTCTCTCCCTCCACCTACCTCGTCCCCCGGTACATCACCTCCTATTCTCTCTCCTCTGCCTCCTTCTCCGGCTCCACCCTCGTCTGCTCCTCCTTTGGAACCCCGCTCGGTACGTGTTCCGCGATGGCTCATTGATACTGTCCGATCCTCCGGTCTTGAGGATCCCTACTCCGAACCACCCCCTGATGATGGGCCTCGTCGCTCTCATCGCCATCTCCCACCGTCCTCTTCTGATCCCCTTCATGTCAATTATGCCCTTTTGTCTTGCATCCTCGCCACTCGTGAGCCCACTACCGTTCCTCAGGCTCTGGCCCAGCCTCATTGGAAACAGGCTATGGAAGTGGAAATTCATGCTCTTCTTCGGAACCACACCTGGGACCTTGTCCCTCGTCCCTCACATCGTTCCGTCATTGGTGTCCGGTGGATTTTCAAAACAAAATACGCCTCTGATGGTTCTATCGACAAGTATAAAGCTCGGCTGGTGGCTAAAGGCTATGCCCAACGACCCGGCATCGACTATGGGGAGACCTTTGCACCTACCGCCCGGATGAGCACCATCCGCACGATCCTCGCTCTTGCCGCCCACCATCAGTGGCCCATCTTTCAAATGGACGTCAAATCTGCATTTTTGAATGGTGATCTTCATGAAGAGGTATATGTGGATCAGCCGCCCGGCTTCATTGATTCTCGTTCTCCTTTCATGGTCTGTCGCCTTCGCAAGGCTCTCTACGGTCTCAAGCAAGCTCCTCGGGCCTGGAATCAGCGTATTAATACCATCTTCTGCTGCCAAGGACTTCTTCGCTCTCTGGCTGATCCCAATCTTTATCTTTTTCATGAAGGACAGCTTCATACCTTCATCATTCTTTATGTGGATGATTTAATCCTCACCGGGAGTCATACCAATCATATCCTTGCCATTAAAGTTGCTCTTCAAACTGAATTTGAGATGACGGATATGGGCCTTCTCCATTTTTTCTTGGGTCTTGAGATTTGGCAGACTAAGAGGGGGTATTTTGTCTCTCAGCAACGCTATGTTCAAGAGCTCCCCGAAACTTTCCACATGGCTGACTGTCGGCCCATCACCTCTCCCATGGATCCCAACGCTAAACTCTCTGCTTCTGGGTCCACTGCTTATCCTGATGCCTCCCTCTACCGCCAGCTTGTTGGATCTCTTCTTTGGCTACTTAACACTCGACTGGATCTCGGCTTCTCTGTCGGCACTCTCAGTACCTTCATGCAAACCCCTTCGCTTTCTCATTGGCAAGCTGCTCGACGTCTCCTCCGCTATCTTCAGGGGACCTCTACTTTCGGGCTCTTTTATGCTGCCGGTGGTTCCTCTCCTTCCCCGCTCACTCTCTGAGGTTGGAGTGACTCCGATTGGGCTGGCGACCCCGATTCTCGCTGCTCTACCACGGGCTATGTTTTCTCCTTTGGCTCTGCGGCTATCTCCTGGTCCAGTAAACGCCAACCCACGGTCGCCCTATCTTCCACCGAGGCTGAGTATCGGGCTATGTGTAGTGCCACCTGTGAGGCTGTGTGGCTTCGGCGCCTTCTTCTCGATTGTGGTTTTCAGCAATCCACTTCTACCACACTTTTTTGTGACAATCAAAGCTGTATTGCCCTTGCTCGCAATCCGGTTTTTCATGCTCGGACAAAACACATTGAAATTCAGTACCACTACACGCGAGAGAAGGTTCTTGACGGTACCATTGTGCTCCTCTTCAGCACCACTTCCGACAACGTCGCCGACATATTTACCAAATCTGTTTCTCCTCCCCTTCTCCAAAGTCATACCAGCTCTCTGGGTCTTGTGCCACACCCTGGAGCTGAGAGGGGGTGTTGAGATTCCGCATCTCCAGGCGTGGCCAGCCGACCAGCCCCCATGCAGCAAGGGGGGCCAAAGGGGGTAGGCTGGCCGACCAGCTGGTCGGCCCAGTTGGCCTGACCGACCAGGCTGGTCGGTCCAGCCAGACTGGCCGACTACCCCCCCCTGGCCTGCCCTATAAAAGGGCCTCCTTCCCTTCATTTCCTCTATCACTTCTTGCAGCTCCTCAAGGCTCCAGCATACAGCCTGCTCCTGACCATCCCCTCAGAGCCCCCTCTCAGCTGCTCAGTTGGCTGCCCACACTCCCGCAGCAGATCTTGCCTCTTCAGGGCCCTTGCCTCCCCGCTCCAGGCCTCTGCCTCTTCGTTTCAGGCTTCTCCTGCCTCCGTGCTCTCAGGCTTCAGCTTTCTTGTGTTCCCCCCTTTTTCTTTGCTTCAGTTCAGCCTCACCAGCAGCTCTTGTTTTCTATCTTATTCAAGATATCTTGTATTTCAGTTGCTGCCCTGGTTTAAGGGCTGATTTACAGCAGATCAGTGGTGGTACATTTTGTTATCTCTGTAAAGAATAAGGGAGAGAGATAGGAGACTCAAGTTCAGCTTTCTTCACAACACACAAAAGAGAGAGGACACAAGGTTGGAGGGTGAAGCCTTTCTTCACTTTTGCACACAACAACAATACAATAGAAGAGGGAAATACCCTATATGTCAAAACCTAGAATACGTGGTTCATATGTGAACCCCAAACCAAAAACATACGTGGTAGTCTAACTACACCACGAGTACAACTAACATAGGCGGTGACATAAATGATAGTCATCCAGGAGATGTATCGGGGGTAGAGCTTGATATCTCAACACTCCCCCTCAAGCTCAAATCCATCTCACGTACACCAAGCAAGCTCCTAAATCTGCGAAGCTTCTCGGTACCCAATGCCTTCGTAAAGATATCAGCCACCTGCTCCTCAGTGCTGACATAGACAAGATCAATCTCACCAGCTAGAACCTTCTCTCTCACAAAGTGATAATGCACCTCAATGTGCTTCGTTCTAGCATGATAAACTGGGTTATTAGCAAGCATGATGCTGCTAATGTTGTCACAATGAATGACAACTGTTGCATGAACTGACTGTCCCATATCTGCAAGTAGCTTCCGTAACCAAGCTACCTCACATGCAGCCATTGCTGCACCCTTGTACTCAGCCTCTGTGCTCGACAAGGCAACTGTTGGCTGCTTCTTGCTGCTCCAACTGATGGCACCACTCCCAAGGGAAAACATAAAACCACTAGTAGATCTCCTGTCTGAGACACTACCAGCCCAGTCAGCATCTGTGTATCCATGTACCTGTAATGCACACCCAGCTTCATAAAACAGTCCATAATGCAATGTGGACTTCACATACCGCAGTATGCGCCTAGCCGCATCCAAATGTGGCTTCCTTGGTGCCTGCATAAACTGACTCACCAGCCCCACAGCATAGCTCAAATCTGGTCTGGTTATAGTCATGTAAATCAAGCTACCTACTATGCGCCGGTACATAGTAATATCTTCAAGAAGCTCACCTGACTCTGCATTGAGCTTCACATTCTGCTCCAATGGAACAGAGATAGGCTTACAGCCTGTCATCCCATATTTGGACAGCATGTCCAAACCGTATTGCCTTTGCAACAGCCATATCCCACTCGGGGATCTAATAACCTCAATGCCCAAGAAGTAACGCAGCTCTCCCAAATCCTTCATCTCAAATTTCTGCTTCAACAGCAGCTTCACTTCATTAATGTCTGCATCACTATCACCTGTAATAATCAAGTCATCAACATAGATGACTATAAGCACAATCCCTCTGTTTGTCCTTTTCACATAAAGTGAAAAATCTGAATTGGAAATCTGAAATCCAATAGTGACAAGATATTGCCCTATCTTGTCTGACCATGCCCTCGGCGCCTGTTTTAAGCCATACAAGGCTTTGCGCAACCTGCATACAAAATCGGGGTGTGCTTTATCCTCATAACCTTCTGGCTGCATCATATAAACCTCTTCCTGCAAGTCACCATGCAAGAAGGCATTTTTCACATCCATCTGATGCAAAGACCATCCCTTTGCAGCAGCCATAGCAATTACTGCTCTCACGGTTGCCATCCTTGCAACTGGGCTGAAAGTTTCCTCATAGTCAATTCCATATGTCTGTGCAAAACCTTTGGCAACCAATCTTGCCTTGTACCTGCTAACAGACCCATCAGCATTGTGCTTTACTTTGTAAACCCACTTGCAGCCAATAGCCTTCTTATCATGAGGCAAAGGCATCAAATCCCAAGTGTGGTTTGCATCCAAGGCAGCCATCTCTTCATCCATAGCTGCTTCCCAATTTTTATGCCCTGCTGCATCCTCAAAACATGTGGGCTCTGGCTCCTCTAGAACCTTGACCATATAAGCATAGTGATGTGCTGTATACCCATCATATCTCAGCCTGTCAACTGGATACTTAATACGAGTGGACCTCCGTACAACTGGATCAGTTGCAGGAGTCTTTAAATCATGCCTGCTTTTCCTTGCACCAGGTGTAACAACAGAAGGAATCCCAAGTTCCTCATCAAGGCTCATTTCAGAGCCGCTTGACTCTCCATCAACATGAGAGCTACCAGCAGACACATCAAACACTGGAGTATGGTCCACTTTTTCTTTTCCCTTATGTGATACCTGCACAACACTATCAGGACTACCATGTGACGATTCACTAGATCTCAATCTCCCTGTCCATGCATTAGATCCACTAGTAGAGGACTCTCTGGGTCCACTCAAGGCTTGAGATTGCTGCTCTGCATTTATTGCAGCATTCCCATTTCCTGCATCTGCATCTCCTACCATAACAGTTGGTGCATACCAGCTGCTCATTTCATCAAAAACAACATCTCTGCTCACTTGCATTTTGCGGGTGGAAGGGTTATAACAGCGATACCCTTTCTGGTGCTGAGCATATCCAATAAAGATGCATTTTTCTGCCTTTGGATCCAGCTTGGTTCTCTTCTCATCAGGAACATGAACATACGCTATGCAACCAAATACCTTCAAGTGAGAAATATCTGGTTTTTGGCCTGTATACATTTCTTCAGGCGTCATGCCATGGACAGCTGCAGTGGGGGTTCTGTTCATAATATAAACAGCAGTTGCTACTACTTCAGCCCAAAAATAATCAGGCATGTTTTTCTCATTTAGGATCGCCCGTCCTACTTCTGCAATATGCCTGTTCTTCCTTTCTGCAACCCCATTCTGCTGAGGGGTAGACCTGCATGAGTACTTCCTTTGAATTCCTTGTTCTTTCAGATATTCACAAAATTCTTCTGAAAAGTACTCTCCCCCTCCATCAGATCTTAGCACTTTAATATGCACACCTTTCTCTTTTTCAACCATGGCCATAAAAGCCTTGAAATGGCTGAACACTTCGCTTTTGTGCTTCATAAAATAAATCCACACCTTCCTTGTGTAGTCATCAATAAACGTCACATAATAATGGCATCCACCAATAGAAGCAGCTTTGGTTGTCCAAACATCTGAATGGATCACTTCCAAAGGTCTTCTGCTCACCTTAGCATTTTTAGGAAATGCATGTCTAGCCTGCTTACCCATTTGGCATGCTTCACATACCTTTTGCATTCCCTCAACTCTGAATTTAGGCAAACCTGCAACAATGTTTTTCGTTTGCATAGATTTCAGCCTTTGTATATTCACGTGCCCAATGCGCTTGTGCCATATCTCAATATCTGCAATGACACCTCTCCCATGCGCAAACATAGCAGCTTTCACCTCAGGCATATCAACATCCAAGGTGAACATTCTACCATTTTTGTTGCCTTTTGCAACCAAGCGGCACTTATTTTTCAGGTCTTCAACAAAGCATCCATCAGGATTAAATCTAACCTGCAGACCTTGCTCAACCATCTGGCCAACTGAAACCAGGTTCTTAGTGATTTTTGGAACATGAAGTACATCTGCCAAGTACTTCGTTTTGCCATCCTGCATAGCCAATGGCACTTTACCAACCTGCGTAATTGGGTGCGCAGTATCATCACCTGTTTCAACATAACCTGGCTTATCCAAATTTCTGACATCATGAAACCACTCACCATGACTGGTCATGTGGTTAGAGGCACCTGAATCAACATACCAAACATCATTGCAAGCTGCAGCATCTCCTGACATGGAGTTAACCATATGCTGCATCACAAAAAGGTGCTCATTTCTGTCGTCACCATGCCCACTTGATGATGCATAGTTGCTTTGCTGCAACTTTCCACTTTTGATGTCATTCTGCTTTTTATAGCATGTATTCTCCTTGTGTCCAGGTTTTCCACAATAATAGCATTCTGTGCTGCTATTTACTTGCTGGTTCCTTTGCCATGAACCACGGCCTCTTTGGCTCCCCCTACCTCTAGAACTGCCACGTCCTCCTCCATAGGACTGGTTTTCCTGTTGTTGCTGCTGGTTCTGATTTCCTGCACGGCCACCAAAACGGCCTCTTCCTCTACCCCTGCCTCTACCTGTATTCGAGTAGAAAGCAGTCTCTTGAGAAGTTGAGGTGGCTGAACCACCATTCCTTTGTTCTTCACTCAGCAAGAGAGCAATAAGTTCCTGAAAATCAGGAAATGTTTCACGGACTCCAATGGATGTCCGAAATTGTGCATAATCTTTCCCAAGACCATTCAAGGTCACGGACACTAAGTCCTCATCATCAACAGGTGCTCCAATGGAGGCAAGAGAATCTGCAAGGCCTTTCACCTTCAAGGAATACTCATTTATATTCAGATTTTTCCTTTGCACATTGTGCAACTCCTGCTTTAGCTGCATCTTCCGTGCTTTGGTATTTGTGCTATACAGCTTCACCAATGTATCCCATGCCTCCTTAGGCGTCTCTAGATCCTGTATATGCACAATCATAGAATCTGAAATGCTAACGGACAGCCAATACAGGCATTTTCTGGCTTTTTCATGCCATTCTTTAAAGGTCTTCAATTCAGCAGGAGTGGGAGCAGCACCCAAAACTGGTTCTGCAGTTTCACCACTGATGTAATCCCAAACTCCCTTTCCCATAAAGAAGTTTGTCATCCTGAACTTCCATGCTTGGAAGTTGTTCTTGTCAAGCTTCTCACTGACAATGGTAGACAGATTCTCAGACATTTTACAAATCACGAATTGCAACAGCAACCTGTAAACACAGCAAATGCCTCAGAAGGGCAAATAGCAAAACTTCTGCAAAGAGCCTCACAGGGGCAGATCTGCAACATTGACGAAAGTGGTATTTCACCACACAGTCACTTCCTCGTGACGATTTTGCATCAACAGGCAACAGGCATGAATCTGCAACTCCCAATATCTCTGCACATAGGCATACGATGCAATTTCTGTGGCACCTTTCCACCGACTAGCCGCGCGGTGGTCGCACAGCAAAAACAGGGCCTTTTTCTGAGTGCCTGCGAAGAACTTCTGCCTTCAAAACGGGCCCCGAAACGGCCTCAGATCAGAAAAATAAAGTCACCGAGGGCTTTGCCCTCGCCCGCAGCAAATACTGCGCTCTCGCCGCACCGCGAAGGGCCTCTCAATCTGAAGCAGTGCACTCCTGCACTTCTGGCTGTGCTACCTGCAGAGATTTGCTCCCAAACTCGAAATAGGAAAGCTACACTGGTCCTCTTACCAGGACACCAGAAACTTGGCTAGCTTTCTTGAGCTCCTTACCACGAACAAGGCTCTGATACCATGTAAAGAATAAGGGAGAGAGATAGGAGACTCAAGTTCAGCTTTCTTCACAACACACAAAAGAGAGAGGACACAAGGTTGGAGGGTGAAGCCTTTCTTCACTTTTGCACACAACAACAATACAATAGAAGAGGGAAATACCCTATATGTCAAAACCTAGAATACGTGGTTCATATGTGAACCCCAAACCAAAAACATACGTGGTAGTCTAACTACACCACGAGTACAACTAACATAGGCGGTGACATAAATGATAGTCATCCAGGAGATGTATCGGGGGTAGAGCTTGATATCTCAACAATCTCTAGTGTTCTCTGTGTGGCTCTATAATTTCAGTTTGTTTGCATCTTCCGCTGCCATTTTAATAGGATCCTTTTACATATAACAAAGAAACAATTTAATCTTTGATATGTAAAGGCTATCAATGGGCACAGATTACTAGCTTCTATTCTTCATGGAAACGGGGGACTTTTTTGGCAGTTAAGCATATGAACCTAACAAAAAAGCATCCTATAGGGCCACAGTTTTTATAAGAGATTTTGTTTTCACTTAGGAATCGTGAACTTTTCATACACTCTCTTATTTATTACATTCTTTGGTACTAGAACACTATGAGCTTAGCTGGCATGTGTTTTTGATTGCAGGATGAGCTCTACTGGTTGGATTGGACATTACTCAAGCTACATCATAGCAAGGTGAAGGGAAATCTCAGATTGATGTGGAAAAAATCTTCTTACCGCACTTATCTGATGGAGAAGTGGGAAAGTCTGCTTGGAATGAGGTTTCCAATCCTCCTCATGGTTACTGTAGAACCACCAACACTGCAAGCAATGGATGTAGTTCCCCTTGTCAAAATGTTTCAAAATGAGGAAACATGGATTTGGAGCATTTATCAGATCTTGAAATGGGTGTCTCCAAAAAGCCTTCATCGCGTCTGTTGGCCACACAGAAGCTTCTTCCATGTTTAGTGTGTGCAGCTGACTCAAGTTCAAACGAGTCGCGGGAGAGTGGAGATAATATTCATAACCACTTGTTGCAATCAGACACAGCAGCTGACAACCAACCTTCCAAAGAAAACATGGGATGTCAGGAATATCCAAGCTTAACTGGTCAGAATCTATTAGTAGACAATTCTGGAGATGGATTTAAATCAATCAGACACCAAAGCACAGGTATCAGTACACCGCATGATAAAATCAAAAGTTCAATCACTAATTCGTTGAGCATCTAAGGCAATCATGAGCAATCATTGGATTCTGACCAAATTGCCACATTTTTTTTCTGATACAGAAACCAATGAACAAGCTTGCAAAGGGGATGTGAGATTTCACATCTATCCATGCAGGGATGGTGAGGATTTGTCGGTAGCAGCCAATTCTATAGAGGAAGTGAAACAAGGGACTGGTATGATTATATCAGATTAAACATCTCAATTGCCAGAAAAATGTGAAACTCACTTGCTTTGTCGTCATGTTCCATATTATCTTTCCAGTAATGTGAGCAATTCTTGGATTCTGCTCAAATGGTCACATGTTGTGTCAATGGGAATAGACCAAAAATCCTCATTTGGTCACAACCAAGATGGGAAAAACCTTTCCGCAACTTGGCCATAAATCCCTACACAACAAATGTCTGGGTTTTTGGCAACAATGCGAGAGATTGTAGAAGATGGTGCTCAAACAGTTAATCTAGAGACAAAGTCTTTGCAATCAAAATGTACTTTAATTGATGGCACACTCAATCTTGCTTTTGATGTCCAGAAGAACGTAGTGCCACAAAATGAGAGTGGGCAACGGTGCTGCAGGGTATGGAATTGTTTCTTCATTAGCATCTCTTGCCATGAACATTTCTTCTCGTTCTTCCTCTTTTGTATGATCAAAAGCAAAACGAAGACTGTAAAGAGGTACAAGCACTAACTTCTTTTTTCTACTTTCTATGTTTGACTTTTCATTGATAAAAATGTATGCTTTTCTTTAATTCTATTCATTTGGTCATGCTTGGGGATTAAAAACGATTTGGCATGGCATATTTGTGAATTATTGAGAGGAGCATTGCGGATGCACATTCAAGTTTTCTCTGTATGCAAGTCAATTGAAGAAAACTAAATGCATCTTTAATGTGCGAGTGTGCATGTACACCTGCGAGTGTGCATGCATGTGCATGCGCACGTGCATGTCTATGTGTACGTGCGCACGTGTGTGCGTGCATAATGGTGTGTGTTTATGTGTGCGAGTGCTCGTGCTTCGAGATGGAGGATGCTGCATTGCCATCTGTCCTAAGCTTCCACCGACTTTGCAAATTCGTCTGTAGCACTGAATCTCCAAGCTCCTAACGCGATTCCCCAAGCTCCTAACATACCCCCCCTCAAGGGCTTGCCTCATGCTATGTCAAGGATACATCTAGTCACATAGTTTCACATGCCATCTCATGGTGGTCAAGGATAAATCTATGGCTAGAATCACATGCTAGCAAGAGTGCCCAAGGGTCGAGGTTTACAAAAAGTAGGATAGACCCTTCCAAATGGTTATCTCCCTTGCATGTATAAGGATTAATCTTAGGCCTTTGTGTGGACCTAGTTTCTCATGTCTGCAAGAGGTACCATGGAGACAAACACAACACATAACCATAACATTCTCAATCTAGCCAAGGAATAGGGAAGCAAGGTGAACTAATTCCATAACCATCAGCAGAAGTAGCGGAATTTGTTCGTCACCAACATTCATGGTACCAGAAGGAGATGCCTTAAAGCTTGGGTGCTACTAAAAACTGGTATGTGCAATCTCTGTTTGGTCTTTCATACACCATAGCCAGTAGCTGTAGAGGATTGACTACAGTAGGGAAAGAATTAATGCTGACACGTAGGCAGCAGATCTGCTACCACATGGGTAGCAAGTCTTTTTTAATGTATTTATTGGTGCATTGTATAGAGTAAGTTGAAATTGGTTTGGCATGCTTTATGTAGTGTAGTATTATGATTTCAAACATGAAATAAGGGCTTGGTTCAAGAAGTGGTGTTTGGTTTCTGCGCTCACAAGGAAGGAGGCTAAGAGGCACCACGACCTAGGACTAAGTTTCTTAGATCAAGTTGATAAGCTGAAGAAATGTATGCTTATTTATTTTTAAAAAGTTTTTGTTGTGAATATGCATATGCATCATTGTCTATGATGTGCTCTTTCTTTTTTAATGTATTTATTGGTGCATTGTATAGAGTAAGTTAAAATTAGTTTGGCATGCCTTATGTAGTGTAGTATTATGATTTCAAACATGAAAGAAGAGCTTGGTTTAGGTAGTGGTGTCGGGTTCCTGCGCTCACAAGGCAGGGGGCTAAGAGGCACCACGACCTAGGACCAAGTTTCTTAGATCTAGTTGACAAGTTGAAGAAATGTATGCTTATTTATTTTTTAAAAGTTTTTGTTGTGAATATGCATATGCATCATTGTCTGTGATGTGCTCTTTTCTTTTTAATGTATTTACTGGTGCATTGTATAGAGTAAGTTGAAATTGGTTTGACATGCTTTATGTAGTGTAGTATTATGATATCAAACATGAAATAAGGGTTTGGCTCAGGAAGTGGTGTCTGGTTCTTACGCTTACAAGGCAGGGGGCTAAGAGGCATCATGACCTAGGACCAAGTTTCTTAGATCTAGTTGACAAGTTGAAAAAATGTATGCTTATTTATTTTTAAAGAGTTTCTGTTGTGAATATGCATATGCATCATTGTTTGTGATGTGCTCTTTCTTTTTTAATGTATTTATTGGTGCATTGTATAGAGTAAGTTGAAATTGGTTTGGCATGCTTTATATAGTGTAGTATTATGATTTTAAACATGAAAGAAGGGCTTGGTTTAGGAAGTGGTGTCTGGTTCCTGTGCTCACAAGGCAGGGGGCTAAGAGGCACCACAACCTAGGATCAAGTTCCTTAGTTCTAGCTGACAATCCGTAGAATTATGTGCTTATTATTTTTTTTGAAGTTTATGTTGTGAATATGCATATATGCATTATTGTTTGGTATGCATGATGTGACGTGATCCTTCTTTTTTTAATAAGTTGATACCAATTTCATGTATGTTAAGCTAAGATAAAGTTGTTCCATTTCTTAGATTTAGAACTATTTTTGAATGCTCTTTTGTTTTGATCCTACATATGGTTTAGGGATGGAAGGATCTAAGCGTAAGGCTATTGATTTTGAGTTATTTAAAGGACAATGGAAGTATGTCAATCAGGTTCTTCCAGATAGGCTTCTTGCACAGATAAATAACATGAGTATAAAGGAGAATCCATGTTTTTTACATGTACACAAACTTAACTCAGAATCCAATGCTAATAACTTAGTGCAAGTTTTGATTCAAGCTTTAAAAGAGTATGGAGGTGTGATAGAGTTTGAGATGGTCAAGAAACTTGTTTGTTTTGCATGTGATGGTGCTTAAGTCTTGCAAGGTTGTTGGAATGGTGTCTCTGTACAAATAGAAACAAAATATGCTCTTACTAGGTTGGGATACATTGTATGGCTCATCGCACAAATCTAACTTTCAAACTTGTGTCCACATTTTCATCAGTACAACGAATCGAGATGTTGGTTAAAAAAAGCTACTCTTACTTTTGCAAGAGTCCAAAAAGATACAATCAATTTAGAGTTATAGCAGAAGCACTAGGTACAAAAGGGAGGAAGATTTTGAAGAATGTGGATACTAGATGGATATCTTTGGTTCAGTCAGTGAAAAGATTATGGGATGAATACAAGACTTTGGTCTGTTTAATGCACATGGAGGTCGTAGAAGAGATTGAAAAGGTAATTTTTTTGTATCATAAACTGACCAACATAGATTTGATATTGGAATTGTGTGGAATTATTTCACTTTTAGTCAAAATGAATATGTTGAGTAAAATGTCGCAATCGAATGATATTTATATCAATGAATATGTCAAGGTAATAAAACTCACTAATTTGAGTATAACAACATACGATAAGAATTCAAGCTTCAATTTTTCAAGACGAGAAATTGTTTAAAGATTAGAAAAGTTTAATAGACCTAGATGGGGATTCCTCACTTTTAACATGTGACTAGGAAGGATATGTTTGCCTTTGTGCAAACATTCAGGTTTTCAGGACGACGAGAGAAAACAAACGACACAAAAGACTACAATACATTAAAAAAGAGGCTTTTTTAAAGAAAGTACAAATAGAAAAGAATGCCTTTAGTGAAATCGCAAGTGCAGTGGTAGATGAGATTAGAAGTAGGTTTCCACGAAATGACCTAATAAAAGCATTTACCATCATATTTTCACATTTTTGGGTCAATGGATCTTATGAAAGTATTAAAGCAGGTCTAAAGAATCATTTGGATGCTCTCAAAAAACACTTTGGATGGGACATTAACATGGATAATATAAAGTACAATGGTTTGTTGGATTTTGGAAAGCTTTATTCACAGTCTTCCCTTGTTGGAGAAGTCATGCATCAGCAAAGTAATTTAATGAAAAACGTTCAAATGCAAGGTTCGATGGTTCGGCTTTGGAACGAGCTCTCTCGCAATACATTCCTACAAGATAAAAGCTTTGAGTACTTCAAGCTTGCAAATTTATGTCAAACCTTTATTCTTGGCTCATCAGTTGAGGATGAAAGGTGTTATAGTACTCTCGGTTACTTGAGGAATAAGCTTCATAATAAGCTAGATGATAACTTAGATCTTAGCTTGAGATTATACTCTTGTTCTTATGATGTTAGTGGCTTTCCGTATGATAGAGCATTAGCACTCTGGAAGTCAAGTTGTAAAAGAAAAGGCTATAATTAGCTTTTTTGGACTATTTAAACTAGACTTTGAGAGATTTCTTCCCCCATTGGATTTGAAGGAAATTCATTATCCTTAAACAATTTTATGTTTTGCATACTCTACAGTATCCTAAATGCTAGCTATTTCATGTATTTTGAAATTATGTAAAACGAAAAAGACAAAGTTTTCAATATAACTAGTTTTTAGTATATTTGTGAAAATTGAAAGTTTTTTAAATGCCCTAGAATATTTAGCCAAGTTTTCAAAACAAAAATTATAACAAAAGATATAATTCGTCAATTCTTTGAAACTTTTAAAAATAATTTATGAAAAATTTCGCCAGTATATTATATTACTATATTTCTATACCTTCGAAATCAAACATCCCTGTCACTCAGCTAGATATTTGTTATGCAGTAAGCTCACTAGTACAGTTTATGGCAAATCCAAAACAGTCTCACTAGAATACAACCAAAAGACTCTTGAGATACATCAGAGGTACAAGACAGTTTGGGATAGAATACAAAGGAAGTCATCCACGATTGCATGGATACTGTGACAATGGACTATGTTGGAGATCATGAGACCAAGAGATCGACACAGGGATATGCATTTTTCCTTGGTCAAGGTGCTATGTCATGGTTGTCAAAGAAACAACCAACTGTTTCTTTGTCTTTGACTGAAGTAGAATATAGAGCACTCACTACAGGTGCATGTGAGGCTATATGGCTCATAATACTATTGTCAAAAATAGACTACTTTGATGAGTCAAAGCCAACAATAATATACTATGATAATCAATCGGAAGCATTGGCCAAGAATCAAGTATATCACTCTAGGACAAAGCACATTGATGTCAAAGAGCACTTCATCAGAGAAAGAGTGTTACTTGGTGACATCATACTGCAGCATTGTGATAGCAAAGAGAATGTTGCAGACATCTTTACCAAACCACTCGGTAAAGAGCTATTCGAGAAACACCGACTAGCTCTTGGTTTGACCAAGAGGAAGGACATTCCCATTAAAGGGGTGTGATGGAATGTAATGCTCAGTCTTTCTTCGATTCCCCAGAATCATCATCTTGAGGGAAGGCCTACTTCATGATGTTCATCTTAAGGGAAGGTGTTGAAAGTTCACGCTCAATATCATGTGGTCATATGTGCATAGCACTAACCTTATAGAGTGCTATAAAGGAAAGGGTTGGATCCCCTAACCTAACCCTAAATGGGTTTGTATGTATTCAATTTTTTGAACTAAATCTAGTGTACAGTTAGTCATTTGTGGTGTGCTCTCTAGCTGTGTCCTCTCTTCTCATCTCCACTCTTCTCCTCTCCCCTCTTCATATTTTGTCAAATGCATGAACTTCTTAACTACATAGACCATGTCCAGACCTTACCTCTCTATTGTTGTGTGGTTAACCTTGGACTCGCAAAGTACACCGGGTAGTCTAGGTTATGCTTTCCTTGTTGGGCTAACATAGCCTTGATAGCAAAATTGGAGGCATCTAAGTGAACGTGGAATATAGATTCCAATCTAGGGCTCTCAATACCGGTGCGGTGGCCAGGGCTAGTTTGAGGGTTTCAAAGGATTTTTGGCATTCGTCGGTCACTTCAAAGAATATTAACAGTTTGTATAATGGGTAGGCTATGTTCCAATAAAACAAGATGAACCTTCGATAGTAGCCCATGTGGCCAGTAAATCTCTTTACTCTCTTGGCATTGGTGGGGGTTGGTAATTCCAAGATGAGTTTGATTTTGTTGTGGTCTATGGAGATACCATTCTGGGACACACTGTGGCTAAGAATTACGCCATGTTTAACCCAAAATTGGTACTTAAGGGGGTTTAGGGATATACAGTACGATTGGCACTTTTCCAGGACTAAGTCCTTGAATTGATAGGTATTTTAGGTGATCGAGCTCATGCATATGTCATCCAAGAAGACTTCCATGAAGTCCCTCAAGTACTCCTTGAAGACAGTGATCATAAACTGTTGGAAGGTGGCAGGCACATTGGTCAACCCAAATATCATTACTCTAGCCACATACACACCCCACTCAGTTGCGAAGGCTGTTTTGTGTGGATCCTGTGGAGCGATGGACACTTGGTTATATTCAGAGAATCTATCTGGGAAGCTATAGGATTCCTTTCTGGGTACCCTTTCCAAGACATGTTTTGTGAAGGAAAAGGGGTAGTGGTTGCACTTGGTGGTGGTGTTAACTTATTCCAAGTCCACGCATACTTGGATCTTTTTGTTCTTCTTCATGACTATCACGATGGGCGATACCCACTCGGTATGTTCGATCTCATATATGAATCCCACATCTATGAGTTTTTGGATTTCCTCCGTCTCACTATGAACACGTATTTGGGGTTCATAGGCTAGGGATATTGATGTACTAGCTTGGCATTTTTCAAGCATGGGTATTGTGTGCTGCACAACTTCGACAAAAACCCCTTTCATATCTGTGTATTTCTATACCATATAGTCCTTGTATTCTCATAGGAGAGATATTAGAGCGTTCTCCTCATTGGGGGAGAGATCCTAAGCGCTGAATACATGTTGGGGTACTTGACCTTCTAGAGTCAGGTTTACCTCCTTGACCGATGCTGGGCCATCATATCCTTAGGAGCACTCATCTTCCCAAGATCTCTTGGCCTGTTGGTGTAAGATCTTGCTATCCTCTATCATGTAGGCCTTGTAGTGGGTTGGTACCTGTCGTAGATCCTCATTTGTTTCCTTACAATGGGTGGGCATTGTAGGTGTGCAAGTCCGCTCACACGATTTGTTTCTCATGCCATAGATAGATGTTATCAGCACGTCAATCGTGTACAAGCTCGGACATTCATAAGAAGGGCCTACCTAGGACGGTTTTGACAAAACATGTGTGCCTCAGGATCTATGGAGCACTCTAAGGTGGATGAAACCTGTGTGGAAACATGATGAAGAGAGTGCTCATGACATGTATCTCAAGTCAATTAGGTTCCAAGATAGATTAGCTTGGACTCATAAAGAGAATCTTGAGATAGTGCAAAGTGCTTGATTGATATTCCTTCAAATGAACCTCCCTTTTATAGGTGAGGGTACTTACATCCATTTTGCTTGCTCACATGTGGGATATCTCCTCCATGCCATGTGGCAGCTTGTCCTTTGCTCATACCTTTGCTCTTCATGTGCTCATGGCACCATATCTCAACACCTCCCCTTGGTGCCATGATCCTTTGGCTACTGCAAGGTGGTCAGATGTGAGTTACATTCCATCACCTCCCCTTAGTGCATGTATGCTACACTTAAGGTGGTCAAGTGTGGCTTCTACATGTCAATACCTCCCCTGGGTGCTTTCATAGCTACTCTCAGGTGGTCAGGCTTCATTTACAAAACATAGGCAAGGTTGGCAAGGTTTTTGCTTCTCAAGACATTCCATTTAAGTCATCTTTTGGCTCATGGCTTGATGATGACTCGTTTGCTTCTTTGCTTGGTGTAGCTTCATGCATGATGCTTTGTTTTTCCATGTGCCTTGATGCTTTGTGTGGATGCCATGCTTCGGGCTATGGTCATCTCATACACTTGTGCTTTTGGCATGCTTATGACAATAATGTGTGCATTCATGCTTTGCTTTTCCATTTGTTGCAAAGGTCTTACCAATTGATTTCTTTCAATATTGGCAGTGTCTAATTGCATACAATGATTCTGACATGACAGGTGTGTGGAGCTCAAAAAGACGATCACTTTTTACTTTTGGAGCGTGTCCAAATTCTTCCTGGATTGGAAGTTATGGCTTTTCAAAGATTTTATGAAGAAGAGGGCCTTTGATGATGTGTCACAGGGATTCACATGCTGAATTCCATACTGTGCTTAACAGGGGCCTATGTGCCTAGGGGGCACTGTGCCATGTGGCAACCTTTAAACCCAAATAGATTTACCCATGGTTACACAAATTTTACCATGGTCCAGCTGCACCTAACCATTAGCTTAACCAAGGTTCAATTTAACCCCTCACAAATCCTACCTTATCTGCCACGTGGCTGTCAACGGGGTTGCTACGTGGCTTAAGGTTTACATTCTTAGAAGAGAGAAGAGCTTTGAAGCTTTCTCTGCACATGACGGCAATGGCGGCATGGGCGTGGCAACGTAGAGACGTGCTCGTTGTTGGAGCCGCGGGTTGCGAGCAGGAGGCAGCTATTTGCTTGAGGCTTGGAGGCTTGGAGATTCGCGGACCTGCTTGCTGGTCATCGATGGTGGCTAGCTACAAGTAGGCCATGTCGCTGCTGCTAGGACGATTTATCCAATGAAGGAGTCCCAAGCAGAAGCTATGCAGTCGACGCTTGGAGCTTTGGACTGTCAGGCTTGTGCGCTGCTGTTGGGAGCATTGGAGCCCTGTTTGCTCATGTGCAGGACGATGAAGGGAGTTGGAGCCGAGAGCAGTTGGCTGGAGGTCGCCCGTAGATAGAGCCGTTTTTGCCTTATCCTCAGCTTGTGGATGGCACAAGAAGCCACAGCAGCTCATTTAGGAACTCAATTGCTCCTTGACGAGACGCTGGCGATAGTCTGTTGCAGCAACGTGCTTTCCATTGTTGAACTTCCCTTGATGAACAGGCCCGAACCTTTTATTTGTGTCACAAATGATGCTGGAGTTGCTAGCTGCTGCAGATCGGGGTTGGGGTTGCGCTGGCAGAGAGCCGTGAGGTTCTGCTGGCAAAAGGAGTCGTTGGGCGCTATGGCATTGCAGAAGGTCAGTGCGAGCAGCTGCTAAAGTGTTGTTTCTGGAGCTTGGAGTGCTTGATCACATCTCGCGAGCAGAATTGATAGAAGCTTCATTTGCAACTTTGTTGGAGCTACGCTCCACATGGAAGCCCACAGAAGAGTCTCTCTTTCTCTCTCAATTGCACACAGAGAGAGTCTCTCCCACTCAAAACTCACTCAAACATAATGATCATAAATCTCACTCTTCAATCCTTTCTCCCGCAAAGAACCTCACTCTAAAACTGAAAATATCCTAGGATAAAAACATGAGTTCCTAAGGCATGCCTACAACTAATCTAGGAATGGAAGCAATCCTAGTGAACTACTATAAACTAGGAGAGCTAAACCTATGCTCTGATACCATGACAAAACATGTGTGCCTCAGGATCTATGGAGCACTCTAAGGTGGATGAAACCTGTGTGGAAACATGATGAAGAGAGTGCTCATGACATGTATCTCAAGTCAATTAGGTTCCAAGATAGATTAGCTTGGACTCATAAAGAGAATCTTGAGATAGTGCAAAGTGCTTGATTGATATTCCTTCAAATGAACCTCCCTTTTATAGGTGAGGGTACTTACATCCATTTTGCTTGCTCACATGTGGGATATCTCCTCCATGCCATGTGGCAGCTTGTCCTTCGCTCATACCTTTGCTCTTCATGTGCTCATGGCACCATATCTCAACAGGCTTCATATCCCGGCTATTGGGTAAAGTCCATGACTACGAGCTTGACAGGTTATGTGAACGCAAATACTTTAATGTTAATTATTGTGAGGACTCCCAAGGGTTCTGCGGTTCCACCATAGGCTTACTTCACCACTAGATGGGTTTGCTCGAGTGCAGGTTTTTCCCACTTCACCCAGAATTCCTTGGTACAGACACTCAATCCCGCTCCCCCATCTATGATGGCATCAACCTTTTGGTGTTGATAGGTTATGGGGATAGCCATGTTCGTGTCATCACCTTCAAAGTATTGTCCTAACTTATTGATGGGAACCTTGGGTAAGTTCTGCCTCTCCTCTGGCGATTGATCAGCCTTAGGGCTGGCAAGTCCTCGAGGCAGGGATCACCCATTCATCCAACTGGATAGGTCTCACCAAAGGGTAGGATTCCCTCTCAACAAGGAGGCGATTGGCATTTTTACCTTGGTAAAGAGGAAGGCAGCCAACCTAGCGCTATCACAATGTTCATGTGAGGTTTCCCTTCCTACTAATAGCAAATCTTTGAAACCATAAAGGTCTCCTTCCTCCTGTAGGTTTTGCAATAATGGATCCTCTTGGAACACCTGCTACATCAAATTTGGAGCCTCTGACTTACCAAAGTTGAAACATTCCTCTTGTTCTACCCTTTTTAGCACCTGGAGCACCTTTGCCCCTCGGTGGTTAGTCAAGTGGGCTGGGTGGATGGTATCTGACCCTCTGCTTTCCTTGATTCTATGCTCAAACTTTTCCTAGTAGTCTCGTACCAGGCCTTGAGCCTCTATTACATATTGTTTTTCTAGGACTAGGTCCAGATAGGTTCCCTTATATGGAGGCGGAGGTGCAAGGCCTTGGCCCTGGCTTGTTTACATCTGGGCATGGAGGTACACCCGGGTCACCTTGGGTGGAAGTATGTTCAAAGGCAAAGGAGGTGGCAAGGGTGGTTGTCTCCTCATCGAAACCGTCTTGAATGAGCCCCTGGTTGGCCCCATTACCTACCCATATGGATTTCTTGGACCAACTTTGCGGGGGTTGAGAAACCACAGGGCTTTGTAGCAGGGGCCATATATCCTTCCTTGCCTGTTTCTTCATTGCCCTACCTATGGCTTTGGCTTGCATCCTATGATGAACTTTAAGGGTACTATGGCCACCTGGACTTGTTCGATATTGAGCAAGTTAAGGCTAGTGCTCCTAGGCAGGGTGACTGGGGTTGCTGGTCTTCTCAAGGGACAATCTTTCAATAGATGCTTGATTCTGCACCCTGCACACAAGGGTGTAGGGCCTATGGTGGGGGGAGCAGCTGGGGTAAGATCCATGTAGGGGTAATCCTTTAAGAAATGTGTCCCTTGACACTTGAAGCATGACACCAGAGGGTTAAAAGTACCCTTGTAGCACCCACTTGCTTTATGCCGGCCCTGGCAGGTATAGCATTGGATCGAGGCCGTTTGAGAACCAAAGTCTATGTCGAGCTAGCCCTTGTGGTCAAGGGGGCAGTCTAGAACACTGGGACTTGCTGATACTCTTGTAGGAGGTAGTGACTTAGGGTACCACTTCCTTCCTCATAAGGGTAGTAGTCGAGGGGTCTGTGGTCCGGATCCATCTCCTCCCAATAATTGGGCACTTCCTCTACCAATACTGGATTGATGGGAGGTATACAGGGTAGGGGAGGTTAAGGACCTAGTATGGGTGGCAATACCAAAGCATGTTGTGCCTTTTATTTGCTTGGACTAGCCAAAGGGGCTCTCCCAATCTCTTCACACACATGATGTTGAGCATGAACTCTCACCATCATTTTTGTTTGGCCAACAAGTTTGTATTCTTTGTGGACCACTAAGCACTGCTATACTTGGCCAACAAGCCATGTATGACAGGATGCATCACTAGGCGGATGCTAATTCTCTTGGATTTTGACTTCACAGTCATTTTGCGTAAAGGGAAGACCCATGTCCTAGCCGACCACCTCTCGAGGATCCCAAATGGTGAAGTTTTGATGGGAGTCGAAGATGACCTCCCCGATGCTTTCCTCTTCCTCATCAACACCATCCTTGAATGGGCCGCCGAGATCCATCACTACCTATCCAATGGATTACCCCTGGGCCACCCCTGGGCCAAGCCATAAAGAAAGACAGAGCCTGCAAACTCATCAAGGACGCATTGACATATCAGCTAAGTGCAAGCCAATGATACCGCATGGGCATGGACGACATCATGTGCAGATGCATATGCGAGCACGAATACATCAAGGTGCTCAAAGAAGCTCACTCTAGAATTGCAGATGGCATTTTGCTACTAAAATTATAGCATGTAAGGTGCTCTAGGTTGGGCTTTGGTTGTCGACTCTCTTCGGAGATGCAGCCGAACTTATCAAGCGGTGTGACTCGGGGAGTTCACCTCACAAACTTTTAGTGTATCATGTGCATTCAAAATGAGGGGTATTTTTATTTTAATTTTTGAAAAAATTTAACGAAATTAGTAGTAGGGTTTTTTTAATTCAATTTTAGAAAAAAATCACTTAGTTCATAAGTAGAGAGGAGTGTTTTTATTAGGGGGAAAATTTTAGTTGAAGAGTTTTTCTAAATACCCCTTAAATGCACGTGATACATAAGATTTCTTAGTAGTGCACCCCCTGAGTGGTGTGACCCCTGCCAACGTGTGCAAATCCCACATAAGGTGGACATGATGCCCTTAACCGAAATATTAACTGACTAGCCCTTTGAGAAATGAAGAACGTATTAGATAATTCGGGAAAAACACAATTCCCAGAATGGCAGTTTTGGAAGAAATTGTAGCTCCCCTCAATGAAAAAATAGGAGAAATATGTGAAAATAGACTAGATAGCCATTCATGAAGTATGAAATATCAACTACATTCTTAAATAATAAATAGAATATCAGTGTCTAAACTACGTTATCATCAACAAAATAATAAACTTTGAAACCCATTTGAGTGAGATTCATCTCGTGAGCCATACTGATGTTCAAAAACACCTTCATAATAGCTCTTTGGAATTTCCATTGATATTGAGATTCACTTTGTTGTGAGCATTCAGAAAAAATGCAATTCCCAGACTGGCAGTTTTGGAAGAAATTGTAGCCTTTCTCCATGAAGAGGTTGGATAAATATGTGAAAATAGACTAGATTGCCATTCATGAAGTATGAAATATCAACTACATTCTCAAATAATAAATAGAATATCAGTGCCTAAACTACTTTATCATCAACAAAATAATAAACTTTGAAACCCATTTGAGTGAGATTCATCTTGTGAGCCATAGTGGTGTTCAAAAACACCTTCATAATAGCACTCTAGAATTTCCATCGATATTGAGACTCACTTTGTTGTGAGCATTCTCATTTGAAAATCTCCAAAACACCGTTTAAAAAATGTAGAGTGTAATTAATAACCATGAGTATTGCAATGAAAACGCATAGGCTCTTTAACTCGACCAAGTGTTTTTAGAGGAGAATGAATGCAAGATATGTAGTTGATGGAAAATCAATGGGCAATGACAAGCATTTGATGTAAATTAGGTGGCAATGACAATCATTTATTGTGCATTTTCAATGTTTAGACTGACTAGCATTATTGTAAAAGGATAACTTTACATGTCATGTTGATTACTCATTGCAAAGTAAAAAAGTACACTTTAGGATGAAAACATAACAACTTGTTGATGCACCATTGAAATCCCTGAAATAAATCATGATTCCAAAGAAACTCTCAATTTCTAGCCCCAACGGGGAGAATGGCACTGATGCTAGCTCTCCACAATCCATTGAAAAGAATGGCACAAGAGACACTCCTTCAAAATACATTATGAATGTAGTTATGAACATGTTTGCATATTATTCACACACAACAATTACGAACCAATTTACATAGCTGGCAAGAAAGTAGTAATTCCCATAAGTAATGATTGTATAAAGAAATACAATGTTGTTATTCAAAACTCATAGTCTGCAAATAGCTCCTCTCTTGCATGTATATCATCTATGGATTCAATACAAATGTGACCATATTCAGCAATATCTATGTTCATCATGGGGTCATACCAAGGTGGAACATTAGGGGAAAATACATAACAAACGTTTGGCTTTACATTGGTATTTCTATTGCTGTTAATAAACCCTGCCACATTGCCATCTTGAACATCACCAACAATATGCACCATATCCTTCATAGGGACAGTAGGGTCCTCTTGGATAGAGTACTTCTTTAGCCTTGGATGAACTCTACATAATTCCTTCCAGTCTCTATAGGAGTACTTGTCACCTCCATAATGGAGAATAGTAGTCCCTCTCTTGATGGAGTCATGCACAAACAAGCCCAAGCCAACACCTGTAATGGTTGACTCATGCACCTCGAAAGCCACATTTTTTATTCAGAACACTTTGTTGATAGGGATAGGTAACTTTGGTGGTCCAAATGGATCTCGTTTTGGTATGTACGTACTCAAGCTTGATTTGAACGTATATCTATCTACATCACAAAAGACAAATTCAATTAGCTGCAACAGTTATATAGACTTGAGATAAAATCAAAAAACACTTTGACATATGTACTTTCATGGAAAATACGCATTCTGTAGTCGGTTTATGTAGCCCTTAGCAATGTATTTCTTGATATAGTGACCTTTGTACCCTAGGTCTATAGCCAATTGAGAAACTTGCATAGCATTCATGCTAGAGAGTTGTAGAGCATTCCTTAAAAGCCTTATTTGGGATGCATTGAGTTCAGGCACCTGGCCATCACCACCATGGGTTGCCCTAGGGTGTACACCCTTTGGTTTTTTATTACCACCTATAGCCCTCTCTCTTAGTTGATCTGCAAGAGGAAGATTTCTTGTTTTATATTCCATTCTTGACCATGCATGATTTTCCTCCCTCCATTCGTCAATTACTTTTTGAACAAGGTTGAAATTCTTATGCCCCTCCATCATAGGTAATTGTCCATACCGATTTGTCTCAATCATGCTGTGCACATCTTTAGTTTCATCGAGTTGTAGTAAGTACGGCATCAACTCTCCCAGTAGAATATTGTCATCCTTATCTTGTACATCAAACGTTGAAGGAAATATGCAATTTGATGGAGGGCTAATGCAAGCCTTGTATGGGGAGTCATCAACAAGGATTGTCCTTCTAGCATCACATCCAAATGCCTTTGAGATTTTTACTAAGTGTTTGAACATTGCCTCAACACCAACCTTGTCAGGCCTATTTATCCTCGTCTTACTGTAAGTGTAGCATCCTTGCTGAGACCATATAACAAAGAAAGTGAGGCTCTCATTTGCATAATTTTGCAGCTTTCCTACCATATCAAGTACATTATACTCCATCGCAGTTGACCAGATACCTACATTAAATCTTTGTAGCAAGATTTTAAGGAATTCTATGCACCCAGGATGAACAACCATATAACTATTTTTGCCATGCAAAATAGACGGATGTGTTGGAGACTTGAATAGCCAGCGACTCAATAACAAGCCATTCAAGTCTAATATGATTGTTATTTGTGGCATATCCAAATAATTGTATGTGGATATAGATCCAAATTCTCCTTGAGCTTGCTGGCTTCTGACTCATCCAAATTGTCAGGTGCTATGTTTTCATACATGTTTGCAACAACAATAAGATTATCTAATCTTGTCCCCAATGTTGAGACAGTACGTTCATCCATGTTCTCTTCTAAAAGTATAGGATTGATGATATTCCTTGCAATTTCCTCCATTTTTGGGGTTATGTTTTCTTCTATACCTCCTGTATCCATCATGTAATTGATAGTCCCCATTTTGGGTGGTATGTTGTCCTCTACATTTGATGTCTCCATATCCTTCCATGCATCATTGGTCCCTGTGGAAGTTGAGGAATATAGAAATATTTTGATTCTTTAGAGTGTATTCAACAATGTCAAAGCACAGAAGCATATGAAACTAATAAAGAACTATAAAGTACGACCATTATCCATCGCCATTCACTAATTCCATTGTATTTTTGGGGAATGGCACTGGTGCCAATCTCTCTAAAGGTCAATTGAGAATGCAAATAGTGCAACCTTTCTCTCTGAACTCATAGAGAGACTGGCACTAGTGCCATTCTTCTCTTGGGGTGGTGCTAGTGCCATTTTACATATAAGGTTATGGAGAATGCCACTAGTGCCTTTCTCTATATCCTCATTGTGAGGAGAGAATACTACTAGTGCCTCCCCCCATGTCCCAAAAAAAATGTACAATGCATCAGGGATGTTTTTATCGAAGGTATAGAAATATAGTATTATAATATACTGGCGAAATTTTTCATAAATTATTTTTAAAAGTTTCAAAGAATTGGCGAATTATATCTTTTGTTATAATTTTTGTTTCAAAACTTGGCTAAATATTCTAGGGCATTTAAAAAACTTTCAATTTTCACAAATATACTAAAAACTAGTCATATTGAAAACTCTATCTTTTCCGTTTTACATAATTTCAAAATACATGAAATAGCTAGCATTTAGGATACTGTAGAGTATGCAAAACATAAAATTGTTTAAGGATAATGAATTTCCTTCAAATCCAATGGGGGAAGAAATTTCTCAAAGTCTAGTTTAAATAGTCCAAAAAAGCTAATTATAGCCTTTTCTTTTATAGCTTGACTTCCAGAGTGCTAATGCTCTATCATACGGAAAGCTACTAACATCATAAGAACAAGAGTATAATCTCAAGCTAAGATCTAAGTTATCATCTAGCTTATTACGAAGCTTATTCCTCAAGTAACCGAGAGTACTAAAACACCTTTCATCCTCAACTGATGAGCCAAGAATAAAGGTTTGACATAATTTTGCAAGCTTGAAGTACTCAGAGATATTATCTTGTAGGAATGTACTGCGAGAGAGCTCGTTCCAAAGCCAAACCATCGAACCTTGCATTTGAACATTTTTCATTAAATTACTTTGTTGGTGCATGACTTCTCCAACAAGGAAAGACTGTGAATAAAGATTTCCAAAATCCAACAAACCATTGTACTTTATATTATCCATGTTAATGTCCCATCCAAAGTGTTTTTTGAGAGCATCCAAATGATTCTTTAGACCTTCTTTGATACTTTCATAAGATCCATTGACCCAAAAATGTGAAAATATGATGGTAAATGCTTCCATTAGGTCATTTTGTGGAAACCTACTTCTAATCTCATCTACCACTGCACTTGCAACTTCACTAAGGGCATTTTTTTCTATTTGTACTTTCTTTAAAAAAGCCTCTTTTTTAATGGATTGTAGTCTTTTGTGTCGTTTGTTTTCTCTCGTCGTCCTAAAAACCTAATTGTTTGCACGAAGGCAAACATATCCTTCCTGGTCACATTAAAAGTGAGGAATCCCCATCTAGGTCTATTAAACTTTTCTAATCTTTAAACAATTTCTCGTCTTGAAAAATTGAAGCTTGACTTCTTATCGTATGTTGTTGTTATACTCAAATTAGTGAGTTTTATTCCCTTGACATATTCATTGATATAAATATCATTCGATTGCGACATTTTACTCAACATATTCATTTTGTCTAAAAGTGAAATAATTCCACACGATTCCAATATCAAATCTATGTTGGTCAGTTTATGATATAAAAAAATTACCTTTTCAATCTCTTCTACTACATCCATGTGCATTAAATAGACCAAAGTCTTGTATTCATCCCATAATCTTTTCACTGACTGAACCAAAGATATCCATCTAGTATCCACATTCTTCAAAATCTTCCTCCCTTTTGTACCCAGTGCTTCTGCAATAACTCTAAATTGATTGTATCTTTTTGGACTCTTGCAAAAGTAAGAGTAGCTTTTTTTAACCAACATCTCGATTCGTTGTACTGATGGAAATGTGGACACAACTTTGTAAGTTAGATTTGTGCGATGAGCCATACAATGTATCCCAACACAGTAAGAGCATATTTTGTTTCTATTTGTATAGAGACACCATTCCAACAACCTTGCAAGACTGAAGCACCATCACATGCTAAACAAACAAGTTTCTTGACCATCTCAAACTCTATCACACCTCCATACTCTTTTAAAGCTTGGATCAAAACTTGCACTAAGTTATTAGCATTGGATTCTGAGTTAAGTTTGTGTACATGTAAAAAATATGGATTCTCCTTTGTACTCATGTTATTTATCTCTGCAAGAAGCTCATCTCAAAGGACTTGATTGACATACTTCCATTGTCCTCAAAATCAATAGCCTTACGCTTAGATCCTTCCATCCCTAAACCATATGTAGGATCAAAACAAAAGAGCATTCAAAAATAGTTCTAAATCTAAGAAATGAAAAAACTTTATCATAGCCCAACATACATGAAATTGGTATCAACTTATTAAAAAAAGAAGGATCACATCACATCATGCATACCAAATAATAATGCATATGCATATTCACAACATAAACTTTAAAAAAAAAATAAGCACATATTTCTGCGGATTGTCAGCTAGAACTAAGGAACTTGATCCTAGGTCATGGTGCCTCTTAGCTCCCTGCCTTGTGAGCGCAGGAACCAGACACCACTTCCTGAACCAAGCCCTTCTTTCATGTTTTGAAATTATAATACTACACTACATAAAGCATGCCAAACCAATTTCAACTTACTCTATACAATGCACAAATAAATACATTAAAAAAAGAAAGAGCACATCACAAACAATGATGCATATGCATATTCACAACAGAAACTCTTTAAAAATAAATAAGCATACATTTTTTCAACTTGTCAACTAGATCTAAGAAACTTGGTCCTAGGTCATGGTGCCTCTTAGCCCCCTGCCTTGTGAGCGCAAGAACCAAACACCACTTCCTGAACCAAACCCTTATTTCATGTTTGATATCATAATACTACACTACATAAAGCATGTTAAACCAATTTCAATTTACTCTATACAATGCACCAGTAAATACATTAAAAAGAAAAGAGCACATCACAGACAATGATGCATATGCATATTCACAACAAAAACTTTTAAAAAATAAATAAGCATACATTTCTTCAACTTGTCAACTAGATCTAAGAAACTTGGTCCTAGGTCGTGGTGCCTCTTAGCCCCCTGCCTTGTGAGCGCAGGAACCCGACACCACTACTTGAACCAAGCTCTTCTTTCATGTTTGAAATCATAATACTACACTACATAAGGCATGCCAAACTAATTTTAACTTACTCTATACAATGCACCAATAAATACATTAAAAAAGAAAGAGCACATCACAGACAATGATGCATATGCATATTCACAACAAAAACTTTTAAAAAATAAATAATCATACATTTCTTCAGCTTGTCAACTAGATCTAAGAAACTTGGTCCTAGGTCATGGTGTCTCTTAGCCTCCTTCCTTGTGAGCGCAGAAACCAAACACCACTTCTTGAACCAAGCCCTTATTTCATGTTTGAAATCATAATACTACACCACATAAAGCATGCCAAACCAATTTCAACTTACTCTATACAATGGACCAATAAATACATTAAAAAAGACTTGCTACCCATGTGGTAGCAGATCTGCTGCCTACATGTCAGCATTAATTCTTTCCCTACTGTAGTCAATCCTCTACAGCTACTGGCTATGGTGTATGAAAGACCAAACAGAGATTGCACATACTAGTTTTTAGTAGCACCCAAGCTTTAAGGCATCTCCTTCTGGTACCATGAATGTTGGTGACGGACAAATTCCGCTACTTCTGCTGATGGTTGTGGAATTAGTTCACCTTGCTTCCCTATTCCTTGGCTAGATTGAGAATGTTATGGTTATGTGTTGTGTTTGTCTCCATGGTACCTCTTGCAGACATGAGAAACTAGGTCCACACAAAGGCCTAAGATTAATCCTTATACATGCAAGGGAGATAACCATTTGGAAGGGTCTATCCTACTTTTTGTAAACCTCGACCCTTGGGCACTCTTGCTAGCATGTGATCCTAGCCATAGATTTATCCTTGACCACCATGAGATGGCATGTGAAACTATGTGACTAGATGTATCCTTGACATAGCATGAGGCAAACCCTTGAGGGGGGGTATGTTAGGAGCTTGGGGAATCGCGTTAGGAGCTTGGAGATTCAGTGCTACAGACGAATCTGCAAAGTCAGTGGAAGCTTAGGACAGATGGCAATGCAGCATCCTCCATCTCAAAGCACGAGCACTCGCACACATAAACACACACCATTATGCATGCACGTACGTGTGCACGTACACATAGACATGCACGTGCGCATGCACATGCATGCACACTCGCAGGTGTACATGCACACTCGCACATTAAAGATGCATTCAGTTTTCTTCAATTGACTTGCATACAGAGAAAACTTGAATGTGCATCCGCAATGCTCCTCTCAATAATTCACAATTATGCCATGCCAAATCGTTTTTAATCCCCAAGCATGACCAAATGAACAGGATTAAAGAAAAGCATACATTTTTATCAATGAAAAGTCAAACATAGAAAGTAGAAAAAAGAAGTTAGTGCTTGTACCTCTTTACAGTCTTCATTTTGCTTTTGATCATACAAAAGAGGAAGAACGAGAAGAAATGTTCATGGCAAGAGATGCTAATGAAGAAACAATTCCATACCCTGTAGCACCGTTGCCCACTCTCATTTTGTGGCACTACGTTCTTCTAGACATCCAAAGCAAGATTGAGTGTGCCATCAATTAAAGTACATTTTGATTGCAAAGACTTTGTCTCTAGATTAACTGTTTGAGCACCATCTTCTACAATCTCTCGCATTGTTGCCAAAAACCCAGACATCTGTTGTGTAGGGATTTATGGCCAAGTTGCGGAAAGGTTTTTCCCATCTTGGTTGTGACCAAATGAGGATTTCTGGTCTATTCCCATTGACACAGAAGCAGGAAAACATGTGACCATTTGAGCAGAATCCAAGAATTTCTCACATTACTGGAAAGATAATATGGAACATGACGACAAAGCAAGTGAGTTTCACATTTTTCTGGCAATTGAGATGTTTAATTTGAGATAATCATACCAGTCCCTTGTTTCACTTCCTCTATAGAATTGGCTAGTGCCGACAAATCCTCACCATCCTTGCATGGATAGATGTGAAATCTCACATCCCCTTTGCAGGCTTGTTCATTGGTTTCTGTATCAGAAAAAAAATGTGGCAATTTGGTCAGAATCCAATGATTGCTCATGATTGCCTTAGATGCTCAACTAATTAGTGATTGAACTTTTGATTTTATCATGCGGTGTACTGATACCTGTGCTTTGGCGTCTCATTGATTTAAATCCATCTCCAGAATTGTCTACTAATAGATTCTGACCAGTTAAGCTTGGATATTCCTGACATCCCATGTTTTCTTTGGAAGGTTGGTTGTCAGCTGCTGTGTCTGATTGCAACAAGTGGTTATGAATATTATCTCCACTCTCCCGCGACTCATTTGAACTTGAGTCAGCTGCACACACTAAACGTGGAAAAACTTCTATGTGGCCAACAGACGCGATGAAGGCTTTTTGGAGACACCCATTTCAGGATTTGATAAATGCTCCAAATCCATGTTTCCTCATTTTGAAACATTTTGACAAGGGGAACTACATCCATTGCTTGCAGTGTTGGTGATTCTACAGTAACCATGAGGAGGATTGGAAACCTCATTCGAAGCAGACTTTCCCGCTTCTCCATCAGATAAGTGCGGTAAGAAGATTTTTTCCACATCAATCTGAGATTTCCCTTCACCTTGCTGTGATGTATCTTGAGTAATGTCCAATCCAACAGTAGATCTTGCCTTGCAATCAAAAACACATGCCAGCTAAGCTCATAGTGTTCCAGTACCAAAGAATATAATAAATATGCAAAACAAAGAAAGTGTATGAAAAGTTCATGATTCCTAAGTGAAAACAGAATCTCTTATAAAAACTGTGGCCCTACAGGATGCTTTTTTGTTAGGTTCATAGGCTTAGCTGCCAAAAAAGTCCCCCGTTTCCATGAAGAATAGAAGCTAGAAATAATTAAATCCACTCTCAAACCATGCTCTATATCAGTGCCTTTAAAATCACTATCTGCAAAGCCTTGGGATTAATAAAATTATGGGAGCTGCTGCTGTCCACCAGTATATGATCAAAGTCTTGCTTTAATATGTCTCTACTTTGAATATAAGCAGTACAATCTCAATAGAGAACGAAGTAGTATGTGCCATCATATCAGTTGTGACTATAGGAAATTACCTGCCTAACTGTCACATGCAAATGACCACTTGCACACAGAAGTCATTATGTACAACATCCAAGAATATTATTGTAAATGTGTATACTTGTTTTCCTTTGTAGGATCTCAAGAAGGCACTTCTATTTAAATCAAATAACAATACTTGTCCATCCCACTATCCAGAAGGCCAGCACATATGCTTTGACCACGCAGCTCGGAGGACCGTAATTGTACAACCCCATGACACCCCCATAAATCCCAAAAGAAGGGAGGATGAAAAGGCGTCTCTCCAATGTGTTGTTTACATCCTTGCGAAACGATTCTGCAAACGATTCTGCACTGCCAACTCCATTCCCCACGCCATCCTTGGTGGAATACTCCTTGGAAGCATCCTGAAGCTATAGCTTCAAGTCCTGGAGGAGCTTCATAGCCTCCTCAATGTCACCAGGGTCAGCCTTAGAAGCCTTGAGAGATCGCACAAGGCCCCCTGCTTCTCGATAGCTGCCTGCTGAGCAACCAAAGAGAGATGCAAAGTCTCGAGTTGGTTTGCTGGAGCACCCATGCGAAGGGGTGGGATTAATCCTCAGGGGGGTCACTATGTATAAACCCTCTATATCACGTGCGTTCAAGGCATATTTCTAAAATCCCTTATCTATAAATTTTTCATTAATAAAATATACCCTTTTTCTATACAAATCTCTAAATTTTTTTGAAAATTGTTTTAAATACTCCCTTATGTAAATTGACTTTTGTTAAATTTAGATATTAAAAACATCCTTCTATTGAACTCACGTGATAGGGTTACATATAATGAGTGACCCCTCGAGGATTAATCCAGCTGCAAGCCAAAAGAATCAACTCCTATAAATCGAATCAGCGACGCAGAGTTACAAAGGGATGCCAGGAGTGGGCAATGATGCCGAGAGGGGACTCATACAGAAACTCTGACGATCTCTTACACGAATTGGGGCCAAATCGCTACGATAATGACCTCCTAGGAGCAAAATAGCTCCGATAAGCAGCTCAAAAGGGGACTGTGGCAATCTGTAGGGGGATGAGAGGAACTTGAAATGATTCTTGCCGGGTAAATTGCTGCAGGAAGATCGATTTGGATGCAAAACTGGTGAGGCGATGCGATGCGACTAGATGCAAATGGAAAGATTTAAGGGAACCAACCCCAGTGCCTCCCTTCCCACAATAGCTCCACCTCCCCTTTGCCATTGGATCTCACCCTTCAGATCTTGCCGCATGGAAGCTCTGCATAGAATTATCCTCACTCCACATGTGGAAGCTTTATCCTTTTGTTTACGCTCGAGAGGTGGTTTGAAAAATCAATCCTCATCTTGTGCACAATAGCAATGATAATAGAAGCTAACATTGATGCACAATGGGTTGAGATGTTGTGAATAAATTGAGCTTTAAAATTTTGACCCTCATAATTAAGAGGGACAGGGATGTCCTCCCCCTCCCCCCCCCCCTTCTCTCCTTTTCTACTAATCAATAAAATTTTGAATTCTTTTCAGAAAATATTATGTTTAATATTTTGAAGTGCCAAATTCATAGCATACCATGCGATTCTAGTGCACGTGCTTTATAATAAGAACCTGAATGGAGATGGAAAGTGGTAGAGGGCAACACCAAGTTTCATATTATTGTGATTTACTCAAGAATCTAAAATAGTGTGTTTTCAAAGATTGTAGTTAAGGAAAAGTGGTACTGTTTGGTATTCATTTACTCAGTAATAAAAATAATCCCATCACTCATGGTCTATTCTTGGTTAATTTCTTCAATGATGTAATTGAGCATTTTATGATGTTAAGACATGATTGGTTGCATGATTAGGGAAATACATGTACTAATCCATAAAAGCATAAAATTTATTCCAGTGAGGTCAACCAATCGCTTTCTATCAATGTAACCTACTACAAAAGCTATTGAACAAAAACGATGTGCATAAGCGCATTAGCAAAGGCTTCCTCGCACATCAGCAAAAACGATGTGCATTGGTGCATTAGCAATAACTGGTGATCCAAAGGGTTCAAAAGGGTGGCATTTACATGAAGATTATGGATATAGAGATCAAGAGAGAAAGGCTAATAAAAAGCTAGAGCACACGTCTTGATAGGACAAAATGATGCCCACACGGCGCTGGATGGCTAATGTGGGTATGGGATTGGGTTGGGAACGTGGGTGGGCTAATATAGACATGGCAGAAGAGGGGGTTTCTTGATTCTTCCTTTCTTCCACTGTCACCCTTTGCTCGTTCATCAATGTGCATCCCTAAAGCGAGCTGGGAGAGAGGGGATTACAACATGTTATGTATCCCCATAGACATTGGATTATATTAGGACAATGTCTAGGGACATATCTTACCTTCCTTAGCACTCCACGAGGACATCTAGAGGTGCAAGTAGCTAGGAGAGGTCTTGCTCATATGGGACTTCAATGCCAAGACCAACAACATGTGTGTGTGTGTGTAAAAATAGAAAGAGAGTATGTCCCCCTATACATTGATACATACATTTAAGTATTTGCATGTGGCATTTTAGTTTATTCCATTTCTTCTTATTTGTTGTCATAAATCTATAGAATCTTCCACTATACAAGATTGTGAGACTGGATAGATGGCTTAAGTGTACTAAATGTATGAGAATGCTTGAGGGGTAGACTTAAATTTAAAGCCTCTATTGACTGGCAAGTTCTTTGCATTGTGATAAATTTCTAAATATATAAATGTATAGAAGTACATGATGAAATTAAAGTTAGATTTTCACACACACACACACAACTAAATATGTGACTTACTGCGTATTCACTACTCTGGCTCTATTCATTAATTTAGTTGAATTTTAACCTACTTTTCGCGATCATATACTGAGACTAAAGAAATACTTAAAATATCTAACAAGACACCTTCTACCAGGCCATTATAGAAAATTTCATTCTTTAATTTTGTGTCATTTTAATCATTTGATTCTTCTTGCTAAGAATCTACTTGTTGTTTCTGTTTACCTATGTATGTAGTGAACTTTCATGTTCTTGTTGAAGATAGAAGCATGAAGAGATATATCCCTACTATATGACTTGATGAGGGGTAGACATACTACTAATGATGGGCCTACCATAGGCTTAAGTTAGCCAAATGTGCATTGGATATAAGGGCACAAGTCTTCTTTTGGTGCTTAATTGTATAGATCTAGCCAAAATTTTAAATTGTATATATAATATGTTGGCGAAAGTTTCCAAATATATTTATTTATTATATAAAACTTTGGCGAATTTTCATGGACTTTATTTATAATTTTATAATCTTAAAGGCTAAACCTAGCTCTTTTTTTAATTTTAGTTTCAAATTGTGGCGAATATACTAAGCTTTTATGTTTATAAAAGCATATAAACTTTCACAACGCATATAAAACTTTTGCTTATTAACGAAACTAACGCAAAAAAATCATCCCTACAATGCATGATCTCAAAGCATAGATATTGTATTACTTTGGTCCAATAGATTTGTAGAAAGCACCCAAATCCAAACTGTGGTAGCATAGTTAATACTATACAATTTTTAATCTCTATAATGCTTTCAACTAACATAGATTCAAGAAAGGAACATAACAGTATTACCATTTCTACATAACCACAAAGAGAGAATGGCACTAGTGCCATTCTCCATATGAGGTCACATAAAATGTTAATAGTACCTCTTACATGGGAGGTAGCAAGCTAAGGGTGTCCACTTCCGGACCACTTGCGGGTGAGTGTGACACTCCCTCAAGTGAAAATACAAAGGTTTTCCTTCGGTGTGAAATACCTCGATCGAGGTATCATCTCCAATGAAATTTGCACACGAGGACAACCGAACCAAGCTAATACCTCGATCGAGGTTGTAGACTTTGTTTCACCGGATCGAGCCTATACCTCGATCGAGGTATCGTGGCAAGCCACCTATACCTCAATCGAGGTATCATGGCAAGTCCACATACCTCGATCGAGGTATCGTGGATAGATGACATCGGTCGTGTCAAATACCACAATCGAGGTATCTGGCATCTAACATGGCAGATGGCATACCTCGATCGAGGTAGCATGGCAAGTCCACATACCTCGATCATGGTATGCTGGACCGATGACTTGGCCGCATGTCAAATACCACGATCGAGGTATCTAGCATCGACATGTACTGTGCTGGCAGCTAACATACCTCGATCGAGGTATCATGGCAGGTCTATACCTCGATCAAGGTATGCTAGACCGATGTGTATATGGCATGTCAAATACCACGATCGAGGTATGTGGCTTCTGACATCTACTGTGCTGGCAGCTGAAATACCTCGATCGAGGTATCGTGGCATGCCTATACCTTGATCGAGGTATGATGGAGTGATGTGTATGTGGCATGTGAAATACCACGATCGAGGTATATGGCATTGCAAGTATTATGCTGGACCGATGATGTATGTTGCATGTCCAATACCTCGATCGAGGTACATGGCATCCAATACCTCGATCGTGGTATTGAAACCCTAAATTTTCGTATATAAAGAGAGGGACCCCCCTCATTCTTCATACCTCGATCGAGCTTCTCCTCATCTAAATCGACTGAATTGCGGGAGGGACGGACAAGGACCGACGGAGGACGACGGAGCGACAGAGATGGACGGAGCGGGAGATTCCAGGTAAGCTTTTTTTAATGTAGCATTTTTTTTGCGAAAATTTATTTAAATTTTAGTTTATAGGAATATCTAATTTAATTATAAAATATTTCAAAATTTAAAATGCGTTTTAATCTTTTTTTTAATTATTTTTTTTAATATGTAAGTTTTTATTTAAAATGTGAAAATGTATATATTTTATTTTTTTAAATCATCTTTAAAATAAAAGAGATTAAAGTAGTTTTTATGTTATTTTTCAAATTAGTGCTTTTTTTATTTAAATAAAAAAACATTCAAATTTATTTATTTTTAATCATCTTTAAGAAAAAAAGAAAATAAGAGTTTAAGGTAGGTTTTATATTATTTAAGTTAGTGAAGTTTTTATTTAAATGTAAAAAACGTATATATTTTATTTTTTAAAATCATCTATTAAAAAAAAAAGAGATTAAAGTAGTTTTTATGTTAGCTTTTTTTATTTAAATAAAAAAACGTTTAAATTTTATTTTTAAAAATCATCTTTAAGAAAAAAAGAAAATAAGAGTTTAAGGTAGCTTTTATATTATTTAAGTTAGTGAAGTTTTTATTTAAATGTAAAAAACGTATTTATTTTGTTTTTTAAAATCATCTATTAAAAAAAAAAGAGATTAAAGAAGTTTTTATGTTAGCTTTTTTTATTTAAAAAAAAATGTTTAAATTTTATTTTAAAAAATCATCTTTAAGAAAAAAAGAAAATAAGAGTTTAAGGTAGCTTTTATATTATTTAAGTTAGTGAAGTACTATGTACGTGACATGTTTGCTTGGCATGCACATCTATTGCGACAGGATATGGAGTCTCGTGTACAACTATTGGAGGCAAATTTGGAGGAGCAGAGGATTCGGACATGCATAGCCTACCATCGAGTAGAGCACTATATTTTACAGTTGAGACATATTAGTCGTGATCCATCTCACCATAGGATTGACCCCAGTGTGGCCCTGTACCCCGCTCCTCTTGTAGATCTGCCGACTAGGACACCCATAGATGCACTAGTCATAGCCAAGCTTCCTACTACCACTTGCGTCCTTTGCCACAAGGATTTTGACACCGTAGTGTGGTTTGCACTAGGGTGCAACCACATCGCACATCTCCATTGCATGACCTGCCACATGGTGGCACGATCAGTGTGCCCTGTATGATTTGCTGACATTAATGTGGCCACATACAGAGGACTAGGCATGGATGATCTGTACCCTAGTCATCGTCAGGCCATTGATCCATTTGCCCATGTGGTCTTGATAGAGCACTACAGGGAGGAGGCACAGAGAGCTTTGTTGTAGCAGGAGGGTGCTAATACCTCAGTGGTTGCAACGTGTGTTCCGCGACGCTTCTCATATGGTGATTTCATGCCAGGTGACGAGGCACGAGCAAAGGAGGCATGTCGTATTGAGTGAGAGGCAGAGCTTCATATATCATTGCAGTAGTGGGTGGAGCAGTAGCTTGGGCCAACGTCTTCTACATCTGGAGACAATTACTTGTGTTGGATTTGAGGCACGAGTATTCGCAGATGCACGACTTTGGGAGCTGAGGCACACATACATAGAGGAGGCGAGGGAGGCAGAGATGGCAGTGGTGGCTCATGCAGCATGCCCTCCTCTTCATCAGGATGAGGTTGGCCCATCTCATCTAGGAGATGAGGCTAGCCCATCTGATCCCCGCTTTGTCTGAGGGCACACAGTGGACGATTGGGCAGTGGGTCATACAGGAGCCATGTTAGAGGATGACTAGAGGATCATATGTGGAGTTATCAGATTCTGATTCAGGATGATTGTTTAGGCTTCACACATATCTTGTTTAGGGATGCACTTCTGCACGATGATGATGATGATGATGTACACATTCATTTTGGTACTTTCATGATATTGTTCTTACTTTTATGATGTATGAGCATTTTGGTACTTTCATGATGTTCTTCTTACTTTGTTTAGCTCAATTTATAGTTTGCTCAAATCTAACATAAACATTTAAAATTAGGAGTATGATTTTGAATTTCAGATATCTCAATTCACACATCTAATACATAAGGTATTTTAAAAATAATGCCATGTGAAGTAATTGTAAACATTAAGCATTGAAAAGGTGTTCAAGTATAAGGTCTGTCTCTCTCTCTCTCTCTCTATCTCTCTCTCTCATGCTATGAACTTTATCATTTTGAATATCATATTGAATTTCGTATATATCAATGCTTGCAATTATTACACTAATATTGTCACAAATTTTTGTAAATTGTAGATTAAGATAAAAATGTCAATGTTTAGCATGGAATGGTGCTCATTGGTAGTAACAGTGTCAAACATTAATACATGATTATGTATAATTGGTCCAAAATCATCCCCAACAGTTAAGTCCACATGCGTATTTGGTTAGTACGTGCACCATTTTTCATACGTAGTCACTAGTAGGGATTATACCTTCCATGTGGCACATACCAAATCAGTTGGAGACCCAATCTTGCATGGATGTAGGTCTAGGGTATCCTAAGAGCCGTGCAAAGTTTCATCCCCAATAGATAAGTCCACATGCATATTTGGTTAGTACGTGCGCCATTTTTCATACATAGTCACTAGTAGGGATTATAAAAATGTATGCATTATACCTTCCATGTGGCACATACCAAATCAGTTGGAGACCGAATCTTGCATGGATATACGTCTAGGGTAGCCTAAGAGCCGTGCAAAGATTCATCTCCAACAGATAAGTCCACACGTGTATTTGGTTAGTATGTGTGCCATTTTTCATGCGTACTCACTAGTACGGATTGTAAAAATGTACGTATTATACCTTCCACGTGGCACATACCAAATCAGTTGGAGACCCAATCTTGCGTGGATGTATGTCTAGGGTAGCCTAATAGCCGTGCAAAGTTTCATCCCCAACAAATAAGTCCACATGCATATTTGGTTAGTATGTGCGCCATTTTTCATGCATAGTCACTAGTAGGGATTCTTAAAATGTACGCATTATACATTCCACATGGCACATATACCAAATCAGTTGGAGACCCAATCTTGTGTGGATGTAGGTCTAGGGTAGCCTGAGAGCCATGCAAAGTTTCATCCCCAAGAGATAAGTCCACATGCACAGTTGGTTAGTACGTGTGCCATTTTTCATACGTAGTCACTAGTAGGGATTGTAAAAATGTACACATTATACCTTCCACGTGGCACATACCAAATCAGTTGGAGACCAAATCTTGCATAGATGTAGGTCTAGAGTAGCCTGAGAGCTGTGCAAAGTTTCATCCCCAACAGATAAGTCCACATGCATATTTGGTTAGTACGTGCGCCATTTTTCATACGTAGTCACTGGTAGGGATTGTAAAAATGTACACATTATACCTTCCACATGGCATATACCAAATCAGTTGGAGACCAAATCTTGCGTGGATGTAGGTCTAGGGTAGTCTAAGAGCCATGCAAACTTTCATCCCCAACAAATAAGTCCACATGTGTATTTGGTTAGTACGTGCACCATTTTTCATACGTAGTCACTAGTAGGGATTCTAAAAATGTACAAATTATACATTTCAAGTTGCACAGACCAAATCAGTTGGAGACCAAATCTTGCATGGATGTACTTATAGCGTAGCCTAAGAGCCATGCAAAGTTTCATCCCCAACAGATAAGTCCACATGCATATTTGGTTAGTACGTGTGCCATTTTTCATACGTAGTCACTAGTAGGGATTGTAAAAATGTACAAATTATACCTTCCATGTGGCACATACCAAATCAGTTGGAGACCAAATCTTGCATGGAAGTACGTCTAGGGTATCCTAAGAGTTGTACAAAGTTTCATCCTCAACAGATAAGTCCACATGCATATTTGGTTAGTACGTGCACCATTTTTCATACGGTCACTAGTAGGGATTGTAAAAATGTACGCATTATACCTTCCACGTGGCGCATACCAAATCAGTTGGAGACCAAATCTTGCATGGATGTACGTCTAGGGTAGCCTAAGAGCCGTGCAAAGTTTCATCCCCAACAGATAAGTCCACATGTGTATTTGGTTAGTACGTGCACCATTTTTCATACGTAGTCATTAGTAGGGATTGTAAAAATATACGCATTATACCTTCCACGTGGCACATACCAAATTAGTTGGAGACCAAATCTTGTGTGGATGTACATCTAAGGTAGCCTAAGAGCCGTGCAAAGTTTCATCCCCAATAGATAAGTCCACATGCATATTTGGTGAGTACGTGCACCATTTTTCATGCATAGTCACTAGTAGGGATTGTAAAAATGTACGCATTATACCTTCCACATGGCACATACCAAATCAGTTGGAGACCCAATCGTGTGTGGATGTAGGTCTAGGGTAGCCTAAGAGCCGTGCAAAGTTTCATCCCCAATAGATAACTCATAGATAAGTCCACATGCGTATTTGGTTAGTACATGCATGAATTTTCTTAGTCACATTTTTAAAATGTCCTAAAGCACAAAACACAATCACAACATTACTACTAATAAACAATTTTTTATTTTATAGAAACAACAAATCCCATTGAGAAGACAATGGACATCATGTATAAAATAGAATCTAATACAATAATGTGTATGAACGTGTATAAAACCATCATAGTGAAATACAAAATATGAGTCCATGAAAATTACAATGGTACGGTCACACAGTGAGCTTATACATGTTGAATACAAAAATATGTAATCAACTAGTGATACCCAAAAAAAATCTATTTGATCAACTGATGATTCCAAAATTATGATATGTAATGTGCTACTCCTCAGGATCAGCTCTCATGCCAATAGTTACAAGTATGCTCTCATGATCCTCCACTGCAAGGCGCCATCGTTGAGTGGATGTTGCCTTGCGAGTGTGAACACGACTCAAAGTAATCTTGATTGCAACAACAAGATGAGAATACATGTATGCCTCCTGATCCACCATGTACTCTTGGAACTCAATATGGCGACCACGCCTCTGTATCTACTGAAAATAGTGGCCACCTATGAACATGCTATGAGCATTGAAGTGCATCCCATGCCCATCCACTGTATCCTCATTCAGCACACTCTTCACCATAGAGCGTCGCAACAAGTAATAATCCACACCCTCCTCATTGCCCTACGAAGCAATGACTACGAAGATATCACCAATACACAAAATATCTGTAAGCTAGTCATAATCTCTGGAGGAACTGAATCCCGCATCCTGATCATCATGTACCTCCTCCCAAGGCTGGAAGGGAGAAAGCACTCGCCGTGCCCATGGATCAGCCCATGGTATCATGGAGCACCCTCCCCAATCATCATCAATGCATGTGGAGCAAAAACATGCAAACCGTCGAGAAAAGATCGCGGGGTGAGACTCACCTATGCTCCTGATGGAATGGAAATCAAGAGTGCCAGACACTGAACGACAATCAAAAGGCCTAGACCGATCAAGACTCCCAATGTCCACGCACCAAAAATACTGGGTCACCACCCTATCATCATGCGATTGAAACGAGGAGATAGCACTAGTGCATAAGTGATGGCTGCACCACCGCACCACATCATGTGCATCCTTGAAGTAATCGGCACTGTGACGCAACTGGTATCGACACAAAGCACACTTCATGCAAGCACCTGCACCATTGTGCTCTCCCTTACTGTGCCTTGTCTCGAAGTAGCTCCATATGATCGGAATGTCTGTCTCATGGTGCCATCTGCAAAACCAATAAAACTGTCTAGTAGATTTGAACTAACCACCACAGCCGTCTGAGCAGATCCAATGCCGCTGCCATGTGACACCATGATCCCTCAAGAAACTATCATGCAAAGTGAAGCAATTCTACACAAAATGGGCATCATGTGATCAATAATCACTAATGTAGAAGTGATACTCTCGCACAATGATGCATGAGTCCATGGTGCTATCAATGCCATCCACATGAGCCTATGCATGATGATAGCTAATGTGCACAAATATAGCAACTTGCAATATGGCATTGAAAAAAAATATGACTATTGAAATAATTCAATATAATGAGGCTATAAAAAAACCAATAACTCAATCACACATCACCTGTTCGGAGAAATAATACTCCGATTGGATCTCATGCTAATAGCTATGGTGCAAAGGTATAATTCTCTGCAAATTCCACCACTAAGACAACCACCCCTATAGGAAATGTCCTCAAACATGCACGGAACTGACGATCCTCCCACTTTAGAGTGTGCGAGTGGCGTATGTAGTGGTACAGCTTCCCTCGAAAACTATTAATGAATACAACATGTGGTGTCTCCTTCCCCACAAGCTACAACCTCCTCGACTATGCACCACCATCTAATGTCAGGGTATTGTACTCATACTACTACCAACGAACCATCTACACGTCACAAGTATCTAGTGCAACTCGTGGCACTCTAGCAAATTCACCACACAAAGTACACCTGCCTTCCACACAATCAAGGGAGTGGAATAAAGCATCGCCATCTCATGTATACAACATGGAATGAATGAAGTCACGAGGGCTAGTAGGAACCACTCCCGTATGACCATCAGGGGAATGGAATACGTCATACATCAATCCAAAATCCACATGGTAGCGACAACAGCATGTGTCATGCTCCTGAGAGCATCGCACAAACCATGGCCTGCATTGCTCAAATGACCTCTGCCCAATCCTGAACTCCAGGTGTGCCTCTACAAACTGAGTGTATAACTCAGTCTGGGTACACTCCAAAAAACATGCACCATGCTCAATGTACACACCGTGTGACACCCTCTTCCACAATGCCTTCTTGAACACCGAGGATGCTCTGCAATGCTCCTCCCAAAACTATTGTATGAAGGACCTAGTGGAATCATCCAACAATCGATCGCTGTGAGGTGTAGGACCACTCAAAGCCCAAAGAGCATCAGTCTCACTATCCTCTAGAGTCTGCCTCCTAATCATGCCTACTCACAATGTGCGCAGTGCAATCTGAAGAAGACGTGAAGCGGTATGCACATGGCCTATCATGGGGTTATGCCCAGACCCGCAGCATCAATGGTTCACTTTATTACTTGACCTTCATCGATGACCAGCAGATATTGTTGGGTCTACTTTTTGAAAGAGAAATCTGAAGTGTTTTCCAAATTTCAAGAATTCAAAGCCATGGCAGAAAACCAAACAGGTAGAAAGATTAAGGTCATGAGATCACACAGAGGAGGTGAATACATGTCTTCAGCATTCATGAACTTTTGCAAAATCCCGGGGGATTCACTCTTCATGAAAGGGGAACATCACCTGCGTGCATGAACTTCAAGAAAACCCCCTATTTAAGATCCATGTAGGATGATAAAACACCCCTATTTAAGCTTATAAGATACCACCAAAATTCTATTATGTCCCCCCTTTCCTTAAATCTACGTTCTTTCTCAAGCATTTAGATCACACAATAAGCAATTTAGATTACTTTCCCTATGACGATTTAAAACCATACACAAAACCAAACTTGTTTGGACTAGTCACCCAAGGTAGCCTATACTATGTCCCCCCCTCTTAAATATGGCATGGCCCCCCTAACTTAAATTCAATATTGGGAAAAAATAAAGGCCCCCCACCCCTAATGTATAAGCTTATGCCTCATTAAAAAAAACCCCCCTATTGTACACTCACGTGATATCATAAGTTTCCTCTTGTGAATCCCCTGGGTGCAAAATTCACGGCATTCGAAGACAATTCACATGTGCAGATACTCCTCAGTAGAATGCAATAGCTAAAAGGAAGAATGGGACTTTAGCAAACAGTGCTAGAGAAATGCTTAGTGAAAAGCATCCTTCGAATCAGTATTGGGCAAAAGAAATAGCTACAGCAAACTACTTTCTTAATCGGCTTCCTACCGAACCGATACAAGGTATGACTCCTTATGAAGCATTCACTGGACACAAGCCATGCATTGGGCATCTTCACATATTTGGTTGCATAGCATATGCCCACATACATGATGATCATCGCAGGAAATTGGATGCAAAGTCACGCAAATGCATCATGGTTGGCTACACTGAAGAAAGCAAAGCATACAAATTGTATGACCCCATCAACCGCAAAGTCATTATCTCCAGAGATGTAATCTTTGATGAGAAATCAGAATGGAAAACCTCACCTACATAGGAGATAGAAGCATCGACCTCATAGTCATCTACAGAATAGGTTGATGAAGAAGAGCAAGAATTTCCAGCAACACCCCCAGTAGAGCCACAGTGGCTCAGACGGTCTACTAGGGAAAGCAGACCACCAGCCAAATTGACATATGCTCAGAAAGGCAAAGCAATTCAGGTGGAAACCACCAACTATGCTCTTATGACTACCATCATGGCTACAGAAGAGCCAGTGTACTTCGAAGATGCAGTAGACAAGCTAGAATGGCAAACTGCTATGAATGAAGAAATGGATGCTTTGTATAAAAATAACACTTGGGAATTATGTGACCTTCCACCAGGAAAGAAGGCCATAGCAAACAAATGGGTATACAAAGTGAAGTACAATCCAGATGGCAGTATTCAGAGATATAAAGCCAGATTAGTCGCAAAAGGATTTGCACAACAATATGGTCAGGAATATGATGAGACTTATGCTCCAGTAGCAAAGATGGATTCCATACGGTTCTTGATATCACTAGCGACACTCAGCAAATCGAAAGTGTATCAACTCGATGTCAAGAATGCATTTCTCAATGGTTATCTAGACGAGGAAGTCTACATGCAACAACCAGCAGGTTATGTTGAACCAGGAAAGGAGAATAAGGTTTGCCATCTCAAGAAAAGTCTCTACGGCTTAAAACAAGCACCCAGAAGTTGGTGCAGCAGAATTGACAAGTATTTTGCTGATTTGGGATATATGAAATCCAATGTAGATCATACTCTCTACTACAAAGTTCAAGGGGAAGACATTACTATTGCACTTTTGTACGTAGATGATCTGATTGTGACAGGAAGCAAGGATAGCTTCATCAAAAAATTAAAAAAGACTTATCTGCAGAGTTTGACATGAAAGATCTTGGAATTACGCACTATTGTCTTGGAATTGAGTTCTGGAGAGATTCAGATAGCACATTCATGAGTCAGCTCAAGTATGTTGACAGTCTCTAGAAGAAGTTTCATATGGCAGATTGCAAGATTGCAGCCACTCCCATGGAACAGAGTTTGAAACTTACTAAAGATTTAGAAAAGCCTACAAACAATGACAAATACTACAGGTAGCTCATCGGATCTCTTATATATCTGACAATCACACGGCCAGATATTTGTTATGCAGTAAGCTCACTAGCATAGTTTATGGCAAATCCAAAATAGCCTCACTAGAATGCAGCCAAAAGAGTCTTGAGATACATCAGAGGTACAAGACAGTTTGGGATAGAATATAGAGGAAGTCATCCACGGTTGCATGGATACTGTGATAGTGACTATGCTAGAGATCATGAGACCAAGAGATCGACACAGGGATATGCATTTTTCCTTGGTCAAGGTGCTATATCATGGTTGTCAAACAAACAGCCAACTATTTCTTTGTCTTTGACTGAAGCAGAATATAGAGCACTCACTACAAGTGCATGTGAGGCTATATGGCTCAGAAGACTATTGTCAAAAACAGATTACTTTGATGAGTCAAAGCCAACAACAATATACTGTGATAATCAATCGGCTCAAGCATTGGCCAAAAATCTAGTATATCACTCCAGGACAAAGCACATTGATGTCAGAGTGCATTTCATCAGAGAAAGAGTGTTACTTGGTGACATCACACTGCAGCATTGTGATAGCAAAGAAAATGTTGCAGACATCTTTACCAAACCACTCGGTAAAGAGCTCTTCGAGAAACATCGACTAGCTCTTGGTTTGACGCAGAGGAAGGACATTCCCATTAAAGGGGTGTGATAAATGTAATGCTCAGTCCTTCTTCGATTCCCCAGAATCATCATCTTGAGGGAAGGCCTACTTCATGATGTTGATCTTGAGGGAAGGTGTTGAGAGTTCACACTCAACATCATGTGATCATGTGTGCATAGCACCATCACGTGATCATATGTGCATAGCACTAACCTTATAGAGTGCTATAAAGGAAAGGGTTAGATCCCCTAACCCTAACCCTAAAAGGGTTTGTATATATTCTATTTTTTCAACTAAATCTAGTGTATAGTTAGTCATTTGTGGTGTGCTCTCTAGTTGTGCCCTCTCTCCTCATCTCCACTCTTCTCCTCTCCCCTCTTCATATTTTGTCATCCAATGGTCTCATTGGCACTAGGAAATGGCACAAGTGCTAATCTACATGTAAGTTTAGGGTTTACAGTGCTACTTTCCAGGTTCTACTTGAGATTGGCACCACTACCATTCTCCACTAGTGGCCATCTCCACATACTCACATGTAGATTGGCACTTGTGCCATATGGTCACTACATAGGAGAGTATTATAAGAAGTCCGAGGCCACAATCTCCATACACTCACATGGACAATGACACAATGTTGGAGAATGGCATACTCAAATTTGCACTTCTTCACATGATCTACCCTATAGAAGATTGATCAGATGGGACTAGAAGAATGATTTTTTAGACAATGGCACCACTACCATTCTCCATCGGTGGAACATAGAAGAATGCACATGTGAGTTTAGGCTTCTTAGTGCCATTTTCTAGGGCCCAATAAGAGATTGGCACCACTGCCATTCTCCCTTGGTATAGTTGTTTACCCTAATATTCTAGGAGGGGTATTCCAGTGATTATAGGAGAATGGTGCCAGGTTCCAATTCACATGTGAGTTTGGGGATCTCAGTTCCATTATGTAGATCCCTGCATGATATTGGCATCGCTGTCATTCTCCACTAGTGGAAATATGCAAACTCAACATGTAGATTGGCATTCCATTGATTTTATTGGTAATAGGATAATGGCATAAGTGCCAATGCACATGTGAGTTTAGGGTTCTCAGTTTCATCATCTAGGTCCCTGCATGAGATTGGCATATTCTAACCTATGTATTGATGAAGATGTCACTAAGAGAATGGAATTTCAAAGATGAATTTCACATTTCTTGCAAGTCCACAAATGTGTAGTGATCACATGACAATAGGGTAGTGGCATTTCAATGATCATATTAGCACTAGGAGAATGGCATAGGTGCCAATCTACATGTAAGTTTAGGGTTCACAGTGCTACTTTCCAAGTTCCAGCTTGAGATTGGCACCACTTCCATTCTAAATTGGTGTTTTAGAGGATGGAAGCACTGCCATTCTCCACCAGTGGAACATAGAAGAATGCACATGTGAGTTTAGGCTTAACAGTGTCATTTTCTAGGGCCCACTAAGAGATTGGCACCACTGCCATTCTCCACTGGTAGAAATGTTTACCCTAATATTCTAGGAGGGGTATTCCAATGATCATAGTAGAGTGGCACCAGGTTCCAATCCACATGTGAGTTTGGGATTCTTAGTGCCATTTTCTAGGTCCCTACATGAGATTGGCATCATTGGAATGGTGTTTTAGAGGATCGCACCACTGCCATTCTCCACCGGTGAAACATAGAAGAATGCTCATGTGATTGGCACCACTGCCATTCTCCACTAGTGGCATTCTTTGCATGTCTCGTATGTGCAGTTATCATATTGAGTTGAATTTTCCCTAATCTACTATAAAATTTCAAAGTTAAATTTACCCTTTTAGTGTAGCATGGCATTGGTGCCAATGTACCTTTGATTGACATAAATATTTTACTTAAAGCCTTCACATTTTGCCAATCTTTAGAATTTTTTGATATTATTTTATTTTAGAATGATATTAGTACCAAATCTTACACATAAATCTTGATCAGTGTTCCAAGTCTCACTTTATAACTAGAATTTTTTAATTTTCAAATTTTATTTATCTCAAGGGATATTGGCACTAATACCACTCTCAAGGACTTCTTATGAGGTCTTGGAGAATGGCATTGGTGCCCATTTAAATTTTGAATTTCAATCTCTAAATTTGCCATTCAATCATGAAAATCAAAATTGCAATTGAAGTTTAACTTGAAATCAAAATTTGAAAACTAGAATTTAGGATTTGAAATACAATTTCAAACAGAATTATTTCAATTTGAAATACAAATGGAAATTAAAAATATCAATATGAATTTGAATTTAAATTTAATATTGGAGAGAATGGCACAAGTGCCACTCTATATATCCAAAATTCAAAAGGGAACAATGGCAGGAAAAGCTATATTTTAAAATTTGAATTATTTAGTAGTTTCAAACTATTACTTTTAACTTTCAAAATCTACATTTCAGCCAAATCAAGACCTTTCCTCTCATTTCAATTGATGCCTTTCCTTCATTCAGTTTCTATTCATTTCAAACAAATCAACCCTTGAAATTTGAATGTCGTAGGCCTAACCTTTGCAGCCTGCAGCCCTCTGCATCCATGAACTTCAACTTGGCACTCTCACCGATGGACTATGTGGCAGAGAATTTGATCGGTTACTCATCACGTCTACAATTTTGAGGCACCCGCACACTACAAGATTGAAGGTTCACACACCCTCGCTAGTCACAATCCCAAGATGAGGGAAGGTTTAAGGCAAAAACGCAGAATTGAGGAGACAGATAGCGAACTGTCACGGACAGACTGAGAGGAGTCTCAAAGTCAAGAGAGTTTTACTCACCACAAAATTGAGGGGCTCGAGATGGTCGCAATGTCACACAGAGAGTCTTGAGGGAGGGGTAGAATTGAGGAGGTCGCATGGAGAGTCTTGATGGTGGGCACACTGCTTACAGTGCTGAGGGCTCAGATGGAGAGAGGTCCAGAGTCCAAACGGTTCAAGATAGAGAATGCTGAGTGGCTCAGATGGAGCCTACTGAATACTGTGTGACGGACTGAGACAAAGAGTGGGTTGGAACTTGGACTCCATTGGAGAGGAGATGTTGGAGAATGTCTTTTCCATGAAATCCCTCTCGAGAACATCTTTTCCTTCAAAGATGGGCAGCTACAAATGACCTTCCATTCGGGTTTGTACTCAGGAGTCAGTGGCCCCGCAGTGAGTGCCAGTAGCCAGTGAATGCTGCTGAGGGGAAGGCTGGCTGCTGAGGGCTCTAACACCGACCAGTGACTAGCCCACTCTCTGAGACTCTGAGGACTCAGTGAGAGCCTTGAGGAGTATCTACGTACAAGGAGATCGACAACACGGTGTACGAGGAGATCAACATAGGGCAACGAGAGAGATGAAGGAGAAGGTAGGTGGCTACTAGGGTTCTTTTTTACCCTTCATTAGTTTAACCTTTTGCATTTCTTTAAAAAACAAATTTAACAAGTTTAATATATTTAACCTATCCTACCTATGCACTTTTTTTTAATGTAACCTATTTAATCTATGAAGCTCCTTTTCTTCCCTTCATCCACTCCTTTTCTACACATTATCTATTACAAAGTTAGTGATGTTAAAAAGTTTTCAACTTTTGTAAAAATAAGGATATAGAACTAGCCAACTCTAATAGTATTGGGAAATGTAGAGTACTTTAATGAAAATTATAACTATACTCATACAGAGCTATAGTTTTCAAAGCAACTTATTGTGACTAGATATATAAATACACCCATTCATTTGGATGATCCTTGGTAGCTCAACCAATGAAACAATCTTTGTATGTATTTCAAAAGTCTAAATGTTTTAGTCTCTAAGAGAATTCCAAATCTTCCATAAAGTTTTCATATAATATACCCCCATGTGACCATACAAGTCACGATTAGTATTTTAGGATTTTCAGTTGCATATGCCTAACCAAAATCTATTACTATTGAGAATACTACCATTTCCATGGTGACATGTTCATGTACACCAAATTTCCTTTGGCATTGAAACTAGTATTGTCAATTGAGAAGCTTATTTTGCTTAGCATATTGTGCGTCTAGATGTCTAGACTATGGGTAGTAGTAGTTCATCTACACCAAGTTTGTCTTTTGGATCTATTGCTAATGCTACTAATGTTTTATAATATCTGAATCGATTTTGAATGCAATTTTAAAAGTATAATTAAAAGCATCAAGGGACATTTTCGGGTCACAAAAGGTCCCCCTAAAGCTTTTCTTCCATCTATTTAATCTATGCCGCTCTTTTTCTTCCACGTATTTAATCTATGCTGCTCCTTTTCTTCCACCTATGCACTCCTTTTATTTTAACCCCTATGCTTGCAATCTAATGCTTCCAAAGCCGATATTTTTTTTTAATGTAGAGAAAAATCGGACACTCGTCAACTAATTCAGTCTGCAACCTAAAATTTTACTTTTATTGGACCTTGATCAAGGTAAGCATACTCTAACATAAAAATATGTAACTCGGCATAACTAAGCTAACATGAATAAACTCACACAACTAAAGTAATATCGATCAAGTATTTAGCCTATGATTTTCTTTTATTTAACATATTTCTTTTATTTAGCCTATGCATATATTTTGTTTAACATACTTAACCTATGCATTTCTTTTATTTAACATATCTAAACTATGCATTTCTTTTATTTAACACATTTTCCCTATGCATTTATTTTATTTCTTTCATTTAACATATCTAACCTATGCATTTCTTTTATTTCTATTTTAGATTGTCCACACTCATTTTCTTCCTTTTTTACATTGTCCTCATGCCTTTTATTTAACCTATTCTCATCTTCCTTTAAAAAAATCCATAGCTTACGATCTAATGATGAGCATGATTACAATTTTTTTTTAACATGGAGAAAAATCACATGCTCATCAACTAATTCAATCTACAACTTAAAATTTTACATTACTTGGACCTTGATCAAGAAAAACATACTCTAACATAAAAATTTGTAACTTAACCAACCTAGCATAACCAAACTAACGTGAATAAACTCACATAACGAGCTAGATTTCCTAAAGTAATATCGATCAACTTTACCACATATGTGAATAAATGGAAGTAAAATAGTGTATGGTTTCAAATGAATACCACGTTTACACACACACACACACACACACAAAGTCTATGGTTTCAAGTTCTGGCATTGCAATGGGAGAATGGCACTAGTGCCATCCTCCAATCTCCCCATTTTGCAAAGCTAAAATTTTTAAATTTTTAAATTTGCTCCACTTCCATTCTCCCATTGTAATGTCCCAATTCAAAACTTTGGCTTTGCAAAGGGGGAATGGCACCAGTGCCATTCTCCCATTGTGATTTCCCGATTCAAATCTTGGCTGAGCAAAGGGGAAATGGCACTAGTGCCATTCTCCCAAATTCAAAGTTTTGGCTTCATAGAGTCAAAATGGCACCACTGAAAATATGAATCAAGTTATTGCATTGGGAGAATGGCACTAGATTCAAAGTTTTGGCTTCACAGAGTCAAAATGGCACCAATGAAAATATGAATCAAGGTATTGCATTGGGAGTGCCATTCTCCCAATGGAATGTCCTGATTCAAAATTTGGGCTTCACAAAGGTAGAAGGGCACTAGTGCCATTCTCCCATTGGAATGTCCTAAAGATAAAAATAGTGTATGGTTTCAAAGAAGTACCATGTTTACACACACACACACACACACACACACACAGTGTATGGTTTCAATTTTCGGCATTGCAATGGGAGAATGGCACTGGTGCCATTCTCCATTTTCCTATTACAAAGCCAAAAATTTTAAATTTTAAATTCACACCACTGCCATTCTCCCATTGCAATGTCCCAATTCAAAACTTTGGCTATGCCATTCTCCCCATGCAATGTCATGATTCAAAATTTCTACTTCAGAAAGACAGTTATGACATGTTGAGCATCGTGCTTCTAGATGACAGCTTCTACAAGTGTATTGACATTTTGTGTACTCCTAAAGTTAGATTCAGTCCCTGTGCATTGGCAGCACAATTTTTTGGTTAAGCATGTAGGACCTTGGTTATGGCAATGGTTGAACTCATGGGATCGCCAACAATTTCCATCTGAAGACTACTTTGGTGCTTGGTAAGATATAAATAGCTTGCAAGTTCTAGAAAAGTATGCTATGCAGGTGACAACCCCAATTGTGGAGCTGATTGCTTCTAGGGCACATGACATGTTTATTAGACCGAGGTGGAGGACGTAGTTTAAAAGCTGTTATCTGTGAAATTTTTCAAGGACTGCAAATACTACTTGTAATCTTGGTCATGTAGCTTGTTGTTTCATGAGGTGTAATTTTTGGCTACTGGATCATGTAGAATTGTTCAGCTGGATCATGAATATAATACTAGACCATGTAATTATATTGCATAATGTCTTGCCTAGCTGTAGTGCTTTATGACTGCTTGCAAATATCATCAGTAACTTGGACCGTGTGCCCTATGGATCATGACCATTACTTGTGACTGATGTATATACAATGGTTTCTTACATATTTGGTACAACCAATCATACTTGGATTTCTTTTTGGGGGGAGACAAATAAACAATCATAGAAAATGGCAAGCAAATAAACAATCATAGAAAATGAAAGCAAGCATGAGAAATAAGTTAGTTAGAATGTGGTTTAGAGATCATAAAGCATGCTATTGTAGACAACCTCATACTCTTCAAGTGATAGCAAGTACAAGTTTCTCTCTCCCTCAATGGCTTCCAATCGAAACTTGATTGACCTTACATAATGGGAATATAATATGACCTCAGGTTTATGATTAAAAAGCTTGTAGCAGTGGTCACCTTGATGACCATCAAAGAGACCCTTCACAACAAAGGATCTTGTAGCAATTATGTTGGCCCAAGCATCCTTGATAGCCTTTTGGCTCTTCTCCTTAGCTTTGGTACAATTCAAGATGTAGAATTCAGCACCCTCTTCATTGTCTACCTCTGCATCCATTGTGAAGTTGTCCCCCATGCAAAGAGCATCGCTAAGCATTTCATGATTCCCTTCAAAGAGAGGCTCCTCAATGAGCTCCTCATCAGTATCCAAAACACCTCCATCATCAGCAACAATGATGTGATATTCCCAAATGGGCACATGCTTCTTACTGGTGTAGTGTCCCCAAGACTCTTGAATACAAGTATTGCAGTAGTACGAGAACCTTTTTATTGCTATTTGACTAACAACCCCTTGTGTAGCTCCTTGTATACAATGCATAGATTGTGTCTGTGGCATAGGACTATTTAGATCTAACAATATCTCCTTCCTTAACCTCCCAAAACACTCATGCTACATTCCTCTCCTTAGATGCATAGTTGGCTAGAGCCCCATGAGACAAGTTGGTCCTCAAAAAATCCATGACATCTCTTGCATGTTTTAAGGTGGGTCCATTTGGTTTTAGTTGTTCATGTGTCGATGTTCTCTTCACAATAGCCCCAACCCCATCGTGCTTGCCCTTTTGGGAAGTAGCAAGCTAAGGGTGTCCACTTTTTGTTCACTCCCCAATCCTTAGGAGGTGGAAAAACAAGCTTTTTAGCACACAAAAATGCAAATCTCACCTACTTCCCTATGGATCTAGTCTTTGAAGTCTTCTGACACAACATCACACTTGCTATTGTGCACACAATCGTATAGTCTGATCGAAAATTCGATGCACACACAAAAAATTTCTTTGTGTCACACGGCATGGTTCCAGGGTGGTCACACGTTTGTCACGAACAAAGAGTGTCATATTAAATTCTAAATTTCTCACTCATTTTAGATTAAATGTTATTGAAACTTTGTAAGTGGTCTCTTTGCATTATGTAGAGCTTAACTTGATTTATTGGTAATTTTTTGAATGATTTATCTAATTATAAATAATTATTTATAATAAATAAAGTCATAAAATACATGCATTTTAGTAGCACACCACATTTTTTTAGTATTTTGAATAATTAAGCAAATCCAATTCGGTGGAAGGTTAGTAGGCACATAAGGGTGTGTGGTTGAATCATCAAATCCCAAATCCAACGGTTAGATTTAGGAAGATTGAAGTTTAATTTTTACTTTTACTCCTTAGAGGATCAACAAAGAATATTAAAAATAAATCTAGTAATTCTCAAACATAACCAAACATTTCAAAAATGTCAATATTTTTAGTCCTCTACATGATGAATAAGAGGAAAAAATTTTGGTTAAATTTGAGTAAGGGAAACATACGATATGGCCTCCAACAGTTAAATCTCCCTTTTGTGGGGGAAAAAGGGCCACCCAAGCCTAATACCAAGACAAGGTAGGCTTGGTATTAGGCTTGGTGAGGTAGGCTAGGAGCATCACCGACCCTAGTGGCAAGCCTTTGGAGTCTGCATGCTGCCCATATGGAAGGCTGAGTCATCAAAACCATGCCACGTTGTTAGACCACGTGGTGCCATATCATCAAGAAGATGTGACATCACTCATTGCCATGTCATGGCATACCTCCTCAACCTTGCCACATCACCAATCCCTCCACCTCAATTTGCCATGTCAATCTACCACCTCATGAATGCCAACTCATCATGCCACATCACCTTTCAATGTCATCGAAGAGGCCCAGTACCACATCATGACCATGCAAGAAGAGACTATATTACCACATCATGACCATGCATGGTGCCACATCAGCCAGATGTATACACATGACGATGTGCGAGGCATACAATACCTCGATCGAGGTATATAACCTGGGTGAGGCATACAATACCTCGTTCGAGGTATGTGACCGAGGACACCTAGAGATACCTCAATCGAGGTTCATACATACATGCGTAATGCACTGAATACCTCAATCGAGGTATAAGGTCTGATCAAGGTATATGATCAGGGCTCTGGGCATAGCAGACCTCTCCACCAAAACTTAGCCAATTAGTATCAATCTTAGCACCTCTCCACCAATAATAATGAAGAGCAATCTAAGAGCAATCTAGTGGATGAGTTGAGGCTCTCTATAAGACACCACGTTTTGGTTCATTTCATCCATTCTTAGCCATTCTTGCCTCGTCATCACTTTGTCACACCTTCCATCCTACTTTCATTGAGAATGGGTTCTCAAAGCTGTAGAGCTAGTAGACGTGAAAGATGTAGGAACCCCCCCCAAATCTCATTGACGAGGAGCGCAAGCGGAAGGCTCGTGAGCGCAAGAGAGCCTCTAGAGCTCGAGCTCGCGCTGCCACCACTGATCCACCTCCAGCTCTACCTCTACATCCCACCTCCACCCCCACCCCCACCTCCATTGTCCCCCCATGCTCATCCGCTCCCCTACCTCTAGCCTCCGCCCTTCCCCTAGCCACCTACATTTTGGCCTCCACCTCTACCTCTTCCCCCTCCACCCTCCCCCCTCCCCCTCCCCATCCCCCTTCCCCCGCTCCGCTTGGTGCCTCCCTTCCCCCATCCACCCTACTATCTCCCATTGATCCCCTTGCCCCACCTTGCAGCAGCAGTGTTGCTTCACGATGTGACTTGCCGAAGTCCACTATCCGTCGTCGTACTAGCAAGATTGTGCAGTCTTTTTTTTGTGACCTCACGCCAGCTTCGCAGTCTTCTCTTCTTACGTCCCTGATTGATCACCCTGACTTGGTAGAGTGTAGGAGGCTTGCTGGTCTTGGTGCACGTAGAGATAGGGTTGTATCTAGCGAGGTCCTTAGCAGTGTTCGACGTTCCTATGCTTCTATTAAGCATAGGAACTCCAGTGATGCCTTGGCAGCACGTCGTGCTATTGTGGCTGCCATTAGTAGACCTCATATGATAGGCCATGTGCATACCGCTTCACGTCTTCTTCAGATTGCACCGCGCACATTGCGAGCAGGCATCATTAGGAGGCAGAGTCTAGAGGATAGTGAGACTGATGCTCTTTGGGCTTCGAGTGGTCGTGCACCTCGCAACGATCGATTATTGGATGATTCCACTAGGTCCTTCATACAACAGTTTTGGGAGGAGCATTGCAGAGCATCCCCGGTGTTCAAGAAGGCATTGCGGAAGAGGGTGTCATGCGGTGTGTACATTGAGCATGGTGCATGTTTTTTGGAGTGTACCCAGACTGAGTTGTACACTTAGTTTGTAGAGGCGCACCCGGAGTTCAAGATTGGGCAGAGGTCATTTGAGCGATGCAGGCCATGGTTTGTGCGATGCTCTCAGGAGCGTGACACATGCTGTTGTCACTACCATGTGGATTTTGGATTGATGTATGACATATTCAGTTCCCTTGATGGTCATAGGGGAGTGGTTCCTACTAGCCCTTGCGACTTCATTCATTCCATATTGTGTACACGAGATGGTGATGCTTTATTCCACTCCCTTGATTGTGTGGAAGGCATGTGTACTTTGTGTGGTGACTTTGCTAGAGTGCCACGAGTTGCACTAGATACTTGTGATGTGCAGATGGTTCGTTGGCAGCAGTATGAGTACTGTACCTTGACATTAGATGGTGGTGCACAGTCGAGGAGGTTGCAGCTTGTGGGGAAGGAGACACCACGTGTTGTATTCATTGACTGTTTTTTAGGGAAGCTGTACTGCTACATACGCCACTCGCACACTGCAAAATGGGAGGATCGTCAGTTTCGTGCATGTTTGAGGACATTTCCTATAGGGGTGGTTGTCTCAGTGGTGGACTTTGCGGAGAATTACACCTTTGCACCACAGCATGAGATCCAATCGGAGTATTATTTCTCCGAACAGGTGACGTGTGATTGAGTATTGATTTTTTCCCCGCCTCATTATATTGAATTATTTCAATAGTCATATTTTTTTTCAATGCCATATTGCAGGTTGCTATATTTATGCACATTAGCTATCGTCATACACAGGCTCATGTGGATGGCATTGATAGCACCATGGACTCACGCATCATTGTGCGAGAGTATCACTTCTACATTAGTGATGATCGATCGCATGATGCCCATTTTGTGCAGCATTGCTTCACTTTGCATGATAGTTTCTTGAGGGATCATGGTGTCACATGGCAGCGGCGCTGCATCTGGTCAGACGGTTGCGGTGGTCAGTTCAAATCCGCTAGAAAGTTTTATTGGTTCTGCAAATGGCACCATGAGACAGGCATTCCGATTACATGGAGCTACTTCGAGACAGGGCACGGTAAGGGAGAGCACGATGGTGCAGGTGCTTGCGTGAAGCGTGCTTTGCATCGATACCAGTTGCGTCATAGTGCCGATCGCTTCAAGGATGCACATGATGTGGTGCGGTGGTGCAGCCAGCACTTATCCACTAGTGCTACGTCCTCGTTTCAGTCGCGTGACGATAGGGTGGTGAGCCGGTATTTTTGGTGCATGGACATTGGGAGTCTTGATCGGTCGAGGCCTTTTGATTGTCGTTTTGTGCCTGGCACTCTTGATTTCCATTCCATCAGGAGCGTAGGTGAGTCTCACCCTGCAATCTTTTCTCGACGGTTTACATGTTTTTGCTCTGCATGCATTGATGATGATTGGGGAGGGTGCTCCATGATACCATGGGCCGATCCATGGGTACGGCAAGTGCTTTCTCCCTTCCAGCCTTGGGAGGAGATACATGATGATCAGGATGCGGGATTCTAGAGATTATGACTAGCTTACAGATATTTTGCGTATTGGTGATATCTTCGCGGTTATTGCTTCGGAGGGCAATGAGGAGGGTGTGGATTATTACTTGTTGCGATGCTCTATGCTGAAGAGTGTGCTGAATGAGGATACAGTGGATGGGCATGGGATGCACTTCAATGCTCATAGCATGATCGTAGGTGGCCACTATTTTCAGCAGATACAGAGGCGTGGTCGCTATATTGAGTTCCAGGAGTACATGGCGGATCAGGAGGCATACATGTATTCTCATCTTGTTGTTGGGATCAAGATTACTTTTGAGTCGTGTTTGCACTCGCAAGGCGACATCCACTCCACGATGGCGCCTTGCAGTAGCGGATCACGAGAGCATACTTGCAACTATTGGCATGAGAGCTGATCCTGAGGAGTAGCACATTACATATCATATTTTTTGGGATCATCAGTTGATCAGATTGATTTTTATTGGGTATCACTAGTTGATTACACTTTTTTGTATTCGATATGTATAGGCTCACTGTGTGACCGTACCATTGTAATTTTCATGGACTCATATTTTGTATTTCACTATGATGGCTGTATACACGTTCATACACATCATTGTATTAGATTCTATTTTTTACATGATGTCTGATGTCTTCTCAATGGGATTTGTTGTGTTTGTAATACAAAAAATTGTTTATTAGTAGTAATGTTGTAATTTGTTTTGTGCTTTAGGACATTTTAAAAACGTGACTAAGAAAATTCGCGCACGTACTAACGAAATACGCGTGTGGACTTGCTTGTTGGGGATGAAACTTTGCACGACTCTTAGGCCACCCTAGACATACATCCACGCGAGATTTGGTCTGAATTGATTTGGTATGCGCCATGTGGAAGGTACAATGCGTACATTTTTACAATCCCTACTAGCACTCGTGACTACGTATGAGCTATGGCGCATGTACTAACGAAATGCGCGTGTGGACTTATCTGTTGGGAATGAAACTTCGCACGACTCTTAGGCCACCCTAGACATACATCCACGCAAGATTTGGTCTCCAACTTATTTGGTATGCGCCACGTGGAAGGTATAATGCATACATTTTTACAATCCCTACTAGCACGACTACGTGTGAAAAATGGCGCACGTACTAACCAAATATGCATGTGGACTTATCTGTTGGAGATTAAACTTTGCACGGCTCTTAGGCTACCATAGACATACATCCACGCAAGATTTGGTGCCCAACTGATTTGGTATACGCCACATGGAAGGACAGCTGTGTACATTTTTACAATCCCTACTAGCACGACTACGTATGAGCTATGGCGCATGTACTAACGAAATACGCATGTGGACTTATCTGTTGGGAATGAAACTTCGCACGACTCTTAGGCCACCCTAGACATATATCCACGCAAGATTTGGTCTCCAACTTATTTGGTATGCGCCACGTGGAAGGTATAATGTGTACATTTTTACAATCCCTACTAGCACGACTACGTGTGAAAAATGGCGCACATACTAACAAAATATGCATGTGGACTTATCTGTTGGAGATTAAACTTTGCACGGCTCTTAGGCGACCGTAGACGTACATCCACGCAAGATTTGGTCTGAATTGATTTGGTATGCGCCACGTGGAAGGTACAATGCGTACATTTTTACAATCCCTACTAGCACGACTACGTATGAGCTATTGCGCATGTAATAACGAAATACGCGTGTGGACTTATCTGTTGGGAATGAAACTTCGCACGACTCTTAGGCTACCGTAGACGTACATCCACACAAGATTTGGTGCCCAACTGATTTGGTATGCGCCACATGGAAGGACAGTTGCGTACATTTTTATAATCCCTACTAGCACGACTACGTATGAAAAATGGCGCACGTACTAATGAAATATGCACGTGGACTTATCTGTTGGAGACGAAACTTCACACGCCTCTTAGGCTACCCTAGACGTACATTCACGCAAGATTTGGTCTCCAACTGATTTGGTATGCGCCACGTGGAAGGACAAATGCATACATTTTTACAATCCCTACTAGCACGACTAAACCCTAAACCCTAAACCCTGAACCCTAAATCCTAAACCCTGTTGGGCACGAAACTTCACACGCCTCTTAGGCTACCATAGACGTACATCCATGCAAGATTTGGTCTCCAACTGATTTGGTTTGTGCCACGTAGAAGCAATCCCTACTAGCACGACTAAACCCTAAACCCTAAACCCTAAACCCTGGACCCTAAATCCTAAACCCTGTTGGGGACGAAACTTCACACACCTCTTAGGCTACTCTAGATGTACATCCACGCAAGATTTGGTCTCCAACTGATTTGGTTTGCGCCACGTAGAAGCAATCCCTACTAGCACGACTAAACCCTAAACCCTAAACCCTAAACCCTGGACCCTAAATCCTAAACCCTGTTGGGGACGAAACTTCACACACCTCTTAGGCTACCCTAGACGTACATCCACGCAAGATTTGGTCTCCAACTGATTTGGTTTGCGCCACGTAGAAGCAATCCCTACTAGCACGACTAAACCCTAAACCCTAAACCCTAAACCCTGAACCCTAAATCCTAAACCCTTTTGGGGACGAAACTTCACATGCCTCTTAGGCTACCCTAGACGTACATCCACGCAAGATTTGGTCTCCAACTGATTTGGTTTGCGCCACGTAGAAGCAATCCCTACTAGCACGACTAAACCCTAAACCCTAAACCCTAAACCCTGGACCCTAAATCCTAAACCCTGTTGGGGACGAAACTTCACATGCCTCTTAGCCTACCCTAGATGTACATCCATGCAAGATTTGGTCTCCAACTGATTTGGTTTGCGCCATGTAGAAGCAATCCCTACTAGCACGACTAAACCCTAAACCCTAAACCCTGAACCCTAAATCCTAAACCCTGTTGGGGACGAAACTTCACACGCCTCTTAGGCTACCCTAGACGTACATCCACGCAATATTTGGTCTGTAACTGATTTGGTTTGCGCCACGTAGAAGCAATCCCTACTAGCACGACTAAACCCTACTAGCTCAAATGTTGAGTGGGCTTTTCATCACCACGTCTTAGTTACTAGAGCATTTGCTTCAAACTTCATCAGCAACTAGCTCATAAGGTTGCCTAACTTTAGCTCTGATCATTTGATGAATGGTGGCTCCAGCAAGCACAATTATGTGAAACTTCGGTGCACTGTATTTGTGTTGGCACCGGCATGACTCAAGCACTTTCCTCCTAGCCAAGGATTTGCCCCATCACAAGGAATCATCACAAGGAATCTTGGGCTCAGAGGTTGTGTGAAATGGCTGAGAGATGGAGGAGAACAAGCTTAAAGATAAAACGTGGGAAGAGAGGGGAGAAATCCTTCATTGTGAAGAAGATGATGACATGGCACTCAAAGAGGGCTCAAGGAGGGTGAACATAGCTCTAATGCCACATGTTGGAGTAGCAAGAAGTATTCAAAAGATGAAGCAAAATGGAGGATTTTATTCATGAGAGATATCCTGCATATATAGGCACAAGTTACATCCAAGAGTGACATCACATGTGAGCTCAATAGAGCATCTAGATCCATAAATCACTCCACTGATTTCTCAATCAAGCCCATGAATCTATCAATCACACCTAATGGAACCTTCTACAACCAAACCTAGTCACACTAACCACCATGTGGTGAGACACACACCCATACAAACCTTGTACCCCTAGGTACACCCCATTACATCAATTTGTCCATCATGTGATTGACGCAGATTGTGGAATAAAGGAGAGTGGATGCATTAAAGTTTCCTAGAATTATCTTTTTAGGAATATAATTCTTGTGCGATATATATGACTTGTTAAATAGAAGTGAATGTGAATGTAGCTTGTTTGTACCATGAATTCTTTAACATATCTTGAATGAGTGCCCTGATATGATTTGTAATGTGTGTTTTATATGTGTGTATTTGCTTCTTTTTTTTCAAATAGATTCTAAATGGAATCCCTCATCCATGATGGTCTTTCAAAAATCCCAACCCAGTTCCCCATGTTGCTATCATTTGATACATCCAAAATCTCACATGTAGTAAAGAAGATTGTGCATGATACGGATTGGGTGAAGTATAACATCGAAGTGCATGCATTTTTGCAAGCACCTTTTCAATGCTTAATGTTTACAATTACGACACACGGCATTATTTTTAAAATACATTATGTATTAGATGTGTGAATTGAGAAATTTTAAATTCAAAATCATACTCTTAATTTTAAATACGCACATGGGGATGAAACTTCGCACGGCTCTTAGGTTTAGTGTAATAATTGCAAGCATTGATATATACGAAATTCAATATGATATTCAAAATGATAAAGTTGGAACTTGAACACTTTTTCAATGCTTAATGTTTACAATTACTTCACATGGCATTCTTTTTTAAATACCTTATGTATTAAACAAACTATAAACTGAGATAAACTGAGATAAACAAAGTGTGAAGAACATCATGAAAGTACGAAAATGCTCATACATCATAAAAGTGGGAACAATATCATGAAAGTACCAAAATGAATCTGTACATCATCATCATCATGCTGCAAAAGTGCATCCCTATACAAGAAACGTGTGAAGCCTAAACAATCAATCTGAATCCGAATCTGATAACTCTACATATGATCCTCTAGTGGAACGCTGACGTGGCTCCTATATGACCCGCTGCCCAACCGTCCGCTGTGTGCCCTCAGGCAAAGCCGGCTCAGATGGGCCAGCCTCATCACCTGCATGAGATGGGCCAGCCTCATCCTGATGAAGAGGAGGGCATGCTGCACGTGCCACTGTTGCCATCTCTACCTCCCTCGCCTCCTCTATGTACACGCGTCTTAGCTCCCATAGCCGTGCATCTGCGAATACTCGTGCCTCAAATCCAATGCGAGTAATCGTCTCTACATGTGAAAGACGCTGGTCTCGGCCCCGCCCTAGCTGCTGCTCCACCCACTGCTGCAATGATGTCTGCAGCTCTGCCTCTCGCTCAATCCGGTGTGCCTCCTCCGCTCGTGCCTCGTCACCTGGCATGAAATCACCATACGAAAAGCGTCGTGGAACGCATGATGCAACCACCGATGTATCAGCACCCTCCTGCATCAGCAACGCTCTCTGTGCCTCCTCCCTGTAGTGCTCTGTCAAGACTATGCGGGCGAATCGATCAACAGCCTGACGATGACCAGGATATAGATCATCCATGCCCAGTCCTCTGTATGTCGCCACATCAATGTCAGCAAAGCAAACAGGGCACACTGAACGTGCCACCATGTGGCGGGTCATGCAATGGAGATGTGCGATGTGGCCGCACCCTAGTCCAAACCACCCTACGATGTCAAACTCCTCGTGGCAAAGGACACAAGTGGCAGTAAGAAGCCTCGCTATGACTGCTGTGTCTATGGGTGTCCTAGTCGACACATCTACAGGAGGAGCAGGGTATAGGGCCACGCTGGGGTCGATCCTATGGCACGATGGATCACGACTAATATGCCTCAACTGCAAAATATAGTGCTCTGCGCGATGGTATGCTATGCGTGTCCGAATCCTCTGCTCCTCCAAATCTGTCTGCAACAGTCGTACGCGAGACTCCATCTCCTGATGCAATAGATGTGCCTGCAATGCAAACATGTCGCGTACATGGTGAGAATTAACCAAAAAACTTTAGTTCAAAACACGCTACAAAAAAATAAACTAACATAATCAAAATAACTAACCTCGTCCCTAGACTCAGCCAACAATGCCTCCAACTCTGCAATCCGTGTGTCTCGAGCCTCCAACTCGTGCTGAGGCGGCATAGAGGTGGGAGGTGGTGTAGATGTGGGAGGCTCCATCGATGATCGAGGTGGGGGAGGTGGAATCGCAATAGATCTTGATAGGGCAGAAACCATGTGCTGCAAGGATCATGCCACTGAATGAACATCCCCCCTAATCTGTCCTCCCACCGCTCGCAATGCCGGTGCAGGGATGGTGTGCAACTCTGGTGCCTCGCGTCGACGCCGAACACCTGCAATCTGACGCTCCTGACGCCCCATCCTACCACGTCCCGCTCCTGATCCTGGACGGGTACTAAGGTAGTCCACCCGATGACCAAGCACAAACTCAGCGTAAAGCTGTATGGCAAACGACCTGGCTATCTGGCGGTTGTGAGGCAATCGACCACCATTCGCAGCGAGATATCTCGGATAAATGTGTGCTGCTATGATGGGGTGCCTACAACATAAAATATGCAAGGGGAGCCCTGATCGTGGTCGCATCGCCTCGGTGTGACCATCCCAAAACATATCCTCCAAGGCCTCCCTGTGATGTGACTCACGCTCAAACAACTGTCGAATCCAAGCCACCACCAGTGATCTCCGCCTCAGCCTGTGCCTGAAAGCTATCCACAACGTCCTCAACTATGTCCAATCGACCCAGAGCCTCAATAACTGATCGCAACCAAGTGAGGGGGTGCCCTAGCATCCTGCAGTGCCCTCATCTCAGCTCTCAGCATCTCTATCTGCATACGAATAGTGGTGCTAGAACCTGTGCGCTGGCTGGCGCATGCACAAAAAAAACACATGGAAATTAATATTCTATTTGGGTAATGAAAATAATATTCTATTCAATATGACTTATAATCTATTTACGTAATGAAAACTATTTGTACGTACTCCTTGATGAGGTAGGATGTCGTTGGGATCATCCTATGCACCTACCGGTAGATGGGCCAAATGTGTGGCTCAATATTAATCAATATTATTAATAATTCTTAATTTTGATTAGAATTTTTTCACTCTAGTTGTTGCATTTTTAAACTTAGATGTCTCAAATATTTTTTCCTTATATGTTTCCCTTTTTTCACTTTTTATCCAATATGAAACTTTTCCACATGTGGTGTAAGGACCACATTGTCCACTTATGGCCCCTATACTAAGGACAGATAGTGGAGAGGTTTGGTTAATAAGACCTTCTTTGAATGCTTTACTGCCTTGGGTTTGCAATAGATATGGAGGAGATAGAAGGATACCTAATACATTACTTTGAACGATACACAAGCAAGGCGCATCTAGTATTTCTCGGACTACACATTAAAAAAGAGAGCGGGTTCACACTACAGACCTTTTAAAGCGAGAACTTTGAGAAAATAATTAAGCCTTTTCAATATTATCTATTTTGGTTGGGCAATCCACCTCAACTAGTGGCCATTCCTATAGATCATCACTTGGTTCCCATGCTTGGGGAGAGAGGAGACCTTTGGACAATCATAAATTACGTATGTGTTTTCGATGCACTGGTGCATTTACAAGATCCAATTAGCCATATGCTTATGCATCTAACCACTCTAGTGTTGGGGTCTTTGCCCATGTGGTGTGGTGTTTTAGGGATAATGCCCATGTGGTGTTTTATATAGCCTACTTACTCTACCTAAATTATGAAACAACTCTTAACCAACTATATAATCTATAATATTCCACATAAACGATGATTTTTTAAAAGATGGTTTTGAAGACTAAAAATAATTCCAAAAATAATTTAAAAAACTTTAAAATGCATTTCAGATTTAGAAATATTTTATAATTATTCCTATAAACTAAAATTTAAACGTTTCTTTATATTAATAAAAATAGCACTAATTTAAACTTTAATCTCTTTTTTTTAAAAGATGATTTTAAAAACAAAATATTTACATTTTCTCATTTTAAATAAATAATTACGTAATTCCAAAAATCATTTAAAAAAACTTTCAAATGCATTTCAATTTTATTAATATTTTATAATTATTCCTATAAACTAATATTTAAACGTTTTTTATTTCAATAAAAATAGCTCTAATTAAAAAAAATAACTTTAATCTCTTTTTTTCCAAAGATGATTTTTAAAAACCTAATTTTTACATTTTCACATTTTGAATAAAAAATGCCTCATTAAACGTTTTTTAAATTTAAAATTTTCACATTTTAAATTATAAATGTCGTAATTCAAAAATTAAAAAAAAAATTTACAAATGCATAAAAATTTCATTTTCACATTTTAAATAAAAAATGTCGTAATTCATAAATTTCAAAAAAACATTAAAATGCATTTGAAATTTAGAAAATTTTTAAAAATTTTCTTATAAACATAAATTTAATTAAATTCTACCAAAAGAAAATGCTACATTAAAAAAACAGAAATATAGAACATTTTCACATTTTGAATTAAAAATGCCTCATTAAACGTTTTTTAAATTTAAAATTTTCACATTTTAAATTATAAATGTCGTAATTCAAAAATTTAAAAAAAATTTACAAATGCATTTCAAATTTATAAATATTTTATAATGATTAATATAAACGTTTTTTTATTTACTAGAAATAGCTCTATTTTTTTAAAAAAAATTTCATTTTCACATTTTAAATAAAAAATGTCGTAATTCATAAATTTCAAAAAAACATTAAAATGCATTTGAAATTTAGAAATTTTTTATAATTTTCCTTATAAACTAAAATTTAATTAAATTCTACCAAAAAGAAAATGCTACATAAAAAAACAGAAATATAGAACATTTTCACATTTTGAATAAAAAATGCCTCATTAAACGTTTTTTAATTTAAAATTTTCACATTTTAAATTATAAATGTCGTAATTCAAAAATTTTAAAAAAATTTACAAATACATTTCAAATTTATAAATATTTTATAATTATTAATATGAACGTTTTTTTATTTACTAAAAATAGCTCTATTTTAAAAAAAAAATTTCATTTTCACATTTTAAATAAAAAATGTCATAATTCATAAATTTCAAAAAAACATTATATTGCATTTGAAATTTAGAAATTTTTTATAATTTTTCTTTTAACCTAAACTTTAATTAAATTCTACCAAAAAGAAAATGCTACATAAAAAAAACAGAAATATAGAACATTTTCACATTTTGAATAAAAAATGCCTCATTAAACGTTTTTTAAATTTAAAATTTTCACATTTTAAATTATAAATGTCATAATTTAAAAATTAAAAAAAAAATTTACAAATGCATTTCAAATTTATAAATATTTTATAATTATTAATATGAACGTTTTTTTATTTACTAAAAATAGCTCTATTTTAAATTTTTTTTTTCATTTTCACATTTTAAATAAAAAATCTCGTAATTCATAAATTTCAGAAAAACATTAAAATGCATTTTATAATTTTTCTTATAAACTAAAATTTAATCAAATTCTACCAAAAAGAAAATGCTACATAAAAAAAACCCTACCTGGACTCTCCCGCTCGGCTCCGTCCATCTCCGTCGATGTCCGTTGGTGGCTCTCCGTCGCTCGCGCAATTCCGTCGAAGTCCCGCAAATCCGAAATCGCTGGATGAGGAGGAGCTCGATCGAGGTATGCGGAATGAGGGGGGTCGCTCTCCTTTTATAAGAAAAATTAGGGTTTAGCTACCTCGATCGAGGTATTCTTGACATGCCCATACATCTCGGCACATCTACCTCAATCGAGGTATTGGCATGCCACGATACCTCGATCGAGGTATTCTTGACATGCCCATACATCTCGGTACATCTACCTCGATCGAGGTATTGCCATGCCACAATACCTCGATCGAGGTATTGTGACATGCCCATACATCTCGGTACATCCACGTCGATGGACGTTTTGACATGCCACGATACCTCGATCGTGGTATGTCGGCAGAAGCGGGATGCCAAGTCATGTGTCCAGCATACCTCGATCGAGGTATGTCATCCACCCTGTTGGCTGCCCTATCGGATGGCACATACCTCGATCGAGGTATGCTGGACATGCCACCTGACCTCGATTGAGGTTGAGCTAGATTGCCACGATACCTCGAATGAGGTAGATGTGGCATGTATAGGTGGCTTGCCAGCAAGCCTCGATTGAGGTAGAGGCTTGGTCCACTGAAAAAGCCCAGTACCTCGATCAAGGTATTGGCTTGGCTCGGTTGTCCTCGTGTGTGATTTTCATTGGAGCTTATACCTCGATCGAGGTATTGGAGACCGAAGCAAAACCTTTGTATTTTCACTCGAGCGGGTGTCACACTCACCCGAAAGTGGTCCGGAAGTGGACACCCTTAGCTTGCTACCACCCTTTTCATGTCCAGATCCAAAGAAATTCCATGTCATCTTCAAACCCACTAGTTGTTCAAATCTAGAAATGAAAAGGTCTTCTAGTCTTGAATTCAGAGGTTGCTCCATCCAACCAAACCCAATGCCTAGTCAGCTCCAACCTTTAATCTGACAACCACCCATGATGCAGCATAAAAGAATGCTGGAAAAAGAGGGTGTCGTGCACCTTGTCATCTGAAATGAAAAATGAAATGTCTTCTTCACCAATACGGACATATGTTATGTGGAAAAAATTGTAACCTAGCTAGAGTGCCAGTGCATGGATTAAATCTCATTTTGCTCCTTGAAAGAATAGTTCTCTATGAAGTCCACCACTGAAACCACAACATCTTTGGGAAACCTCAATAGACACTCTTTAAAGTGTTCAACCTGCCACATCCAAGTGTTATTGTGCTTGATGAATGTTGTGAGGTGAGTCTTCATTAATCGTATAATTTCGTTGCAATACATATTCTTGCCAACAAGGTCTTTCCTTTGCTTCTTTTTCCCCTGCTCGTGCGGGCAGCATGAAATTTTGCATGGGCCACATTTTTTATAGTCACCCAAAAGACACCCATGATGGTGGTAGTAGTCTTCAAGAGGTTTGGGGCACAACACATAATTCCAAAGACAAGTGACACCCATGTTAGCATGTTGAACAGCTTTGTAGCCACACTCCCCTTCGCTATTTCCACATACAGCCAGAGTTACAGCATGCTCCATGAATCCCAAAACTCAGGGTCCTCAGCTGCTTGACTGCATCCTTCAAAAAACATGTGTACCTATCCTTCAACCTTCGAACAAAATAGGCTTCAAGCACTCAAACGAGTGCTATTGAATCCTGATCTCTAGAAAATTTTCCTTGAATTGCTAGAGGAACTCAACTATGCTGGTGCACAAAACAAAGGGAGCACAGTTCGATAGAAATTATGGATAGAATTCACTCTATGGATAGAAATCATAGCACACATGTAAAGCACTCCATGGACATACTGAGAACTTGTAAAGCAGTGACTCTTTTTCTCAGGTGCCATCATCTCTTCAACAAACATTCCTCTACTTTTGCCATGAGCCATTCCATTCTCTCTTCAACAAGCATTCCTCCTTGCATTACTATTGTTGTGATGCTCTTAAACTTTCAAGACAATAAGCTCCTTTCACCTTTCATTCGCTTATTCTTAATTTCGTTTAGTTTTTTTTTTAAATGTTGATTACTTTGGAAAAATCCTTGAGAGTGATAAAGCATAATGTCTAACTATTTTTTTATGTGCTTCTTTGACTTCGCAGATATTAGAGTGAGGATTTTAGATAGCAACCAAAAGCTATGGTCGTGCCACTAGGAAACAGTCTGTCGCTCTACTTGGTGAAGATGTGGATGTACAAAGTATCTCTTTGCCATGAAGACCTGCCTCATTGATCTCATGTGTAGAAGTTTCCAATAATGTGACCATGGATGGTAGTTGGAAAAGCATAGCATTGGTGGCGAAAGGAGCCTGGGTGTGAATCCAACCCAACATGTCAAAGATGTTCGGATACAACATGTCTAGATGTATCGAGAACTTGTATTGCAAGATTATCATGCTTATATTCCACACCATAGACCCAATTGTAAGTGTATTTGTATAATGAAATATTGAAACAAAAGAACTTTTGCTTTCTATGATAGACAATGTCTTTGTTTTGGTTCATATATATATCCCTCATCATACAAAGAGTGGCAACCAATAGAGTGCATATTGTGATTCTTTCATGCTTTACATAGTGCTATTGGGGAGCTAAAGTACAAAGGTAGAAAATTAACAATGCTGGCTGAATCAGGTATATGCTTTTATGATCTTTTTTATCAATTGATGGACAATGCTCACTCACATGGTTTATTAAAAAAGCAAGATCTCCCGGCATGGAATACAACTGATTGGATAGTCCCTGATGGCAGCATCATAGAATCATATAGAGCCAAACTATTTTCAGAAGTATATCATTCCCTGAAACCAATTATTGCTACTAGGATAGTTAAAATCAACGTTTTCATGCCACTTACAGTTTTTGTAGAACTTTTTCAAGATTATCTAGTTAAAATTTGTAAGTCAATGTTGACTTTCAAAGCAAAAGGATATGATGAAATTCCAATTCCAAATTTCTTGGATAATGGTTGGGATAGAATGGTGGCCAACAATGTGTATTGTGAGGTTGCTCATAACTCCATAAACATTAAGTACATGATTGCCTCGCAAAACTTTATGGTGGCCAACAATGTGTATTCTGAGGTTGCTCATAACTCCATTAAGTACATGATTGCCTCCCAAGAATTTATATTCTCTTTTTACTATAAACACAACAATATGATAGGCACAAAAATTTTGGCAATGGACCAAGATGAGAGGCCTTCAGGTCCAATAATTGAAATAAATGTTATTGAGAATGACATCCTTCTAGCATCCATCTCACTAGGACAATGCTGCACTCTCTCTTAGTTACGCAACGACATTATTATGGAGACTGAGAACAATATCCGCAAAGAATTTTCATTCATTTTGTACAAAAGGAAAGTAAGTTGCTTTCCACCCTGTGTCCCTCCTAAATCTATTCTCTTTACATTTGCATAATACATTCATCTATCACTTCTAAATGTATGATATTACTCAAAATTTATTTTTGCAGATACTGCAAAGGAGCGAAATAAAAATTCAATGCAAGGACATTGCCTGCAATAGAACAATTCAAATAATGTAAAGCTATTGACTCCAGGTATTACTTGCAATCCAAAAAAAAAAGGTTGACATTTGATGTATTAATACAAAATAAGTACAAATATCATGTGTTTTCCTATTCTTGCTCATAATCTTTCTCTTTACTTTTGTGTAGTGGAGACTCCTTCTAAGAAGAGTTGTCTTTAGCTTCTTCCACATATTGGTCAAGTGGCTGCTGCTGTACATCCTACTCCTATACATTTGCTTGTTATACGTCCTTCGTGGGCTTGAGATCCACCTAATTCAATGGTACTACCTCCTCATGCATCGACTCCTCATGTTGCTTTGATGTCTGTACCTCCTTATGCATGGGATTTGGCTCATTTTGCTTTGATGTACCTACCTCCTTGTCCATGGGATCGGGCTTTTTTGGTAGCTCTTCCTGGAAAGGATCAACTACGGCTTCTCCTTCCACATCCTTTGAGAATTGTTCTAGTAGCTCATCAACACCAACACCTTCTAGAATATCTTCTAGATTGCTAGTGTTAGGGACATTTTTGTTGGCCTCTTCAACCTCTTGTTCATCCCGGAGATTTTCAAGGCCTTTTGATCCCTCTCCTATATGGAATCTTTAGTCTCTACTAGAGAAGGGGAAGAGACCTCTAACAGCTTCAAATTTGTCTTTGCTCTGAAGCTATTTACATATTCAGAGCGAAAACTATCCTCTTTCATTTGCAATAAAAAACAAAGAAAAATTTCAATCTTTTTTGTACCAATGCATTGAATTTAGAAATTCTTAAATAGTATGTAATAAAAGTGCTTATAAATTCAAGCTATATCTCTGAAAAGTATGTTTCCATCATATATTTTGCACTTATTAGAGTCATCCATCTACAAGAGAAAGAATCCTCCTATTGTAGTGTCGATTTTATCAAAATAGAATGCTAAGATGTATATTGGACTATGAAGAGTGCAAAAATAAGAGAGAGATATAGATAAGTGACTCTAATTACTATACCTACAATTGCATTTGTTGAGTTGAATCTAACATTTTAAATTTGGATTACGGAGGTCTAGTGCATCCATTAGTATTTTGAGGCAAGTGCAATGGGAATGAAGGTTGAGGGAATGCATATTGTTAAATTAAATTGGGCAACAAAATATAAAATTTGTACTTTTGCATGTAAAGTTGATATGACTAACATTTTTAAATTTGAATTACGGAGGTCTAGTGCATCCATTAGTATTTTGAGGCAGTTGTAATGGGAATGAAGGTTGAGGGAATGCATACTGTTAAATTAAATTGGGCAACAAAATATAAAATTCATACTTCTGCATGTAAAAGTGACATGGCTAACTTTTTAGGAGAAAACATAGAAAACACGTTTTGCAGTAAAAGTATGTGGAATACTGACCTATAATTCTAAATCCTGGTGGGTTCCTTTTAAGGAGTTGAAGGTATAGCATAACTTTTATTGTATGTCTAAATGCACCAAACTCCAGTGATTGCTACAAGAAAAAAAATAAACATGAGGGGATTAGACCAAGAGGGTGTCAATACAATTTGAACATATCAAGATTTTGTCAATAGAGAGTATTAGTGGAAAAGGTCAGGGAACATACTCTGAAAAATATGGGAGGAGAAGCATATCAACCACATCGAGATTGCAAAAATGGAACAACTTTGGAAATGCTTTTGGTTGATGTCTTGTTATCCTTCAACTTGAATGAAATAGTTGGATCAACTAAATATACAGTGTGTTGAAGGCTCTGGTGGATCTATCTCTTCAAAAAACTACAAAAAAACACTTCACTTAGCCTATGAAAAAGTGACTATTACAAAGACATAGAAGCAATTGACCTTGAAAGATATACTTACTATAGAGCTGCAAGCATGATTGTACAAGTGACATGGTTCTCTTTCTGTGCTAAAGCACTTATGCAATCTTGTGCCAAATCCCAACTCATATAATCATTTATAGTCTTTATAGATATTTGATTCTTGGTCCAAGTTGCAGTAGCTTATGCGAAATTTGCAAACTACCTCAGTAATGTCTGGGATTCCAAGATAGACACTGTTTCTTTAACTTGCTCCCTGAGGGACTCTTCATATGCAACCTTGCCTCTGGTCTCATGTTGGTGAGTGGCCTCTATTATCTTTATTACATCTGCTTTAGGTTTCCTGGTGAGAGGTACCAATAGGATATCTCTCATTTTAAGATCATCCCAATCCTCTGCATTAAGGATCTTGTCAAATCTATACCTGACCCTTACAAGTGTTAGGATGTCCTTTTTCATTATAGTCACCCTGTGTGCATGTGCTGCTACCAGCATTGTGTCTTGGGAAAACTCTATAAGCCACTCTTTAGTAGCTTCTTGGAGAGCAAGCAGTCCATTCCTTTGCCATCTGAAGTCCACGTGCCAATTGATGCATATTTCCTCACAAGCCTCTGGAATGGCATCATGGGTACTGCATACCCAATGGCTTTCTGAGCATGTTTGCTTTGGATGTAATTTATTTTGTTTTAATTTTTATGTAAACTATTATCGCAAAAATTATCGGATGTAAAATCTTTTGTTTCAATTTCAATGTAGTACCATTATTGCCAAAACTATTGTTGTTGCCAACTTCAATAGTGAAAGTGTCTTTAAAGAAGAAAAAATGGCATATTTTTGCCCTTGTTTACATTTTACTACAACCATAGGGATCATTGCACAAGAAATTGTTGAAAAACCTGTTGTTACTATTTTGAAAATGGTTCCAATAACTAGCATGGTGGTTGCACAAGAAATTATTGAAGAAATTGTTACTATAGTGAAAATGGTTCCAATAACTAGCACGGTGATTTAGAACTATAATAACTCCAATAAACAATGCGATAGTTGCAAGGAAACTATACTAAATTGCAAATGTCTACATTTTCCTTAGATTGGAACTAAAATAGCTCGAAGAATGTGTGTGGTGGTTGAGAAATTATTACACAAGGAGTAATACGACTAAAATATCTCCAAAATAATACTATTTTCTTTGGTTTGGAGCTAAAATAGCTCTAACGTTCAGCATGGTGGTTGCGGATATGGACCTTGAGCGGTCCCCTTTAGAGATTGATGTGCCGCGGTGGTCTTTATGCCAATGTGGTGGTCTCTCCATGCCAACATCATTGCTTAAACCAGCACAGTGGTTAGCACAGCAAAAGATTGTGCTGCGCATCAATAGATGGGGAAGCTATGCATTAACAGGTGGCAAGGCAACAATTTTGTGTTGTAGACAGGCCAACGTGGTTGTGCTCAAACCAGCACGGTGGTCAATGCAACAAAAGATTTTGTTGCACAGTGATGACAGATGGTGAAGCTACATAATCAAACATGGCAAGGCAAAGGCTGTGTAATGTAGTACGACGAGAAGCAGAGCAACAGTCTTTGTGCTCATGAGTAAATGCATATAGTGCCATGTGTTGAGCTCTCCACTATTGAACATGATAAGATTGTGTCTCATTATTATGCCAATGGGCCAATCATGATGCCAGGAAAACTTCGGGCGAGAGCATAGGTCCATGAAAAATTCAAATCTCACCCATCAATGCATTGCGTCACAGTCCCAAAATGGACCCCAAAATAGTTTCGTGATTGGCTACACCTAAGCAAACGTCGACCCTTTGGGACTGCTTTGTGATTGCTTTCTTTTGTGAGTGCTTTTGTAGTGCTTTAGCACTACTTGTGAGTGGTTCGGTAGTGCTTTGGCACTACTTTCTTGGTCAATGCTTTGAATTTTTAGACTGCTTTACATGGAATATGCAAACTACTCTACATGTGCTTTGTGGGTCTCACTGCTTTAGCACTGCTTTGTATGTGTGCTTGTCAATGCTTAACAGTGCTTTGTTACTTCTTTACCATTGCTTTCTCTTTTAAAACTTCTTTCCATGTAAACAGTCATTGCTTTCAGTATGCTTTGGCACTACTTGTGAGTGCTTGATTTTAAGAGTGCTTTTGCACTACTTCACAAGTGCCTACTAGTAAGGCAAAAAGTAATAAAACACCAAGTAATGCTCACAAGGTTCTTGAAAAGGATGCAAGTCCTATAGCTAACCTAAAAGCAAGTATGCACCACCCATGTCGCCTGCAAGAGATTGTAATTTTTAGATTTGGAATTTGGGTTTATCCCATGCAATGAAATGCCATCTTAAACAAGTCATTGGTATTGTGATGTCTCTTATTGTATTCTAAATGTCTTCTAGTTATTATGGATGCTCTCCATCTGAATAGAGATCATAAAGCTTAAAATATTTTGATTATCATACATTAATCTTATACTGTCCTACATTTGAGGTTTGTGAATCCTTACCTCATCATTCCCCTCGAAGAACTTAAAAGCTGGGCAAGGAATTGTATCTTATTAAAATTACAATTCAAAAATTGGGAGTTGTAGATATTTTCACCCATGCGTAAACATGTATTAACTTAATGCCAGAGCCAGAGATGGACAGAGGTGCCATTAGTAAAAAAGGGAGCTCTTTTTGGGGCCCTGTAAGAAATTCGATATTTTCTCTTTTATCTCTCTTCTAAAATGTGGAGAAAGTAATAAAATACGGGTATCTGTCAGTTCAGGAGTACAGGTGTCTCAGTCTAGGGAGGAATAAAAAATTCCTTTCAAATAATCACGAAGACATTGCATTAAACTCTCCATATCGATTCAGTCTCCATATAGATTCTGCATCTCTTTTAAGGGCATTCTGGTGGCCTCTCATAAAGAACCCATCATGCCATCACTAATCTATTTTTTTTCAAATATTTGAATGGTATCTTTTGTGAAAGATTAGATGAGTTTTATAAAAAGCAGACAAGATGAAGAACCAACTCTCATGAAATGGCTATGTGCAACCATACTGTTGAAGAAGAACCTCAAAAGAAGCAACTACACCATTTGCACATTGACTTAGAAGAACAATATGCATGTGAAGAGAGTGGAAGAGAAGTAAGGAGTCTTACTTGCATCTTTCTCACATACACAATGGGGGAATACACACAAAGGTGGAGGCTGAAAATAGTTTTCCTCTTCTTAGTTGTGAAAGCCAAAAGAACTCTCTCTTAGTACAAAAGGAATAGGTGAACCCTATATGTGGGTCTCAAACCAAACTCAGCTAACTAAGCTGGCATACTAACTGAGCCACTAACTAGAGTACATAAAGATAGCTCTCATCTAGCTATTATTCATGGGTGGTGTACCAACTATTCTGTGTAGCATTACCATTTTGTGCATCTGCATCATCAATCACATTTACTGGTTTATACCAGCTGCTCATCTCATCAAAAAGAACATCTCTACTCACTATAAAATTACAAGTAGAAGGATTATAGCATCTATACCCTTTCTGTTGGAGAGAATATCCAATAAGGATACACCTCTCAGCTTTTGGATCCAACTTGGATCTCAACTCATCTGGCACATGAACAGAGCATGAACATAGGCAATGCAACCAAAAACTTTCAAATGAGAAATATATGGTTTCCTACTAGTATACCTCTCCTCCAGCATCATGCCATGTATTGCTGCAGTGGGAGTCATGTTCATTATGTAGATTGCTGTAGCAACTGCTTCAGCCCAATAAAAATCTGGCAGGTCTTTTTTCATTGACCATCGCACGAGATACCTCTCCAATATGCTTGTTTTTCCTTTCTGCAAGTCCATTTTTCTATGGGGTATGACTGCATGAATAATGCTGCTTTCTGCCATGCTCCTATAGAAAACTTGCAAACTCATTTGAGATGTACTCTTCCCCTCCATCTGACCTTAGGCATTTTATTCACAAGCCTGTTTCTTTTTCAACCATAGCTTTAAAAGCTTTGAAATCCCCAAGCACTTCACTTTTCTTTTTCATAAAATACACCCAAACTTTTCTGCTGTAGTCATCAATAAAAGTGACAAAATAATGATAGCCTCCAATAGATGCATCTTTAGTAGTCCACACATCAGAGTGGATTAATTCCAATGGCCTCTTACTCTCTTGAACATGTCTAGGAAATGGTTTCCTTGCCTATTTTCCAAATTGACAGGCTTCACATACCTTATGTATTTCTACATCCTTGAACTTAGGGTCTTTCATCAAATAGATATACCATCAATCAAGTCCAAGGATGCCGTCTTCATGTTCAGGGAAGGGTGATTTTCAAATTGAACACCATATGGTAGGTGACCTGAAGACACTGAAGTGTATGTTCAATAAAAGCAAAGGGGTAACTCAAAGTCTCCTTGCTTATACTACAACGAACTAGTGCATCTCTTAGATTCTAAATGGTGGATAAAAGCACCCAACAAGGATAAAGTAGATAAAACTTTCAAAGCAGTTCTTGAGATCCCATTATGCAATGTCCAAATTTCTACATTGAATGCATTATGTAGGATCATTGAGAAACTAGTTTTCCTATATATTGGATTTGCATGGAAACTTCACCCTAAGAGCAGAAGAAAAGAGGCACTACAATCATTAGAGGCAATGCTATCATGAAATTGGTCTCCTTGGAGGAGATGTACGTATTACAAAGGATCTTTAAAAATCTACAATTGGAAAAGATGTCCCTATTAAGCCATCTATTGGTGGAGTAAAGGCTAGAAGATTTTAGTCTCATCCAGAGAAAAGAAAAATAAATGGCAGTAAAACAACGTATGTATCAAGGATACAGTATAACTTATGGAGAAAAGTACACAATGTTGTCAAAGATCATCAAGCAAACGGATTGGGAAGAGATTTCAAGGTAGAAGTGTGGAAATGCTTAAATAAGCTTTTTGTTTTTGTGACCAAGCTACCTTTAGCAAAAATGATCAACAAGCATTTGAAGAAGCGGTAAAGAGTTTTGGAAAGGCAATGAAAGAGTCTTGGACAACATGTAACATCACTCATTACATGGTAAGAACAATATCCTATTTTTGTGCATGTGTTTTTTAAAAGCAAATAATATTAGTTTTATATATTCTAATGCCCACTTGCCTATGTATCAAAACAACATATAATCTACAATCACCTTCTTTTCTTTGTAAAGATATATAGATGCCATGCAATTCGGTCTACACATGGAATGGAGAAATCACACTACATGGCACGAAATGCATTCTTTAGACATACACAACATTTTGTAGGAAAACAGAAAGCCAATAGGTTAAAAGAAGTCTTCCAGTGGTTCTATCGAGGAATACTACAAAGGCTTCAAGCCAAGAAGAAAGTTAATACATCACAGGTTAAGCTAGCTTTTAGATTGGCTCAAAAGGAAAGGAGGTAGATTTTGGAGAATTCAAATGTAGCACAAAGACATGCTTAGTGGAGACACTCAAAGATATTTGTAAGCCACAAATGGGCAGATAGAAGCTAAGTACTAAACCTTGTTCATCAATAGGTGTCATTAAATGTAACTTTTTTCTTTTGGCAAATGAACAATGACTTGGATCTTTCATTCATAAGAAGTCATTGTATGGAACCATTGAAATATTTGAAATGTACTACATATATTTCTATTTCAAATTGTACATTGTTTTTGTCACAAATAAACATAAACATAGCTAAGACATTCTAAAATGATAGTGTTCTCACAATTCAACTTTAGCATCTTGTAAAATATACAATGCCATACAGGCTATCCTTCCAATGGTTTTCCAACTTTGCTTGGAACCCTTATTGTGACTTTGATTAGAGACCTTTTTTCTTGAGCTGAGTAGCAACCGAACTCTTCCCATCTTGTGCAAGAGCTATTGTTGTTGCAGTTTGCTCTTCATCTATTTTGTCGAGAAGGGCCACCAAAGAAGGCTCTCGATTCCTTTTGAGCTTATGCTTTCCATAACCTTCTAAGGAAAGGGGATTGTTTACACCACAAGCTAGTGCCCAAGCAGTATATGTCAAAAAGTAACCAGCTCTTGAGCCTTGCTTTCCAACATAACAACCAAAAATCTTATCTGTTTGCCACGATATAGGATGACCACCCAAAAATTTTGACAAACACTTGAAGAAATAAGTAATAGCAACTCCATCGTTGTTAAGTAATTTGCTAAAAATCAATATCTTTGCAGCAATAGATAGGTCTTCAGTATAATGACAAAAGCTTGATAGTTTACCAAGTCCAGCTACCCTCAAGAGGAATGTGTCATCTTCAATGAGCAATTTCCATATGTGAAACACACTTAGAGTTAAAATAGACCATTAAATTGCATATCTAAATTCCAAATTCAAGAAAGGTAGGTGCCTTACCTCAATATTGTCATCTTTCTCAAGTATATCATTGTTAAACAAGGAGATACCGATCTCCTCCTTCCCCTTGAAGCTCTGACTGATATCCAAGCTTGCTGTGAGGTCCATTCGTGCTTGGGTTTCCTGGAAGATGGTCTCATCCACCTCTTCATACATTTTGGCTTGCACAAAATAGATGGATAATTCTTCCGAAGGATTGAATTTGTCCTCTAGCTCTACCAAAGGATCATCATCAATCCTTACTTCCTTGTCAACCCAACAAGATTGTGCAATAAGGGCAATTGCATACTTTTTGTAAACTAGTCTTTCTTTATGCCTCCTTTATGCATTCTATAGACTCTTGCACAACCATTTGCTCAAAAATGCAATATTCTAGTTTTTTCAAGGAAACTACTCCAAATCATGTTTTTTACCAAATAATAGCACACATAGCATCTTTTGTCCATAAACACAATATGGGGTGTTTTTATGCAAAGCGGTCCTCAAATCGCATTTTTTAGGAAATATTCCTATTCTCTATCGAGCAAGGACTAGGATCTAAGGAAAAGTGAGATCTAGACAATCACAAATCAATAGAACATTACTACCCACATATATACCAGACTCCAAAGTGGGATATATGAATACATGGATTTTTTCTATCCATGGCTAGCCCTGGTGACTTGTTTTTGGCTCTTGCACAGGTACAGCAAATGGCAGTAAAGGGGGGGGGAATGATGGCAATGATGCAGATAAGGATGTGGTGTAGGGGGATAGAGAAAAGTGTAGATAAGAGGAGATGGCACAATTATCAATGCATGTCACATTAGTCTTGTCAGCCACACGTGCGAGAAACATTTATTTGCTAATCATTGCTTGCACAAATTTTGAGACCAAACCACTACTAAGTAGAGTTACCCTTCTCTTTTTATCTCTATCTCTACTTTCAATTGCCTCCAGCCTCACTAGCTCACCATCTCCATCATAGAGTCCCATTGTAGCTGCTAGCTCCAACCTCACTAGCTCACCACCTCCATCACAGAGTCCCACTGCAGCTCCAGCTCCAACCTCACTAGCTCAATCACCCATTACAACTCTAGCCCCAACCTCCCCAACTCCATCTCCAACCTCCCCAGCTCTAGCTCCAACCTCCCCAGCTCCAGTTCCAACCTCACCAGCTCCAGTTCCAACCTCACTAGCTCTAGTCCTATCCTGAACCATCACCTAGACCTATCTGTCAATCAAGACACACAAGCCGAGGTAAGTAATCTGTCACCCATCATTGGTTTTTTTCTATTGTTAAGGTGAAATTGCCATTCTCTAGCTTTCTCTCAAAGACACTTTATGAGTTGTTCCTGTTGAGCACATCTCATCTGCATTCTAGAGTTTAGGAGGATGGTGCATCAAACTGATTGATTAGATTATGCTGCAAAGGAATTTGCTCAAAAATGCAATTTCAACACTCACTTTATATATTTCGTCCAAATCGTGTTTTCTAGCAAATGTTTGCATGGAGTATATCTTGTTATGTTTGTATTCATCTTCACAGCAAAAAACATATGCATTCTAGAGTTTAATACATAAAAATTAGGATTATACTGCTAGAGTTTGTTGCTGAAGTATGCAAAAGATTATTTGCTCAACAATGTGATTTCAATAGTTTGCCTATATCTTTATATCAAATCGCATTTTCAAGCAAAATATTAGGTGGCTTATTTCCTTGTTATGTTTGGGTTTCTGTTTAGGATAAGACAACAATAAAATATGGCAAGAACCAAAGCAACAGTCACAAAGAAAGGCAAGGGATCTGACATTGCAGGGGTTGCCATAGCTCCATTCAGATCAAAATCCTCAAAGAAGGGGAAGCCTGTGCACATGCTAACAAGGAACAGAAAGAAGAGAGTGAGCCAAAGTAGATCTGCCTTGATGGAGATCAGGAAGGCTCAGAAAGCCATAGGGTATGCAGTACCCATGGCACCATTCTAGAAGCTTGTAATATGCATAAACTAACATGTGGACTTTAGATAGCAAAGGACTGCACTGCACTCTCTCCAAGAAGCTACTGAAGAGTGGCTTATAAATTTTTTCCAAGACACCATGATGGTAGCAGCACATGCACACAGGGTGACTATCATGAAAAAAGACATTTAAACACTTGTAAGGGTCAGGTATAGATATGACAAGATCCTTAATGCAAAGGATTGGGATGATCTAAAAATGAGACATATCCTGTTGATACCTCCAGCTAGGAAACCTAAAGTAGATGTAGTAAATATCATAGAGGTCAGTCACCAACATGAGACCATAGGCAAGGTTTCCTATGAAGAGTCCCTCAAGGAAAGACTTAAAGAAATAGTGTCTCTCTTGGAATCCTAGACATTACTAAGGCACGTGCAAATTCAACAGAAGCTCCTACAACTTGGAATAAGGACCAAATATCTATAAAACTGTGAAAGATGACTTGACCTAGGATTTGACAAAAGATTGCATCATGGCTTTAGCACAGAAAGAAAACCATGTCACTTGGAAAATCATGCTTGTAGCTCTATAGTAAGTATATCTTTCTAGGTCATTTGTCTTTATGCCTTTGTAGCATTCACTTTTTCATAGGCTAAATGAAGTGGTTTTTGTAGTTTTTTGAAGAGTCAAATCCACCAGAGCATTTAGCAATCTGTGTATATAGCTGATCCACCTATATCTTTCAAGTTGAAGGATAACAAGACATCAACCAAAAGCATTTTCAAGTGGTTTCCTTTTTGCAATTTGGATGTGGTTGATATGATTCTCCTCCCATATTATTCAGAGTATGTTCCATGACCTTTTCTCACTACTACCCTCTATTGACAAAATCCCGATATGTTCAAATTGTATTTACACCCTCTTGGTCTAATCCCCTCGTGTTTGTTGTTTTTCTTGTAGCAATCACTAGAGTTTGGTGTATTTAGACATACAACAAAAGTTATGCTATACCTTCAACTCCTTAAATAGCACCCACCAAGATTTAGAATTGTAAGCTAGTCATTCCCTATACTTTTGCTATAAAACGTGATTTTCAGGTTTTCTCTTGAAAAGTCAGCCATATCACTTTTACATGCAGAAGTATGAATTTTATATTTTGTTTCCCTTCATTCCTGTTACAGCTATCTCAAAAGACTAATGGATGCACTAGACCTTTGTGATCCAAATTTAAAGATGTTAGATTCAACTCAACCAATGCAATTGTAGGTACAATAATCATAGTCGCTTATCTTTATCTCTCTCTTAATTTTGCACTCTTCATAGTCCAATATACATCTTAGCTTTATCTTTTGATAAAACAGACACCACGATAGGAGGATCCTTTCTCTTGTGGATGGAGGACTCTAATAAGTGCAAAATATATGATGGACACATACTTTTTAGAGATACATCCTGAATTTGTAAGTACTTTTATTGCATATTGTTTAAGAAGTTCTAAATTCAATGCATTGATACAAAAAAGATTGAAAACATTCTTTGTTTTTATTGCAGATGAAAGAGGATAGTTTTGGCTCTGAATATGTAAATAGCTTCACAACAAAGACCATTTTGAAGCTGCTAGAGGTCTCCTTCCCTTGTCTAGCACTAGACCAAACAATCCATATAGGAGAGGGCTTAAAAGCCCTTGAAGTTATTCGGGTTGAACAAGAGGCTCAAAATGTCCCTGTCACTAGCAATCTAGAATATATTCTAGAAGGTGTTGGTGTTGATGAGCTGCTCAAACAATTCTCAAAGGATGTGGAAGGAGAAGCCATAGTTGATCCTTTCTAGGAAGAGCTACCACAAAAGCCTGAGCATATGCACAAGGAGGCAAGGATATAAAAGCACTCCCACTCGAGCCCATGCACGAGGAGGTAGGGACATCGAAGGAGCATGAGAAGTCGATGCACAAGGAGGCGATACCCACAGAGGATGTACAACAGTAGGATGTATAGTAGTAGCAACCTGAGTAGCATGTGGAAGAAGCTAAAGATCGACAACTCTTCTTAGAAGGAGAGTCCACTGCAAAAGAGTTAAGAGAGAGATTCTGAGCAACAATAGAAAAGCGCATGATACTTGTAATCATTTTGTATTAATACATCAAATGTCTTTTCTTTTTTTTTGGATTGTAAGTAATACCTGTATTCAATAGCTTTGAATTATCTGAATTGTTCTATTTACAATGTCCCTGCATTGAATTTTTCTTTCGCTCCTTTGAAGTATCTGCAAAAATAAATTTTTAACAATATGTAAATGTATTATGCAAATTGAAAGAGAATAAATTTAGGAGAAACATAAGATGGAAACCAACTTACTTTCCTGTTGTTCAAAATGAATGAAAATTCTTTACGGATATTGTTCTCAGTCTCCATAATAAAGTAATTGCATAACTGAGAGAGAGTGTAGCATTTTCCCAGTGAGATGGATGTTAGAGGGATGTCATTCTCAATAACATTTATTTCAATTATTGGACTTGAAGACCTCTTGTCTTGGTCCATTGCCACAAATTTTGTGCCTATCATCCTGCTGTGTTTATAGTAAAAAGAGAAAATAAATTTTTGTGAGGCAATCATGTACTTAATGTTGATGGAGCTATGAGCAACCTCACAATCCACATTGTTGGCCACCATTCTATCCCAACCATTATCCATAAATTTTGGAATTGGAATTTCATCATATCCTTTTGCTCTGAAAGTCAACATTGTCTTACAAACTTTAACTGGATAATCCTGAAAAAGTTTCACAAAAATTGTAAGTGGCCTGAAAACGTTGATTTTAACTATCCTGGTAGCAATATTTGGTTTCAAGGAATGTTGTATTAATTCTGAAAATAGTTTGGCTTTGTATGATTCTGTGATGCTGCCATCAGGGACTAGCCAATCAACTATATTCCATGCTGGGAGATCTTGATTTTTTAATAAACTGTGTGAGTGAGCATTGCCCATCAATTGATAAAAGTGATCATTAAAAAATATACCCGATTCAACCAACGTTGTTGATTTCCTACCTTTATACTGTAGCTCCCCAATAGCACCATGTAAAGAATCAAAGAATCCTAGTATGCACTCTATTGGTTGCCACTCTTTGTATGATGAGGGATATATATTTGAACCAAAACAAAGATATTGCATGTCATAGAAAGCAACAGTAATTTCATTTCAACTATTCGATTACACAAATACACTTATAATTGGGTCTATGGTGTGGAAGATAAGAAGGATAAACTCATAATACAAGTTCTCGGTGCATGTAGACATGTTGTATCTAAACCTCTCTAATGCATCTTGTGCCTTCCTTTTTACTCTAAAATCTTTCAAGAAGCCAAAAAAGTGTTAGTTGATTGTTGCTTTCTCTACTTGTTGGGTTGCATTAGCACCCAATCTCCTTTTGCCTCCAAGGGTTCAAAAGAAGGGGTATTTTAATCCAACTTTTTGGAAAATTTTAATAGAATTACAATAACCAAAGGATTTAAGAGCATCACAACAACAGTATTGTAACGAGAAATGCTTGTTAAAGAGAGAATGGAATGGCTTGTGGTGGCGAAAATAGAGGAATGCTTGTTGAAGAGAGAATGGCACCTAAGAACAAGAGAAAGTGAATGGTTGTTTTGGTTTACTATGCGGGAAGGTTTTAAAATGGATCTCTGGGTCCATATCTCTTGATAGGATAGGCGAACCGTAAAAAAATCAAAAACAAATCTTCTCATTAATGCCACACGCTTATAGCAACATAAAGTACTATTTTCTTTTTCATACTTTTGCCTTTTTTTGTGGAATTTCTACGTTACATTGGCCTTCTCCTCATTGGTTGAGAGACATTTTTCTCAAACCCTAAAAGGCCCCATAATGAGCTCTCTTTTTTCCTGATGCTTGATGAAGCTCGATCATGTTGTGGTTTGTATAGGTGATCAAAAATTACCATTGGTTGTGTACACAAAAGGTCCTTTCAAACTCTGGCCTAAGATGGGTGCAAACATAGCATGTGGTTCACATCAAGGTCAGCACAGGAGAGCACTAAAATGATATGCTATAAAGCTAGGGATCATTCACTGTACCAGCAATATCACAATACCACTCATGAACTTAGAGAGTAGTATTTTGTCGTCTCCCCTAGAGAGCAAGAATGCAAAACAACATGCACTTGTGATAGACATGAATGGTGTGCTGATTTATTATCACAATCGTTAAAAGTAGCTATTCTAGTCTCGATGGCATCGTCATGCATGGCAAGTACAAGACTTCCATGGAGGGCCCCCGATCGTGACTTGACGTTTCTAGTGCCAGAGGACACAGAGACTTTTATATGTTGGGTTGCTCGATGGTTCGACATATATATATATATATAATGGAGCTCCCAACGGAGACACAACCTATTGTGGCACTTTAAGTTGTGTTTTCCTAGCTTGGAGAATGTTATCTCAGGATTTTTCAATCAAAAATATTGTGAAGAGGCACATTTCACCAATTTTTATGGGAAACCAATCTTTTTCAAGCACTGTGGTATTTCTCGACGAAATGCCCTTTCTATGATGTGTCGAGCACCATGCTTCTAGATAACTTCTACAAGTGTACTGGAAATCCAGAAGGGACATTTATGTTCTCCCAAAGTTAAATTTAGTCCCTGTGCATTGGCAACACAATTTTTTGGTTAAGCATGTAGGACCCTGGTTATGATGATGGTTGAACTCATGGGATTGCCAACAATTTGTATGTAATTGGGTTGCCTATTGCCATGGATGATTCGTGAAAGAGAACCAAACTTGCAAATGGGTGAAATGCAAGCGAGAGAACTAGAAGGAAAAGTAGGAATGTAAGCAACATAGCCCGTTTAGGCAAGAAAGATGCCCTGGGGTGCCTATTTCCAAGGATGAAAAGTGCAAGTAGGAGAACTAGGGGGAAAAATAGGCCCAATCCTAGACTCAAGAAAGCGCATTTGAATCTTTGATTCATACAAGAGGGAAATCATATTTGAGTCCGTGATCTTTTTTGAAAATGACTTGTTGTCAGGTTTATATAGTTGTACATTCATAAAGTTTTTTCTCTTTCTCTTATCATGTGAAACTATTGTGTACTTTCTCTATTTTCTCAATGTTACTTTAGCCCTCTTGTGATTCGTCGAGAGGGATTTCTCATTTTGGCCAAAAGGCCCCAAAATGAGTTTCCAATTTTCCTGATGACTCTATCTAATTATTATGATCACATATAGTGGGGCAAAATAGTGCTATATGAGCCCCATTATCCCCATAGATTCTTTTATATAGATAGTGTATTGGTAATCTATGTTTATACCAACGTTAATTTTCCAAAAACAACCTCAAAGACTAATATTAATTTTTTATACTTTTATGGATGCATGAACCAACATTCTTACACTTAAGAAAAAATAAATTCATTTACAATCTCATTAGAATATGTAATGGAAAAAACCTGTATAGTCTTGTATGGTGTTGTCATCATTGTTTGGCATCAGGGAAAGCCATTGAAGGGAAGCCCATGGCCACCTTTTTCTTTCCAGTATCTATACTAGAAATCCAAAATAATTTTTATAATAATGGAATGTGGCACCTAGCATACATATACATCTCACATATGTGACATTGAAACACATCACTTCACCTTATTGTTCAACTTGTGTTATCTCTTAATCATCCCAAAGCAAGCATCAAGAGCATTTTCATTTATGTGGTTTCATGGTGACATAATCTTTGTTCTATGTATCTAGATATTTTGGAAATAGTAGGGAAGGATGGGAAAAAAGGGAGTAGAGTAGAAGAAAGAGAGCACAACAACTGGAGATTGTAGATGGGAAAGAATCTTGGAGATAATATTTAAAGAATGTAGTTGGATATAACAAAGCAAAGTAGAAGAGCAAACCAAGAAGTGATAAAAGTGCAACAAAGTAGAGCATGTTAGGCATGGAGGATCCCATCTAAAAGGCCCACATGGAATTGAAGGAGAGAGTGGGTTCAATTCAAGCTAGGAAAAAAAAGGGCCACAGAAGTTGGAGAGTGTTGGGATAATTCAAGCTAGGTGCAAAAAGGCCCACACGGAATTAAAGGAGAGGTTGAGAGGGTGGGGCTAACCTACTATAGGTCCAAACGACTGATTTGGTAGGTGTGACTAGAAGGGCATCTAGGGGATTCAAGCATGGATAAAGGGGTCAAAGGGGAGGAGATGGGTTAGGTGGCCAGCTCCTGTGGTATAAGGGGAGAAATCAATGGGCTTTCTTCTCATGAATGCCCATGTATGGACACCTTAACAGGGCATGTGTCCTAGTGAAATGAGCACTCTTATTTTGTAGACCACAAATCCCTCACCTTATCCTTTGGATTAGGAGACATTAGTACGATTCGATTATGAACACCCAAATCTTCCCTAATGGTAGGATGTTTTGCATTGTATGGGCTACCTTTCACATTTGAAGACCCTAGCCTCCCTAGATATACTGCTTGTCAAAGGTATTGGAAAATTTGAAAGGTGACTTCCTTGTGTGGCTTGGCATCAACAATCTCATCACATTAACACTACATGAGAATACACCATTATTGAAGGATGAAGAAGATAATATGTGACTGTTAGAGAGAAGATAATGTATAATAGAGGAGACCAAGGGGATAGTGTGAGTGTAAGAGACAAGGTAGTGCATAAGAGAGGATAGCACTCATTGTTAAGAATATTATCACTTGGAGATCACTTAGAATTATAGATAAAGTAGAGAAATATTTATACAAAAGAGTGGATAAGATAGTTTACAAGACAGGTTAACACTCATTGCTAAGAGTATATCACTTGGAATTAAAGATAAGGGTAGAGAATTTATATAAAAGGGTGGATAATAGTTTCTCCTATTAGTCCGCATATGCTAGGTCCACCTAAGACATTTGGTCCATAAAGGATATTTGTGCAAGATAAGTAATTTTTGTGCTTTAACCCCCCTCTTAAGTTACATTAGATAAGTACATGCTTTAACTGACCTCTTAACACAAAAAGACAAAGCAACTATAGACGTGCAAAATAACGGGCATGTCTATAGGTGTAGATAGAATTAGAGAAAATACGAGTGTGTCTATTAAAGTGTCTATTAGGACGTCTAATAGCGTAGTTATTAACGCATCTAATAGCATGTCTACATTATTATTTAGATGCATTTATAAATGCACAGCAGAGAATACAGAGAGTAAAATTTTGCTGCAAGCTAATAAATGTGTATCACTACTTTCCAAACATTGCCCATGATTAACAAAGCACATAATTTTAATAAAAATATCAATTCTTTTTCACAAACCCACATATACAATTATTAAGTGAGGTGAGGAGAATGAGACAATATATAAAATAGTTTTGCCAATATCAATGATGGGCTACGATTCGATCTCATCCTCAATGAGATCAACCCTTGCCAAACTATCTACTTTAAAATCCAAACCAATGTTGAGATCTACAAATACATTTAGCCCACTACTACTTGTGCTATTGTGCTCATCAAAATCAACATCACCAATGGAAGGACTCGTCCACATGGGTGATGGCCTAAATATCTGTATCTCTTATCGCATGATCATCCTCCTCTCTCGTATCACAATCATCATTACCTCCATGGCCATGATCATCCTCCATACGCTCCATATTAGTAAATGTACTATACATCACTTTGGAACGTGGCATAATAGGTATGACATGCCACTACCAATTATTATCCACCATTGGTTGATAGACAACCTGATTCAAACACAAATACAATCGTGTTATTTTCCTTGCATCAAAGGTATCAAATATTAAAAATTGAGTATGTTTATATGCATGCACAGTACTTGTTCACATTGTTGTGGTAGTATTAGTATGTCCTTCTTGCTTTGCCAAAACTTTGTGGAGTCAATAGTTACAAATCCACTTGCATGGAGTTTGATTGTTGCATTAGGGCCTCTTTCCACCACGTCCTTAGACCACTTGACATCCAAAACATACACAAAGAAGCGTTAAAAGTCAAGCTTAATAATATCTTGGATTATGCCACAATAATCATCCATGGCTCCATTGGCTCCCTTAAAGCTAGCAATGATCCTGCAATCTTGTGTGTTTCTCTTATCATCAATCCGTTGTGTCCAAAAGTGCTTGCCCTCACACCATATAGCATTGAACATAGTAAACTACACCAAGACAAAATCAATTGAATAAGCAATCTAAATTGTTGAAAGCTTCTAAGTTATGCATAACATACGAAAGAGGGCCCTTTCTCCTTGTCTTATTACCTTTGCATCCTTATATCTTGTCACCCATCTTTTCATCACATCACTAAGCATGCGATAGAGGTTGATATTATTAAGCAACTCCGTGTCCATTACTTTGTCCGTCCTTTCCCTTGAGGCACAATAGAGGTCATCCTTAGGTCTTCATCATCTCTCCATAGTCATGGGAGAGAGCTATCCAAATCAACAAGAAACTCAGAAATATATACAAGTGACTCTTATACCAACCAACCCTCAGCCATGCTACCTTCAGGCCTTGCACTTTGCCTCACGAATTCCTTCAAGGTCTTCATGAAGCACTCAAGGAAGAAAAACCATTGTCCATGTACAGTACCGCATATAGCAATCTCATACACTAAATGCACTATGAGATGTAGTTGGCTTGTGAGAATAGAACGTGGAAAGGTCTCCTCCACTAAACAAACCACCTCCATTGACATAACTCGAGCATCCTCAAGCGTGGTGGGATCTATTTTCTTTGACCTCACATGCCTAGAAAGAGAAAAGTGCACCATATTAACCTTGCATGGAGCATTGATACGCTTCACATTTTGTATAGTGTAAAGTACCTCACAAGCTCGCCCATCTTATAAATACAATCCTTCACGCACTTCGATGCACTATGAGAAATGCTAGTAGGTAGTATGAATTGAATACATGAGCGATGGTTGATTAGTTGCTTTTACACTCTCAAATTGTGAAGTAAAAAGAGATTATGCTAAGTCATACTTACTTGGAGCATCTTGTGCCAATCATGAGATTTCAAGCCATATAATTGCTTTACACCTCTTTTATTGCTCTTTGTGAAGCCCCCTTCAAACACCTCATGCATCCCGTGGGAGTATGAATTATAGTGATAGCTCACTTCATTGCCACCTAGCTCTAACTTTGATAACTTCCATGGTGCACATGATAAAAAGACACTCCCATTCGGCCTCTCTTATGGCCAATATTCACGCATCCTCCTAGTGGTGCATAGATCCTCCCTTATGCCTGCGAAATATCATAAAGGAGAAGATGCCACATGGCATGTAGGAGATATCCCACATGTGAGCATGCATATGGATGTAAGTACCCGCTCCTATAAAAGGGAGGTTCATTTGAAGTAATATCAATCAAGCACTTTGCACTATCTCAAGATTCTCTTTATGAGTCCAAGCTTATTTATCTTGGAACCTAATTGACTTGAGTTATAGATCATGATCACTCTTAGGATTCATACACCTTAGATTAGTGCTATCATTAGAGTAGATTAGGGTCCATAGGAGAGCTCGGTACATGTGCTTAAACAGAACGTACTCTCGTGCGGTCGGGAGTCCCTTCTCCAGAGACGAGTGTCCAGCGTACTAGCTCGTCACAATAGGGCAATAGGCATAGTAGCAAGGAGAGCTCTAGGGAATGCATGGCAATTTGGGGGGGGTAATGGTGGGGACGGGGAGGATTCAAATGATGCAGACATGCCAGAGGGTAATGGTACAATCTTCTATGACATCACTCAGAGAGGAGGCATCTTGATGGATGCGCGAGGGAAGGACATCATGGCCTTACATGCGCTCTGCAGTTGTTAACAACTATAGAGATTACTTTATTCCATACAAAGAGCATCCAAAAAGATTGGCTAATTAGACCATCAATGCTATACACTCTAGGCTCCCCCCAATGTTGAGTTCACAGAGAAATGGGCAAAGTCAAAGATTGTTGTTATACTTGCTAATAAAAGATCTTTTCTTAAGAGGCAGGCACTAGCCGAGATTGCCAAGAGAGAGGGAGGTCAACCACCAAGGGGCCAACCCCACACCACTCATAAGCGTGAGTGGAAGAAAGCAATGAAGGCAATGAAGGTAGACCCCAGTTTGCAGCAAGTGGAGGCACGAAGGATCCAAATGGAGCAATATGGAAACATGCATTTTGGAGCAGGGGGTGTTGACTCTTGGGAGGCCCAATTTGTAAGTATCGATCTAAATTTATATTGTGTTTATGTGGTCTATTAGTAGGTTGTTTCTTTGTACTAAGCCCTTCGCAAATTGTGTCATCTTGCAGCTTGATATCGTGGGCAGGTACCCTACTCCTGTCGAAATAGCCTACCATCATGAGGGGTCGATTAGGGCAGGACATACATGGAGGCACTTCTATGATGAGGGGTTGATTACTAAGGAGCAGTATATCTGGCTACTAAAGCACCCCCAAGTATTTAAAAGTACTTAAATAATTGATACATTAAATAATTAAGGGGTTGATTACTGAGGAGCAGTACATCTGGGCTATTGGAGCACCCCCCCAGGTATTTAGAAGTAAATAAAGATTTGATTTTTCATACTTGATACACGCTGTCCCTCATTTATAGGCCCATGGGGATATTTAGGAGGAAGAAGGCGAGGGAGAAAGAAGGAAAGGAAGGCGATGAAGAAGGGAGTGAGGATGTGGATGAATTAGATTAGTCGTAGAAGTCGTGCTAGAATTAGTGCTAGCTAGTCTTTTTTGTACTTGAAGCCATTGGCTTGGCTTTGTGCCTGTCTTGTATATACACTCCTCTTATTTTTTATACTTGAAGTCACAGGTGGCTCGGCTTCGTGCTATATGTATATACAAGCACTTTTTGGGCTATGAATTAATATATACTCCTTTCATTTTTTTGGCATTCAATTTCCGTGTGCAATGTTCCATCAATGAATGCCTTGTAAACTAAATGCTTTGTAGTTGTAATGTTTTATTCGAAATTGTAATTGTCGGCTATAGACATGCGTGGAATCGTGCTACTTAAAATGCCAACCATGCTAATTAAAATGTGGTTAGCTATAAGATTAATTGAACTGCACACTGTGGAAATGGGATTCCTGCAACCACATAGCATACATAGCATTCCATTCAACCACACAAATTTCTACCTTTTTAATTAAAAATTTCTACAGAGCATCTATAAGCGCATCTATTAGCGCATCTTTTGGTTTTTATTAAATTTCTACAAAGCGTCTAATAGTGTATCTATAGGCGTGTGTCTCTGCTATATAGACATGCCTATAGATGTGGGTCTTTAGATGCACAAATAGATACGCTCTTTAAAGTTAATGAAATGCATCTGTGTGCACGTCTATGGATGCATTGTGTAGTTGTGTAAGTGCTTTACAATATAACTTTGAGTTTTTTAGAATGAAAAATATGAAAACTTGAAAAAACTTTATGAAGAATATTAGAGTAGTATGCACATTATTATGATGACTATATAGCAAAAGGTTATTTGTCAATGGAGTAGCATCACAAGGAGTAATAGACATGGAATATCATAAAAACATTAAACTAAAAAGGCCCATCTAAGAGAGCCAATCTTCTGAGGACATGGGAGGAGGATAGGATTAAATATAATATTAGCATGTGGAGGCTAGGATGTGACATAATTTCTCTATTTTATTATTAAGATGGTACAAACTCTTATGAAAACTCCCTTCTAGTGTCGTCCCCTCTTGTTTCACATTTTAAAACTATAAACAAATTAAACTATCTCTCTTGAAACAAAATCCTCCCAATCAAGTGCCCACTTCCTTTTGTCTTTCTAGTGCTTACAGGAGTGCTTGCATTTCACCAAGGAATAAGGTCCTTGGGATCGAATTAACCTGCTCTAGTACATGCAAAAATTGGTGAATGTTCGAATGGTTTGAGGTTCATTCCAGACCTTGATAGATCTTGGATATTTGCAAGAATTATTATACATGGGGCACTTTGTTAGGGGTGTGGTGGCACTCTTAAAAGAGTGGGGCTCTTGTAGTATTAAGTATATCAAATCCATATATGGCATGTGTATATAGATACCCTTATCTTGCATTAGCATTTTTATCTTAATCCTTCCCTTTTTTATAAATTATTAATCTCATTTTAACTATACTTTTGTTAAAAATGTGCAAATTGTCTAATTTAAGAAGCTTCTAATTGAATTGCATGTGCTATTTTACATATTCCTTAGTGGACCCCCTATGGAGGGGGTGGACTTTCAGTGAAAAGGGTTTCCCTCAAAACGGATAGTGAACTGTTGCACTTTTGGATAGAGTGTAGGGATCTCAAAGCTTATGGGGTGATGGGAGACCCTCCTTGTCCTTAATCCCTTTCTTAATACATCTCCTTGCTTAGTCTAAGTCTCCCGATATGTTCAATGAGGCCTGAGCAAAACCAAGAATGAGTGTACAACGTCACTTAAGTGTGTTAAATGATAAACAAAAGGAGAATATTTAGAACTTAAAAGATTATCTAAGTTCAAATTTCGTTGGCAAAAAAGTGGGAAAAGAGTCCTATATGGAGAAAATTAGCCATTGTGGATTACATGAGTTCTCCAATCGTGAGAGTACTAAACATGTCACTTTCCCAATTTCCCAAGTGAAGTACAAAAGCCTTCAAAAGCTAAATAATAAAACATTGAAAAGGGCATGCTATAGATTCGAATTGTATGGATGTCATCTCGAACAAGTACACAACAAAAGCAATGCTAATAGATAAACTATTAGATTTATTCAAAGATGAGTACTTCCAATCAGATCCGTTTTTGCCTCAATCAAGATAAGGAGATCACCTTGAAGAGTTATTTTACTCCAACACGGAGTAACTTTGTAAGTGAAATTATGAATTCAAACCTTGTGTTTGTGTTAGTAAAGTGTTAAACTAAGACCCTGCAAATTGTAGCAAATCTTGTTAATTGGTTGAATGCTTGGGTTTATGCGGAGCTATAGACATTCCAACAAAAACTTATTTGCAAATTGCATCAATCAAAGTAAGACCCAGCAAATTGTAATCTTGTTAAGGGTTATACGGAGATATATACATTCCAACGAATACTTATTTGCAAATTGCATCGATGTCGAACATAAGATGATGATAGTAGAAAAAACAAACACGGACATAGGAAAATTTCAAATTTCTATTTCTGAAGGAGGCGAAAGGAAAGCGTCGCGGGACAATTATTGGTGTAAGGAAGGCTACCGTAGCGTTGGCAGCAAAGAAGCACAAAAAAATTCTGGTCGAAAGTAACACCTTCTGAGAGACGCCCAGAATCACGCAAGTGGCTACATCAGTGAACAGAATGTGTGCAACAGTGCATCTGCATCAAGGCCAGATGAATGGAACCTGGCAGCGCAGCGTATCCATGTCATTTGTGAAAATTCGTGAAGCTCAGCCGAAGGCCGAGGGTGCACGTACGTTTGAATGTCTCCCGTGAAAAGCGTACGGTCGGCTGTCTACGATTGCCATCCCTTGAGGCAGAAACCAGCTTGTAAGGTCCCGACTGACCCAAGACTTTCATGTAATATCCATCCGTTTCTTACTTGAAAGCCGTGCGGGATTCAGTATGTATTATTATTATGGGTTCTAGGGAGCGAAGATCAATGAATTCTGACGACCGTAAGATTTTCAGCTGATGCGCCTCGGTGAAACACAGGAGGCAGATTGTGCAAAAGAAAGTTACAGAACGTGTAATAAGGTGTACTGTTGAAGCCAAAATATATATTTTTGGACTAGTGTTCGGGTTAAAAGCAATTTGCTTATTTTGAGCTTGAGCTGTCAGCCTCGAGGTGCAGGTCCGAGATCATTGGAGCAACTTTAAAGAACGAAGTATCACTCATGTCGGATGGGCCACTGGAGACCTCAGCAGCGAGCGGGCCGGGCCGGTGTCAGGTGACCTTCCGTTCGAGACAGCAGGAGCGAGCTTGCCTTAGATGGACGTGATTCCGGATTTCCACTGTGCAGAAGACTGCAACGCCGTTAGGGTAGAGTGCACCTATAACGCCTCGGTTCTAAATCTGAGGAGTCAGATCTTTGCATGGTCACGTAACTTCACTGAATTCACAGCTGGCGCGTGACTGTGTTAGTCATGACGTTTATTCCGATTGCAAGCTCGAGGGTCGAGCCTTGCTGTGAAGGGTAACGTGCGATGCATTATTGACGAACCTTTTGGATCCCACCTCAGGATCGATCCGCTGCTGAGATTACTCCAGTCTCCATGAGTCCAGGATTTTGTTAAATTCGTTGTATGTTTTGTGCATGTTGATAACCTGACTCGAGAGGTTGTCCTATACCTTCCCGTGTGGCAGCTAGCTCCTCCTCTCGAGCCACAGTGTCTTCTCCCAGCAGTGCCAGCGCCTCCTGATCAACCACGGTCTCCGAGATAGAATTCTGTTAGAATTCCCGTGCACACGCAAACGATGGTATGAGTCGAACTTATGACTCTTGTGATCTCATGTCACAGTTGCCCTGCATGTGACTACAGTCATGGCTTGTAGCAAAGACATGATAGACATGTGAGGAAGGCTGCATGGTTCTGACTTACGTTTAGTGGACAAAAGTTCTAATAAAGGCTGCCCCCGGGCCGCCATCGATCTTGTCGCCGCGCATCTGCATGATTCATGAGGGCGGTTGAAAAATATTCGGAGGGAAAAGATCGGGATTCTGGAAGGCCTAAGCTATATATAAGCACTCTACACTGATCAGTCTACAGTGTGAAACCTGTAGGAGTTGAGCGTGCTTTGCTTATCAATTGCCTACTTCCAGGTCAGCTGTCCCTTTCCGATCCTGTCCGATAGAAGATGGAGACATCAACGGCGGAGAACATATCACAGGCTCAGATAATTGATCAGACCTCAGACTTTTGCAACATCTATAATTCTTTACAATGCCCAATTCAATGTTGTCACTGAGAACGGGAATCGGTGTCTCGGAGATTCAGCTGTACGGCTACTGTGAATCTCTGATGTTTTGAGTTTTAGCTATGGAAGAATTCGAATATGCTATATTTAGATGCGAATTCAAAGATCCGAACCCGATTGCTCGCAGGCGGTGATCTCTGTTGAATCTCTCCTACACAGAAAAGGCCCTTGTTGAATCTCTACTACACAGAAAAGGACCTGGGGATTGTATTTTATTGTGACGGCCGTATGGGTCCAGAGTCCAATCTCACACTAATTGGACCACCATTTCTTCGAAAGCCTAATAATCCTTGGCTTGTTTCTCTTCTATCCAAGGTGCGCCATGAGTATACGTTTCTCGATTTGAACTTAACGATAACCTCACAAGTTGCTAATTGCCACTCATGTCGACTACGTCGACAAAGTCTCCATCTTACAAGCGTGAATTTCGTGTCTTGTGACAAGTCTTCATTCTTTGAACCAGTGAAGGCAGCCACAGTGAATAAAAAGGGCGCCACCCATTCTCCTTCAGACATTATATAAGTTATATGTTTCCAGAACGTGCTCCTGCATGCTCCTTGATCATTTACAACTAGCTGAAGCTTTTGCCGGACAGCTGCTGAAAGTTCTGTCATTCGGTCCGCCTACAGACTTCACGGAGCTGGGTAAGTGCTGGCATTCAATGATCATAGCCTGCGAGTTTCGTCCCGCTCAATCAGTTTAAACTTTGCCTGTGCATTGGCATTCCGTTTAGGGACGGGCTTACGGCGGGAGAGTCGAAGGGCCTCAAGGGAAGGGCTCTATTGACAATGTTAATGACTCTTATCTCCGGTATGAGTTGACGCATACATAGCTTGATCAGTAGGAGTCCAATTCTGAAGCATTAGGATGGAAGTTCAATATGTTTCATATATGGCAGCGGTGCGGAACAAATATGTAGAGCGGCAACGAAACGTAATACGTCTTAATAGGGCCACAGACTTCAGACGAGCCAAGATAACAAACTTATATTAATCGTGAAACGCTACCGTAAGAGCATCCGTGCAATTTAGAGATTAAGGCCTCTGATTATAGAAAACGTTGGTGACGAGCTCGAGGTGTGGTATGCGCGATGCAAGCCAGTGCGCAGTTTGGTCGTACAGCATGCATCGATTTGAAGTTTACTTAGCACGTTTTCTTTGTGTCTTGCATAGATTTTGGAGCCATTTTTACAAAAACCCTGAAGCGCACAAGTTTTCATTGAAATCTTGCAGGTTTTAAAACCCTGAAGCTCACAAGTTTTCATTGAAATCTTGCAGATTTCACGAAAATTATATAACTAAAGTCTAAACCCCCTTGACATGTGGAGGTTTCACTAAAATTATAACGAAAGTCTAAAACGTCTTGAAATTTGTAGGTTTTAAAACCTTCCTCAAATTTGAAGGTTAGCCCCGTGTCCCCTCAAATTTGAAGGTTAGCCCACCGTCTCTTGAGTGATAGCCTATAGGGCAAGACCCTGGTATGCACATAGTTGTGTGTTATCATCTCTACCATGGCAAGAGATCATTCTCACCTCTAATTGAAATGCACACTAGCACCACTAGCAGAGGGCCATAGAGGTGTCCTTATGACATGCACATATCTTTAATGATATATGGAATTGAGTTTGGGTAACAATGGTAGAGAGGGCATAGAGATGTCCTTCAAATATGCATATATCTTTAATAATGTATGGAATTGAGCTTGGGTAACAATGCTAGAGGCTAGGTTGGTGGTAGAGTGTGATAAATGTGGTATAGATTGGGTAAATTCAAATCCTCCCATGCCCCTCAAACTCAAATGTGGTATCATTATGTGTCCAACATCTCATGAAGAGTGAAACAAATTCTCCATTTGTCCTTTCTCATAACCATCAGGCCTTGGTAATTTAGACACGCCGCCGGCCTTTGTTTTGGGCGCTGGGGTCTTTTGATCTTCTAATAACACTGGTCTTGCTCTTCTTCTTGCCCATCATTTCTTCTGAAAATCTCCGTCCTGACACGTTGTCGATCGTATGATGGGAGAACTGTCGTAGGTTCGTGTCTCGTCATTTGTTCAATAGATCCGTGCCGGACTTCTATTAATCACGGTTGAAACTTGAAAGTCTACCCCTTGAAATGGGCACAAGACGCGCTGTAGGCTGGACTCTGGACGCTGCAGTTGATTGCCTGCAGATTGTGGGCGGCAACCGTCAGGACAAAGTGAAAGCAAAATAGCCTGCCTCACGACAGCGTGATCCTGGTGGGCCGTTGATCAGCCGACTCTTGTTTGTCATCAGTTGTCCCCTAGCGGCGGCAACCAGCAAGACTCAAGAGCATCATTTAGGTGCAGAGATATGCATGCAATGATTGCCTCGAGATTATGGGGCAACCGGCAAGCGCTTAGCGCACCATTTCAGTTAAACTTTCAACTTTCAAGCAAAGATGAAAACTCGATAATCACGAGACATTGATACGAGAACGTGATCTAGTTGTGCAAGTACGTGTGGAAACTACAGAATCCAGCTGGCCAAGCAGGTGTGGAGACTATTTTGAGAACAGACTCTAGTTGAGAAAGCAAGTATGGAATCTACTTATTATTACTTTGATTCCTTAGTTCGTTAGTATTCCGAATCTAGTTGTGTTAGCAGGTGTGGAAGCTACTTTGATTCTTTGTTCGTTAGTATTCCGGATGTTCGAACTTCGTCGGCGTGCTTGCATTACTTTTGGGTGCATTGATTCGGATTTAATTCACTGTCTAGTTCCCCTTGTGCAATGTGCATTGTTTCCGTAAGCGCATCACGCTAATAATCTTCTGCACAGTGCAATGACGGACGAAGGTGAAACTCCGACATCAAACGTTCACCTTGTTAGCATCCCTGAGCCTGACGATGGGATCGGGATGCGTCAAGACGGAAGATGTGACACGACCTGCAACAAAGTGGACAAGAAAGGACCATTTAGAATATCGGCTCTGCTCTTACTGGCTGCAAAAATCTCATCAACAGGGTATAATGCTTATAACTCTTTTGATCTTGCAAAAATATCATCAACAGGGTATATATGTTTTGATCCTTAGTAAGACTATTTTCTCTACCATATAGTACAGAGCGTGCTTTGTGTGTGGAAGTTACATGTTATTCGACGGAGATGTACTGATAACATGACTGGATGAAATCGCGAAATTAATTTGAGGGAGCAAGGAAGTCCGAGGAACACTCTCTGCACGTCTGGTGCAATATGATCACCTGATATGTTGTCCATCTCTCTGATTATGGTTGAAATCTTCCTGTAGACATTGGAAAACCTTCGTGCTTGCGTATCAGACGATGGGAGTTGTTTATGCTGGAATCGGAACCTGCCCGTTGTATGTCTTTTCTTCCTTCCATCTGCACTCGCCTACGGAGCCCGATTACCTCGGTGTCATGAGCATAGTCTTTTGGACGTTTACACTGATCGCCTTACTCAAGTACGGGCTTATTGTGTTGCGAGCAGACGATCATGGTGAAGGTATGCATTTCCGGTGGTGCACTGATTTTGTATCCCTAGTTGTCGCCCATTTAATTGCTATCCTGCAACTCGCCCATTTGAGGGCATACGATCATGGTGAAGAAGTAAGGTCCGTACTGACTGTATTAAGGTTTGCAAATTCTCGACTTTGGAACATTGTAATAACCAAAGCCGATTTCCCGACTACGGCAGCAAGAGGAAAGGAAGATTCTTTATATCTGTCGGTAGTTCAGATCGGAAGAAGGAAAGAGAGCCATTATAGTGCTCAATATGTAAATACCAAGTCTCTAATGATGCCATCAACCTGGACGTGGTGCCTCCCAAATTGTCTGTCGCCATCTGTAGATCTTAACCTTTTACATTTGCATACTAGTTTTTGTCCAAATGTGTGGACTCTGTATGCAAAGCTTCAAAATAAACTGACCTTGATCCTTTTCCGGGGAAACCAACTGACGTTGGAAATGTAGATCTAACCTTTTAGATTTGCATATACTAGTTTTTGTCCAAATGTGTGGATTCTGTATGCAAAGCTTCAAAATAAACTGACCTTGATCTTTTTCCGGGGAAACCAACTGACGTTGGAAATGTAGATCTAACCTTTTAGATTTGCATACTAGTTTTTGCCCAAATGTGTGGACTCTGTATGCAAAGCTTCAAAATATACTGACCTTGATCCTTTTCCGGGGAAACAAACTGACGTTGGTCCTTTCCAATAGGTGGGACTTTTGCATTATATTCGCTGTTATGCCAACATGTCGCTATTTCACGCAATGTGAAGACTTCCCAAGAGAGTCAAACATCAACATCGATCATTATACCAAAGTCACGCCGATCCAAAACTATCCACTTCTTACAGGGTAGCAAAGCGAGCCAGACAGTGCTATTTACAGTGACCATGATGGGCGTATGCATGCTGATTGGGGATGGCATTCTTACTCCTGCAATATCAGGTGAGTTCATTCATCGAGTCTGTTATGTGAATTGGCTGAACTCCCCTTGTAATTAAGCTGTAAATTGAGCTTTCGCCAAAATTTGCAGTTAGTGGAAGCGAACTCTTAAGATATTCTCACTGTGATCAGCTGTAACCAAGAGGAATGAACCATGTTTTTCTTCTTTTTGGTCCTCCAGTGCTGGCAGCCGTTGAGGGGTTAAAAACTGCTTCAAGCTCATTGAATCAGTGTGAGCCATTATGTCAGAACAGTTTGAATTTCCTTAAGAATGGATGCCTTTATAAATGGATTGATGCTCACAGTGCTTCGTCTTTTGTGGACATATTCACAGCTTCCGTTGTTATCATCACAGCGGCACTTCTGCTTGCTCTGTTTCTACTCCAAAGGTTTGGAACAAGCCGTGTTAGCTTCTTGTTCTCTCCCATCGTCGTAGTATGGTTCATCTCAACGCCTTTACTGGGAGCATATAATATCGTTCTTTACTACCCGACTATTTTCAAGGCAATTTCTCCACATTACATATTGACATTCTTCCTTCGGCGTGGGAAGGAGGGCTGGAAAGTTCTAGCGGGCACTGTACTGTGTATTACGGGTACGGATTAAACTGGGCTTCCATTTTCATTCAATCCTACATTCTACAATCGCATGCAGAACAACGTGAATGGGATAGTAGGAAACCAAACCCTCCTCGAACTCAATCAAGAAATCGTTCCTTTTCAGGTTCTGAAGCAATGTACGCTGATCTCGGTCATTTCAACCGACTATCCATGCAGGTAACATCAGAGGCTTGCCTTTTCTTTATACCTGTACATCTAAAACGATTCTCATCCACTATGTGCGTTTCCATGGCGCAGCTGGCTTTTGTTTTCTTCGCTTACCCTTCGAACGTCATTACCTATGCCGGACAAGCTGCCTATCTCATAAAACATCTCGACAGTAAGGGTGAAGTCTTCTACAATTTCATACCTAAGCCCGTCTTCTGGCCTATGTTTATCATTGCAACTCTAACTGCCATTATTGCGAGCCAATGCCTCATCACCGCATGCTTCTCTTTGGTGAAACAATCTGTAGCTCTGGATATGTTTCCCAAAGTTAGACTCCTCCACACATCTGAAAACCATGAAGGACAAGTCTATTCACCTGAAGTTAACTATTTCCTAATGGTGATCTGCGTGCTTGTGGTCCTGGGATTCAGAGATGCAAGCACCCTGGGTAACGCTTATGGTAAGCAATCAAACGTGCTTCCCTTTGCATGTACATTTGGCACGCCATTTGAATTCGAACACAGGCCGGTAGAGCTGTAGATGAATTCACAACACAGCATTCTAATAATAAAAACAAAACTTTCTAATGCGCTAGAACACTCATGGGAGCTCGAGCTTGCTTCCTTCTCGCAGGTGTGGCAGTCATCATGGTTATGCTTATCACAACCAGCCTCGTAAGTTTGGTGATGGTGGTCATTTGGGACACACCCCTTCCCCTTGTGCTAGCATTTTTCTTTACCTTCGCAACCATCGAAACTATCTATGTGTCAGCCGTGCTAAATAAAGTGCCCAAGGGTGGCTGGCTACCTTTCCTTGTAGCTATGCTTATCGGTCTCATCATGTATAGCTGGATCTATGGGAGGGAAAAACACCGTGCATATGAGAAGGCAAATATGATTAGTATCGATGACCTAGGTGGCCTGGTCACTACTTCCGATGTTAGGCGGGTTCCAGGGTTGTGCATATTCTACTGTGATCTGGACGATGATGTCCCTCCACTTATCACGCACTACCTCAAAAACATTCGCTCTTTGCATCAAGTGATCATATTCACCAGTCTGAGGTATGCCAAGCTACCCAAAGTCGAAGAGGCGGCACGGTTCAAGTTCTCCAGCTGTGGAGGGGACAAAGGGTTGTATAGATGCGCGGCGCTCTATGGATATGCAGAAGAGAAACATGTAGAATGGGATGGGTTTTGGCAGACTGTAGTTGAGAGCTTAAAAGAATTCATAGCGTCCTCCAACTCAGAAACTGCAAAGCTAAAAGATGAGAACTCCTCAAAGGACGATCTGGTGGAAGAATTGGCAGAACTAGAGAGCGCCAAGAAGGAAGGTGCAGTGCTGGTGATTGGAAGGACAACATTGGTGATGAACAGAGAGGGAGTGAGAAACTGGTTTAGGAAGTGTGTTCTGAATTGGATCTATCGGTTTTTGTACTCCAACAGCACGTCTACTGCTTCATCCCTGATGCTCACGGTGCCTCCTTCAAATCTCATGGAAATAAGCATGCTCTATGAGATTTAGATCGTGCAGGCCGGCTGCCGCATCCCTTGTATGCTCACTAAACTCTTAAAAACAAATTGTTCTACGAGCTGTACCTTGCATCTCCTACTCTCGCTCTTCCCCCTCAAAGCCTCCTTAAAATCACTAAGCTAATGAGGCCTACGGCTTTTCAATTGTACATGAAAACAAACACGAGCACCTTGTGAGGGTTAACACTACTTAAAAATAGCCACGACCATTTTTCGAGCGAAATCTTCCGAGCGTCCAAGCAAAGGAAAAAAAAAGCTTGCAACTATGCAAGAATATGGCAAAACTCTATCAGAAGAAAACATAGTTTCACTTAGAAATATGCAAAGTATTATAGCAATGCCTATTTTATACACAAATCTTTATGTGAATCCTTGCGAATGGTGAGAACATAATGGGATAGCTTTTGAAGAAACCCACATGTAGAGTAGACTTCTCTATGAAAATTCCCTTATGATCGTTCTTACAACTTTTACTTAATAGGGGGTGACATTGAAAAACTCTCTCAACCTATCTTCATGAAATTGTTTCTCCAAAGAATAAGCATAGAAGCGACCCATCAAGGTAGTGAAACTACCTTGGACAACACTTTTAAAAGCGACATAACTTTCACATCCAATGTCCAAATATAGTCATTCAACTTACTCAAATTGATCGAAAAACCCCATTTCAGCACATCTATGGGGTTATACTTTGGAAAATGTTGCATATATAGTATTAAATATTATGTGTATTTTATGAGAGTGATATATAAGTCCAAGTTATTATAGTAATTTAAACTTCTTTAGAAACATGTCCATAAATATCTTCTTATTTATGCTATAAAAACACTAGAAAGATATTGCCATATGATATAAATGTGTTTAATAACAAGTAATTATATATGCAGAATATTATTACATTAAAAGTGATTATGAGGGATTTTCCTTAAATGAATTATTTTTCAACACTTTTTTAAGGTAATAACAGGGGTACAAGGGGATGTCTACAAATAAGAAAATTTATGTTATGTAAAAATGAATGAGTGACTAGTCTTTATATTTTTATGATAAAGGAATCTAGTTCTAGTGAAAATAAAAGTATAAAAGCCATGTTTCCTAAAGAAATACAATTTATTAAGTCTCTTGAAAAACACGCTCGGATAAACCTGCTCATAGGTTTTTGCTCCTAAAATTAATGCATCCCTTAAAAACCTTATCCAGCACTCGAGTTCAAGGCACTAATATAAATACACTTATAGATATTTTATCCTAATGCTTCATAAACGTCTAATTTTATCTTAAATGCCCGTTTTAAAACCCTTTCCCTAAGCATAACTTTGTTAAAGCCATGTAAATTATATAATAAAAAAACCTTGTGATGAGTGTACTCGCTATAGACTTCCTTACTAGATCCCTCAATCCTTTTATACTTTTAGAAAATAAACATAAGCAATACTATAAAGCATTTTTTAATAGAAAAGTGAGTGTAATTTGTGGGCATGAATACATGCTTTGATCAAGTACTAATTTGTTTGCACTAATCATGTAACATTCTCTACACACACAAAGGATCTTTTGACCCATCTCTATATAGTGAGTTGCTACCAAACTAAGAAACTCTTGCATATTTACCGAATAGAAAGAACCATTTTGTCCTCTTTATCTAAATAATTGCATTTCCTATATAGCTATCTAGGAAATGTAAGTCTTTATATGGAGAATGAAGTTGATTTTGAGTTTCTTGTCTAAAGAATTTGATTACGTTTATAGTGCTATCTAAGAAATGTGAGTTAATATGGAGAATGAATTGGATTACACATTTGCTATGTAGGCAATTTTATTTCCTTGTAGTTCACGTATATAGTGCTATTTAGGAAATGTATGGAGAATGAAGTGGATTAGACATTTTCTATGTAGGAAAATTCACTTCCTATATAGCCCACTTATATTGCTATCTAGAAAATGTGAGTCTTTATGTGGAGAATGAAGTTGCTTATACAATTCCTATATAGGAAATGAGGTCTTTATCCAGCAATTAGCAAGAATGTATCTTTTGTAATTATCTACATAGGGAATGAGCTGTATATCTATGAAATAAGCAATAACATTATATTCTCAGTGTAGGAAATTTCTTGAATTTTCTTAAAGCGTGGTACTGGATAGAACTTGGGATGATGTATGAGGCATGGAGGGGCATGGAGGTATTCATTCAAGAAGGCCTCATCAAAGATTTTGGGTTGTCTAGTTAGGTTGGCGATGCAACTTTAATAAGCTGATGGTGCTGAATGTTAACTGGGAAATTGTTCATGCTCTATCCATCGTGAGACTTCATATCTAGTATTTGTTCCATAATTCCTTAATGGGGTTACTTGGAATTGGAATTACATCATAATTAACCACATAATTGGAATCAGGCATGGGAGTGCAATTAGATCATCTGGGCCTTGATATTGAAAATCAAAGATCATGTTCATTGTTGCTAAAGGCACCTCAATTGGTGTCAAAGGTGATGGCGATACATAGAGAGAATCTGGAGACATGGGTGAGCAACATGCAAGGGGGCTAATAGTGGGAGGGATATATGAGGGAAGTGGTAGGAGGACAGAGAAAATGGATTGAGCAAGGTGACAATCCTCGGTGGTGGGATTATCGATATAAGAACTGGAGCTCGAGAAAAGTTAAGAGAGTGATAGTAGCAAGCGGAATTGAGGTTAGGAGATTGGCATAGAGAGTGAGTGGTGAGATATGGCAAGTTAGAGGTGAGGTAGGCCAACTAATCCTTCGACATAGCTACAGGGGTGGGATTTGATTGACATGTATGTGTGTGGCTCACTTGCAGAGGCAAAAGAAGTATTTGACAAAATCTTCCAATTCATATAATGGGATTTCTTTATTGTTTCATCCATTGCCTAATTGGTCTAGACTAGCAATTGCAATTCTAGCTTTGAGATTGTAACTTTGTGGGAGTGCAACTCATCAGGTTTCTCCTTATACTTATGGTAGATCAAGTATAAGCACCCTTAATATTTTTCATCTATAAGGTGACTTGATTTTGTTGGGAAATGTCTTCAGTGCTACTTGACTATTGCTCCAAGGCTTGGGCTTGAGCAATGGTTGCTTGTAAATTGGTGACAAGTTGTTCTTTGAGTAGAAGGCATGCAATTCCCTTGTGAGCTCCCTAAAATGGAAAGTCAACATCACCAAAGTTTGTTGCAACTCTACAAGCTCTTTCTTTGATATTTGGGCATGAAGAGATGTGACCTCTATCTAGGTTCCTTGGAATTGGACTTGGATATTTGCTATAGTTTGGCATTCGAATTCCTAGATATGCTCATCCTTATCCAAGCTAGTAATTTTTTTTGAAATTTGGTTAGCTTGACGTTGGAGGATCACAAATGATGATGAGGTTTGTCAAAAGTGTTGATACATTTGGTGCGGCCCTAATCCATCCGACCATGCAGTGTTGCCTAGGGGTCCGCTCTACCAAAAATTATGACACTTGGGTGCATGACACTTGTTGTTGAGCTTGGATAGAACCCTTGTGTCTCGTTGATGTCCATGATGTTGGAACTTGGAGGGTTCTTGCACAGACGTAGAATCTGGTTCTTTTTGCTGTTGGATATATATTTGTAGCATCTCCTATTGCAACACTCCGTTCCCTACCTCCAATGTGGGTAGTTTTTTCTCTAGAACATCCTCACTGAGAAATGTGGCATGAAGAGGAAATTATGTTTGTTCCACATTGGTGACAGGAGGATATCTAGATCCTCAAGATGTTGTGGTGATAGTGGTAGGCCATTTCCTTTTTTAGAACCTTTGTATTGATGATTACCGCCAATAAGTAGGGAATTTTACATTTTTGGCTAGTTGAACCATTGAGTTTCTTTGTTAATACGAGGACCAGATGCTAGATCAAATCTTGTTTTAACTTCCTACTAAGAAAAAAAATATGTATAGTGGAAGGGATCAATTCTTTCCACACTTAATACCCAAGATTGTGGATAGAAATGTAGTTTCCTCCTTGAGATCAAGGTCTATCACAACAACACAAAGCAACTATAGACGCGCTTGGTAGACGCGCAAAATAGCGGGCGCGTCTATAGGCGTTGCTCTAGTAGAGAAATTACGGGCGCATCTATTAGCGCGGCTAAATGCTCATCTATTTGCGCATCAATCACCGCGTTTATTTGCGCGTTAGACCTGAGAAAATACGGGCCCGTCTAACATCCCGTTTATTAGTGCGTCTATTTGCGCGTGTATTTGCGCGTTTACACTGAGAATCAGACGCGCATTTAAACGCATTGTTAGACGCGCTCCAGAGAATACAGAAAGTGAGATTTTGGTGTACATCATTGCTTTCTAAACATTGCCCATGATTACCAAAGCACATAATTTTTTGCAAGCCCACATATACAAGAATTAAGGAAAATGAGGAGAATGAGACAATATGTAAAATAGTTTTGCCAATATCAATTGTGGGGCTACGGTTCAATCTCATCCTCAATGAGATCAACCCTTGCCAAACTATCTACTTCAAAATCCAAACAAGTGTTTAGATCTACAAATACATTCAACCCACTACTACTTGTGCCACTCATGTGCTCATCGAAATCAAGATCTCCAATGGTAGGCTCGTCCTCACGGGTAATGCCGGCCTCAATATCTATATCTCCTATCTCATGATCATCCTCCTCTCTTGTATCACGGTCATCATCACGTCCATGGCCATGATTATCCTCCATACGCTCCATATTAGTAAATGTACTATACATCACTTTGGAACGTGGCATAATAGGTATGACATGCCACCACCTATTATTATCCACCATTGGTTGATAGACAACCTAATTCAAACACAAATACAATCATGTTACTTTTCTTGCATCAAATATTTAAAAGCGAGTATTTTTATGTGTGTGCACAGTACCTGTTCACATTGTTGCGGTAGTATTAGTGTGTCCTTCCTACTTTGCCAAAACTTTGTGGAGTCAATAGTTACAAAGCCACTTGCATGGCGTTTGATTGTTGCATTAGGGCCTCTTTCCACCACGTCCTTAAACCACTTTACATCCAAAACGTCCTTAAGCCATCTCTAGCTTTGATAACATCCACGGTGCACGAGGTAAAAAAACACGCCCATTTGGTCTCTCTTGAGGCCAAGCTTCACGCATCCTCCCTGTGGTACGTAGATCCTCCCTTATGCCTGCCGAATCTCGTGTCCCATTCAAATGCTCCCAAATGGTAGATGCCACATTCTTGAAGATATGCATGGGATCGAGCAGGTGATTGATCTTGAGGTGGGACCAATATGGTAAATGATAAAAGATGGAGTATCTAAACAAAATAAAGTGTTAGCGTGCAATCCTCACTTTCAACCAATATAGCCAATCTTTACTTCCAGCCAATAGTTACAAATCCTTACCGGCTCATGCCAAGTGGTGGAGGAGTCGTGGAACCGTCCCAAATTCTCATCCAATCTCCCGCGGTGAGTGATTGTGGGAGGACTTCATTCCAAGGGGCAACATATCTAGGATGATCAGGTGGGAGAAATCGATGGTGATTCTCATAGATGACCTTATTCACTGCGTCTGCCCGTGAGGCAACTAGTGAAGGACCACAAACAGGACATGCATGGTAACCCGATGTAGTGAGACCTGAAACAATAGATGCAATTAAGAGTGGAAGGTGGGTTTAGGGTGCCACGTCCTTGCCTATTCATAATTTAAAAATGCAATGCTTACCTGAACACTCGCCATAGCCTGGGAAGTCATGCATCGTCCACATCAAGACTGCTTTGCAGTTGAAGTCTCGTGATGAGGGAGGCCTGCTCACATCATGCACCTCGATACCTCTCCAAAGTATCTCTAGCTCATCAATCAAAGGCTCCAAATAAACATCAGGGTTTTTGACTTTATGTTTCCCTGGAATTAGAAGGGACAGCATGACATGTCCTTTCTGAATAGCCATAGAGGGTGGAAGATTGTAATTCACCAATACCACTGGCCATACACTGTAAGACGTGCTTTTGAGACCAAATGGGTTCACACCGTCCATACCCAATCCAAGTCTCAAGCTCCTAGGTTCTTCCTTGAAGCTTGGCCATGTGTCTTCAATATGCTTCCACGCAGGAGAGTCCGCGGGAGTTCTCATCCTGCTCCATGCTATTATCCCTCCCTTGATGGACATATAAATCCCGCACCATATCATCAAACACCTCCTCCTCCACGGCTTCATGAGGTAATGGTGGAGGGCTACTATCACCATCATTCCATGCATCCGTAATGGTCCCTCCTGAAGATCCCACCTCATATAGCCGACGCTTCGCCTCCTCACGACGGGCATAGGGTAACATGTGCGGGTGTGGCACTGCATCCTGTATCAAATTAAAACGGGATCATTATAACTCAAACATATGAACACCCATAGGTATCTCAATCAACCTTAACTTACAAATCCTTACCCTGTTTACGATCACATCCCATTCTCCATACTTTGAGATATGATTGAGCGTAATCCTACGTGCACGATACATGTTTCCTCGACATCGATCACACAGACATTTGATTTTTTGCTCCAACCACATTTCGCGATGGTGGATACGGAGGGATTCATCCTCACTAGAGCTGCTTGTTGAAGATGGAGACATCCTACAAACAAACAACCCACCAAATTTGCTCTTCTTCAAATGCTTAACTTAAAAACTCTGTGTTGCGTCTATCGTCGCGTCTAATCTTGCGTCTAACTGCGCGTCTAAATGCCCGTCTACTCTGTGTATTTAAACGCGCCTGTAGACGCGCTAATAGACGCGAGCTTCGTGCTATATGTATATACAAGAACTTTTTGAGCTTTCAATTTTATTGCATTTTGGAGTTGTAATATTTTATTTGGAATTAAAAGCACGCGTCTATCAGTGCGTTTAAAAACGCGTTTATATTCGCGTCTGTCTGTTCGACTTGCGTCTATACGTGCGTCTATCAAAGCATTTATATGCGCGTCTATTCATGCGTGTATGAGCGCGTCTATACGAGCATAAGTCTGATATATAGATGCACAGTTAGACGCGGGTCTCCTGACGCGCAAATAAACGCGCCCATAAGTTTTTTATTTAGTTCATGAAACGCGTCTGTGCGCGCGTCTATGGGTGCTTTGTCTTGTTGTGTATGACGGTATAAAGTATTATTCCATCCCTATGGAACTTGGTGCTCAGCTGAGGGGAGATGCTGAATTTCTTGAAACTTAGCATTGGAAGGTTGTGAGGAATATTTTGACCCTTTATTTGGAAAGTAAAAAATCCTTTTAGATCATTATAGTATCGAGATAAATATTAATTTGTCTCTGATTTATAGCGATGGCCCCAAATTTTCCATCTTGTTCATCCCTGGTGTGAAATGAGTGGAGGAATTCTTGGATATATGTAGTCATGGTAGGACTTTTGTAAGCATTTAAACAAAGTTCCAAGTCCTTTTTGCCCTAGGAAATCTTATGCAACATTGGAAAGGACATTATGTATGCCAAGGGATGTGGCCACACAAGTTCCAAAGACTCAGCTACATCGATGGTTATTATATTACACAACAACACAAAGCAACTATAGACGCGCTTGGTAGACACGCAAAATAACGGGCACGTCTATAGGCTTTAATAGAGGAATTATGGGTGTGTCTAAAGGCACGTCTAACAACTCGTCTATTTGCGCGTGTATTAACACGTCTACTTGCACGTCTAAACTGAGAAAATACGGGCCCGTCTAACATCGCGTTTATGAGCGCGTCTATTTGTGCGTGTATTAGCGCATTTATTTGCGCGTTTACACTGAGAATCAGACGCGCATTTAGACGCATAGATAGCCATGTAAATGTAAAGGCTGTAACCATTTACAAACATCGGCTATCGTCTTTCTGCTATCGCTAAGTATAGGAGAAAGGAGGGAATCCAACATATACACACGGTTTTGTACGGCTCTACCAAATCGTGAGATAACTATACTGCACCAACAAATAAATAAATATTAGCTTATTAGATTTAATCAAAATATTGAATTATCAAGCAGAGAAAAAGTTTGTATCAAACCTGAGAATGGCCATCATAACATTGTTATTGACCTCATTTGAAGCTCTAGAGAGGATTGAAATCTCCTCTCCCCCAAATTCAAGATACTGAGGTCTATGTTGAATCATAACCCTAACATTAAAAGAGCTTCCCAATTCTTCCAATGAAGCCATGTTTGTAGAGTTGAGGTCTTCTATCCCCTTTGACTCTTTGACGGCATTCATTTCGCACTCCTCTGAGCCATTATCATCTATTTGCCTTGTGGGAGGGTCCATAATGTCGTCCTTAATGATTGCTCGAATGGTACATGTTATAAATGCATAGAGATGCAAATCCATATATGTTGACAGTGTGGTGTCATTTTATATCTCAAAAATTTGACCAAGTACTAAAAAGCCAATTGTAGCCCATCCTCCATCCACAATTGTAGATGTGGCTATTCTCTTGATGTGATACCTAACATGTTATATACTCTATTTGTTGTGCCAAGTCACATTGCCGCATTATTGTGTTGATAGCACCTACCAACTTTCGAGCTAATCTGCACATCAAAACATATAACAACAGTGAATATGTGCATTGCATATCAATCTACATGTCAAGAAGTGACAACAAGTGTAGTCTATACTTACTCTAACATAGTGCCATGGACGGATTCATTGAGTTGGCAAAGAAGCACTTCTTCGCAAAGATTTCCACGACTACCAGACTCCAATGTGAGCTAGATTATCAATAAAGAGTAATTACTGTGTTTGAGACAATTCTAGCAATGCAATAGAAAAAACAAGTAGGGTTTGATGCTTACTTCTCATAATATGCTGCAAAAATAACTCGTGTGTCATTCATAGGAACGTGCTTCAACCACTTGCAAACATCCTCTATGGTTTCTTCTTTGTTGCTAAGCACTTCTGAAATACGAGGATCGAGCATATATGAAATGCTTTGTATATTTTGCGGAAAATTTGCTATAACATTACTATATTTAAAAAAAAAGTATTAGCTTCTTGGGTTTAATCAAAATAAGCAAAGTATAAAGCCAAGGAAAAGGCTGCATCAAACCTGAGGATGGTTGTAGTGACTTTGACATTAACCTCTTTCTTAGGATTCAAGAGGATTGAAATCTCTTCTTCACCAAATTCAAAAAAATGAGGTTGTTGTCGAATTAATAACATAGCGGTGAATGAACTTCCAATCTGCTCCAATAGATTCATATTTTCATGACTCATCTTATTGAGAGAGTAGTCTACATCGTATTCTTCTTCACTTGCTATGTCTTCTACATCCTCCTTCTGCTATAAAAATATAAAAAAGTTATGCGATGTACACATCCCAAATAAAGGTTTATACAAGCAGATAAGGTTTCATACATGCTTTCATTAGAGTGAGTCTCTCCTCCGCTTGGAGCAAAAATTTAAAAAGTAAGGTTTCATACATGCTTTCATTAGAGTGAGTCTCTCCTCCTCTTGGAGGAAAATTTTAAAAAGTTATGAGATTTACACATCCCAAATAAAAATAAAGGTTTAAATAATCATAGAAGTATAAAGATAGCATGCTTTCATTGGACTAAGTCTCTTCTCCTCTTGGAGGAAAATATAAAAAAGTTATGAGATTTACACATCCCAATTAAAGGCTTGAACAAGCATACAAGTATAAAGATAAGGTTTTATACATGCTGCAATGTAGTCATATTTTTAGGTCGTTTCCCAATGGTAGCAATTAGACGCTAAATACTCTCAGCCTGAAATGCTAGCAGATCGGCTTCTGTATATGATTCCATTTTGACTGGTAACTCCAAATCAAAAATCTCTCTAAGAAACAACATGCAGTTGTAGGCAACTCTCCACCCACAATTGTGCCCATCTTTTTGCTCCACTGGCAGATGTCTTTTGAATTCTACTTGGTCTTGTTGCTTCATGGTTGTTCTGATAGCAGATACTAGCTGATATGCAGCACTGTCCATCATGACATACTAAATATATTAATATGTCATGATCATAAGATACAAAATAAGAAAGTATCAAAAATATTAAGAGAATAATTACCTTGGGGAGTTGGCATGATAGCCTTCCATTGAATTCACAAACCACAAATGGTTGAGTTCAAGGTCCCAGACAATCAGACCCCAATGTGAGCTACACGACCAGAATAAAAATGATTATTGTTTTACATAAACTTGCCAAAGAAATAGTAAAAATAAGGTTAGAGTTGATATTTACGCCTCATGATAAGGCATAAAGATGACTTGCACCCCATTTAAATTCAAAGGGCTTAACCAGGTACAAACATCTTCTATAGTCTTTTGAGGAGAGCTAAGAATAGAAGAAAGGAGAGCATCGAGCATGTAGACATGATGCTGCACTACACTAGGAAGCTGAGAAATAACTACACTGCACCAAGAAATAAACAAACATTAGCTCATAGAATTGATTTACATTCTGCACTAGAAAATTGATATATAACTACACTGTAAATAAATAAACAAATGTTAGCTCATTGAAGTAGCAACAAATAAACAAACGTTACCTGAGAATGGCCAAGATAACATTGTCATTAACCTCTTTTAAAGGATTGGAGAGGATTGAAACCTCCTCTCTGCCAAAGCGCAAATATTAAGGTTCTCATTTCAAAACGATCCTAACTTCAAATGAGCTCTCCATTTTATCCAATGTAGCTAAATTTGCAGAATGGGTCTCTGTCATAGCTTGTATTCTATGTTTGGGGTCATTCTGCTTTTCCATGGTGTCTTTAAAGCTCTTGTGCTCATGGGATTCTTCAATCAAATTTAGAGGTAGTTGCATTGTTGAAGTAGAAGCACTACTACACACGCATCCTATTGCGACGTTTACGTATCGACGATTAGCGCCCGCTTAGCGTTAATCGTCGGTATAAAAATCGGGTGTCGTAAATCGTCGCTATATAGCGACTTTTACTAAGCGTCGCTATATAGCGACATTAGTAAGAGTCGCTATATAGCGACTTTTAAAGGTCGCTATATAGCGACACTGAGACAATATATTATAGCGATGTTTTACAGAGAGGTTTTTTTTTTTTTTTAGCCTTAAATTTTATTTTCTTCCAATGACAAAATTTTTTAAATTTTCATACATGTTTGAGCTCATAGAGAATTAAAAAATGAGAGCATGTACATCAAGCCATTGAAGCTCATATATTCATGTCTAAGTTTGAGATGAGAAAAATCAAATTAAATAAGAGCATTTACATCAACTGTTTCATCTTGAGCCAAGTCTAAGGCGCCAAGCAAGTCTATCTCCAACTCTATACCGAGTTGATCTCCTATATCATCATCGTACTCTAGCATCGTACGTTCACCTAAAAGTATTTGATCATCTTCTTCAATTAAGCTTAAGTGTGGTGATTGATCTTGACGATTGTTGTCTTCCTCATCAATATCGTGATCTCCATCCTCCTCCCGTGCGATGTCATTATGCGCATCTTCCTCTTGCCTCATATGGTGATCTACATCTTCTTCGCTAGATTCATCAATTGGATCTGGCATTGGTAGTGGCATCTCCATATCCACATCTTGATCTTCAAAAATATGCTTACTTCGTGGTGCAACTTGGATCACGTACCACCATCTTGGATCAGAACGATCCGGATGAAAAACCACCTATATTGAAGATGAAAAATCACGTGCCAAATGTCGTCAATTATATATATATCAATGGACTTAAAAAACGAAAGCTTCGACTAATTAAATCATTAGTATGCACCTGCTCACAGTGCTCGGGAAGAACAAAAGTATCACTTTCATCGGTCCAATGTTTGGTGGAGTCTATTGCAAAGAGACCGCTACCATCTTTTCTCACAGTCGCATGGGGACCGTTGTAAGTAGTTCTAAACCATTTTACATCAAGAATGAAAATAGTAAATCGTCTGAAATCAATTTCATAGATGTTGCGTATGGTTCCACAATAATCCAACTGTGAGGAGAGAAGATTGGTATCCGAAGCACTTGCTCGGCTATCTTGTGTGAAGTTAGCCATGACTCCACAATCATACGTGACTCTCTTTGAATCGATGCGTTCTACGCGAAAATGTCGTCCATATGACCATAATGCACTGTACTTTTTGTACTGTAAAAGAGCATCATTAAAACAATGAAGATGCACCTATTTTATAGCATATATTGCCACAAATAATTACTTAATTACATCAAGAGATAAGAAACTTACATGCACCATACATCCAGATGATAACTCCCGCTCGCGCTCGTTTATTGTCTCTCCATCACGTTCGGCTTTACGTATAGCTAGTTGTAGCCAATCAAGTGACATGTGAGTAGGGAGAAGAGCCAGATCTCGTGGATATGGTTGTGATTGCCTGTACATTACTCTGAATCTCGTCCTTGCATTTATTCTTTCTGCTTTGGCCACTTCATATCTCTCAATCCACTTCTGCATCTCAGGGCTATTGAGGATACAAAACTTATTGAATTTCTCCATTTGCTCTTCGCTCATCTTTCTTTCAATCCCTTTTCCTTGGGGGACCTCGCCAATGATGCGATCATCATCCTTGTTGTGCCAAGCTTGCGGCATATCAGGATCCGTGGATGCAAGAAACTCTGTGATATATACTAATGACTCTTGCACAAGCCATCCCTCTGCCATGCTTGCTTCTGGTCTTACTCTTTGTCTTACAAACCCCTTTAAAGTTTTCATAAACCGCTCGAGAAAAAACATCCATCGATTATGAACGGTACCTGCTATAGCCACCTCATCAACTATGTGCACAAGCAAGTGGACTTGAGTTGTCATAATGCTTGAGGGAAAGTGCTTCTCAAGCAAGCATACGGCTTCGATGGATTCCACCCTAGCCTTCTCGATGCTCGATATAGAGATCTCTTTTTGAGATATCCACCTATTTCACATGTCCACGCATATGTAAGATATTTGAGATATCCACCTATTTCACATGTCCATGAAGAAAATACATAATGCGATTTGATAGTAAGCATACCTCACAATACCACAGATCTTGAATATAGCATTTCTGACATCTTCTTGTAAGCACCCTTTTATTGTAATTGGAAGGATGAACTATCAAAGCAACAATGAAATCATGTCAACAATATAACATAATAATAATTACGCTAATGCATCACTATTATCGGTACACTAATTCTACTTAGAATACCTATAAGACCTTGTGCCAATCATGGGACTTGAGGCCACTAAGCTTATTGTCCTTTGAAAATGCTCCTTTCAAGCAACGCATGTACCCTGTCGGTGTTTGAAAAGAGGCAATGTCTGCCTTGATCGCTGCCTCCTCCCTCGTAGAGAGGATCCACGTTGCTTTCGGGAGGACAACTTTTCCTGAAGCATGCACTTGGGGCCACAAACGAGACATCCTATTCATAGCATGCAAGTCTTCTCGCACTCCTCTCGAGTCCTTGGAACCAACCAAGTGTGCCCAAATGGTAGCCCCCACATTCTTAAAGATATGCATGGGATCCAAGAGATGATTGATTTGTAACTGACCCCAATAAGGAAGCTCGTGAAAGATCGATAGCCTCTTCATACCAGGAGGAGGTTCCTCTCCATTCGCCCTCCAAGCTTGAATCCAATCACTTGCTTTCAAATATGATGGTGGTGGATCAAGCTGACCTCCACGTGCGAGATGGTCGAGCGGAAGGTATCGAGCATGACCTTCATAAACATTTTTCCTCATGTGTTTGGAGTAGCGTGCAAGCGATTTCAAAGCGGGTCCACAAATAGGACAAGCATGGTACCCACTTGTAACAAGTCCTACACGCGTGCATGAATATGTTAGTACAAGACATGCGTGCAAAAGAGAGTAAAAAAAGCATAATCCCTCATTGTACATGTAAAGACATAACCACGTACCTGCGCACTCTCCATATCCTGGGTAGTCATGCATGGTCCACATCAAGATACCCCTGACTAAAATATCATTGGTATGCCTAGGAGCTCTGGAAATATCAAAGACCTGCACTCCTCTCCATAATATCTGTAACTCCTCTATCAAAGGTGCCATGTACACGTCCATGTTTTTTGCCTTGTACTTTCCTGGCACAAGTAGTGCAAGCATGAGGTGTCCCTTTTTTATTGTTAGCCATGGTGGGATATTGTAATTCACCACGACTATGGGCCATGTCGACCAAGATGTCGAGCGTAACCCGAAAGGATTCACACCGTCCATGGCTAGCCCAAGATGTAAGTTGCGTGGATCTCTCGCAAAGTCCGTCCACTGATTATCTATGTGCTTCCAAGCCGCACAATCTGCGGGAATCCTCAATGTGTGATCAGTGGACCGATGAGATGCATGCCATGTCATCAACTCCGCTATGGATTTGCATCGAAACATGTGTTGTATTCTTGCAATGATGGGAAAGTGTCTTAAGACCTTTACCGGTATCCTCTCACCCTGCAAGTCATCTCTATATCGTTGTTCCCCACACTTTGGACAACTAGCCAAATCTCCATGCTCACGACGAAAGAGAATACAATCATTACGGCAAGCATGGATGGTATCATAATCCATACCCACCATTGTTAGCATCTTTTTCGCTTCATCTCTTGATGCGGGCATGGTATTTGGTGCAGGCAACATCTTTTGGAGCAACCTATGACAAAGACACTATCCAAATGATGATTCTCAAAACAAACAATATCCAAATAATGAGTCAATCAAATTAATGCAAGGGCTAACCTCATTAAGGCCGAGACACTTGTATCCGACCACCCATACTGTACTTGTAGATTCAAGATTGAGAGACAAGCACGTAGTTTAGACATCCTGGCACCCTCGTACAATTGTGTTGATTGCAACTCTCGCATTTTCACCTCAGACTCTGACATCACGTGTGCGTGGGATGTAGTGCCCCTAAAAATGGAATCCATCATGTCGACCATACCCTCGTCGTCATCCGGGAGACTATAGTCTTGTTGAAAGTGAGAAGGTATATGTGTACCCTCGTCACCCTTGTCATCCTGTCATAAGCTCATTCGTGTAAATAGAAGATCTTCTAATTCCGGGTATACAATAAGATTGCGAACTTAAATAGCTTTGACTTACCGATGATCCATCAACATGTGCAACACCAACGGGGGGTACTGGTTCCGGCTCCTCCCCATACATCCGCAAGTGGCGCATGATAATACGACGTTGATGTCGTACTTCTCGCTTGCAATGAGTGCAATGACAATATAACCTCTCCGTAAGCCACTTCGTGCTCCCGGGCGTTGGTGCATCATCGGATGAGCTTCCACTCGTCCCTTCCATCTACACTTGTAAAACCAAAACATAAGCATGAAGAGGAGATGTACACAATTATGAGCATAGCATGGTTAATTTGAGCTTCTCTTGAGGCTATATAAAAAGAATGACATCGCTATATAGTAAGGATTGAAACAAAAAATCCTATATAGTAAGGCTATGTAGTAAGAGGAGATATTGACAATTATAGACATAGCATGTTTGAGCTTCACAAGAGGCCACACCAAAAAATAAACAGTAAGCGTCGCTATATAGCGACGCTCTGTTCCGTCGCTATATAGCGACGTTTTTAATTTAAAACGTCGCTATATTATTCCGTCGCTATATAGCGACGTTTTTAATTTAAAACGTCGCTATATAGCGACGCTTTAAATAAAAAACGTCGCTATATAGCGACGCTTTAAATAAAAAACGTCGCTAAGCGTCGCTATATAGCGATGAATAAGCGTCGCTATATAGCGATGCTGTGGGTTAAAACCCGAAACGGCGAAACGCGCGGCGTTTTGCTCAAAGCTTTCCTAATCTCTCAAGTAAGCAACCCAAAATCTCCTCCCACCTATTTTCACTGACCTTACATCTATTCCAAGCAACCTCCTACTCTATTTCCCACTCCTCACCCTTCTCCTACCTCTTGTACACCCTCTCTCTCCTTTTTCCCTCTTTGGTTTCCAGAAAGAAAGTTCTTCAAAAGGTGAGTTTCTTTCAACAATGTAGGTTGTTTGTTTGTTAGCTTTGGTTTTGTGAGTGTTTCTACTTGTATTGCTAAAGTTTTAAACTAGTTTTCATGCTTGATTAGAAAGGATTCAAACAAAAAACGAAATTTCAAGAAAGAAAGAAAGAAACTCACCTCTTCTTCCTGTATTTCTCTTCCTTCTCTTCCTTCTCTTCTCCTCAATCTCCTCCTTTTCTTGTCTCCTCAATCTTCTCTTTCCTTGTCTCCTTTCAAAAAGTTGCTTTTGTGATCTCCTCTTTCCACTAACATCTTATTTGAAAAAATGGGTTGTTTTCTCTCTTTTGTAGGGCCAGTCCACTACACCGAGCAGGACATACTCTCTCTTTTGTGGGCCCAGTCCACTACACCGAGCGGGACATACTTTTACAGGTAAGTGCTTCCTCTTCTTTCCATTTAAGCTTTTTGTTATTTGCATTGGCCTGCAGCTAGCGCCTTAAGCGCTAGCTGCAGTGATGGGCGTAGGAACCCTCTCTTCCCCCTTCTCTTTTTCTCATTTTTCCCCCTTCTCTTTTTTCCCTCTTCTCTTATTCTCTCTTTCCCCCTTCTCTCTTTCCCTCTCTCTCTTTTCCCTTCTCTCTTTCCTTTCCCCCTTATTCTCTATTTCCTTTCCCTCTTATTCTCTTATGCTTATGCTTCTCTCATTCCCCCTTCTCTATTTCCCCCTTCTCTCATTCGCATAAGCTCTTTTTCCGCATGAGCATAAGCTCCTTCTCTCTTTCCGCATGAGCATAAGCATGAGCTTATGCTTATGCTCATGCTTATGCTTAAGCATAAGCATGAGCATAAACTCATGCTTATGCTCATGCATGAGCATGAGCTTATGCGTAAGTTTCCGCATAAGCTTATGCGAAAATAGAGAATGAGAGAAGCTTATGCTTCTCTCATTCTCTTTTTCCGCATAAGCTCCTTCTCTCTTTCCGCATAAGCTCATGCGCTTTTTCCGCATGAGCATAAGCATGAGCTTATGCTTATGCTTATGCATAAGCATAAGCATAAGCTCATGCTTATGCTCATGCATGAGCATGAGCTTATGCGCAAGTTTCCGCATAAGCTTATGCGGAAATAGAGAATGAGAGAAGCTTATGCTTCTCTCATTCTCTTTTTCCGCATAAGCTCCTTCTCTATATCCGCCTAAGCATAAGCTCATGCTTATGCTCATGCTCATAGCATAAGCATGAGCTTATGCTCATGTAGAAAAAGAGAAGGAGCTTATGCGCAAGTTTCCGCATAAGCATAAGCATAAGCTCATGCTTATGCTCATGCGGAAAAAGAGAAGGAGCTTATGCTCATGCATGAGCATGAGCTTATGCGTAAGTTTCCGCATAAGCTTATGCGGAAATAGAGAATGAGAGAAGCTTATGCTTCTCTCATTCTCTTTTTCCGCATAAGCTCCTTCTCTCTTTCCGCATAAGCTCATGCGCTTTTTCCGCATGAGCATAAGCATGAGCTTATGCTTATGCTTATGCATAAGCATAAGCATAAGCTCATGCTTATGCTCATGCATGAGCATGAGCTTATGCGCAAGTTTCCGCATAAGCTCCTTCTCTATATCCGCATGAGCATAAGCATGAGCTTATGCTTATGCTTATGCTTAAGCATAAGCATAAGCATAAGCTCATGCTTATGCTCATGCATGAGCATGAGCTTATGCGTAAGTTTCCGCATAAGCTCCTTCTCTTTTTCCGCATGAGCATAAGCATGAGCTTATGCTTATGCTTATGCTTAAGCATAAGCATAAGCATAAGCTCATGCTTATGCTCATGCATGAGCATGAGCTTATGCGCAAGTTTCCGCATAAGCTTATGCGGAAATAGAGAATGAGAGAAGCTTATGCTTCTCTCATTCTCTTTTTCCGCATAAGCTCCTTCTCTATATGCTTATGCTCATGCGGATATAGAGAAGGAGCTTATGCGGAAAAAGAGAATGAGAGAAGCATAAGCTTCTCTCATTCTCTATTTCCGCATAAGCTTATGCGCAAGTTAAGCATAAGCATAAGCATAAGCTCATGCTTATGCTCATGCATGAGCATGAGCTTATGCGTAAGTTTCCGCATAAGCGTATGCGGAAATAGAGAATGAGAGAAGCTTATGCTTCTCTCATTCTCTTTTTCTGCATAAGCTCCTTCTCTTTTTCCGCATGAGCATAAGCATGAGCTTATGCTTATGCTTATGCTTATGCTTAAGCATAAGCATAAGCATAAGCTCATGCTTATGCTCATGCGGATATAGAGAAGGAGCTTATGCGGAAACTTACGCATAAGCTCATGCTCATGCATGAGCATGAGCTTATGCGTAAGTTTCCGCATAAGCTCCTTCTCTCTTTCCGCATAAGCTCATGCGCTTTTTCCGCATGAGTATAAGCATGAGCTTATGCTTATGCTTATGCATAAGCATAAGCATAAGCTCATGCTTATGCTCATGCATGAGCATGAGCTTATGCGCAAGTTTCCGCATAAGCTCCTTCTCTATATCCACAAGTTTCCGCAAGTTTCCGCATAAGCTCCTTCGCTATATCCACAAGTTTCCGCATAAGCTCCTTCTCTCTTTCCGCATAAGCTCCTTCTCTATATCCATAAGCTCCTTCTCTATATCCACAAGTTTCCACATAAGCTCCTTCTCCATATCCGCATGAGCATAAGCATGAGCTTATGCTTATGCTTATGCTTAAGCATAAGCATAAGCATAAGCTCATGCTTATGCTCATGCATGAGCATGAGCTTATGCGTAAGTTTCCGCTTATGTGTGAGCATATGCGGAAATAGAGAATGAGAGAAGCTTATGCTTCTCTCATTCTCTATTTCCGCATATGCCGAAACATGAGCATAAGCTTATGCTCACCCATGAGCATAAACATAAGCTCATGCGGAAAAAGAGAAGGAGCTTATGCGGAAATAGTTCATGAGTTTCCGCATAAGCTCTTTCTCTTTCTCTTTTGCGTGAGCATATGCGGAAATAGAGAATGAGAGAAGCTTATGCTTCTCTCCTTCTCTATTTCCGCATATGCGGAAACATGAGCATAAGCTCATGCTCACCCATGAGCATAAGCATAAGCTCATGCGGAAAAAGAGAAGGAGCTTATGCGGAAATAGAGAATGAGAGAAGCTTATGCTTCTCTCCTTCTCTTTTTCTGCATAAGCTCCTTCTCTTTTTCCGCATGAGCATAAGCATGCGGAAACTCATTCTCTATTTTATGCATAAGCTCCTTCTCTATTTCCGATGCCTATGCTTAAGCATAAGCTCATGCTTATGCTCATGCATGTGCATGAGCTTATGCTTAAGTTTCCGCATAAGCTCATGCTTATGCGTGAGCTTATGCGGAAATAGAGAATGAGAGAAGCATAAGCTCATTCTCTATTTCTGCATAAGCTCATTCTCTATTTCCCACTCTATTTCCCCCTTCTCTCCTTCTCTATTTTCCCGCATCTCTTTCCCCTTCTCTATTTCCCCCTTCTCTCATTCTCTATTTGTTAAGAGATATGGTGCCATGAGCACATGTAGAGCAAAGGTATGAGCAAAGGGTAAGCTGCCACATGGCATGGAGGAGATATCCCACATGTGAGCAAGCAAATGGATGTAAGTACCCTCACCTATAAAAGGGAGGTTCATTTGAAGTAATTCAATCAAGCACTTTGCACTATCTCAAGATTCTCTTTATGAGTCCAAGCTAATCTATCTTGGAACCTAATTGACTTGAGATACATGTCATGAGCACTCTCTTCATCATGTCTCCACATAGGTTCCATCCACCTTAGAGTGCTCCATAGATCCTGAGGCATGCGTGTTTTGTCATGGTATCAGAGCGTAGGTTTAGCTATCCTAGTTTAGCTCATTAGTAGTTCACTAGGATTGCTTCCATTCCTAGATTAGTTGTAGGCATGTCTTAGGAGCTCATGTTTTTCTCCTAGGTTACTTTTAGTTTTAGATTGAGAGAATTCCGTCCATGAGAATTTGAGATATTTCCATTCCTGGGAGAACTAGAATATTTTCTTTTTTCTTCTATGAGATATTGAGGTTCTTTTGAGTGTTCACTCAATTGGCTAAGAGAGAGATCTGAGTTCCATATTTGAGAAAGAAAGACACAAAGCATTTCTGTGAGGACTCGTGAGTTTTGAGGAAGAGAATCAATGGAGGGCTTAGGAGAAGTAAATGAGACTCTATGTGAGAGCTTATACAAAGAGCAAAAGAAAAACTAAGGCTCTATGGCCTTCCATCGACTTCAGCCGTTGCCATCTCTGAGCGCCCACGTTTTTCAGCAACACCAAGGCGAACGGGCTCCCACGCTACAACAGTCCTTAGCTTCAGCGCCAGTAACTTTCTTCACGCTACACCCTCAATAAGCTACCACCAAGAGCCTTGATTGCTCACCGCTGGCTCCAGCTCCATGCAAAGGAGCCACGCTCTGTGTAACCAGCTGCTCATGACTCCTAGCTGCTGGTGCAAGCCCAACTCCCACGGCCTAAGCTTCATCAATGACCAGTCTCTACAACAACTAAGGTATCCGCCTACAACGACCTTCTCATAACAGAGCCTACGCTCCACAGTTGGCTCCTGCTCTCCTACGTAGCAACGGCTCCAACAATTCATATGACGACGGGCTCTTGCATCATGGACGACTCCAACAATAGTCTACACCGGCTCAGCAAGCAAAGGCGACCCTCACAACCCTTTCCAGCAAAAAGGTCTCGCCGTCGCAGTCGCAGGTCTCGCCATCGCAGAGAAAGCTTCCAACTTTCTATCTTTCTTCCTAAGGTTGGACCTTAGGACACGTGGTAGCCAAAGACGAAGACACGTGGCAGATAAGCCACTAATCTACAAGGGCCACGTGGCAAGATAAGGTGGTAATGTTAACTGTGGTTAAGTTAACTATTCAGGTCAGTTAAACCTTGGTACAATCTAAGTAACTGTGGTTAACTAAACTGGGGTAATTGGTCACTACAGTGCCACCCAAGCACAGTCCCTTTATAAGCACAGTTTCAATTCTGCATGTGAATCCCTGTGCCACATCATCAAGGCCCCCTCTTCTTCACAAAAGCTTCAACAAGGCGTAACTTTCAATCCAAGAAGAATTTGTACATGCTCCAAAAAGGAAAAGTGATCGTCTTTTCGAGCTCTACGCGTTTGTCAGATCAGAATCATTGTATGCAATTAGACACTGCCAATATTGAATGAATTCAATTGGTAAGACCTTTGCAACCATTGGAAAAGCAAAGCATGAATGCAAACATCGATGTAAAAAGCAAGCCGAAAGCACAAGTGCATGAGATGACCATAGCAGGAAGCATGGCATCCACACATAAAGCATCAAGGCACATGGAAGAACAAAGCAGCATGCATGAAGCTATGTCAAGCAAAGAAGCAAACGTCATCGTCATCAAGCCATGAGCCAAAAGGTGACATCAATGGAATGTATTGAGAAAGAAAAACCTTGCCAACCTTGCCTATATGTTTGTAATCAAACCTGACCACCTGAGAGTAGCTATGAAAGCACCCAGGGGAGGTATTGACATGTAGAAGCCACACTTGACCACCTTAAGTAGCATGCATGCACTAAGGGGAGGTGATGGAATGTAACTCACATCTGACCACCTTGCAGTAGCCAAAGGATCATGGCACCAAGGGGAGGTGTTAAGAGATATGGTGCCATGAGCACATGTAGAGCAAAGGTATGAGCAAAGGGTAAGCTGCCACATGGCATGGAGGAGATATCCCACATGTGAGCAAGCAAATGGATGTAAGTACCCTCACCTATAAAAGGGAGGTTCATTTGAAGTAATTCAATCAAGCACTTTGCACTATCTCAAGATTCTCTTTATGAGTCCAAGCTAATCTATCTTGGAACCTAATTGACTTGAGATACATGTCATGAGCACTCTCTTCATCATGTCTCCACATAGGTTCCATCCACCTTAGAGTGCTCCATAGATCCTGAGGCATGCGTGTTTTGTCACTATTTCCCCATTCTCATTCTTTTCTTTCCTTTACATCTTCTTTCCCTCTTATCTTTCCCTCTTTCCTTTCCCTCTTCTTTCCTTTCCCTCTTCTTTCTTCTTGCCTATTCCTATGCCTATGAGAATGCTCATGTTTGTTTTTTGTTTTCTGTTTTCGTGTTTGTGTCTATGTTAGACATGGGATCACGTCGCTCATCGGACGAGTACGGACAGCCTCGCAGGAGGAGAGCTCATGATCTATATGCTCCAGAGGACTTTGATTCCTCTCAGGCGACTACCCCGAGGACTACCCCTGGTCCGACTCCTCTCGGTCCTAGCACTGTGACTACCCCTGGTCCGACCCCTCTTCCACGTAGCACTGCGACTACCCCTCAGGGGACTCCTTTGCTAGCCGCGCATGGCTTTGTTGGGACTCCCGACGAGTTTGTAGCGCAGATGAGCGATGAGGAGGCAGCGAGATTCTTCTCTCTGCTCTCTCAGAGGACCTCCGCAATTCCTTCCCCTACACCGATGGGTGGACGTACTGCCCAGCCATCCCCTCGCGCCCCTTCGACCGCAGGATCATCACCTAGGCATGCCTCCCGCAAGGGAAGGAAGAGTAGGATGGGCGGCTCATGTTGTGCTGACTCAGGAGATGTAGACGAGTCAGCACACTCACGCTCCTTTAGGTCTCCACTTGGTCCGGAGACACAGTATCAGTCAATCCCTTTCCCTCTCCTACTCCCACAGCTACTCCTCGATCCGGAAGCGGTCGCGCAGCTTCCACTCCTTCAGACTCTGCTACCGTCAGTCCCCCTTACTCATCAGGGGATCTCTCCTATCAAATCACATCTGCCGGAGAGATAATAGAAGACAAAAAGGGCAAAGCAGTGATGGCCACCATGAGGCGGTTGATGAGTCATCACTTCAAGAGCGGCATAAATATCGATTGGCGGTATCAAGATGCCCAAAAGAAGCAGGCGGTGATCGATGAGTTAAAACAAAGATATCCTAATCCGCCAAATGTGGAGTTTAATAACAATTATATGCTCGAGCGCATGGGTTTGGTCCTAAAGCATCGCAGATCAACCATGCGTACTTCCATTACAAAGGGGTTGGCTAAACCCAGCTGGGCAGACAAAGCTGATTGGAAGTACTTCAAGAAGCAACATAGGGACCATCCCGAAATGTTCGAGGGTCAGAGGAGGGCTGCGAAGAGACGGCTGGACGTCGTAGGTACTTCGCACTTTGGTGCAGGCGGACGGTATGCGTTCGAGGCAACCGTGGTAAGTTTACTTCTTTCCATTTAATGTATTGTTCTATTTGTTTTACTTACATATTACATGCACTTTAGCTAACTCTAACTCTCGTAAATTGGATCCACAGCAAGCTGCGATGGGTCGTCTTCCTACGGATGCAGAGACACGGCGCGCATTTCGAATAGGAACCAAGCCGTGGTTCATTGAGCAAGAGGCAATGGGAGCGATAGTCGATTGGGCTGAGGTGGCTGCTCGCACGGTATAAGTTTACTCCTACTTGTAATCTCACTTTTTAATTTAAGTTCCAATCTAATTTTCGATTTATATGGTTTACTCTTAGGGTCAAAGCTCAAGCATCCCATCATTAGAGACGAGCGATCAACAGGGGCAAGGATCGGACGCAGGTGCCGAGGACGAGGGAGAAGACGCAGGTGTCGGGGACGAGGGAGAAGATGCAGGTGCCGAGGACCAGGGAACAGGCCAACAAGACGATTCGGATTCAGATTCGGATTAGTAGTGGTAGTAGCATTTTGTATATCCGCTCGTTAGAGCAATTTTGTATCGCCCTTTCACAGGGTAATTTTGTTACAAACACAGTTGTATATGTATATGCATTTCTTCCTCATCGTTCACAAGAACAATTTTGTATCACCCTGCAAGCAAGGGAAATTTTGTTATAAAAAACTTTCTTTTGTAATTACAAAAAAAAAAAAAGGATTAGTGGGGCTAAACAGGGCCAAAAGGAAGCCCTGTTTAGCCCCACTAACCCTTTTTTTTTACTTCTGTTAATCGTCGCTATATAGTGACGTTTACCAGTGTCGCTATATAGCGACGATTAACAGCGTCTCTATATAGCGACGGTTTATAGCGACGCTCCTTTTCCGACGACTTTAACGACTTTTATAGCGACCTTTGCGCCCGTGAAAAAAAAAACTTTAATGTAAAAAGCGTCGGTATTTCCGTCGGAAAATGGCCTATGCCTTGTAGTGAAGGGAGTGTCTCCATATTGACTTCATCCATTTCTTCTCCCTCTATTGCCTATAAACAAATATGAGAGATTAGATTCATTATCTTTAAATTTAAATCTTATTTAAAAATTTGTATTTAGTTGAGAAATAGAGAGTTCATACCGCTAAGTATTATCGTAATGGCCTTTTTTCATAACCCTGCGAACCATAATTATCAAAGAAGGCATCATCATGTTTGTCTTCATCCACCCACCTCTCTCTGAACAGGTCATGTAAGTCCATCTTTTCATCATCATCAACTGGGAGATTATGATCTTCAAGGTAATCATCCATATCATCAGTGTCCTTGTGGTCCATCTCTTTTTCATAGCTTGTGGTTAGATCTGCTTGAAGCTGAAAATAAGCCATGAAATGCTTATTTTTAATAATATTTGTGGAGTTGCCTTTTCTGAGGATAAAGAATAGTTGTGGCTTATCCCATGCTGACTCATTCTTGAAGAAGTCATCTTCTGAGACTCCCCTGAAGTTCACAAGCTTTCCAGACTCTGCCGTAACCTCTACATTGAATTGAAACCTTTGGTGCATATATGTTGGCATCCTTATCTCGCTGATTAATCTTTCCACATATGCAACCACCTGTTGTGGGATTTCTTTTCTCATATAAGAGGTTACTATTTCTGACCCATCTTCATCCTTTTTAATCCACCTGTTTGGCCATAGCTTTACCTTGGGTGTTGACAAAGAAGCTATATGCTTCACCACATTATAGTCAATGTTACAATGAGTAAGTGGAATTTGTTTCTCTGACAGCAAATACTTAATGGCACTATGCACTACATCACGCCTCACCTGTACATTGATGCATTCTTCCATGCAGTGTTCTTTGTCTTTTTTTCCAAAAAACCATTCTTCTTTAAAATTTTTTGTACTGCCATGGATGCATACTTGTCAGGTAAGTACTTTATAGGCCTCCACATCCTTGCCGTCAACTCCTTCTTATCCATTACCTTTGACTTTTCGAAGATAAACAAAGGAGCTTCATAGATCAACTGTCCACGCTCACAAGCAATGCACGTTTCAAGCATCTCATTGAACACTTCAACAAGATGAAATATGATAGAAGTGTAGTCGGCATATCTGTCCCTCACCACCTTGAGGCTTGTCATACTTTCTTCTCGCTCTTGAGTTCCCCTAGGCACAACTGCACTCAAAGAAGTATAGAAGTTCGTGAGTGTGTCGGCGTCTGCTTTTGTGACCTTTCGCTTCAAATCAAGATTTGGAGAACCAAATGTTGCCCATATAACCCTTGCCTTTTGTAAGACCTCTGATGTTGAGGATATCTTACGCTTTCCATGGACATAATGATTAAGTCTTTCGGACTCAATCAAATACTTGATCTCATGCTTGAATATATAGATTGTTGCAGGATAATGATGGAATGAACTTATCTTTGCAAATTGTCCTAAAGTGAGTCTTTTGACCTCCTTTACTTCCTTTGTGATCTGATTACAAGCATAAGCCCAATGTTGACCATCAATGGGCTAGAATCTGCAATGAAGGAGGAATTTCTTCTTTGCTTCCTTTAGCATATTCTCACCTTGTGCCTCTCTTCGCCTTGTTCATGTGGAATATTTTTAAGAGTGTCTTTAAAGAATCGACTAAAGGTTTCCTCGAAATGTGTGGGCCCTGTAAATGTTATTTGATCCAGAAAACTATTTTTGATTCGACAAAACATTATTGGGCGCAAGACCACATTAATTGCCACAGTTTTCTTACCATCTCTCAAAGCCTCGTATATTTGCAGTGCATAGGATATATCAAGGCTTCGGCTATTAGTAAAGACAGCTGTAGCTTCCACATCTTTGGCATTCACAAACCACGTCCTTTGACCCCAAATATATCCCACACATCATTTGTAACTGCTTCATTAAGACGCAGATTAAGATTTTTAATTCATGTGAGTTCATCCTGATCATCTTCAGCCTTGGGTTCTAAGTCTTCTTCATCTTTCTCTTCTTTTAACCGTTTTTCATCCACATTATCTCTCTCTACAGTGGGACGATGCCTTTTTTTACTGCTTGGAACCGTGGCTCTTGCAGTACTAGCCTTTTGCATTTCACGTCGTGGTTTGCTAGCAAGAGCTTCTAGCATAACTGCAGTGGATCGACCTTGATCTTCTTTAATTTTTGTAAATTCCTGTGCACTCAAGGCTTGTGTTTCATCATCCTTAGTTACATCCACCATTTCTTGCTCTAGAAGTTTGCGCTCATGTTCTACACGTTTGTGACAGTGTGCTTGTTCTCTTCTTTTAACCGTTTTTCATCCACATTATCTCTCTCTACAGTGGGACGATGCCTTTTTTTACTGCTTGGAACCGTGGCTCTTGCAGTACTAGCCTTTTGCATTTCACGTCGTGGTTTGCTAGCAAGAGCTTCTAGCATAACTGCAGTGGATCGACCTTGATCTTCTTTAATTTTTGTAAATTCCTGTGCACTCAAGGCTTGTGTTTCATCATCCTTAGTTACATCCACCATTTCTTGCTCTAGAAGTTTGCGCTCATGTTCTACACGTTTGTGACAGTGTGCTTGTTCTTCTTGTCCCTGCATCGAAGTCTGAGCTTTTTGATCTCCTTCATGTGAAGATCCTTGAATATGAGGAGCATATTGTGCATCCTGAAAGTACTCAAACATTATCTTTGCATGCATCCTTTTGCCACCACACTAGGAAATTGCTCCCAAGTATATGAAAGAGCCTCCAATGCACTTTGCAACTCTGGAAACTTTGATGGTTGAGGAGGAGGCATCACAAAGGTCTTTGAGTCTCTCCTTGACACAACAAAATGAAGACCGCCAACTTCAGGATCTGAACTCTTTGTAAAAATATCCATAAAAGTCTCTTTTGGCTCTATCATTATGCCTACTACAAGGCTTGAAGTCATATCTTTTTTGAAGAAAGTAGCATCCCATGGATCTTCAACACCATTGAACTCCCTTTTTGACATAAGTAAAAAGAGTCCCTTTTCCTTTTGATGAGGAAACCAAGCTCTTTTGCCCATGTGATATCGAGTCCACCTATTAAAGCCATTGGGGCTATATTCCTTTCCTTTCAAATTCAAAGTGACATCAGAAACCCATTCTCTGATCTCAGAGTGATTTAGGATAGCCACCACATTAGTTGATTGCTCCATAATCCTACAAGAAAAGATAATGAAGAATTTAGATACATACAAGTAAAGTACAATATACAACGCTTGATACAATAAATGTGGGAAATAGCCCAAAAGGCTTTACAAGGCTTCATATGGCAATAAATGTGGGAAATAGCCTAGAAGGCTTTACAAGGCTTAAATATTTATACAAATGTAAAAAAATTAGCCAATAAAGCTCTACAATAATATAAAATGTCGTCTAGTGATAAAGCTTCAATCTTCATGAAGACATGTAATCTGTCCATCCATTGATTTTCCCTCTGGTCATAAAGCTTCAATCTTCATGATGACATGTAATCTGTCCATCCATTGATATCTGTGCACTGATACCCAACTGATGCAATCTACCCACTAAAAATTGTTCCATTGATATCCACTTATGCAACCCACTGATACTCGTTAAATAGTGAATGGTCGGGATGGTCGAGTTTATTACAAGGTGCTTCATATGACAATAAATGTAAAAAATAGCATAGAAGGCTTTACAAGGTTTTTTATGACAATAAATGAGCTTATATATTTATACAAATGCAATAAAAATAACCAATAATCATCAAGCTCCAATATGTCCCATGACAAGTAATCTGTCCACTGATATATGTAATCTGTCCACTGATATCTGCTCATGCAATCTGCCCACTGATAAACTTCTTGGTAAATGGTAAAAGGTCTTATTCAATAGCATGTTATGAGTGTTAAACCACATGTGAGCGAAGGGACTGACAACGATTAGGAACTACTTAGAAAAATTTGAGCATGGCTTCGATTGAAAACTTGGAGAATTGTCTCTCCTCTAAGGCAATCTAATCTATGCTAAACTATGCTAAACCAACTGTCGAAGTGAAGAAAAGCAATAAATAATTCCTTTTTCTGTGTTCATTTTAATGTGCTAGGGTTTAGGAGGCTTAAATATGCAAAAGAAGTGGTTTTGATGTAGAGGCTAAACCTGCATGTGAGAGAAATGAAGAACAAGTATCTAAAGAAAAGTTAACATTTTTCAATTTAAAAGATGAATATATATGAAAATATTACCTCACCTTGAAAACAAACCATAAATTCACTCTTTTATAATTTTCTAAAAGTATAATATAAAACATGTAAATATATAAAACTCTCTTTACTTTCTCTCTCTCTCTTCTCCTAAATCTCTCTGTAGCTATAGTCAAGACACCTCATTCTCTCTCTTAATCTCTCTCTCTCTCTCTAACAACTCTTATGTGTTTCCCTCTCTATCCTCATCCCACTCATTCTCTCTCTTAGTTTATCTCAAGTCTCTCTTTCTCTCCCTCCCATGGCGGTTAAGATTTTTCATTCTCTCTCTTTATCTCTCTCTCTCTCCCTAGGATTTGTAATTATTTCTTTCTCTCTCTCCATCTCTCTCCTCTCTCTCTCTCTCTCCTCTTCTCTCTCTCTCCCTCTCTCTTTCTCTCTCTCTCTTAGCCTCTCTACCTCCCTACCTCTATCCTCTTGGCTGCTAGGATTTGTCATTCTTTCCCTCTCTATGTCTCTCTCTCTCTCTTTGAATTCTCTCTCTTAATCTCTCTCAGCCTTCCTCCCTCCCTCCCTCCCTTGGTAGCCACAGTCGCGAGAAGTCTCTCTCTCTCTCTCTCTCTCTCTCTCTCTCTCTCTCTCTCTCTACCTCTCCCTCTTTGCAGCCACGGTCGCTAGAAGTTTCATTTTCTCTCTCTCTCTCTCTCTCTCTCTCTCTCTCTTTATCTCTCTCTCCCTAAGTCTCCCTCCTCTCTTCTCTCTCTCTCTCTCTCTCTCTCTCTCTCTCTCTCTCTCTCTCCCTAAGTTTCCCTCCTCTCTTCTCTCTCTCTCTCTCCTTCTCGCTCCCTACTCTCTCCCTCCCTCTAGCACAGAAGTTTCATTCCTCTCTCTCTCTCTCCCTCTCTCTCTCTCTCTCTCTCTCCCTCCCTCTCTCTCTTTCTCTCTCCCTAAGTCTCCCTCTTCTCGTCTCTCTCTCTCTCTCCCTCTCCCTCCCTCTCTTTCTTTCCCTCCCTACTCTTCTAGCAGAGAAGTTTCATTCCCTCTCTCTCCCTCTCTCTCTTTCTCTCTCTCTCTCTCTCTCCCTCTCTCTCTTTCTCTCTCCCTAAGTCTCCCTCTTCTCTTCTCTCTCTCTCTCTCCCTCTCCCTCCCTCTCTTTCTTTCCCTCCATACTCTTCTCTCTCATTGCCGCGAGGAGACTCTCTTCTCTCTCTCCCTCTCTCAGCTCTCTCTTTCTTTCCCTCCCTACTCTTCTCTCTCATTTAAGGAGCCCCTCTTCTCTCTCTTAATCTCTTGTCTCTCTCCCTCTCTCTCTTTCTCTCCCTCCCTACTCTTCTCTCTCATTTCTCATTCTCTCTCTTCCTTTGGCGGCCACATCTCAGCTCTCTCTTTCTTTCCCTCCCTACTCTTCTCTCTCATTTAAGGAGCCCCTCTTCTCTCTCTTAATCTCTTGTCTCTCTTCCTCCCTACTCTTCTCTCTCATTTCTCATTCTCTCTCTCCCTTTGGCGGCCAGGGCCTCGAAGAGCCCCTCTTCTCTCTCTTAATTTCTCTCTTTCCCTCTCTCCTCTCGCCACGTTTCATTCTGATAAACATCTCTCTCTCTCCCTCTCTCTCCCTCTCTCTCTTTCTCTCTCTCTCCCTCTCTCTCTTTCCCTCTCTCTCCCTCTCTCTCCCTACTCTCTCCCTCCCTCAAGCAGCCATGGCCGCCAGGAGAACCTCTTCTCTCTCTTAATCTCTCTCCCCCTCTCTCCTCTCTCTTTCTTTCCCTCCCTACTCTTCTCTCTCATTTAAGGAGCCCCTCTTCTCTCTGTGAATCTCTCTCTCTCTCTCCCTCTCTCCTCTCTCTCTTTCTCTCCCTCCCTACTCTTCTCATTTCTCATTCTCTCTCTCATTTCTATTCTCTCTCTCCCTTTGGTGGCCACGGGCGCCAAGAGCCCCTCTTCTCTCTCTTAATTTCTCTCTTTCCCTCTCTCCTCTCTCCTCTCTCTTTCTCTCCCTCCCTATTCTCTCTGATTTCTCAAATTTACAAACTCAAATATAAATAAGAAACTAATTAAAATAGAACTCAAAAACTCAAATAAGAAACTAATTTAAAAAGAATTGTAATGCCTTCTAAAAGACCCCCCTCCTCAAAAACTTTAACAATAAACTAATTGAAAAAGAATTGTAAGTAAAGAAAAAGAATTACAAGATGAATTTTAAGAAATAGAACTCAAAAACTTTAACAAGAAACTAATTGAAAAAGAATTATAAGACGAATGAAAAAGAATGCGAGTACCTGGAAAAAGTGAAAAAAGTAAGGCTCCACTTATCCTTTCTCTTCAGCTCTTGGTTGCTTCAATGAAATGAGGAGAGAGTGAGAATGAATGAATGGAAAGAAGAGTATATATAAGAAAAACTAGCCCACTCCTCCTACGCATAAATTTGAATTTTCAAAAAAGAGAGGGAAATTTGAATTCATTATAAATTTGAATTCAAATTTGTGTTCAACATTCTTCTTATACTTTCTTCTCGTACATTCCTTTTGAATTCAAATTTGTGTTCAACATTCTTCTTGATACTTTCTTCTCGTAAGTCCCTTTCATTCTTCTTGTAAGTCAAATCTTATTTGTGGCTCTTGCTCGTGATAGTAAGTAAAATCTTATTTGTCGCTCTTGCTTGTGATAGTAATCTTATTTGAGCAAGAATCTTATTTGTCGCTCTTGCTCGTGATAGTAAGTCAAATCTTATTTGAGCAAGAATCTTATCTGTCGCTCTTGCTCATGATAGTTCTACTCTTAGTTGTAAGAATTCAAATTTGTGTTCAAAATTCTTCTTGATACTTTCTTCTCATAAGTCCCTTTCATTCTTTTCCTAAGTCAAATCTTATTTGTCGCTCTTGTAAGAATTTGACCTCTCTCCCTCTACTCCCTTGTTTCTCTCTCCCTCACTCTCTTTCTCTCTCCCATACCTTCCCCCCTCACTCTCTCTCTCTCTCTTTCTCTCTCCCTCCCCTCACTCTCTCTCTCACTCCCCTCCCTCCTCTCCCCTCCCTCTCTCCCTCTCTCTCCCCTCTCTCTCCTTTTGCTCCCCTCCCCCCCTCCCTCGACCCTGCCCTCCCCCCCTCCCCTCCCCTCCCTCCGCCGCCAGAACCCCCCCACCCCCTCCCTTCCCTCGCCCCTCTCCCCCCCCCTCCCCCCCTCTCCCTCCCTCGACCCCTTGACCCCTCCCCCCCCTCCCCTCCGCTCCCACCCCCCCCTTCCCGCCCCTCCCCCTCCCTTCCCCTCCCCCTCTCCCCTCCGCTCCCGCTCCCCCCCCTCCCGTCCCTCCCCCTCCCTTCCCATCCCCCCCGCTCCCGCTCCCCCCTCCCTCCCCTCCGCTCCCCCTCCCTCCCCTCCGCTCCTCCACGAGACCCCCCCACCCCCTCCCTTCCCCTCCCCCCTCTCGACCCCTCCCCTGCCCCTCCCTCCTGCCGCTGCCCCTCCCTCCCTGCCTCCCCTCCTCCCCTCTCCCCTCCCCCCTCCTTGGGTTCTGGCGGCCGCGGCCGCCAAACCCCCTCTCCCTCCCTCCCTCGCCCACCTGGCTCCCCCCCCCCCCTCCCCCCCTCTCCCTCCCTCGACCCCTCGACCCCTCCCCCCCTCCCCTCCGCTCCCGCTCCCCCCCCCTCCCTCCCCTCCCCCCCTCCTCTCCGCTCCCGCTCCTGCTGCCCCCCCTCCCCCCCCTCCCCCTCCCTTCCCCTCCCCCCCCTCCCTCCCCTCCGCTCCCACTCCCCCTCCCTCCCCTCCCCCTCCTCCCCTCCGCTCCCGCTCCCCCTCCCTCCCCTCCGCTCCTCCAGAGGGTCCTAGCGACTGCGATCACCAGACCCCCCCTCCCCTCCCTCCCTCGACCCCTCGACCCCCCCTCCCTCCCTCCCCTCCCCCCTCCAGGGGGTCCTAGCGGCCACAGCCGCCAGACCCCCCCTCCCTCCCTCCCCCACCCGGCTCCCCTCCCCCCTCCCTCCCTCCCCTTTCCCTCTCTCCCCCACCCGGCTCCCCTCCCCCCTCCATCCCCTCCACTCCCGCTCCCCCACCCCCTCCCTTCCTGTCCCCTCCACCACTTTTTCCCCCCTTCCCCCCCTCCAGGGGGTCCTGGCGGCCGTGGCCGCCAGACCCCCCACTCGCTTCCACCCCCTCCCCTCCCCCCTACTTCCGCTCCCCTTCCCCCCCTCCAAGGGGTCCTGGCGGCCACGGCCGCCAGACCCCCCCGTCCCTCCCTCCCCTTCCCCCCTCCCCTCCCCTCCCCCCCCCTCCAGGGGGTTCTAGCGGCCGTTGGGCACAATACTTTTCCTACAATGCAACCTAGGTGGTATTGAAATTTTCTCAAAGAGGCACACCCATCCGATAAGTACTTGGTCAGATAACACACCTAAGGGCGTGTTTTTTTGTGGATGTGCATACCACTAGGGAAAAAACGGTGTAAAATGCGTGATCGACCATGCAACTCATATCCGATGGTGGCAATACTTTGTACACACCTCAACAAAGTTGAAACAGACTTGCATGCAAAGTGGAGCCCCCATCCGATAAGTACTTGTTTGAATAACACACCTACGGCCGTGTTTTTATATGGTTATGCATGACACTAAGGCAAAAACGGTGTTTTATGCTTGATCGACAATGCAAAGCATATCCGATGGGCAAAATACCTTGCACACACCTTCAACTAGGTGGAATTGACTTACATGCAAAGTGGCATTCCCATCGCATAAGCACTTGATCGGATAACACACCTAGCAGCGTGTTTTTTTACGGATGTGCATGACACTAAGGCAAAAATGGTATTTAATGCTCCATCGACCATGCAAAGAATATCTAATGGGCACAATACTTTTCCTACACCTTAACCTAGGTGGTATTGAAATGTTCTCAAAGAGGCACACCCATCTGATAAGTACTTGGTCAGATAACATACCTAAGGGCGTGTTTTTGTTCAGATGTGCATATCACTACGGGGAAAAACCTTGTATAATGCGTAATCGACCATGCATAGCATATCCGATGGTGACAATACTTTGCACACATCTCAACCTAGTTGAAACGAACTTGTGTGCAAATTGGAGCCCCCATCCAATAAGTACTTGTTTGATTAACACACTTAGGACCGTGTTTTTTCATGGTTCTGCATGACACTAAGGCAAAAACGGTGTTTTATGCTTGATTGACAATGCAAAGCATATCCGATGGGCACAATACTTTGCACACACCTTTAACTAGGTGGAATTGACTTACATGCGGAGTGGCACACCCATCCCATAAGTGCTTGACCGTATAACATACCTAGATGCGTGTTTTTTTTACGGATGTGCATGACACGAGCAGAAATAGTATTTAATGCTCGATCGCCCATGCAAAGGATATCCGATGGGCACAAAACTTTTCCTACACCGCAACCTAGGTGATATTGAAATGTTCTTAAAGAGGCACGCCCATCCGATAAGTACTTGGTCAGATAACACACCTAAGGGCGTGTTTTTTTTACAGATGTGCATATCACTAGGAAAAAAATGGTGTATAATGTGTTATCGACCATGCAAATCATATCCGGTGACAATACTTTGTGCACACCTCAACGTAGTTGAAATGGACTTGCGTGCAAAGTGGAGTCCCCATCTGATAAGTACTTGTTTGATTAACACACTTAGGACCGTGTTTTTTCATGGTTGTGCATGACACTAAGGCAAAAACGGTGTTTTATGCTTGATCGACAATCCAAAGGATATTCGATGGGCATAATACTTTGCACAAACCTTCAACTAGGTGGAATTAACTTACATGCAAAGTGGCACTCCCATCCCATAAGTGCTTGATCGGATAACATACCTAGCAGCGTGTTTTTTTCGGATGTGCATGACACTAGAGCAAAATAGTATTTATTGCTCGATCGATCATGCAAAGGATATCCGATGGGAACAACACTTTTTTCACACCTCAACCTAGGTGTTATTGGAATGTTCTCAAAGAGGCACACCCATCCGATAAGTACTTGGCCAGATAACACACCTAAGGGCGTGTTTTTTTGCGGATGTGCATATCACTCGGGAACAAATGGTGTATAATGTGTGATTGACCATGCAAAGCATATCCGATGGTGACAATACTTTGCACGCACCTCAACATAGTTGAAATAGAGTTGCGTGCAAAGTGGAGCCCCCATCCGATAAGTACTTGTTTGAATAACACACCTAAGACCGTGTTTTTTCATGGTTGTGCGTGACACTAAGGCAAAAACGGTGTTTTATGCTTGATGGACAATGCAAAGCATATCCGATGGGCAAAATACTTTTCACACACCTTCAACTTGGTGTAATTGACTTACATGCAAGGTGGCACACCCATCCCATAAGTGCTTGATCAGATAACATACCTAGCAGCATGTTTTTTTATGGATGTGCATGACACTAGAGCAAAAATAGTATTTAATGCTCGATCGACCATGCAAAGGATATTCGATGGGCACAACACTTTTCTTATGCCTCAACCTAGGTGGTATTAAAATGTTCTCAATGAGGCAAAGCCATCCGATAAGTACTTGGTCAGATAACATACCTAAGGGAGTGTTTTTTTGCTGATGTCCATATCACTAGGGAAAAAATGGTGTATAATGCGTGATCGACCATGCAAAGCATATCCGATGGTGACAATACTTTGGACCCACCTCAACATAGTTGAAACGGACTTGCGTGCAAAGTGGATCCCCCATCTGATAAGTACTTGTTTAAATAACACACCTACGGCCGTGTTTTTATATGGTTGTGCATGACACTAAGGCAAGAACGGTGTTTTATGCTTGATCGACAATGCAAAGCATATCTGATGGGCACAATACCTTGCACACACCTTCAAATAGGTGGAATTGACTTACATGCAAAGTGGCATTCCCATCGCATAAGTACTTGATCGGATAACACACCTAGCAGCGTGCTTTTTTACGGATGTGCATGACACTAAGGCAAAAATGGTATTTAATGCTCGATCGACCATGCAAAGCATATACGATGGGCACAATACTTTTCCTATGCCTTAACCTAGGTGGTATTGAAATGTTCTTAAAGAGGCACACCCATCCGATAAGTACTTGGTCAGATAACATACCTAAGGGCGTGTTTTTTTCGGATGTGCATATCACTACCGGAAAAACGTTGTATAATGCGTAATCGACCATGTAGACCATATCTGATGGTGAAAATACTTTGCATGCACCTCAACATAGTTGAAACAATCTTTCGTACAAAGTGGAGCCCCCATCCGCCGATAAGTATTTGTTTGAATAACACACCTAGGACCGTGTTTTTTCATACTTGTGCATGACACTAAGGCAAAAATGGTGTTTTATGCTTGATCGAGAATGCAAAGCATATCCGATGGGCACAATACTTTGCACACACGTTCAACTAGGTGGAATTGACATACATGGAAAGTGGCACGCCCATACCATAAGTGCTTGATCAGATAACATACCTAGCAGTGTGTTTTTTTACGGATCTGCATGACACTAGAGCAAAAATAGTATTTAATGCTCGATTGACCATGTAAAGGATATCCGATGGGCACAATACTTTTTTTAGTTTCAACAAACTTGCGTCAAAAGTGGAGCCCCCATCCGATAAGTACTTTTTTGATTAAGACACCTAGGATTGTGTTTTTTCATGGTTGTGCATGACACTAAGGCAAAAACGTTGTTTTATGCTTGATCGACAATGCAAAGCATATCCGATGGGCACAATACTTTGCACACACCTTCAACTAGGTGGAATTGACTTACATGGAAATTGGCACTCCCATCCCATAAGTGCTTGATCGGATAACATACCTAGCAGTGTGTTTTTTTCGGATGTGCATGACACTAGAGCAAAATAGTATTTATTGCTCGATCGATCATGCAAAGGATATCCGATGGGAACAACACTTTTTTCACACCTCAACCTAGCTGTTATTGGAATGTTCTCAAAGAGGCACACCCATCCGATAAGTAGTTGGTCAGATAACACACCTAAGGGCATGTTTTTTTGCGGATGTGCATATCACTCGGGAACAAATGGTGTATAATGCGTGATTGACCATGCAAAGCATATCCGATGGTGACAATACTTTGTACGCACCTCAACATAGTTGAAACAGAGTTGTGTGCAAAGTGGAGCCCCCATCCGATAAGTACTTGTTTGAATAACATACCTAGGACCGTGTTTTTTCATGGTTGTGCGTGACACTAAGGCAAAAACGGTGTTTTATGCTTAATGGACAATGCAAAGCATATTCGATGGGCACAATACTTTGCACACACCTTCAAATTGGTGTAATTGACTTACATGCAAGGTGGCACACCCATCCCATAAGTGCTTGATCAGATAACATACCTAGCAGCATGTTTTTTTATGGATGTGCATGACACTAGAGCAAAAATAGTATTTAATGCTCGATCGACCATGCAAAGGATATTCGATGGGCACAACACTTTTCTTATGCCTCAACCTAGGTGGTATTGAAATGTTCTCAATGAGGCAAAGCCATCCGATAAGTACTTGGTCAGATAACACACCTAAGGGAGTGTTTTTTTGCTGATGTCCATATCACTAGGGAAAAAATGGTGTATAATGCGTGATCGACCATGCAAAGCATATCCGATGGTGACAATACTTTGCACCCACCTCAACATAGTTGAAACAGACTTGCATGCAAAGTGGATCCCCCATCCGATAAGTACTTGTTTGAATAACACACCTACGGCCGTGTTTTTATATGGTTGTGCATGACACTAAGGCAAAAACGGTGTTTTATGCTTGGTCGACAATGCAAAGCATATCCGATGGGCACAATACCTTGCACACACCTTCAAATAGGTGGAATTGACTTACATGCAAAGTGGCATTCCCATTGCATAAGTACTTGATCAGATAACACACCTAGCAGCGTGCTTTTTTAGAGATGTGCATGACACTAAGGCAAAAATGGTATTTAATGCTCGATCGACCATGCAAAGCATATCCGATGGGCACAATACTTTTCCTATGCCTTAACCTAGGTGGTATTGAAATGTTCTTAAAGAGGCACACCCATCCGATAAGTACTTGGTCAGATAACATACCTAAGGGCGTGTTTTTTTCGAATGTGCATATCACTACGGGAAAAATGTTGTATAATGCGTAATCGACCATGCAGACTATATCTGATGGTAAAAATACTTTGCATGCACCTCAACATAGTTGAAACAGACTTGCGTACAAAGTGGAGCCCCCATCTGATAAGTACTTGTTTGAATAACACACCTAGGACCGTATTTTTTCATGGTTGTGCATGACACTAAGGCAAAAATGGTGTTTTATTCTTGATCGACAATGCAAAGCATATCCGATGGGCACAATACTTTGCACACACGTTCAAATAGGTGGAATTGACTTACATGCAAAGTGGCACACCCATCCCATAAGTGCTTGATCGGATAACATACCTAGCAGCGTGTTTTTTTACGAATGTGCATGACACTAGAGCAAAAATAGTATTTAATGCTCGATCGACCATGTAAAGGATATCCGATGGGCACAACACTTTTTGTAGTTTAAACAAACTTGCGTGAAAAGTGGAGCCCCCATCCGATAAGTACTTTTTTGATTAACACACCTAGCACTGTGTTTTTTCATGGTTGTGCATGACACTAAGGCAAAAACGTTGTTTTATGCTTGATCGACAATGCAAAGCATATCCGATGGGCACAATACTTTGCACACACCTTCAACTAGGTGGAATTGACTTACATGCAAAGTGGCACTCCCATCCCATAAGTGCTTAATCGGATAACATACCTAGCAGCGTGTTTTTTTACGGATGTGCATGACACTAAAGCAAAAATAGTATTTAGAGCAAAAATAGTATTTATTGCTCGATCGATCATACAAAGGATATCCGATGGGCACAACACTTTTTTTACACCTCAACATAGGTGGTATTGGAATGTTCTCAAAGAGGCACACCCATCCGATAAGTACTTGGTCAGATAACACACCTAAGGGCGTGTTTTTTTGCGAATGTGCATATCACTCGGGAAAAAATGGTGTATAATGCATGATCGACCATGCAAAGCATATCCGATGGTGACAATACTTTGCATGCACCTCAACGTAGTTGAAATGGACTTGCGTGCAAAGTGGAGCCCCCATCTGATAAGTACTTGTCTGAATAACACACCTAGGGTTGTGTTTTTATATGGTTGTGCATGACACTAAGGAAAAAGTGGTGTTTTATGCTTGATCCACAATGCAAAGCATATTCGATGGGCACAATACTTTTCACACACCTTCAACCAGGTGGACTTGACTTACATGCAAAGTGGCATTCCCATCGCATAAGTACTTGATTGGATAACACACCTAGCAGCGTGTTTTTTTTACGGATGTGCATGACACTAACGCAAAAATGGTATTTAATGCTCGATAGACCATGCAAAGCATATCCGATGGGAACAATACTTTTCCTACGCCTTAACCTAGGTGGTATTGAAATTTTCTCAAAGAGGCACACCCATCCGATAAGTACTTGGTCAAATAACATACTAAGGGCGTGTTTTTTTACAAATGTGCATATCACTACAGGAAGAACGTTGTATGATGCGTAATCGACCATGCAGACCATATCCGATGGTGACAATACTTTGCACGCATCTCAACCTAGTTGAAACGGACTTGCGTGAAAAGTGGAGCCCCCATCCAATAAGTACTTGTTTGATTAACACACTTAGGACCGTGTTTTTTCATGGTTGTGCATGACACTAACCCAAAAATGGTTTTTTATGCTTGATCAACAATGCAAAGCATATCCTATGGGCACAATACTTTGCACACACCTTCAACTAGGTGGAATTGACTTACATGCAAAGTGACACGCCCATCCCATAAGTGTTTGATTGGATAACATACCTAGCAGCGTGTTTTTTTACAGATGTGCATGACACTAGAGCAAAAATAGTATTTAATGCTCGATCAACCATGCAAAGGATAACTTGGCATGTCCATTTGATGAGTACTTGACCGGATAACTTCTCCCACCAATAAATTAAGTACTAATAAAAAATTATAATATATGAGTAGATTATTAAAAAGAGACTAATATTTATGTAATTGTTGCTACTGCAGCTTGCTTGCGAAGGACTCTCACAAAGGAGATGGCTATAGATTTTGTTCCAGGGATGGATGTGATTTTATGTAGCAAAAGAGAAGTAGTTGCATTTGCTACAATCCATGATAGTGATCCTAATTCAGTTTGCCACTTTCGAAGACTTAGCGAAGATAAGGTGGCAGTTACTGTATCAAAGATTCTTAGCGCACATGTTGAGCTAAAGTATAAATGTGGAGATATGGAAACACTTGGAGATGTTATGCCCTACAATACATCCAACAAATCATTTATAGCATGGAACAAAGATGAGACTTATGCAATAGACATTATCAAGAATACAAAGTACACCACCTTGGATTTTACTATAGGGGACATTTTACAAATGAGATCATTTGCAAATAAGACTGTAGCAGAAGGTGAAGTATTGGGATTTGAACAAGTGGAGCAATGGTCATTTGCACAGATGAGGATTTTAAAAGTCACTGATGATGGTATGGTTGATAACATAACATCCTTATGTGATCCCTACTATGAGGTAGGCAAGAATATGAGATGGAGCATGCAATTTTTAAACATGAGAAAGAGGCACGTGGTTTTCAATGATAAAGACAAGGTATACTACAATATCAAAGGACCTAAAAAGCGTGCCCATGTGCCAGGCTCTATCACTTCAAATGTGGATGATTTCAATATACTCAATTATAGAAGTGACATCTTATCTGGAGTGGATGAGTTCATTGGTTCCGAGAAACAAAATGATTTTAGAAGCAAAGCCTTATCTGGGGTGGATGAATTCTTGCACAGTGAGAAGGGCAAAGGTTTCAATAGCGATGTCTTGTCAAGAGTGGATGAGTTCATGCATATTAACAAACCTGGTGTCAATCAAGCTTGTGGATTTGTGAAAGCCATGCAAGATGTCCCAATGAGTGATGTTCTCTCAGGAGTGGAAGAGTTTTAAGGTTCTCAATACTCTCGTAGAATATTGAATTCATTGAATGGTCGTAAGAGTATGTTAAAAACGAGGATGAGATCAACAGAGGATTATTCAATATTTAACTTTGATTGTGATATGGCCAAGGATGCAACGACCAATCATGGATGCTTGGTTACAAACAAATGTGAGGAGAAGAAGTGCATGAATACAGATAACAACGTGCACGAGGAACGAAAACGGTCATACATATGCATGAAGAGAAAGCGAATCCAGGTAGATCCACAAAAGCAACCAAAGAGGAAGAGAGTAATGAAGGAGGAGAACATGTTCAATGCATTGGGATATCTATGTTGCAAGCGAAGATGTATGCGCTTCATTGATCTTGCAGACATCATGGAATGTAGAGGACACGTGTGGCAAAGAAGACGAAGTGAAAGAAATGAATACCTTCTCACAAGTCTCTCTTGCTTTCTTCAGAATGGCAATAAAAGGCTAAGTTCAAGACAAAAGGTAAAACCTCTCGTAAATGGAAAAAGGATTTGCAATAAGGCATATCGCAATATTATTGGATTATCCCATGGTACAAATTGGGATTTAGTCACCAAGGCAAAGGGCCGCAACAAATTTAGCATTCACAATAATAGAGGAAGGTCCAAATCAAGAATCTCAACTGTCAGGGCAGTAGCAATTTTGCAAGACTTCATACATGAAAATGCTTTACCTCAACCCCATATATCTACCGAACTCCCTAACGGTAACTCGATCACTGAAATGCACCTTCCTTCCAATGGGCTTGACAAAGCTCAAAGTATTTGACTCTATTGCAAAAAAGCAAAAGCAAAGAGGGGATGCCGTAGCTTCTTCTCATACTTTGTATACTCTTTGGAAGAAGAACTTTGGATGTATTAAAATCCCAAGGAGGCAAAAAATGTCAAAGTGCAATGTCTATGATGATTTAAAGCGAGCGATTGAGAGTGCAACATGTCTAAATCAAAGGAAATCATACAAAAAAAACTGAAAATCTCATCATGACCTTATTCGACATTCCAGACAAAAATATGCATTTTGGAAGGAGCAAGCTATTTTGCATCCCGATGACTACATGTGCCTTATTGTAGATGGCATGGATCAGAATACAACAACATTGCCTCGTTTTGTTGCCACTCCACCTAAATTACAAGGAAAGCACTTTCTAAAGACACATCTATGTGGAGTGTTAGTGCATGGAATTAAGTTCTTTGCAGATATATGGATTGATTCCTTGCATCTACATGATAGTAATCAAGTTGTAACATCTATTATGAAGGCAATTCGCAATGTACATGCAAAAAAAGGTCGCCTACCACCAATTTTGAGAATACAAGCTGATAATTGCTGGCAAGAAAATAAGAATGTACTCATGTTTGCATTCTGCTCCATGCTAGTTTCTCATCGAATCTTCAATGAGGTCGAATGTAGATTTTTGTATGTTGGGCATACACATGAGGATATCGATCAAGTTTTTAGCACAGTCTTAAGGGAGCTTAAATGCAAGGATGTGGAGACAATAGATGACTTGGTAAGAAGATGTGGCAGGCAAGTTGGTGGTCGTAAGGAAAGTACAGTATGTGAGAGGCTCGAAAGAATGTATGATTGGAAGAGCTTCATTCTACCTTTCATACAAATGGGTGGTGATGCATTGACAGGTCATACCAATCCACACTACTTTCATTTTTTTTTTAAAGATGAAAAACCCGTAATGCAATGGCAACAGTATTCTCATGATACAAAATGGGAACCTGAAGAACCTTACAGTCTCTTAACTTTAATTCCCAGCAACGAAAGGTATCCAACATGGGCTCTTATACAAGAATTCAATGAGAGGTCTAACTGTGAAATAGAAGGATTAAAAGCATTTATTACATACAAAGAGGAAATGCTCCGGAGATATCCTGATTCGAAGCCTACTTGGAGGCCTACTTGGAGAGAACACACTACCACTGTAATTAACAAGACACAAAATTTAATAAAGGACCTTGAGAGAATGCGAGGCTCAAAGGATGTCAAGGAAGAATGCAATATGTTTTGGCCAAATGCTCATAACAATTTGCACCCAGCTCCAGTCTTTGAAAATGAATCTGTATCATTACTCCCACATCCATATTGTGGACCGAAGAAGAGAGAGTTTATGCCACAAGTAGATATAGAGGTCGATTGTTTTGTTGTGGTTCAGCCATCGGATGATGAATATGAGAATGTGAAGTTTTGGGTTGCAAAAGATCTAGATTTCCGTGTCGAGTTGCAGGCATTAGACGGAGGTCAAGATGGAAGAATTAGCCATGAAAGGTCATATGCAAAGGGAAAGAAGAGGGTCCGATCTTCGAGATGAGCTATTGAGCTTGTCCATTGGATGTACGAGGCAGGCGTGGTGATGCTCTGAACAGGGCCGTTTTCATGCCTTGAAAAAAAAAAAAGAGAGACGTTGAAATTTCGTACGTGTTTGCTATCATAAGCGCATGCTAAAAGAGGAGAAAAGCACACGCACGCTTTTTGAGAAAAGCTATTTTTGGCCAATTTTGGAGGTTTTTGGCATCTTATTTTGGAGTTGTGAAAGGCTTAAAAGAAGAGGAGATTGTGAGAAGGAGAACACACAATCCAAGGCATGCATATCGAGACTACGTGAAAGAGAAGAGAAGGCACGCATATTGAGGCTTCGCAAAAGAGAAGAGAAGGTATGCATATCGAGGCTATATGAAAGAGAAGAGAAGGCACGCATCTCGAAGTTGCACGAGCAAAGAGAAGGCATGCATATCGAGGTGCTGCGAAAGTGACAATAGCACACGCGATATCGAGGTAGCGCAAAGAAGAAGATCAGATCAAGATATTTTGGGAGTGAGAGTGAGAGTGTGATTGAGATTTGATCGTTTGATCATCTGATTTGAACATCTTCATGCGAGTGAGAGTGAGAGTGAGATAGCTAGCGGGTGGTATCGAGCTCCTTCACGGAGTGATTCTTCTCTAAAATTATTGTAAAGACTCATCATTTTGATTCATACTGCAATCTCTCTTCTTGTTCATTTGTGATTATTATCTTGCTACAATTTTGATCGTGATTGTGAAAGAACGGTGCGTGACAAGAACCCAGTTTGTTCCTGTGGCAATAGTGCCAAAATGTTGCCACGTATCTATGTCAGGTGTAGGGTGTACAGGGTTCTGAGGCTTCTTGTCACCTATAGATATAAAGGTGATGTCATTGGTATAGTATATGTGTAGCTTTGAACCTCAGACCAATTCCTTCTTCTGCTTCTATAAGCGGAAAAGCTCTAGGTTGGTTTCTTCAGTGATGCAATAAAACACTCTAGATGGGGGCGAGAAGTTGCGGTCCTTCAACTAGCAATGCGAAAAAAACTCAAGATGTAGGTTTGTTCAGGTGGTTCTTCAACTAGCAATAAAACAAATTACTATTCTAGTAAGAGACATACACTCAAGTGTGTAAATTAGACATTGAGCATGCTTGAATGAAGGAAACATTCAACATGGTTGGAGTAATGAAGACTTTCTCCTCCATTGGGGATTTAAGGCTACAAGGAGTTCTAGGGTTTAGAAGGAGGTTGAAGGTTAGAAACTAGAGGATCCAAGGTTCATAATAGAGTACATGGTGGAGAGATCATCTCCCATAGACCTTGTAGGATAAGGGTTGTAAAACTACTCAGGAGTGTAAGGCCTCAGGAGAAGTGTACGAGTGGGAGACAAAGAAGGTGTAAGAGAAAAAACACTATTGCAGATTGTTTGGGTAATTGCGAATGTTTCTCCTTAAAGATTCTCTCCAAAGTAGGGGTAATTTAGGTTGCTTTTAAAAATGTGCATAAAATTTACAGTAGCAATTGATGAGAAGGCTTAAAATTATACCATATTTTAGGTTCTTGTAAGAAATTACTACATAGAATATAAAATATACACTAATACTAGATGCTCAAACTCCTCATTTTGGGAAGCAATAGAAATTCAATTAAAAAGTATGTAACTCAATAAACTTAAAGAGATTAGAACATATAGGCAAATGAAATATTAATGGTTTTTCCATTCTTTTATTAAGTTGACCCTAGTGCTTGTACATACACATGAAATATCTCTAAATTTATTGCAACTTGATAGCATTGTTGCCTTCACATGAACATATGATGCCTCAAATTATATAAGATTTGTGAAATGATCATGCTTGATATCATGAAGATTATAACATAACTGCAACAATTGAAACTTCATTTCCATAGTCTAAAACATAAGAAGTGAAACTACAATATCCATCACACCTTATATTTGTGTTTTAATTTTGTAGACTTTGGATATACTAAATATAACATTATTTGCCACATCAAGGATGCAAAAACTTATTCATGCTTGATATACAAAGACATAAGAAAGATCTTCTTATACAATATGATAAATGTAGCACTACTATAGATTCCTTGGGCAATGCTTGTAATTACCTTGACATTTATGAGAAAAAAATAAAATTAATTTATTGCAAGTAAACTTGATTCTCCTAATATCATGTCACTATGCAATAAGAAAATGAATTGCCATATAGCATAAGACAATTGCAAGTTTCTACATTTCCATACAGCTTTATGATTACTTTTCCACATCTACATACACATAGTTCACATGGATATTCAAAGAATTTAATCTGAGAGACCAAATTTGAACATTTGAAAGAAACAAAGCATGAAGATAAAAAGACTTCACATAAATGTAGCATAGCATCGTAAAAACTACCTTCTTCAGTCATTTAAAATCAATAGAATAATTACTAAAAAGCCTCTTTGTACCCAAAAACATGTGTATTACAATCACAAATCCAAAAAGAAAAATATCTCAAATACCTAACTAAGTGTAACTCAAACATCAAGAAGTTGCTCAAGAACTTTGGGTGGTACATCCTCTGCATTAGTTGCCACCTCTCCTTCATTATTTGTGAATATAGGGGTAGGATTCTCTATATTTGTCAATGATGTTAGCTCCCTAGGTTCATCATGAAGAGGAGGCATAGGCTCTCTTGATGCTGATTGGAATTTCTCATTATAATTTTCAATTACAAGAGCACCAACTTCCTCATCTTCATTGGGAAACTCCAGCATGTCCTTCACACACATTTGAATAAATGTTGCCTATATCTCATCTTTCTGAAGTGCTACACAATTTCTCCCACTCTTGAAAGCACAAGATATTGTAGTACCTATGTTATAAGATGTAAATAATTTAGTATAATATCTTATACTACCTACTCCATACATCTTTAGAATTCTTACTTACAACTTACTAACAAAACATAAGGCTTAAATAATAACAAGATAAATCATACCTATTCTAGAAAATAAAACAAATACCCATCAACATGCCTCAATTTTCTTGTAACTTCTAGAAAAGAAAGGACATTGGAGCATCCTTGCTCATGTACATGTGCCTTTACTCTCTTATTTTCAATATCATCCCAATACCCAACTGTAATCATCTCAAAACAACTTTTAAGATGAAATCTAGGTACATGATCGATATTAGTCTTGGTCCTGCACCAATAATAAGACATTAAAAGTAAAAAGGTTATTATGGTTAGAAATTGAAGATCTACATATAAAAACACTTAGGTTTGATAACCAAGAAACTTACCATACTAAAGACTCATGACCATGAGTCTCCTTTCTAAAAGCACCAACAACTGATGCTGCTTGGGCAGCACTATGAAAGATAAAAAATATCCACATGGAGGAGGTGGTGAGTTTCTTAAAGTCTCCTCATCATTTGTGGAGCTAGCCATATTAAAACCATAAGGGAATTCTACAATTACTAATGAATAATCCATTTTGGGAACAATCTCTAACATCTTGTCAACTTCCCCAATGATAACCTTATACAATCTTTCCTTCATGGGATCTGCTAGATGGCAGAATGTCTTCATTTCTTCATTGTCATAAGGTATAGTTGCTTTCAATAGCCTACGTGTCTTTTCTTCTTTTTCTCTCTCTAAGTGTACCAAGAAATTTGGAGGGCAATCATTGTCCTCCACAACTTGAGATTTATTTGCTTTCCTAGAGCGAGGTTTCTAATCACAATTAAGGAGACAACAACTAACTCATGAGTTGTATATTTGACACATCACAAAGTATAAAACCCATGTATACCCAAAAACATGTACAGAAAAGGTTTTCAATAGTACCCAATTTTTGAAAGAAAGAAAGAATTCTTTCAACGCATCTAGTGAGCTCGAATTTGGATAATCATGAAGCACTTCTTCCCAAGAATTACAATTCAATTTCTTGATCATTACTTCTTGGATGTGGATAAAGACCTTATGACTATAAGGAACCATAACACTAATATTGTAGCACAAAAAGCATTTTGTAGTGCTAAAGGATTAGTACTATGATCAAATATACATATAATTAAATTTTAGTAACCATCATAACACTAAGGGAAAATGAACTTACTTGTTGAATTCCATTGCCATCTTGTCTAATGAAAGATATTTTGAGATCACTCTTGATGGAATTGATACCAAGAGTTTATCTTTAATTCCTTGCAAAGAACTTACTTGTTGAATTCCATTCTAGCTATCTCACCTAATGAAAGATCTTTTGAGATCACGCTTGATAGAATTGATACCAAGAATTTATCATCTTTAATTCCTTGCAAAGAGCACCAATAATGTAGCTTCATATCCTCCAAAAGTTTTTCAATAGTGACATCTACCTAGCACCCTTTGCTCTTTGAAATGACATTGGCATCATCTTGTCCTTTAGAAAATTTTTTCCCTTTAAGGTCTTTATTCTCCCACATTGAGAAAATATTATCTTGTAATTCCCAAATTTCTCCCCTTCTAAAGGCAAGTTGAAAGAAGGGGTCATATTTGTGAAGGTCGTCTGATCTTTCAAATTCATCAACTACAATTCCCAACTCCCATAGCTGTTGTGCTAATGCCTTGGGATGGCTAGTAAAATATCAAGTGTCAATGGATGAAATCAGGCATATTGAGCTCCCTTCAAGAAAACAGGATTAGAAAAGCTTATAAGAGTCTGTAGATCCTTCCTGTGGGGGGAGAGTGACACAAGAAGGAGAATATCAAAGGCCAAATGGTCCTTTGTACTAGACCTAGAAAGGAAGGAGGGTTGGGAGTTATTAATATATAGTTGGCAGCATAGAAACTGGCAGCCACATGGATAATAAAAGCCATCAGTTCTCCTTACAGTGAATGGGCTAGCCTCCTACTTAGAAACTTTAAATTTGTCAAATCCTATAGGGCCCCTAGGTGGAAGGACTTTCCTCTTCTCTCAGCTATAGGTAACCCAGAACCCTGCATGACTAAGGGGAGTCAGCTTTGGAAAACCTTAAGGCCCGACCCTTTGAACAAACACTACAAAGCATAGGTCCTTTTTCGATAAAAATATCGACGTTTTTTACACTGTTATTTTTAAAAAAATGGGCGCAAAAGTTGTTATTTACGTCGTTATAAGCATCGAAAAGGAACGGTCACTATATAAGCATCGCTATATAGCGACGCTGGTAAATGTCGCTATATAGCGACAATTAACAGAACTTTAAAAAAAGCATTGATGGGGCTAAACAGGGCCACAGCAAGCCCTGTTTAGTCCCACTTATGTTTTTTTTTAGTAATTTAAAAAAAAAGTTTTTTATTATAAAATTTCCCTTGCGAAAATCAAATGAACCGATCGAGCAACAGAAGCATATACATGTCGAATATATACAACATTGTTTGTTACAAAATTACCCTTTCGAAAAGGGTGATACAAAATCGCTCAAACGAGCTGATATACAAAAGGATATACACGGTGAAGTATATGCAAACTACTACTACTACTCATTTCAATTGTCGTCATCCTCCTCGTCCTCATCTTGCTGGCCTAAATCCTTGGCCCTCATGAGCTGCACCTAATCCCTGGCCCTCGTGAGCTATGCCTGATCCCTGGCCCTCATCATCGCTCGCCTCCGATGATGGGATGCTCGAGCTTTGACTCTAAGAGTGAAACCATATTAATTGGAAATTAGATTGGAACTTAAAGAATAAAACAATTTAAAAAGCGAGATTACAAGTAGGAGTAGACTTATACCATGTGAGCAGACACCTCAGCCCAATCGATCGTCACTCCCATTGCCTCCTTCTCAATAAGCCACGGCTTTGTTCCTATGCAAAACACACATCGTGTCTCTGCATCTATAGGAAGACCGACCCATCGCAGCTTGCTGTGGACCCAATTTACGAGAGTTAGATAAAGTGCATGTAATATGTAGTAAAACAAATAGAAAAATGCATTAAATGAGAAGAAGTAGCCTTACCACGGTTGCCTCAAATGCCAACCGTCTGCCTGCACCAAAGTGCGAAGTACCTACAGCCTCCAGCCGTCTCCTTGCAGCCCTCCTCTGACCTTTGAACATTTCAGGATGGTCCCTGTTCTACTTCTTGAAAAATTTCCAATCAGCTTTGTCTGCCTAGCTGGGTTTAGCCCTTCCCTTTGCGATGGAAGTACGCAAGGTTGATCTACGATGCTTCAAGACCAAACCCATGCGCTCTCGCATGTAATTCTCATTGAACTCCCAATTTGAGGGGTTAGGGTATTTTTCTTTTAATTCATCGATGACTGCCTACTTCTTTTGGTCATCTTGATACCGCCAATCAATAGCAATGCCACTCTTGAAGTGATGGCTCATCAACCGTCTCATGGTGGCCATCACTACTTTGTCCTTTTTATCTTCTATTATATGTGTGAGTGCTTCTAGAGTGAGGAGTAGCAGTGGGAGTAGGAGAGGGCAAGGGACCTGACTGGTACTACTTCTCGAGACCAAGTGGAGACCTATAGGGATGTGAGTGTGCTGACTCATCTACATCTCCTGAGTCAACACAACATAAGCGACCCCTCCTACTCTTCCTTCCCTTATGATGGGCATGCCCAAGTGATGATCCCTCAGTTGAAGGGGCACGAGGGGAAGGTTGGGCAATAGGTCCAGCCGTCGGTGTAGGAGAGGGAATTTCTGAGGTCCTTTGGAATAGCAGAGAGAAGAATATCACTACCTCTTCATCGGTCATCTGTGCCACAAACTCGTTAGGACTCCCGACAAAGCCATGGGCTGCTAGCAAAGAAGTTCCTCGAGGGGTAGTCACAGTGCTATGACCGAGAGGAGTTGGGCCGAGGCTAGTCACAGGGATAGGCCCCTGAGGTGTCACCTGAGGGGAATCAAAGTCCTTTGGAGAATAGAGATCGTGATGTCTCCTCCTACGAGGGTTTTCGTACTCGTCAGACGTGCAACGTGATCCCATGTCTAACATAGACACAAACATGAAAACAAAAAACAAAAAACAAGAGAATACATTGAGAAAGCATATGAGAATACATTGAAAAAGCATAAGAGAATACATTGAGAAAGCATATGCTTATGCTTATGCATAAGCATATGAGCATATGCTCATGCATAAGCATAAGCATAGGCATAGGCATATGCTTATGAAAAGAAGAGAAAAAGAGAGGAAAAAAGAAGAGAAAGAAAGGAGAAGGAGAAGGAGAAGGAGAAGGAGAAGGACATGCATAGGTATAGGCATAGGCACAGGCATATGCTTATGAAAAGGAGAAAAAAGAGAGGAAAAAAGAAGAGAAAGAAAGGAGAAGGATATGCATAGGCATAGGCATAGGCATATGCTTATGAAAAGAAGAGAAAAAGAGAGAAAAAAAGAAGAGAAAGAAAGGAGAAGGATATGCATAGGCATAAGCATAGGCATATGCTTATGAAAAGAAGAGAAAAACTGAGGAAAAAAGAAGAGAAGGAAAGGAGAAGGAGAAGGAGAAGGAGAAGGAGAAGAAGAGAGGAAAAGAGGAGAAGGGGACGAGCATTTTCTGAGCAAAATCTTCCGAGCGTCCGAGCGAAGGAAAAAAAAAGCTTCCAACTATGCAAAAATATGACACAAAAGGATCAGAAGAAAACATAGTTTCACTTAGAAATATGAAAAGTATTATAGGAATGCCTATTTTATACACGAATATTTATGTGAATCTTTGGGAATGGTGAGAACATAATGGGATGGCTTTTGAAGAAACCCACATGTAGAGTAGACTTCTCTATGAAAATTCCCTTATGATCCTTCTTACAACTTTTTACTTAATAGGGGGTGACATTGAAAAACCTCTCTCACCCTATTTTCATGAAACAGTTTCTCCAAAGAAAACTCATTGAAGCAAGCCATCAAGGTAGTTTCGCCAGCGAAACCCCTTTGAACAAGGTCTTTCAAGGTAGTTTCGCTGGCGAAACTACCTTGGACAGCACTTTTAAAAGTGACATAACTTTCACATCCAATGTCCAAATATAGTCATTCAGCCACTCAAATTGATCGGAAAACCCCATTTGAGCACATCTATGGGGTTATATTTTGGAAAAACTTGCATATATAGTATTAAATATTACATGTATTTTATGAGAGTGATATATAAGCCCAATATAATACTTATTTACAGTAATTTAAACTTCTATAGAAACATGTCCATAAATATATTGTTATTAATACTATAAAAACACTTGAAAGATATTGCCATATGATATAAATGTGTTTAATAAGTAATTATTTATGTATAATATTATTATGTTGAGAGTGATTATGAGGGACGTTTCTTAAATGAATTATTTTTCAATACTTTTTTAAGGTAATAACAAGGGTACAAAGGGATGTCTATGAATAAGAAGATTTATGTTATGTAAAAATGAATGGGTGACTAGTTTGTATATTTTTATGATAAAGGGATCTAGTTCTAATGAAAATAAAAGTGTAAAAACCATGTTTCCTAAAGAAATACTATTTTTAAAATCTCTTGAAAAACACGCTCGTATAAACCTGCTCATAGGTTTTTGCTCATAAAATTGACGCATCCGAGAAGGAGACATATGCTCATGCATAAGCATAAGCATAAGAGAAGGAAGAGAAAAAAAGAGCATAAGCATAAGAGAAAAGGAAGAAAAGGATATGCTTATTCTTATGCATGAGCATATGAGCATAAAAGAAAAAGAGAGAAAGCTTAAGCATAGGCAAATACATATGTTTATGAAAAGAGATCGAAAGAGGGGAAAGAGGGGGAGAAAAAGAGAGGAAAAGAGGAGAAGGAGACATATGCTCATGCATAAGCATAAGCATAAGAGAAGGAAGAGGGAAAAAGAGCATAAGCATAAGAGAAAAGGAAGGAAAGGATATGCTTATTCTTATGCATGAGCATATGAGCATAAAAGAAAAAGAGAGAAAACTTAAGTATAGGCAAATACATATGCTTATGAAAAGACATCAAAAGAGAGGAAAGAGGGAAAGAAAGAGAGAGGAAAAGAGGAGAAGGAGACATATGCTCATGCATAAGCATAAGCATAAGAGAAGGAAGAGGGAAAAAGACCATAAGCATAATAGAAAAGGAAGGAAAGGATATGCTTATTTGTTATGCATGAGCATCTGAGCATAAAAGAAAAGGAGAGAAAGCTTAAGCATAGGCAAATACATATGCTTATGAAAAGACATCGAAAGAGGGGAAAGAGGGGGAGAAAAAGAGGAGAAGGAGACATATGCTCATGCATAAGCATAAGCATAAGAGAAGGAAGAGGGGAAAAGAGCATAATCATAAGAGAAAAGGAAGGAAAGGATATGCTTATTCTTATGCATGAGCATATGTCTCCTTCTCCTCTTTTCCTCTCTCTTTCTCCCCCTCTTTCCAGCATAAGAGAAGGAAGAGGGGAAAAGAGCATAATCATAAGAGAAAAGGAAGGAAAGGATATGCTTATTCTTATGCATGAGCGTATGAGCATAAAAGAAAAAGAGGGAAAGCTTAAGCATAGGCAAATACATATGCTCATGAAAAAAGATCGAAAGAAAGAGGGAGAAAGAGAGAGAAAAAGAGGAGGAGACATATGCTCATGCATAAGCATAAGCATAAGAGAAGGAAGAGGAAAAAAGAGCATAAGCATAAGAGAAAAGGAAGGAAAGGATATGCTTATTCTTATGCATGAGCATATGAGCATAAAGAAAAAGAGAGAATGCTTAAGCATAGGCAAATACATATGCTTATGAAAAGAGATTGAAAGAGGGGAAAGAGGGGGAGAAAGAGAGAGGAAAGGAGGAAAAGAGTAGAAGGAGAAAGAGAAGGAGACATTCATGCATAAGAGAAAAGGAAAGAAAGGATATGCTTATTCTTATGCATGAGCATATGAGCATAAAAGAAAAACAGAGAAAGCTTAAGCATAGGCAAATACATATGCTTATGAAAAGAGAAAGCATAAGCATAATCATAAGAGAAGGAAGAGGAAAAAAGAGCATAAGCATAAGAGAAAAGAAAGGAAAGGATATGCTTATTCTTATGCATGAGCATATGAGCATAAAAGAAAAAGAGAGAAAGCTTAAGCATAGGCAAATACATATGCTTATGAAAAGACATTAAGAGAGGGGAAAGAGAGAGAAAAAGAGATTGAAAGAGGGGATGAAAGAGGGAAAAAAGAAGAGGCAATATAAGAGAAGGAAGAGGGGAAAAGAGATTGAAAGAGGGGAAAAAGAAGAGAAGGAAAGGAGAAAGAGGGAAAAAAGAGATTGAAAGAGGGGATAAAGAAGAGAAGGAAAGGAGGAAGAGGGAAAAGGAAGAGAAGGAAGAGAGGAAGAGAGGGAAAGAAGAGGGAATAGGGGAAGAGAGGGGTTTCTACGCCCAACACTAAAGCTAGCGCTTAAAGCGCTAGCTACAGGCCAATGCAAATAACAAAAATAGCAAAAGGAAAAAAGAGGAAGGACTTTCTTACCTAGAATAGTCCCACTCGATGTTTTGTGGACTGGCCCTACAAAAGAGAGGAAACATACCATTTTTCAAATAACTAGTTAGAGGAAGGAGGAGTTTAGAGAAGCAACTTCTCAAAGGTATTGGATTGAGGAGACAAGCATAAGCCTACAAACAAGGAGAAAGGATAAGCCTACAAACAAGGAGAAAGAGGAGGAAGAGAAATACCAAAAAGACTAGAAGAGGTGAGGCTTCTTTCTTTCACAAAATCTCGTTTTTTGTCTTTAACCCTTGAAAATCAAGCATAAAAACTAGCACATAGCCTTAGCAATACAAGGAAAAGCATGCTTCAACACTCACAAAATGAAATTTCACAAAAAATGAACCTACATTGCTTAAAGTGACTCACCTTCTTGAAGAACTTCTTTTTACACAAGCAAAGAGGGAGACGGGTGGAGAGGGGAGCACAAGTGTTAGGAGTGGGTATGAGTAGTGGTGAGGAGTGAGGATAATATGGAGTTGATATGACATGATTTATTTTCAATTTGTGCACCAAAGATTCAATCAAGTCATTCCTAAAAGACCTCCCTCCATCTGTAAGGATTTCCAAAGGGCAACCAAAATGGGCACATATAAACTCCTTGAGAAATGATGCCACCGTTGTTGCTTTGTTGTTGACAATAGCTTTTGCTTCCACCCATCTAGTTGCATAATTAGTTGCAACTAATAGATAATACTTCCCTAGTGAAGAATGAGAAAGGGGGCCAACAAAATCCAAACCCCACCTCTCAAATGGCCCATATGTTGGAATGGGATTCAAGGGCCCAAGAACCAATTGCTTGCATCCATATGCTTGGCATACCTCACAACTTCGGCACCACTCATGGACATCTTGTTGAGTCGGGGCCAATAATGCCCTATGTTAAGGATCTTTCGAGTAGTACTAGCTAAAGCAAAGTGACCTGAACCTTCATGACATAGCTCCATAATCCTTTTAGATTCTTCCAAGCTCACTACCCTCCTAAGAACCTTATCTTTACCTTGCTTGTATAAAACATCCTCAAGGATTGTATAAGAATGAGCCTTCTTTGTGAGCCTCTACTTTTTTTGAGAGGTCAATCCATGAGGAAAATGTCCTTCATCCAAGTAATATTGAACATCTTGGAGCTCTGGCCAGCCTGTATCTATCAATGCAAGAGTAACTTCAGTGAAAGAAGCCATAGCTTTAGTAGCCATCTCATTAGCTTGATGAATATCTTTTCTTTGAATATGCACAAACTTGCAAAACTCAAAAGCTTCCTTTAACTCTATCGCTCTTTATAAAAATCTTGTACATTAGGACTCTGTGCCTTATAAACACCTTTCATTTGCCTAATGACCAATTGAGAGTCTCCTTTAACCTCTACCTCTTTCACTCCTTCCTTTAGGCAATCTTCTAATCCACATATCAATGCAATGTACTCAGCCACATTATTTTATATTGCTTCAAGAAATTGCCTACCCTTGGCCCATACCTCTTTTCCTTCTGGATTAAATAGAATTATCCCCCCATCCCCACATTTCCTGGAAGGGCTAAAGGTTCCATCAAAACGCAACTTGAAAGCTATTGGCGAGGTCTCCAACTCTTCATCTAAGTCTTCATGCCTTTGTTACTTCTTCTTCCTCCTTACCTATAAGGAAATCTACCAAAGAAGCTCTAGTGGTGCTTTCTATAATAAAAGTGAAAGAGAACTCTTGAAGCTCACAAATCCACTTAGCAAACTTTCCAGCAAGATTGGATTTGTGAACCAAAAATTGTAAAGCAGGTTGAGACGTAAGGAAGAAAAAAGGGCGAGGCAGCAAGTATGACCTAAACTTCTTCACTACAAAGACCAAAGATAAACCTTTTTTCTCCATTTCATCATACCTCTCCTCAGTCTCCGTGAGTTGCTGACTTGCATAATACATTGGTTACATGCATCCTTGCTCACCCTTCTAAAGTAGTAGAGCTCCCACTGAATGAGTTGACACACTTGGATTCACATAGGAATCATCCTCCCACCTTGGAGGCTGCATAATTGGCCTTGGGCTCATGCATTCCTTAAGCAAACAAAATGCCTCGTCTTGCTCTGGTCACCATTGGAAAGATGCATTTTTCTTTGTCGATAATTTTATAGGATACATCTTTTCTAAAAACATATCAACAAAACACTGGTAATACTTTGTTTTACCCAAAATGCCCCTCACCTCTCTGACATTACTAGGTGGTGGAAGGGCCATGATTTCTTGTACCTTCTCAGGATCCATTTCTATACCTTCCTCTGAGATAACATGTCCTAACAGAGCCACCTTCTTCCTAGCCAAATGGCATTTTGCAGGATTAAGGCAACCTTTTGCGCCATCAATACTTTTCAATGCGATCCTCAACTTTTCCAAGTGATCCACATGGCTTGAATAAATGCAAAAATCATCCAAAAACACTCTTATGAACTTTCGCAAGTAGGGTGCAAATACTTGGCTCATGAAACATTGGAAAATTGATGGTGCATTAGTTAAACCAAATGGCATCACCCTATATGCATACACCCCCCATGGCGTAACAAATTAAGTCTTCCTTTGATCTTCCTCACAAAATTTGGAAGTATCTGGAGTACCCATCACGTACTGAATATATTTCATGGCCTGCAACTTAATCCAATATCTCATCCTGAAATGGTAGAGGAAAATAATCCCTCTTTGTGCATGCATTTAGAGGGCGAAAGTCCACACAAACATGCCATTTCTTTCCTTTCTTGGGAGTAACCACCACTAGAGAAACCCACTCTGAATTCTCAATTGGAAAAATAAACCCAACTTGGAGCAATTTAGTTACCTCCTTCCTGAGAACTTCTGCTTGTACCACTCCCAACCATTTAAGCCGTTGCACCACTGGTTTTCTTTGAGGTTTCAAGTCAATTTTGTGCTCCACTAAGGTAACTTAGCGCACCTGTGAGTAACTATTTGCAAACAGATTAGGAAACCCATCAAGCATCTCTAGGTATTCATCTCTTTCAGTACCTGTTATAGTCTCATCAAGAAGAATCTCATTTTTTTGGTGAAGACTAGTGCGATCCACCACTTCCTCATAGATGGTTGAAGATGATTCTCCTTCTAAAGCTCCATTTCCTTGATTGTCCTCCCAATCAACACCAAGGCAAAGACCAAACACCACTCCTTCCACCTCTCCTTCTGAGATGGACTCCTTGGAGGTGCCACTTATCTCGTGATTGGATAACTCAGACTCTGAGCTCTCGAAAGTTGAAGTTTCCTCCTTTACCACCTTCTTGTGGTGACTCTTGACGTTGTAGCGAACCTTCCTATTCCCTCCTTGGAGAATAAGATCACCTGTCTCCCACTTCTGTACTACCTTCACTTGATGGAGCCAAGGCCTTCCCAAGATCAATGGGTAAGCCCTAGCATTTGGTTTTGTAGGAATAACCTGAAATGTTGTAGGTACAAAAATTCCACACATCCACTACCAAATTCTTCACAACTCCTAGAGTTTTCACTCTAGTATTATCAGCCAACTTAATACAATAAGGAGAGTTAAGAGAAGATAACTTCAAATTAGCACCTTTCATTGTCTTTTCACTCTTGACATTTATCAATGCACCCCCATTAATGTATGCATTAGAAATAGTGTGGACATTTATGATGACATCAACAACAGGTACATCATCTCCCACATCTATGTCTACCTTTTATGCCATAGGTGTCCCATTACCCTTTTTCTTCCTTTTCTTAGAGTCCCTAGTGCTAGCCAATTTACTCCATTCCTTCCTAAGTTTTGGAGAGAGTGCCAAAAGCTGCCCAAATGCGATTTTTGCAGTCTTCTATGTAAGGTCTGTCAATAGATCATAACTAAGAGTCCCTTGCCCAAGAGGAAAATCAAATTGTCCAATCTTTCTTCGGGATGACTTTTTCTTCTTATGTTTCCGTTCTTTCTCCTCCTCTTCTTCCTCGTCACTCCTAGTTTTACGACTTCGTGTCATTAATGGCATCAAAGTTTCTTCCTCCTCTGAACATGTTCTTTCTAAGAGTACTACACTCTTGTCTTCTCTTTTTTTCAATTTTGAACATTTGGAACGATAGTGTCCCTTCTCTTGACGTTCATAACAGGTAACATTGCTTTTATCCCGAGGCTTATCTTCAGTTCATGGAGCCCTAGGTGGCTTGGCATTCACTAAGTGCAACTTCAGATCAATAAATTCAGCCATCAATTATGCAATATTATGATCCAGTGAGGGAGGAGATACTTGGGATGTTGAGGCTACCTCTACTCGATGTGCTAGAGGCATAACACTTGTCGATGGCTGAAATGCGGACTCAATTTGATGGGCCACCTCGTTCTTCAAAGCAATGCAAAGAGCCTCTTTGAAATTATTGGGATTTTTTCTTGAAACCTTTCCATGCAAGGTAGAATCCAAACCATAAACAAATTTTCTCATCTTGAGATGTTCCATTGCCAATGAACCTTTAGAATCTCCCGTAGAAGATGAAGAAGACTCAACCACATGCAAAGCAACTTGTTGGTACTTGATGAATAAATCCTCATACCTCATAGCGAAGGTCGAAATTGACTCTCCTTCCTTTTGGAAAATCTTCTCTAGCTACAATAACAAGGAATTTGGTGACTCCAATGTCCCAAATCTCTCCTTCATTGCCTCGACCAAGCTTTCCCAATCATCCTTGGTATCTTTTGGCAAGGCCTCATATCAAGTTAAGGCCATACCCTCCAAGAAATCTCAAAGCATCTCAGCACATTCCTTCATAGACCAACCAGTCAAGCGGTATGCTCGATTGAATTCCCGAATGTAACTCCTCAGGTCTTCTCCTTCTGATCCATGGAACACTAGAATGTTGTACATCTTGCACAAAAAATGAGCACAAAGAAGAAAGTCCTTGCTTGTAAACAAGCTGCGATCGTGAGGTTATGATAGGAAAATCCTAGGCAAAATCTACCTGGCATCTCCACCAAAAGATGTGACACAGAATTTGGGGGCTAATCATAGTCAGTTCTTAGAGTCAAAAGAATAAGAGGGAAAGTAAAATAGACGAATCAAAGCAAGATAAAGATATAAACATCAAAGGTGAGATCATAGTTCAACATGGGAAAGAGGAAAGGTTAAGAGGAAGCATTGATTTCTGCCAAGCGTTCGGTGCCAAATGTAAGAGCAAGCCTCTGTTGGAAGAAAATTTTTATACTAAGAACTACATGGATGGAAGTGAAGGGTCTGAATTGGTAGGGCACATTCTGACATATGGGGTTGTTGGGTCGCATCATCTTGATAAAGCTCGACACAAGAGAACCCACAATTATTGGAAATAAAAATACAGCTATGATAGCATGGAAATAGCTCTTCCTTTGACCCTCAAAACCCAAAACAAAGAACACATGCTTGTAGGGTTTGAAAAGACAAGAATTTTGACGTATAGTTCACGAAAGATAGAACAAGAGATGAAAAGTTAGGACCATTTTAGTAACAAGCTCCAAAACTATCCCAAATCCAAGTCTACTCTATTCTGCATACTGTAACATTTTCTCAACAAATCAAAGCACAAAAATAAAGACATAAATGAATAGATCTCAAAGAGGCGAAGATTTTGATATAGGTTTCGACCAAAACGGAGTAGGGACCAAGAAGTTATGGCCGTTTTACGACCAAGTACCAAAACAGTCCATGAGCGAATTGAGTAATAGGAAAAGGCATGATTTCTCTTACTGAAGGGGTTGCTTCCATAGTACATATTGGAATGAGGTCTCCCTAAAGGGTAGATAATCCCCTTAGAACAGATTTTAAAACAAGCCGTACATGAGCACAAACGGAGCTCTCGAGCGAAGAGGGAAAAAATATGAGAATATGGGAAAAGAAGGGAAGATCTTGGTTCTGGAAACCAGGAAAGATTCCCAATGGGAGAGAACTACAAAAAAGAGAGGGGCTAAGGCTCAAGGGAAAGGAGAGGCATAGAAGGAGCTAGATACAAGGCAACGACAAGGCTACAAGGAGAAAATGAGATGCTTGAGAGAGAGGGGAGGGCTTCTTTTATAGTGCAATTCTCACCTTCCTTCACCCTGTTACATTTGCTAGTAGTAGATTCTTTCACCTCTTCGTGACATAATGGCATGGGTCACCATCAATTGTCCTTTTAGGAGGATTTTGACAAGTGTCCCATCACAAGATGCTTCTTTATCCTTTTGAGTAGAAAAGTCAATAGTCCTCTCACATGGAGCCAAAGAGAACCCTCCTCTTTTCCACATGTCAACATCCTCCACATTCCACATAAGAATTCTAGAAGGATTTCTTTTGACTCCACACTCCTCCACACTTTTCCACATGCCCTCCATATGCTCTCCATGTGCACTTCCTATTATTTAAGTACATTATTGAGTCCATGTAGCCTTTTGGCCCACTCTAAATAAATGACTCATTTCTATTTCCCAATTACAAAGCAAATAATATATCTCCCAAACCATTCTATCCCTATACCAAGGTATTTATAATTCATACCCATGGTATTTACAATGATGCACTCCACTCATGATCACATTTGCAATCATTTTCACTAATTATTCTAATTGGTGTCAAACCCACATTAATGATTACATGAAATAAAGTAGTCGACATCAAAAGATTGACAAGCCGCAACGAGAGTAGTCGCAAAGAGTCGTCTCTCACCACCAACTTCTCCGTCACGCTTCTTGGTTCTTTGTCTCCATGGCTAGCTTTTGTCACCTTGCGAGCCCCACAAATCCTCCCACAGGTTTCAAAACAAAATATCATTTTTTCTTGTCACAGTATAAACATCAATTACCAATACACTATCTATATAAAAGAATATGTGGGGAATAATGGGGCTTATATAGCACCATTTTGCCCCACTATATGTGATCATAATAATTAGATAGAGTCATCAAGAAAATTGGAAACTCATTTTGGGGTCTTTTGGCCAAAATGAAAAATCCCTCTCCACGAATCACAAGAGGGCCAATCTGACGTTGAGAAAATAGAGAAAGTACAAAATAGTTTCACAGGATAAGAGAAAGAGGAAAAACATTATGAACGTGCAACTATATAAACCTGAAAATAAGTCATTTTTAAAAAAGATCACGGACTCAAATATGATTTTCCTCTTGTACAAAACAAAGATTCAAATGCACTTTCTTGAGTCTAGGATTGGGCCTATTTTTCCCCCCAGTTCTCCTACTTGCACTTTTCATCCTTGGAAATAGGCACCCCAAGGCATCTTTCTTGCCTAAACCGGCTATGTTGCTTACATTCCTACTTTTTCTCCTAGTTCTCTCGCTTGCATTTCACCCATTTGCAAGTTTGGTTCTCTTTCACGAATCATCCATGGCAATAGGCAACCCAAGGCATCCCAAAGGGACTCAGAATGAAAAAGACCAAGACATAGATGTGAGATTTGTGTGTGGAAGGCATGTGGAGGAGTGTGGGGTCAAGAGGAATCCTTCTAGAATTCCCATGTGGAATAAGAAGGATGTGGACATATGGAAAAGAGAGGGTCCCTATGGGCTCCATGTAGGGAGACTCTTGACTTTCTCAATATTTTAAGAGTCTTGAGCATCTTTTGATGGGACACATGGCAAGAGTAGCCAAAAAGGACATGGATGGTGACACACAGGCTTATATGATTGATGGGGAAAAGAATCTACAAGCAACAATTATAAATGGGTGAAGGAGCATGATAAAATCTCTATAAAAGGAGCCCTCCTCTCCCTTGTTCATCATCTCTTCCACCATTAGGCCTCATGTTGTTGTAGCTCTAGTCTCCTTAATCCTCTTCCATGAACCTTCTCTCCCTCTTGTAGAAATTCTCTTATGTAGACTCTTGAGTCCATCTCTCTCTAGTTCATTGTCTCTCTATGAGTAGCGTTGGAGCTTCCGCTCCCTCTTGTACATATGAAACCTCTTCTTCTCCCTTGTGTTCATATTATTTTAAGTGTATTTGAGTGGATTCTTACTCTCATGGCAATGAAAGTCACTTTTTATCATTTTCCTTGAGTCTCCATTCCTATGTTCTTTTCTCTCTCTATTCAAGTCTCTAAAGTAGTACTTGTTCGACTGCTCACTGTGCACACATGGTCCATCCATTTCTAGAGCCACCATGCAAGCTTCTTCCTCTCTTTTAGCCAAATTCTAGGGGTATTAGATCATTGATAATTGTGGAGCCTTGAGGGAGTAGTTTGCTTAGGCAAAATTTGTATGGGCAGATGGTAGTTAATATAGCAATTAGACCCCCTGTCAGTATTTGGCCTATAACTTTCTCTTCGGTGGTCTAATCTCAATGAAATTATACCAACACAAAGATCTCTTTAAGGGTCTCCCTCCCATGTAATTAGTTTCTTACATTGGGTCTAAGACAAGAAGTTATGAGTCTCTATGTATGACTGTTTATTTCTATGGTAGTTTTTACCCCCTTTCAGTAAACTGTCCATATCTCTTCAACTAGTTACGAAACTTATATCAGTACGAAGCTCAATTAAAGGCACATCCTTTTATGTACTTTAATTTTTTATATCAGTTTTCTGGTGAAAGTTACAGACCTATGTGTTTTCTAGTAGTTTGTAGATTGATTTTGAGTCATTTCTAGAAGCTTTTGTGAAGGAGGTGCCATGTTTCCCCAGAATTTACCCATCCAGCCAAATCAGCCCCTTCAAGCCCCTAGATATATATCATTTCATGTCATGTTGAGCCGAAAGATCTTCTTCCAACAATGCATCTCTCTTCTCTTTGGCGTTGATCAGCTTTGGTGAGATAATGGCCTCTACGGATCCTTTTCTTCTCCTAATGCTGGACTACAATGTCACTTGGGATGTTACCATATTCAATCTCCTGTAAGGGAAGCAAGGAGAAAGATATGTTGTGGTTTTCTTTGCATGAAAATATTTTCTTCATCTCTCTTTGCAAGTGATAAGGGTCTCTATTATTAAGATTGGGAAGAGCAAGAAGCTAAGAGGTGCGTGAAGTTTATTACCCCCAACTTCATGTCACATCTTTTTGATGGAGACGCTGGGAATGTTTGGTATTGGATTCATCCCACCTTACTAAATGGTCTCGGGTGTACTTGATTACATGTTATGCCTAGTATAGGCATGTGTTTTTTGATGTGATAAAGAAGATGCCTCGAAGAACTCCATTAGAAGAGATTGCACCCCGTTTAAGAGAACTTGAAGATTGTGAAGGTGATGCTCAAGCTATTCGCACAATCATTATGATCATATCCTTTATGTTTGCACTCTTGAATATGTTGGTGAATCGACAACACCGTCAACAGACACAATGATAGATTGGGGATTGTTTCATGCACTGGCAGCTTGGTGTGAAGAAGAGTTGAGTCTTTGGGTAGTTTTTGACTATAATAGTGGAGTGGTGATTCTCAATGCTTTCAACTTCTTTTACTATGCAAATGATGAAGACTACAATATCTTGAAGCTATTATGTGTACTTCCAATTGTGAGAAGGGTGATTTTTGAATGCATGTATACACAATGTTTTCATGGTGTTGGTTGGTCACTTATTTTGTTGAGGATCACATTGTGGAGGGTTTTCAACAAGTGGTTATGCATAATAAGTTGGTCTTGGTATACTAAGGCTCTGTGGGATCTTGTTTGGGATATTAGTTGGATCTTGGTGTTTCCTTTTTGTGTTTCATCATGGTGAAGATTCCAGTGTTTCAAGGGACCTAAGGGGAAGACCCGGAGTCTTATCTTCAGGATTTTATTCGAGGATGCAATCTTTTTGGATGGTCCATGAAGGATCAAGCAGAGATTTTGCCTAATTTTCTTAGAGGTGTAGCCTTGAGTTGGCACTCAGTTGGCATGAGGCCTTGCTAGACTCTAACAAGGAGTACTAGGACCAAGTGGTGGCAGTAATGAATCAGAGATTTGGGGCAGTGGAGTCGCGAAATGCTTTCATGTTGCAGTTGGACCGGTTCTATCAAGGAGAGGGTGAGATGGTCTTTGTGTTGACAATCCGATATGAAACTTTATGGACAAAGTATGAAAGGGCAGCTTTGCAAGCTATGGCATCTGCATCATTGGCCCCTCAAAGTCTCTCAAGGATGGAGCACTTAAAGATGAGCAAATTTGTTATGGCTTTGGAGCCTCGTCTTCGCTCAAAAGTAATAAGTAAAGATCCAACAACATACATGGAGGCACTTCGCATGGCGACCAAGAAAGCAGCTTCTCTAAAGATCGAATCCTCTTTTGTGTCTTCAACAGCTTCAACTTCTAAGGTGGAGGTAATGGGCACTCCTCAGGTACCAAAGTCCTCTGAGTTAGATCATAATATCTCCCAATCGATGGCAGAGTTTTCTGATTTGAAATTGCATTTGGTTAATGCATGACAACCTAGAGCACCAAAGAGTGAAGATAGGCCTCGAGATAAGACTGGGGTCACTTGCTATAAATGTAATGAAAAAGGTCACTATCGCCCCAAGTGTCCTAGATTGAGAAAGAAAGAAGAAAAACAAGTATCCTTGTTAGAAGCTTCTTCAAGGGATGAGGGAAGAGAGGTGATCATTGATGGTCAAGTGATTTCTAATGTGTACATTGATAGAGGTGCATTGATTAATGTCATGAGTGAGAAGACCATGATAGATGCTGATTTAAAATACTCTAGTACTACCTCTCCTTAATGTGCCATATTGGCTGACAACACTAGGGTAAAGACCTTGGAAGTTGTGAAGAATCTAGAAGTGGATTTATGTAGAATTTTTGTGCCGATAAATTTTCAAGTGATCCCTACCAAGCCAGATGCACGTGCCTATCCATTGATGCACTACAACATCAGAAGTCACAAAAGGAAGTTGTCAAGGAGGAGTATTCAACATCAGAGAGTTCAAGCTCTGAGTTAACCGCCGATGAAGAAGAAGAGACAGGGTATAGCTCCGAGGAGTCCAGCTCAGAGGGTGAGGTGGAAGAAGTGGCCTTTGGTCTTTGTCTTGGTGCTGATCAAGATGAATCAGGAAGGAACAAGGTGGTGTGTCTAAATCCTAGCAAGTGTCATTTGGCTCAAACAAAAGTAGTCATGTTGGGGCATATCGTGTCTGAAGATGGCCTGCAAATGGATCCTGATGAGATTCAAGCAATCATGGCATTGCCAAGTCCTAAGAGTGTCATCAGTGTTCGCAGAATTCTAGGAAAGAGCAAGTATTATCAACGCTTTTGTGATGATTTCACAAAGATAGTACATCCCATGAACTTGTTATTAAGAAAAGAAGTTTCTTTCCAATGGGGTGTGGAGCACCAAGAGCCTTTTCAGCAACTTAAGGAGGCCATGAGTAAGGGCCCAATATTGAAGCCCCCTGATTGGTCTCAAGACTTTTATGTAAATCTAAGTGTATCTTTACATTCAGTTGGTGCTATATTGCTACAAAAAGGAGAGGCAGGTTTTACTCCTATTTATTACCTCGGACATTTTCTTCCTTACCTCTCAATCTGTATTAGCATCTCTAGTTCGCAAGCCTATTCCTTGGGCGAGATTTGCAAAATGGTTATCAGAGCTTCAAGAGTTCTCTTTCTTTTTTGTCACTGAAAATACCACTAGGTCCACTATGGTAGATTTGCTCATAGGACGGGAGGATCTAGGAGAAGAAAAGAAATGTAAGGAGAACATTAAAGATGAAAGGGATACACCACCAACAGCTCTTGTTTTGTATTTTGATAGGGCTTTTAGTCCTTCATGCCAACAAAGAGCCGAGGGGATAGTCTTGATGAATTCTAAAGGTCAAGAGGTGTGGGCAAGAGGACAAGAGCTTCCAGGTATCACAACTAACAATGTAGTTGAGTGTAATGCTTTGATTCTTGGTTTGGAGGGTTGCCTTCAAAGTCAAGTTAAAGAATTGGACGTAAGAGGAGATTCTTAGCTTATTATAATGCAAATGCAAGGGCATTACAAGACAAGAAGTCCTCATTTGAAGGAGCTTAATCAAAAGGCTATGGCACTATGTAGTCAATTGATTTTTGCAAGTTTGTTCATATAAACAGAAAAGAAAATCAAAGGGCAGATGAGTTAGGTACTCAAGCCATTGTAGTACAAGACTGGGGGGTGGTTTCTTTGGTAGACACTGGATGGCCAGAACTACAAGATGTTCAGCAATATGTGGAAGAAGGCATGTTTCCTCGAGGCTTAACTCCACAACAGAAGCAGAGATTGGTAAGAAAGGCTTGGTCCCTATACTATTGTTGATGACATTCTTTATAAATTGGGAAAAGACAAGGTGCTCCATCGGGTGGTCCATCCCATGGAGACTAGGAGAATCCTAGAAATGTGTCATGAATGCTCCAGTCATTTTGCTTCAGCAAGCACAACTAGGAGAATCTTAATGCAAGTTACTTTTGGCCACACCTCCATAAGGATGTATATGAATGGTGTCGAAGTTGTAAAGTATGCCAAAAGTTTGGAAGGTGACAGTTGATTCCTAGGCCCTTGAAGCCTATTCCAACAGATGGACCATTTGAGAGGTGGGGGTTGGGCTTTGTGGGACTACTCCCTCGCTCATCTTATATTGGTGGCCACAGATTATGCGACTGGGTGGGTAGAGGACAAGGCCACAGTCAATAGCAAGACAAGGTTGCAAAATTTCTCTTTGATCAAATTTGTTCACGCTTTGGTTGTCCTTTGGAAATTCTCACTGATGGAGGAGCCTCTTTTAGAAATGAACTAATTGAAGATGTCATGCATAAGCTAAAGTAATCTTTTGACCTTGATAGACTAGTTGCCCCTCCATGTTTACCTCCTATACCAATCTGGTGAAGTTTTTGAGAGCATCCAAATTGGGCTTTTAAAGAGCGAGAGAGGAGCTCCCATATGTCACAATTTCAAGATTAGGGTAGGAGGGACTCTTGCACTATGCTATAGAGGGGCAGGGAAGATTGTGTGAGGAGCTTCCAGACTATGCAGGATCCATTATGAGAAGGGATAGAACTTGCAGGAAGAGTGCAAGGGAGATGGAAATGGTTGAGAATTATAGAAGATGAAAAAGTGAAGGAAATGGAATAGTGGAGGCTTGACTTTGCAGGCTGATTGTAAGCGAGAAAGAAATGGTTGAAAAAGATAGAAGATGAAGTAGTGAAGGAAATGGAATAGTGGCCGACTACATTGTCAAGGTGAGAGCCACCATAGTGATTGTAGCTTGACTACTATGAAGGTGAGAGCTGCCGCGGTGGTTGGCCTGAATTTTGAATAATTCAAGGCGTCAATACTGACTTGCATGGTAATGAAGGATTAGAGGTGGTGGCATCTAATATTCCCAGCCATGTCTATGGTGGTAGCTAAGACCCACCGGGGTGGCAGTTAATTACCAGCCACCGCAGTGGCTTGCAATTACTCAACTTCCAGTTACCACCACCGGGCTTGCATGCATGATTACTACGAGTGCAATAAATTACCAGTCACCAAGATTGCATGCTCAGGAGGGTACTAGAGTGCATGGTAATGAGGGATTAGAGGTGATTAGGCTTCATGATTTGCTTTTGTGGGAATTACTACCTAGTGGTGGTGGTTGTCACATTAGCCACATCTAATGTGGTTACGATTCCACCGTGCCACACCACCGCACTTTAGCATGCATGATCACTATGAGTGCAGTAAAAATTACCAATCACTGGGCTCGCATGCTTAGTAGAGAACTAGAGTGCATGGTAATGAGTGATTAGAGCTTCATGATATCCTTTGTGGGAATTATTGCCTGGTGGTGGTGGCTCTCATTAGCCATGTCTATCGTGGCTAAGATCCCACCAGGTTGGCAGTTAATTACTAGCCACCAGAGTGGCACCACATAGCATCTTCTTCATGATTACAAGCCCATCTAGGGGATTTCACCACGGTGGCCTACAATCAATATGGATGGAGCCCCAGGCTCCAGCCACTGTGGTGGCTTGAACTTTATAATATATATAAGATCCATGGCATTTGGCATTTTACTACATTGCTCTAATCTGCCCATGCTTTGCTACTTTGCTCCACACGGTCTGCTACTTTTCTCCACACCCCTCCTCTAGCTCTTTTCCGCCCCTCCTCTACTTTGCTCCACGCTCCCTCCTCAAACTCTCATCACTGCATCTGCTCCCCTACTCATTTGCTACTCACCCACTCATCTTGAGGTAGTCAATAGAGCGAGCAAGAAAAAGCGAGCGGGCCGAATAAAGTGAGCGAGTTTTTCCACAATTCCTCTTATGAGAACAAATTTGAAACCCAACTTACTATAGCAAGATGTTGTCATAATAAGTATACCAATATTCAAACTTACAATCCACCCTATCTTTCAATTGAAGAACATAAACATTACTCAGTCTGGTAACATTGAACAATATCACTTCATCCATATGTCTAGAAAACTCTAGTCTCATTATAAAGCATCGGATAGCATCATACATAGAACAATGGTACCATATTCAAAACTAATTACTAAACTCATAACATAAATGACTATTGAAACACCACTTCACCCGCAAAATGTACCAAACTAACACTACCACTTTCCTTCCACCTATGCCTAAGGGTTCACCAATGTCTGGAATGGAACAGAATGCGAATGGCCATGTTTGGACAAAATATTCCACATGTTCGCAAGACTGCTTCAATGGTGTTGTGAGGATGAGTAGATGTTCAGGTTATTTGAGATGTTGTAATTTGGATTGTCCTTTCCTTGAACGAATGGAAGTTTTTAATGATACACAGTGGAAAGGAAAGCTTAGGAGGCCTCCTCTACTTGGTCCCATTGATCCAGCTTTGGGGTCACTTGTGTGTAAGCATTGTGATGCAATACCAAAGTGTGTTCACCTATGCAGTGCTATTATATATTATTGCTTTCCCCATGAACGAGTGAAGACAATAAGATGTGCAGTGCATGTGGGTTTCCATGACCATCCAGTTGAAAAAGGTAGAAGTCGAGCAAAGGAAATGCAAGTAGAGGATCTTCTTTCAATGCATGCTAAGTTGAATAGAAATTCATCTTGCAAAAATATCGAGGTGTTTGTGGAACAAGAGTTTGTGATGGATATGATGCTAGCAAAGGATGGGGTTGTTGTGGAGCCGCTAGATGATCAAATGTTTGAAGAAGTACTTGAAACCATTCCACCAATGACCCAGAGATGGAGGCTTCAGAGAGTGGTGCAGAGAGCAAGAAGTGAGGCTAGAGGAGGGGATGGTGGAATGGATTCAGTACTTGATTTAAAGAGGAGATGTAGATATCCATACCTACAAAGTATCCTTTTTCTTGAACAATTGCAAGATGAACTACAACCACATATCTTCAAAATGTCGACCATTGGTCTAGGATGAGGAGTTGATCTAGTGAATCACATGCAGCATGGTGGAAGCTTGGGATCACAATGGGTTCATTTTGACCATGTGCATCGAGTGAGGGGATGGTCAACAATGGATGCTCATGTGTATGACCCATCCATAAGGGAACTGTTAACTATAGCAATATGTGAATTCAAGGTGGAGGATAACCATGCTCAGGTTCAATTCTGGGAGCTACTGAGCAATACAATGGAGAAGAATGGTTTTGAAAAACCTCAATTCCGTGGATTCATGGTAGATGGAGTAGGAGCAAATTGGCTAGCTGTCCGCACTATTTACAATGGTGGACCTGAAAATGTGATGGATGGTAGATAAAGAACTTATGTTTTCCATTGGGAGATGAGCATGGTTGAGCACACCAAATGATGCATTAAGCCACAATTTCAAGAGGAGCATAAAGTTCTATGTCAGAAGTGGAGAGAGGCAACAACTTCAACTTTTGCAGACCAATGCAAACAAACATTGAATTTGTATTGGTCCCCCATTCATGTGAAGGAGGGTGAGCTACCAACATTGCATACGTGGCTAGCTTGGTGGGATGTTAGAGTCAACCAGTGGGGGGGAATGTTCTTATGGCAAGAAGAGCACTCTGGATTTGTTCCTACAGTGAACCTTTCAGAGACAACATTCTAGCATGAGAGCAGCACATGAATATGAAAAACACATAACATTGTATGATGCTTGTGCAGCAGATCTTGCAATGAATGTCCTTCAGAGTGCCCACTATGAATGGAAAACACTTGGGTACAGGACCAAATTTGGATGCTCTACGTCGAAGAATACTAGGTGGTAGTGGGTCTGGTAAAGGGGACAGAAATAGGCTTGTGGATTTATCACACATAGTGATTGAAGAGTCAGGGATACAATCTCCTGAGATGCATAGACCAGTAACAGAACCGGTGAGCATAAGAAGAAAGAGGGGTTCAAAATGTTCGACATCGGTCCATGCAAATGATAGTCATCAACTAGAGTACATCACAGTGACAACAAGGAGAGTGATAGGAAAAAGAAGACACATTGATTTTAAAAGTCCATCACAGGATGGGGTTTGTAGAGAGATAGATATTCATGAAGCCAATTGGGCCATCAGGAGAACCGAACCACATAGCGTTGTCACATGCTTTGGCTACTTGGCAGAGAGTCGGAGATGATGTGGGGCACTAATCAATGCACTTGGTAGAACTGCAAGTTATGGTGTGCCAGCCCCTTGTTTTAAGGGAAGAAGGCAACATTCTCATGGAGTGACAGAGCAGTTTGTATGGTTTTGTAATACTTTTGTCACCCATACATGGAATGTGGATAAATCCATTCAAGGTGTTCCTGGGGTCTCTCCAGGTGTATGGAAGGTTGCAAGTGGGACATCAATGACTATAGATGAGAGGGGTGCTCTTGTAAGGGCAGGGTTTGTATTTGATAGTGATGATTCTATTGGTGTGATGGGGCCTCCTTGTGCGCAACAGATCCATACACCTAGCCATGTTCGCCCTTCTCGTTGTGATGGAAAGCTTGTTTCATGGAGAAGTAAGTTGAATAAAGATTTCAAGGAAAGGATACACAAGGTAGTTACGGAAAATGGGGAGGTGGTGAGAGAGAACATCATTATTCCACATGAGGTGCATGTATTCCATGTTCGTACAGCAGGATCAATGTCCAAGGGGCTAACATATAGTGTCTCGATTTCAGAGTTCCCACGTTGCACATTCCTTGATTTCATAGAAAGGGAAGCAAGAAAAAGTCCCTACATGCCTTGCAAGCACATATACTTTGTGTTTATTTGTGTCTTGGGCTTGGCTGAAACGGTGCATCAGTTTATGCAGCAGGCTGCAACGACAAAAGTTGAATTGTTTCAAGCTCTAGGTGGTAGAAGAAACCCATCAAGTATATAGTGTATGGCTTGGATGTCCTTTTTTCGCATTTCCTTCAGAAGCGGATAATATATGTAGGTGTGCTTCCATGCATGAAGCTGCACTAAGTTGTATTTTTTGAAGGTGGAAGAAACCCATCAAGCATGTAGTGGGCAGCCTAGATGTACTTTTTTTATATTTCTTTTGGAAGTGGATGATATACATAGGTGTGCTTCCATGTTTTGGCAATGCACAAAAAACATTTTGTAAAATCATTCCAAGGGCTAGAAGATATTTTGAAGCATCAAAATTTTTACTCAATTTTTATGTTAAATTTTTTTTTTTATGACATATGTTTTTTGTGCTATGGAGTTAATAACTTTTAGAAAAAAGGTGTCTTGTGACAACATGAAGAGCATTTAATGTAATATGTCACTATATAGTCTCAGTATTGAAAGCATTCAATGTTTTATTTTCTCATTACTTTTTCATAGAAATGGAAACATTATTTGAACATGTACTTCCAGAAACATGGTAGCCAAGATGCAGGCAAGTGGGTAAGTTTTCTTTGAACATAAATTGTGATTATTGCATGGTAATTGGCTGTGTTGAATGAATATGATGTGGCTGTTATTAAACACATAACAATGTGCATTGTTGTTTGTCCACGCTCGCTTTTTGGTAATCCCCACTCATCTTTAGCATGCCTACTACCACCCCCCCTCGATGCTCTGTGATCCCAATAATATCTACCTTCTCATATAAGGTTATTGTGTTGCACTCACTTGTAGAAATGCTAGCACTAGTTGAGACCCTTCGTTCCCACAGGCGATTCCCCACACATCTGAATGTCATCACCTTAGATGACATGCTCATAGAGGGCCCTTTATGGATGTGTTGTATGGGTTCCCCCTAGATGGCAACAAAGGCCTCAGTATTTTCAGAGTAGAGTACTCTCTACTTGTTGGAGGGTCCGTAATCTGAGTCCTGGGAATGTGCATGGTCTTTGGCCTCTCCATCGTATCCTCCTTTGGCTCCCTAAAAATTCTTAATGCAACAAGCTAGACTGGAAGAAAATTGAGTTGTACAAATTCCCTCTTGCTCAGACAAGGGTCTTTGTAATGGCTGGATGTAATCTTTTGGGCTCTCAATGATCTTTTGACTCACTGGATGTAATGTTTTGGTCTCTAAGGGATTTATGTAATCTCTTTTTGTTCAATTTGAGGCTCTCAGTATGCACTATTATTAATTTTATATTTGTATTTGAATGGTTATGGCCACTACCTATAATATTTTGGCCTTTAAGGTTCTTAGCGATTGTCGAGTTTTTATAAATGTAAGATACTCTACTCAATGTTTTCTCGATATAAGTTGATAATTCTTATATAACCTGTTATTGGACGTAGATGTACATTGTAATCTCTTTTGCTCAATTTTCACTCAATAAATTGTACTTTTGCCCTGATTTATATTTATTGCAACAAGGACTAAAATACCATGAAAGAAGGACTATAATTTCCTTTGTTTATGACCAAAATAGTGCTAAAATAACTCCAACGATCCCAACATTGTGGTTGCATGGAGATACATCTAGAAAAATACAATTAAACTTTCAAAAAATGCAATTGATGATATGGCCCTTGAGGGGTCCCCTCTAGGGGCAAGGTCCATATCGACATGCATTGCACTATATCTAGGATGCCACTAGACAGAAATGGCATATCAATATGGCCCTTGCTCCTAAAGGGGACCCATCAAGGGCCATATCATCAATTTCATTTTGCTTGGTTACACAATAAAATACATTTTTCTTGGTACAAAAATATATAACTCCAAGAACCAATGTGATGGCTTTCATAGATCTCCTTTTGTTCGCTAGTACACTGGTCATCATAGACCTCCTCCTGTAATACGTAAAAATAGGTAACAGAATTATAACTTCAAGAACTAGCATGGTGGTCTCTCCAAGACAACCTTGAATTTTTGGCGATGACAAGTCATCATGCTAGAGACTGTGCTGAGGCGATGCTCAAAATGATCGATTGCATCTCATTATTATGCTAAAAACTAGCGCGGTGGTCTCTCCAAGCCAACTATGATTTGCATGGGTTGTAGGAAAAGATGCAGCAAAAGGCTATATGATGACAGGTGGTCATGCCAAAGACTATGCTACGGTGGTATTTAGAATGATAGATCACATCTAATTATTACACCAAGAACCAACGCGGTGGTCTCTCCAAGCCAACCTTCAATTTTAATGACCTGCATGGTTGAATGCCCAGTGACAGGTGGCAAAGCTATAGCAAAAGGTTGCACGATGATAAGTGACGTAGGCCAGAGAATGCACTAAGCAAAGAAGTGCAGAGATGAGAGATGCCATGTGTTGAGCTATGCGGTATTCTAAATTAGATTGCATCTCATTATTATGCCAGTGTGCCTTCATGACATCAGGAAAATTTTCGGCGCGAGAGCGCGAGTCCGTAGAAAATTCAAATATTCCCCAAGGAGCGCATCGTGTCGCAGCCCCAAAATGGCCCTTAGCTTGTAGCAATCCTTTTTCATATGGCCCTTCTTGCCACAGTGGTAACACTTAATGTTCTGTGCCCTAGATTTGCTCCACGAGACTTCCCTCTTTCTTGGGACTTCCCCCTGAACTGTGATCTACCCCTTTCCATATTTAAGGCTGCATCCTGCTTGTTGCCATCCATACACTTCCGTCTAATCTCTTTGGCCAACAAGCTACCCACAACATCTTCAAACTTCAGTAGTCCACTAGGTGCAGAGTTACTAATGGCTGTACGGAAGGTATCCCATGAGGACGGCAATTAACATAAGAGAAATATTACATTAGTCTCTGCATCAAAATTCATCTTCTGAGTCTGAAATTGACTGAAAATAATATTGAACTCATTCAAGTGAGAAGCAATGGAGACCCCTTCATCTTCAGCTCAAACAACCTCTTCATGAGGTAAACTTTATTAGAGGCAGTTTCCTTCTCATAAGTGGCACACAATTTCTTCCACAAATCTTCCGTAGTCTTCTCATTTACTACTATGAAATAAATTGACTCTGCAAGATGAAGTCTAATAGTAGACTTTGTTAATGCATCCAACTCATTCCAATCATCCTTAGACATATCTACAAGCTTAGCTTCAATCCCTGCCAAGGATTTAATCTGCTTCTTTTGAATAAGCACATCCTTTATCTATTCTTTCCACAAAGAAAAGTTTGTCCCATCAAACTTTTTAATGCTAAAAAACTCCTTTTCAAACATGAAAGAGGATGCCATGATGCAAATGAAACAAAATCCCAAATGCTAGTACCTGCAAAAGAGAAATCACACAAAATACTAGGTGCACCCAATATGTATGCTTTAATGAAGGATAGTGTCACCAAAACTCAAGGCTCAAAGCATCAAAATGCATCTACCTCATGTGCATATACTATGTATCCATATGAGCAAATCTGGCCCAAAAGAAAATGTCAACCCACAATGACAAAACAATGGCAAATATAATGCCAATAAGAGCCAAATGCCTCAAGCATAAACACCATCCATGGGCATAAGCATCAATAATGTCTCATCCAAAAGATCATAGCACAACCTTTGCATCCACTGCAATATGTCAAAGCTGTCCCTCAACATAAAATAGCAATTGTGTGCTAAACGTCCATCAATAAAGCATCCCACAAGGCAATCTAGGCCTATTAGCACATCCAACAAGGATCGCAATGCATCCAAATGGCCTGTAAAGCATCCACTGCAACCCAATGCGAACCACAAATGAGCGCACATGGCTCAGACTACAACCAGAGTGATCTGCATAAGGTATATCTAAGAAATCATGGCCTTACGGCAATGACCGCTAGTGAAAGTAGAACCTGGGATGTCTCAAAACATGGGTGTCACTACATAATAAAATATTCTTCTGCCACAACTCTAAAATCTCATCCAAGGATGGAGTAAGAGCCAGTCAACCCTTGCATTTACTTGCAAAAATGAACCTTACGAAACTTAACCTTAGCCAAAATGCCACATGGAAATCAATGAGGAGATCTTGGAAACTTTGAGAAATTTTCTTCAAAGAGACGACAGAAAAACACAGAGAATCACAACTCCCTCGATTCTTCATGGAATGGCAAGCAGCTTTGTAGACATATGTTTCAAGCAGTCTCAGATCAAACAGGATAGACAACTCTGCAAGTGGAGGCCCGACTGTTGAGATCCCACTCACACAGGAAATGGCAAAATGAAGACGTCGGAGTAGACACGGAACCGGAAGTTGCTTCTCAAGTAGAAGTTTTGGACCACTCTAGATCCACTGGGAGTGTTAGAACTACAAATGGTGGCCTGGATATGGAGATCCAACACATGAAATCCTCACAGAAAATGAATTTCATCACTTTTTGCAAGAGTTGTAACTTTTCACTGAAAACTCGAATGACAGAGATGTTAAAAGTGAAAATGTAGCTCTCAATCTGATCTACAACTTCCTTGAAAACTTTAAGTTGACATTCTATCTTTAACTTTGGATATTTGTGCCACTACGTATGTGTGTCTAAGAAGATTTGCTTATATCCTATGCCTTTAACTTTGCAACCCAGCAAAACAAATGCCCAAGAGGATTTTGCCCCTTTCTCTCCAACTGCTATAGTAGCTCCAAAATCTATAGCTCCTCCTGTTGAACAAGGATCTTTGGGATGCACTACTCTCTCTCCAAACTAGAGGCTGCACCGGGCCACTCACGCTACCGCCAGGCTCTACTGCCAAGCTTTGATAGCAGTTGTGAGGACATAATAGAAGTTGAGAGGGTGAGAGGGAGCTTGAGAGACACAAGTTTTGGTGGGTGCAAAACACCCTAATATTTTATTTCATCCATATATATATGTGTTTGAGTATTGTACATAATTGGGGTTAAGGTACAGTGGCCTTTGACCCCCACACTTTCCTCTGATGTTTACCTCTTCCGCTTGTGTCTTTGCCTTTCCCACCCGGTTGGCTTTTCTACCTTTGACAATTGTGAAGGGAGGACCTTCCTTATCAACTGTTTCATGTTTTTCTTGTTCCAATTGCGCCTCAAAATCTTGGGTGGCGACCACAAATTCCTCTTCGCCTGAGCTATCCTCCATCTTTTCTTCCGTGTTAGTAATGATCTCTTTGCCTTTTCCTTTTGCTTCACCTCCTTTGGTCTCAATGGGTTTGGAGGTTTCTTTACTTTGTTCCCTATTCCGTTCTCTGGAAGGGACGAGGTCAGGTTGTTTAGTAGTGTATGTAGTTCCTTAGATTCCTGTGGTTCCTGCTGAGGGGGCTCTAGTCTTTCCTTTTTGTGGTTATTTCTAGCAAGGCAGTCTTTGATGAAGTGACCTCCCATACCACAGAGGAAGAAAGAATTGGGAATGTTTTTGAAAAATACTTTTTGGATCAGTTTGGATCTGTCTCCATCGAGAATATGGATAGCACTAGGAGGGTCAGAGGCAAGGTCCATCAGGACACAAGTTTGGGGGTTGCCTCTTGGGCTAATAAAATTCTATGTTTCTACTCCAAGAAATTGGCCCAGCGGAGAATAGAGGGTCTCAATTTGAGGAAAGAGAGAAATCGGTAAATCAAGGAACTCAACCCAAATAGGGGCTTTGGAGGGAGGTGGGCAATCTAGGTTAAAGGAAAGTTCCCAGAGCTAGACTGATGGCCATTGGTTCCTAATCGTCCAGGTTCCTTTTTGGACCACTTCTGTAGTAGCCCCGTCTCTAGCTTTTCAAAAATGAAAACAATATAACCATTTCTGAGAAAACAAATGGTCGTAACTACTAGACCTTTACGTGACCAAAAGTTACGGACTCATCCTTCAAGGAACAATGCAGTTGGCCTGAAATCGTGAATGTAGCGTATGACAGTACACAAATAGAGCCACTTTATCGTTTTGTTAAGTAATCCATTGTGGGCCTTGACTGTCGGAAGCTTACCTTTGAGAGGCTCTGAAGCCTTTGTAGCGTTTGTATCAGAGGAGAAAGAGAGCTTTGTTGGTTCTATGCCTGTGGAGGACGTGGTGTCACTGAAGATTCTCCTGGCTCGTAAGGTGAGTTGTTCCCAGGCTGACTATCTCAGCATCACCGGAGCCTTAAAAAGGCTTCTGCGTCCTCCACTGACAGCACCAGCATATGTGCTTTTCAGCAGCTCCAACATGGAGTTCCCTTTCGGGACTTGGTGCATTGAGGGCTTGAAGGCACCATTGGAGCGAAGTTCCTTCGCAAAGGAGACAAAATGGGGCTTGTCCTTGCTTTGACTATTACTAAAAAAGTTATTGGCCGGTGTAGTTTTGAACTCAACAAGAAGTTTACGCAGTGCATCCGTCTTCTTGCCTCCTTGCTGGAGTTGTCTTATGTCACTTTCATATAGGTGAAGGGTGAAGGGAGGGAAAGGGGCATCACACTTATCATCCTTGCTAGAGTTGTCATATGTCGCTTTCATCCAGGTGAAGGGTGAATGGAGGGAGAGGGGCATCACACATATCGTGAGCTAGATCCTGCATGAGAGTATCCGAGGCACTGCTGATGACTAGTTGATTAGACTCCAGATTGACAGGGACAAGACTAATGGGATGGGGACTAGGGGGACGGGGTGTGAAGCTTTAAAGAGAGGAAGCCTTATCAGAGTTGCCATCGCTAGAGGAGGAAACCTTATCCTAGCCGCCATCGCTAGAGGAGGCCATCTTGAATTGTGGATCTATTTGGTAATTTATAGATGGTATGTCTTGTATTTGCTAATTTATAGGTAGATGTCTACAATTTGCCAATAGAACTTCTATAAATAGCGGCATCAAGTTGATAACAATTGTCAGTAAATAATACTTTTGTCTTGGAGATACAGAAACTACAACTAGTCTATAGTTTTCCATTTTGAACTATTTTTAACATATTTATAGCACACTTTTCTTGAGTCATTTTGCAACCCTTTTGCAATACATTGATTCTAATGTAGAATACTAATCCCTCATTTCAAAAAGATTATGATGATTGCATATCAAAATCAAGTCATCAACATGTAAAATCACTATAACTATACTTGAATCTTTTGTACAAATGATGACTTGTGCATCTAATGACTTCTTTTATGTGTGGAAAAACTTTTGTTGATTCTTTTATATCAAGCCTCAAGAGCTTGTTTTCAACTATGTTCCGCCTTCATTAATTTGTATTTTCCTTGAACATAAAACCTCTATTGTTTAACATAAACTTCTTCCTAAAAACTATCATTTAGAAAAGTTGTCAATTATTTAATGCTCACTTGAAAAACTTTCAATAATAGTGTGTGTCAAAACTAAAGTATACATATAGAACAAAAAATGGCTTGCCAAAAAGTTCATATAAATAGAGTTCATCATTTTAGTTAGCACAAAAATTTCAAAGTAATCAATATCCAGTTTCGGTGCATATCATTTTATCATAAAACCATTTGCATTATATTTAGTCCGATATACCTATTTAAACCAACTTGACTTTTACTTTCAAGATGAGGAACAAGATTTCATGTTTGATTTTCATGATAGACTCATATTCTTGCCGCATTCCTCCTTGCCATAAAGGATCAAAACATATTTTGTTATAGTTACTAGGTTCTTAAAAAATAGAAGACAGGATCAAAACATATTTTGTTATAGTTACTAGGTTCTTAAAAAATAGAAGACATAAAAGGGACATAAACAAATGCTTACATTGCTATAAATACGGATCCTTTTTTATCCATCAACTATATCCTCCAATATGGAAGATTCATTTATCATTTTATTCATCTTGGACTTAGATTATTGATAGATTTTTCTATACAATATTTCTTTTGATGGAGTCTTTAAAACTTTGATATGATTGTTGTTTCACATCATAGTTGCCTTCATTACTTAAAATAACTCTGAAATCGTAACATATTGTTATTGATTCCCAAATATAGCATCACAATTGATAATGATTTGCAATGTTTGCACATGTAAAAGTATATATCCTTTTAATTTATCATAATAAGCAACAAAGGTATGTGTTCTTCTTTTATCTTCTAACTTGCTCTCAATTGAACTAGAACTCAATAAGGTATACAACCAAAAAAAAAAAATTTGTAACTTTCCATGCTTTTTCGTGTGTATTTCTATTCATAACTCCAATTGTTGGTAGCTCGTTCTATAAATGAATTGTTGCATTAATTGTCTTGCCATCTAGTTAATTACTCTATCCATTCTTTCAGTTCTTACATTTTGGTGAGGAGTCTATATAATTGTATATTTCCTTTTAATGCCATTAATTTTATGAAACCAAATACATTGCTTTGATTTTAATTCTCCATCGTCATCGAGTTAAAGTGGTTTCATTTTTCCTATGGTTTAATTTCTTTTTTTCCTTTGAAACTTATACCATATGAAATGCGTCCCCTTTCAATTTCAAAAAATATATCCAAATTTTGCTCAAGAATCATCATTAACTAGAACCACATAGTACTTGGCTTAGAGTTATTGATTGATAAAATCTTCATTGGACTATAAACATCTATATCAACAACAAATTGTAATGTAGCTTTGGATCTCCGAGTACTCTTTGAAAATGATTCTTGATAAATGTTTACAAGATGTATTTTTTGCAAAATTATTCACCAAAGTAAACCTTTGGTGAACCATGAACAATATTGAACAAAAACCGTATCTAATTGCTATATACATCAGTCCTACCCATAACACTGGTAATTGCTACATACCATTGCTATTTCATATTTAATAGTGTTAACTAAAATAGCAATGACATATAGCAATATGCCATTAATAGTAGTGTTAACTACTACATTGTAATACTATTTTGTAGCATAGCCATATTATTTCAGTGCTACTTACTTCGTAAAAATCCTAATTGATGCTTATAAGTACCAACTCCTATATAGTAGTAACACTTTATAATAGTAGGACTATAATAAAGTGTGATAAAAGATAGGTGATCCGTAACACTAAGACATAACATTGGCAATCGATATATTGCATCAACTAACTACTACATTTTAACACCGATACTGATAAATTGAATGTGGATCTTGGGATCTCATGCTCTTTGTGCTTGGTTCAAGCCATACAAGGATTTCAGTAATCTGTAAACTTTCACTCTCGGCCTTTGACAACATAACCTCATGGATATTGTATATAGATCTCTTCATCTAAAAGAGCCATTCAAGAAATAATTCTCTACATCCATCTGAGATATTTGCCAATCAAAGTGAGATGCTAGAATAATCATTGTTCTGACAATTTTCACTTTTGTATAACTGATGTTTCTTCCTAATTTGTGTATATAACCTTTGACAACAAGTCTAGCATTGTACTTAACAATGTTGTCTTGATTCAAGTTTTGTATGTAAACCTACTTATATTCAATAATCTTCTTCTTTGTTACAAGATGTAATAAAGACCATGTCTAGTTCTTAATGAGGACATTGTACTTCTCATCCATGGCAAGCTATTGTTCAAGTACTTTCTCTACTTCTATGAATGATGTAAGTTTATCAATGTCCATAGCCTTTACCATTAAAGAAAATTTATTTCAATAGGTCCATCTTTATGATTCTTTTCATTCACAAGAACATGTTTTGGCATTTGTAGCAAAACTTCCTAGTACCTTAGTGATGATTGTGCTACAATATCTACAATTTCTAGTATTTTTATTTTTTGGTGGGACTATCTTCCACAAGAATATCTATTGGCATTTGTAGTAAAACTTTCTAGTACCTTGGTGAATGATTGTGGCACCTGCGATATCTACAAGTTCTAGTATTTTTAGCTAGGCTTTACTTCGAGTGTTCATTGTAGACTAATCATTGTCTTAGTAAGCTGATAAAGTCACTCTTTTACTTTGAAGAATACAAAGTAAGCCAGAGTAAGTATTGAAACCACAGTAGGTTAATTAAAGTATGAAGAAGCCTTATTAATGATATCTCTAAAGACAATTATATATCATGCATGCTTTGGACTCTTTTGAAAACACATTTAATAGACTTCACATCAAGCTTATTTCTAAGTTCATCTTGGATACGTGCATATGTCAACAAGTCAAATCTTGTCAAATGATCAACTCAGAGCGGGCTTATTATGAATGCCTCTTTTCATATCGTATTTTGCAAAATAGCGATAGGGCTTTCATCAAGTATAGAACTGCTACACATGCTTCTACCCCATATGATCATTTTATCCAATACACACAATGCAAGTTCTCAAATGAGTATGCTTTTCAATTATGCTTCTACTCTTAAGTGGACTTGCAAACAAAGTGCATTTTTATCTCAAAGTGACTAGAAAAAGCAATAATGTCAATGGAAGTAAATTCATCTACATTATCATCGACAAAGGATTTTAATGAGTTTTTTAGTTTGTTTTTCAATGTGTGTTTTGAAGTTCATTGATGCCCCTAGAGCATCACTTTTTTTTTTGGAGAAGTATTTCTAAGTCGTCTTAGAATAATAATCAATAAAAGTAATAAAATTTAAAGCCCAATCAATTATTGCATCATATGTCAAAAATGGATGATAGAGAATATTTCTACTCTCTTGACCATGACATTATAAACAAGTTGCTCACCCATGCATTAAGACTCACAAATCACCTTTTAAAAATCAATCTATGTAAAGGCTCACATCACATGTACTCTTTTCAAAGGAACAAGTCTTCTAAATTAAGGTTTTGGGGCCACGAAATTCTTGAATAAGCATATTTTCTTTATGATTATCTTGATCAATAGACTTTTTGAAAGAACATATTAAGAGATGAGAAATTTGTGCTCCACTTAATGATCTTAATTTTAATTTTGATTATCAACTTTGTTATATTACCATTGGCTATGTCCCAATGTTTCTTTCTGCATTTAGACTCCCAATGACCTTGAATTTCTCAATTATGATAATTAAATATTTTTCTTGGAGTATTTTACTAATTACCTAGTCTTTCAAAGATTCTTTCCTCTAGGATTCCATGTCTTCTTTAATTGGAAGTACTTCCAATGTATGCAAGCCGCCAAGGAACATTTATGTCAACCTGAAATGCAAAAAACTTGATGATAAATAACACCAAAGGCCACACAAAAGTACAAAGGTATGATTTGAGAAAAACATGCACGAGGGTGATTAAGAAGATTTTCTAGCGACCTTCAAAAACTCTCCTCAAATCTCTCTCTCTCTCTCTCTAAAACACACACAAACTCACAAACATATGCAAACACTCAAAACAAGATATCTCAAGCTCATGGAGTTTCAATCCAAAGACGTTTGAACCACAATAAAGATGATGAAGTCCTCTACACAACCAAGGCAAGAGAATGAACATTGTGCCTCAAGGGAAAGGCTAGAACTCAAGCAAATGAGAAGAGCACCATAGAGTCTGATACCATATTGAGAAAAATGGAGAGAGAGAGAGAGAGAGAGAGAGAGAGAGGGGGGGGGGGGGGGGGGGTGCATACACAAGATGACTAACTATACATCACATTCAAGATGAAGGAAATCGAAATATATACATCTCACCTCTTAGGTTAGGGTTTGCCTCATAAACCCTATCTAGTCCTTCATGGATAAGTGCAATTTATACTATCCTTAACATGTGTGAATACGATCATAAACAAGTAATCCCTTCACCATAAGCCTTGCCAATAGGCCTCCCAAGTGTTGCAAATATTAAATTCAAATCATTAGCTAGAAGGAGCAAAAGGACTTGTTTTTAAGATTTCGCATTGCTTTGAAGGTATTGGCTTTCTTTTAGAAGCTTCCTTAAACAACCGAGACTATAAACATACTAGTATGTCTTAGACTAGAGCGACAATGTTTCCAGGCGCACTTCCAGGATCCACCAACGAAGGGCTGGCTTTTCGACACACTAGTGCGACCGACTGTCATGTATGCAGCACCTTTCTAGAGGTGCGATCTTCTGAGGACAGATTGGAGGAGCTTCGAGCGGCTACAGGTGACGATGGGATCCAGGATGATCCGATGTAAGCCCTCAGTTCCACATGAGATAGTACAGGCGGAGTTCGCCATGACACCTCTCCAAGTTGATGCCATCTTTCAGACAGTGACTTTCATCCACAAGGTATGGAACTTACCCCATTGGAGACTTCCGAGATTGGCCCTAGAGTCATCTAAACGACTCGCAGAGAGCGGGACAGACACATGGTATGCACGCATATCTACATGGCTTGCCAAGCATGGTATCCAGATGAATAGGCTTCACTCCTTTCAGTAGAGCATGGATGCACCTCCTGAATTGATCTCGCAAGATGAGATCAACCGTATTATATGATTAGACCTCCTCCAGCTTCACACATCCCGAACTTGGGGGGAGGACCAGGAACTCCCCACCAAAACCCAGTTCTATCACGACCACTTCCTGTGAGTATCAGAGGAGGGATTCGTTATCAAACCCCAATATCTCGAGGATAGAGAAGTATCTCATGCACTGAGGATTGCCATTGGTCAAGTGTGGGTTTCATCCCATCAGCTGAGGATTGAGGCAAGGAGAGCAACAGGTACACCTAGACAGCAACGAATCTACACGTTATGTACGCTGGGGACGGTTGAGACAGAGGAGCATTTCCTTTGTGTTTGCCCAACCTACTATGAGATTCGAGGACGCTACCACTGTCTCTACCTAGAGGGGAATGGCTTCGGTTCTTTGTCACAACTGATCCATTTCCATGACCAGGTCTGTATCGAACTCTATCTAATGGAGATGCGGCCACACAGGGAGACGCTTCTACGACAGATCAGAGAGTAGCAAGGGTTAGTCAAACCACTACAGGACATAAAGGGTGACCGGGCACAGTAGCACGTCACAGACTTCTATACATTTGAGTCAACCCCCGAACATAGTGGAGTGGAGGAAGAGAAGCTAGCCGATATGAGAGCAATCTCGATGAGCAGCCGGCACAGTATCGCCGAGAGAGGGACGCAGAGGCCACATGTGCGACAGAGCCCCCCCCAGAGTACACTCTATTGAGGTCCGACCTATCACAGCTTTCCTCAGAGGAGACCGGCAAAGACGAGGGATCACTCTAGACATAGCCCAGAGAGTCCAGAGAGCGAGGAGACCGCACCCCCCACCATAGCTCAAGACAGCTCAACAAACGCAGATACGAGATTTTCGCAGCCCACAAGAGAGCCATCACTGTACCAGGCTTCGGTTTCGTCCCAGCGCCTGGATAGATTGATTGATATGATATGATTATGATTATGATTATAATTCGTATAGCATAGATGAGTACTCAGCAAGGGTCCTAGTGTACCCTTTGCTTCAGCCCACTGAGGCTTGTATGAGTTCGCTTTTCTGTATACCCTCCTCCCTTTAGCCTGCCTTGGTCTTTATACTAGCCTTCTGGAGAGCACAAGCTTCTCTAAGAAGCTACCCACTCGCGCGGCTTCTCCAAGAAGCTACCTAGTCATAGAAAACACACAACCCCCCCCCCCAACACGAAACAAATTAATCAATGCGCCCGAATTCTATCCGCCTACTTGTGTTAAGGTTGGAGGGAAAGAGCCTTGGGAGCCCTTTCTCGGGAGGGAAGCACCGGGAAGGTAGGCAAGCGGCCAAAGGCCGCGAGCCACCTTTTTCGACGGCTTCCCGACCGAAAAGGGCAACTGTGGCCCTTTCTTGGCCGTCGAGGGCCAACGGGAGGGGGTGGCGACGCCGTTTTACCACCATTTATTGATGTGGGACTGGAGTTTCACGCGACACATGGCGATTGGAGCAGGTCTGGTCCATCTGTGCGTTGAGCAGACTGCTGTTCAGTTGGCGTTGTTTGCGCGACACGTGGTAGTGCGGTGTGGACAACTAGAGTTGTCTGCCATTGTTTGTGTTAGTCTACGACACGTGTCTCTTGGTAATCTAGTTTCGGGTCTCTTTCCACTCGTGGAAATGGTGAGGTGGCATTATTTAAGGCACTCACCCTACGGTTTTCACTTTTCCGATGGTCAATTTACCCAGAAAGCCTTGAGATCGGACGGTGGAGATCTCGTTTCCACCGACCGTGGCCCTTGACGCAGACATTGAGTCCCCCACCCGCGAAACAAATTAAAGAGGGCGGGTGGATGGAATCTTGGAAACGACCGGCAGAGCGGTGGCCAAACGAGCCTCTTCTTGTGAGCACAGGTGGCGTGCTTGTCAATTTCACGCACGTGGGTGCGTGCACGCAGGTAGCGTGGAAACAGGCCCTTGGGTCGTGGTGTGGAAACAGGCCCTTGGATCAAATGGTATCTACGACCTTTTACCAGTAGTTAACTTGGGAAAAAGCTCACAAGGGGCTTCATTGCTTCCTGATTGCCGTCTCTATATAATGTAGAAGTAGAATTTCGTTCCATGAATGGAGGCTCACACGAAGCTCATCCTCCTCGCACCTTGCCTTTCATTCCTTCGCTTCAAATTTCGCCAGCTTCAGAAAAAGCTCGCTGGCTTCCGCGCGTCAAACAAGCTTTGCGAGATCGGCAGACTCTTTGCTCATTGCCATCGCCGCCGGCCACTGAAGAAGGTAAGAAAATGCGACCATAGTCTCAGTCTCGGCAGCTGCAAGGGTATCCCTTTTTAATATTAAGAATAGTTGGAATACTTGCTTTCACAACAACTTGATGGACGGATATACACAGCACAACCATGTCAATGAGCAATTTCAGAATGTATGACGAGGGGATGAGTAAGCAAAATATCAAATTAAGGGCGGTACCAATGATAATAGAAGCAATGGTCCAACGAACAGATCTAGTGATGACTTACCGATCAACCATTCGTGGAAGGGGATAAAGCATGCAATATTCACTATTGGTCATACGCATAAAATTACTGAATTCTATAATTTTATGGTATTTCAAATTAGGACTGTGGATTGCATTAGAATGAGACACCAAGGATGCAACTGTCAATCGCGTCTCATATGTAGTCTGAGATTGACCAAGTCGTTGAGACAGAAATGACCTTGTTCTTATTTGACAGCCGTTTGGCAAATTCAGCCAACGTTGTAATGGCCCATAGTTTCATTCGAAAACATGTGTAAGTCACATGTGGTTTGATCAAGATCGACAAAAAAGCCAACGCGTTGACTTTTTGTCTGGAAAGTCAACTCTGTGATTTTCAACCTGCATTGTCTTATGAGGCTGCGTGGCGCGGTATTTGCTGGTGCTGCAGCTTGTAGGTAGCATGCCACTAGTTGTGGATGCCCATGACATCCCCTTCTGCTGGAATTAGAATTGGGGTATGAAAAAAGCCTCCCAATATGCTGAAGGAGGTGGTTGACTTTGGTATACCTGGTTCATGAATCTTGATCAGATGGAACTGAATTTCAAGCTCCTCTTCCATCTTTTGGCTGAGACGGTAAGGATGCTTGCTGGAGCGGGATAATCCAAGAAGAAGCTCAATGTGATGATCCTCTAGTCATATTGGTGGTAGGGATGGAGGGAATCTCGTCGTGAGGAAAATATCTTGCTGCTGGGGTATCCTGACTCGAGCCCTCTGAACTACTGAAATCAAAGGTCGAGTCAGACTATCCCTATGCCAATTGGACCAATAGCTTAGGATTTTGATATCCAAGCCTTGATTCTGGTAGTCAGGTCGAACTTCAAATTGGTGCCACCATTGTGCTCCCAAAATTGTACCTGCTGCCTGAGTTAGTGCGACCCTGAGTGGTCGGCTTTCTACCCACCTAAGATCTTCAGATTGGCTGAAGTGACCTCCATGTCGCTCTCTACCTGCTGTCCCGGAGATGTGCCATTCAAGGTAATGGTATCCATTGGAGTAAGAGTCAACTGGGCCAGCTTGGCGGCTTTGGTGTTTAATGATCTCCTCAGAACTCCTTGAATCTACAAGAATGAGGATCTTCTGACCACCAATTTGGCCAAAAAACTGAAACATTGTTGGAAACTTGTGAGGCTCCCCCTTTTGCTGATCTTCAATCTGCTCGATGACCATTGATGTATTCCCCGTGGGAGTTGAAGCTGTGGATGAACCACTTGACGTGGCTCCTTCTCCCTGGAGCTTGAAGTGAGGGCAATCCTGCTTCCTATGGCCTTGCACATGACAACAAAAGCACCGGTTCTCCTCGTGATAGGTCACTCAGGTCGCTGCATCCAATTCCACAGCCGTTGCTATCCTTTGTCGCACCATCTCTTGGCATGGTGGAGTCTTAGAACTTCTTGCTTTAGGATCCTTGACCCTTGCATAAGCTCGATATTCTGGGCAAGCTCGTATGCACCTGCAACCTCTGACGCAGCACATGATATCTGTATGCAACCCATGGAGAAACCTACCTAGATTCTGGTGTTCCTCCTGCTGCAACTGTATGTATACTTGTGTAAATTTGCTAGCGTAATGGTTCTCGAGGTCGGCATTGTAATGGTTCTTTTGCCACTCGGGCCACCAGGTGACCGAGGTGCATCGATGTGAGAATACACCTCTCGTTGTCTTTCGTAGGAATGATTGAGAAATAGCTCTTTTACTGGTTGAGCCAAAAAATCAACACTAAGGTTCGGTCTTACCATCGTACCGAAGAAAATTGAGCTTCTCAAGATTCGGGAAATGAAGCTTTGTCAGGCTGCAGAACTCTCTCCCTTTCCTCACCTCCTTGTGGGTGGAGTAGAGAAATGAGAAGATGTTGGCCCTGTTCTTCCTTCTCCTCCCGAGCGGCATGCTCTCTAAGCTTCTTGGCTTCTTGAGCCTCACACTCTCTAAGGTCCTTCGTTTCTCGAGCCTCGTGATCATGCTCTTCTTTTACTAGTGGCTCCTTCCTCCCCACCGGCATTGGACCTGTCACTGGTACTCATGGTGTCTTTCCGGATCTTTAACAGTGGCTGCCGAACCTCCCTATCTTAGGAAAGGAAATATGAAGCTCTGATGCCAATGTAGCAGGGAGAAAACCTACTCACTATTAATTGAACCGAAGAGAATAATGCACTCAAAACACAAGTGGAACTGTGGAGAGTGTGAGAATCGGAGGCAGGAATACAAGGGGCCTCCGAAGAGGGAAATGAATAAACAAATAACTGTGCGCCCAATGGGGCTGAATACAACTGAAAGAATAAGTACTGCATGGAGGGAATAAACCCTCACTACAAAATATGCAGATTGTAGGGAGGGAGCTAAACCCTCACTGTACATCTGTGTGCTAAGGGCTGCCGGATGTAGGCCCTTGTTGCTGCTGTAATCCGGACTGAACCAGTTTGGAGGAACTCGGTAGTAGGCGAGGATGTCCAACCATCAGCTGTTGTTGGCTGATTGAAGCTTAATCTGCCCTGGAATGGACCTTGAAGCTGGATGAAGAATGAGGTTGCCTTATATAGGCTTTTAGGGCCGACTGGCCGTAGAAGGTCAATGCCGACTGTTGACCCTGACCGACCTGGTCAACACTGACAGTTGACCGGGTCGGTAAAAGTCAATGCTGACCTTTTTCATTGGAAAGTCAACTTTGTGGTTTCTGACCTGTGTTTTCTTCTGAGGCTGCCGGGTGCCGTATTTGTTGCCGGCGCTGCAGCCTGTAGGCAGCATGCCACGATAGCACAGCCTCAAGCTTGGTGCTCTTGCTGCTAAGATTACTTAGAGGCAGTGATAGAACATGAATGTTGCAATGTTATGTGATCATGTATTTTTCTGTTGGCTTCCTTCGATAGTATCTCACCGTTTTTCGTGTATATAGTTGTCTTTTTGATGCAGACTTAGTATAAGACCTAATGTTGTCTTTTTCTAAAATGGACCTAATGTAATTTACTTTGTCTTCCATGCCATGCCAAAGGCAGTCTCCAAAGTAATTGCTCTTTTCAAAACCTGAAAAAGAAAGTTAAAGTGACAAGGATAAACAGACATCCAATATCAGTGGTCATTTCTTAATGCTTGCAAGGACTATGTTATGGACTTGGTTTGGAAATTGCCATGGTCAGATCCAATACCTCAGCAGACTCACAATTTCAAGTAGCCTTGATAGATTTGTTTCATTAAGCATCATGGTTACATGATAGTACATATTTTGAAGGCGAAAACAAAGCTGGTAAGTTCTAGAGTGCTGATGTTCTGTTATATTTTAAGAAGTCAAGTTTCAGTAGCTAGTGGTACATAACTAGGGTGTGACTATCGTGAGATTACAAGGGCACTCACAGCTTTGCTTTTCTGATGTTGATTTAGTAAGGCAGTTTTTTGGCAGTTAATGGTATATAACCTGGGTGTGATATTGATTTAAGAAGGCAAGTTTCGAAGGAGATTGAAGTTTTGGAAGGAGATGAAGCTGGGCTTAGATGGAAAAGCTCATCTTCTCCATCCCTCCCCCCCCGCCCTTAGCCTCTGCTTCTAAATGTAGTCAAGATCCTAGGCTTGATGTGACCACTGAAGTGAGACTTGCTGATGTGACTCCTAGTCCTCTCATGCAAGTTCCTGTTGGATTGCATGTTGGCAGTAGCTTTGCAAAGCTTCATTTTCGTGTCATTGATGGGTTCAATGAGCTGCATACTCCTGGTGACTTCCCACCTCTCCTGTCTTAGAAAAAGCCAAGCAAGCATGGAGCTGACAGGCGATCCGAGGTGAGAAGCAGACCTTTCAGCAGTGTGGTCAAAGAATTCACGGGCCTCTTACTCGGGGATTCTTAAAGAGTTTAAGAGAGGACTCCTTTCCCCACTCGTTTCAAGGCGTCATCTTTGCCCTGCGGGTTCAGCAGAACAAGAATACTGGAGAGAATCTCTCGGGACTGCAAGAGGATGCAGCCAACAATCAGGCGTTGCAAGGGACGGGCAAGGAGGCTTAAAACTTTCTGGAGAACAGCATAGCAAATATGGAGAACTGCAATGTCCCAAGTCCCCCAAGTGCGTAGGAGAACTTACAGTCCAAAGAATCCAGCAGAGGGGAGACAATATTTCAGCGTGAACAACATTCCTGTTCGAAGCCAGGGGCAAGCAAGCAAGATAATCAAAGCAAGGAAAAACCAAATGGCTCACAGGCCCCTGCCAACTATCTCCGGAACACACCCCAGTCAACCCGGAGACAACCGTGCCATTAGACCCAACCAAGCAGGTGGAGTTGAATCATAGGAGTTTTCATGAAAACGCTCAAGAGAGTCTAGAATCTCAAACTTGAGACATATTCCAGAGGAAAACTTGCTGCTTTTTTAGATGATGATTTGCATGAGGAATCTATTGAATGTCTATCCTCTCGTGCTCTTATTGGCATCCTTCCTCCTTGGTCCTCGACCTCCTGTTGCCTTTCTGGAAACTGGGTCAGAAAAGGACTTGTTGTGACTAGTGCTCCTTTTCTTAGAAGGGGCTATTATTTTGTCCTTTTTGAATAGGAGGAAATGGCTTTCAACGCTTTGAATCAAGATTTATGGACTATGAGAAACCAATCTCTCTACTTGGAGTATTGGTCACATGACTTTAACCTTGACAAGCCTAGGTCCACTACTATTCCTATTTGGGTTGAGCTTCCTGATTTACCCTCTCCCGTGCAAATCAAGATGCTAACCTCTGTAGGAGGTGGTAGGGGAGAAAAAGAATAATTTATAATAACCCTAAGTTAATTACCAAATTCCTGTTTCCTATGTGCTCTATCTTCTCACACAGTTAAAAAGTGTCCTTTAAAGAGAAGTAAACCAAAGCCCAAAACCAAAGCCCACTAAGGAACATGTCCAAGCTCGTCAGACTACTAAAACTAAGTGGGCTGTGAATTCCAATAAACCTCCGTCTGAACTGTGGCAGATTTAAAGTCGACTGAAGCAAAGAAATCTATTGTTAGTCAAAGTATCAAAGAAGAAGTTACGAAAATCCTTTGAATCAAAGAATGCTTTTAAAGCATTGGTTGATTGTAAAACTCAGCAGTGGATTCAGGATAATGAGATGGAAGATGCTGATTTTAAACCTGGTTGGTCAATTGCTTTTGAGGATGAAATAAATCAGAAGGACTCAATCATTAAAGGAAGAAAGAAAGTTGTATTAACGTCTTTGGGAGGTCTCACGGGTCTATGAGACAAAGTACAATCAACAAAGTAGCTCATACAAGCTGCCAAGGGCTGAAGCAAAGGGCTCGCTAAGGCCCTTGCTAAGTGTTAAACTAAGCTAGTGATCTCAAATTCTCAGAAGCACACTCTCAGAGCTCTCGGGAACTCCTTGCCCCCCCTTTCGGAAATGTTGAGAAATATCTCTATCAAAGAAAAAGCACAAGCCACTGTGCAAAATAAAAGGAGTCTTTCTCATTTGAAAAGTCAGATATGTTGGAATATGAAGCCAAAGTGAGTAAAAAATGAGTGTACTAGTGGTTTTATAGTCTAGTGAGTCCTAGACATGCCACGTGTCATATTGGGAGATATCCCATAGACATTGTGACTTTCTAGAGTCTAGTGGCACACTATATATTGTTGTACTTGTCTATTATCTAATATATCAGTCAACATCAAGCTATCAATACATCGTGAGTATTTTGGTTATTGCCTTGCACTTGTCCTTTCCTTCCTTTCCATTTTGCCTTTCATTATGCTTTCCATATTTCCATTCTGTTCTTAGCTAGCTACCATGTCTCTTCATATGGTATCAGAGCCTTCCTTCCTAGCCCTTCCCTTCCTCCTTACTTCTCCATGAGGTAGAGGGTGGCCAAAAAGAGAAGCTGCCCTCTCTTCTCTTGGAGGAGCTCCCCTTCCCTACTCCTCTCCATTGAAGGCTTCATCAACATTGGGATTCTCCTCCAACGTTGTCTTCTCCAACTTGAGCTTCTGCCACCTCTCTTCCCTTTCCTTGGTGAGCTCTTCTCCTTCCTTCAGCTACAAAGACGTCCTGGAGTGGTGCTGTTTCTGTTGCTCTCTCAGTGACCTGCGGACGATGTGACGCTTCTATCTGGATTTGGAAGCAGAATCATGACTTTGTGTCTTCAGGAAAGTTGTAGAGGACTTTGAGTTCTACAATTTCTGTTTTTACATCATTGCAATCTGAGTTTTCTATGAAAAAATATGGCTCCTACAAAAAGTGACGAAATTATTCCTGCGCGCGGATTTTGTTATTGAGTTCACGGGATGATAGTTTCCAGACTACTGTCACTATCTTGACCTCCGCCTCCATCTTTTGCTGCTCCAGTTGGTGCCCACGAAGCTAAGCTGTAGCTGCCCATGCAGCTTCTCTTGTTGCCCACATAGCTATCCTCTCTGCCCGTCATCTAGCTGCCCACACTGCTTCTAGCTGTTGCTCTTGTTGCTCACGCTTCTCCTGTTGCCCACGAAGCTCTATCTTCTCGCCATTCGAGCTGCCACATTGCACACCTCATCCGCCTTCTATAACGGTGTGTAGACTCCACACTAATTTGCAGCAAGAAGATAAAGAAAAATGATCTTGATGTGAGATACGGTTACTTTCCGGCTTCTCTGATTATTTCTCTGATTGCCCGTGGTGCTAGGCTTGCACATTGAGTGACTCTACTAGTCCTTGTGGCACCTCTGGCCTCTACATCGGTTTTTAGGTGACTCTCCATCTTCTATCTTGAGAGTCATGCCATGACCGCTCCATGTGGCTACCCCATGGACTTCACCGACACATATTTTGGGGCATCCATGCCTAGTGCTTTATCGACATCGTCATCGACTCGCACGGATGTGCACACATGTGCAGTGGTATTTTTATTATTTCTACAGCTTGATGTATTTTGGGGTCCTCTGCCTTGGATAGTCTCCCTAAAATGATATGTATTGAGTGTTTGGTTGTCATTGAGTCTAAAGGTCCTCTGCCTTGGATAGTTCTCCTAAAAAATGTATTGGTTTTCCTATTTTGGTGTGTGGCTTCCTAACATGTCCTGTTATGAAGCCAAGGGGGGATGTATTGTGGGAGCCGTGTATTGGCTTTAATAGGTTTAGAGGGGGATGTATTGTGGGAGCCATGTATTGACTTTGATAGGTCTCGTTATCAGGCGTGGTCGAGTTCCAGGATGTTGGTGTATCCTAGACCTATGAGCTAGTCATGTAGCCATGCTATAACGTGAGCCTTTGAGCACGTTGAGTCTCAAGCCATGAGAGTGCTTGGATCAACCTTTGAACACGCTCAGACTTTAGCCTCTGAGTTACATAGGGTGCACAGTTTGATGACCGTCATTGTCATGTTGTGTTCTTGGTTCCATTCCAATAGTCCCTCACCTTAGACCGTCATTGTCATGTTCTGTTCTTGGTTCCATTCCAGTAGTCTCTCACCTTGCCTTCATGGGGGGGTGTTGGAATATGAAGCCAAAGTGAGTCAAAAATGAGTGTACTAGTGGTTTTATAGTCTAGTGAGTCCTAGACATGCCACGTGTCATATTGGGAGATATTCCATAGACATTGTGACTTTCTAGAGTCTAGTGGCACACTATATATTGTTGTTGTACTTGTCTATTATCTAATATATCAGTCAACATCAAGCTATCAATACATTGTGAGTATTTTGGCTATTGCCTTGCACTTGTACTTTCCTTCCTTTCCATTTTGCCTTTCATTATGCTTTCCATATTTCCATTCCGTTCCTAGCTAGCTACCATGTCTCTTCAAGATATGTCTCCTAAAAGCCCTGCCGCCAAGGCTGAAAAGGGAAAAAATAAAAATGGTAAGTAAACCAATATCTTTCCTCACACTTAATTTGTGTGGACTAATTGACCCTAATAGAGTAAATTGACAAGTAAATATGCACCACAGAACAAATCACAGAGGAGCTCGAGCGCTCCTACTTAGAAACAAGGACACCGATTGGCCCCAAATGTTGGCGCCCCTTGTAGTATTTATTTAACATTCATTTGAAGCCAAGCGGCTGATTACAAAGGTCTCTGGAAAGCTGCACCACAGGCAAACCAACGCCCGTAGACTCCCCATTCAGCCCACCCTGTAATTCCCTGCTCAACTTCAAACAGTGAATGGCATCTAATTACTAGACAATCATGTATCCTCAGCCAACCAAAGCATGGAATAGAGACTCCAATAGCATCCACTGTCTAAGCCACACCTGCAATTGCACAACCAGTGAAACACGGCTGAACAAATGCAAGACAAAGCCCTTAACAGCTGAACTCTGGCGCAATCAATTGACAAAGCTCTTCCAAACAAGTTGCCTCAATCTATAGCCTCCCTGGCCACTGCCCAACAACATAAATCAACCTTTCTTCGCGAGGAAAGATACCCAAACGCAATAACTAGCGAGCAACTAAACAGGGAACAGCAAAAGCAGGCGAGGACAAGCCTTCTTCTACCCAGAATCCACCGAAGAAAGGTCACCCTGGCTGGAAATCCCTAGGTCCTGCGAAAATACGCTGATTCTTCTCTGGCACGGTCCCAAAAGCAGCTTAGAAGCGAACACCCATGCCTAGAAAGTTACCAAAATCAACAGCAACACCCGGAAGTCTCCAAAAAACAGATTGCAATATTCCCTGCACAGCTTGGACAGCTTGGAAACAAATCACAATTTCCAGCCTGGACAGCTTGAAAACACTTGGAAACAAATTGCAATTTCCTATAGTAGCCTGGAAACACTTGGAAACAGACCCAGAACAGGACGTAGTCACCTGGCACAGCCCGGAGGACCTGGAAGTGAGATCACAATTTGCGAAGGACACCCTGGCTGAAATCGTAATCCACAATAGGCTCCTGGATTAGGTGCGATTTCCTCTGGCAGATCGTGGATGCACTGGAATTGGCCCTGACCGATGATGATTTTCCTTGGCAGGCTCAGGAAGCTCCTGGTAAAAGGCGATTTTGCTCTAGTTGCGCCTGGCAGGCTCTGGCAGCTCACAACTGATGCTCTGGTTCCTTCTAGAACTGATTTGCCCTTTCAAACCCAAAAGAAGAGCTTTGGGCTCTTTTTGGAGTCCTGTGCTAAAATTAGCAATTTTTAATTGCACCACTCTTTTTGCCCCCGTGTTGCACACTTTGGCCCTAGGAATTAATTGCCTAGTACTTGGGCGCACATTCACTATCTCCAAGGGCCCACTAGAGAATTTTAATTCCCCAAGTCCCGCCCTATGGCCGAACCCTCGCGCCCTAGAGGCTCAAGGCAATCACGTGCAAATTACGGAAGTTGGAAATCAAAAGTCCCATAAATTCACGTCCTCGCGACAAAATTAGGTTAAGGGACACTAGGGTGTATTTTATAGAATGGTGGGCAGGCAAGATAGACAGACCCACTAAAGAAAATTTCAAGCTCATAAGAAAGAAAAGAGTGCAAGAAGAGATTCCATTACTTAAAACAAAGGACTCCATATTAGCTGTATCTATAGAGGAAAGCCTTTCCATCATCTTTCAGCATTTTCAGAAATTACTAGTGCCATTCTTGATAAGGATGAGGAGGTCATGAGGGCAAGGAGCAAATGTGGGCAAGCTAGAAAGGTAACGGTATCAAGTTTTGAAAAGATGCATCTAGACAATGATTTGTCTCTTAAGGAACTCAAGGAAGCAGTGTTCTCAATGGCTGATGGAAAACCTTGCGGGAGGATGGTATCCCACCTGAGTTTTACAAAAGTTTTTGGGATATAGTTGGGCCCTACTTATTAAAGCTTTGGCAAGAAAGCTTGACTCTAAACTAGCTCCGTGAACACTTAAATGGGGGAATAATTAAGCTTATACCCAAGGAAGGGGATAAGGAAGAACTAAAAAATTGGAGACCCCTATAAATGTGAAATTGCAGCTATAATTAAAAAAAAAGACCTTAGCTTTGAGAATGTAGAGTAAGATGGATAAATGAATTCTATAAGAGTAGAAAGGATTCATAAAGGGTAGACATCTTTTGGAGGCAATTATCAATATTTGGGAAGGTTAGTAGGATATATGCTTCCTCAAAATTGATTTGACACAGCTTATGACAAATTTTCTTCCATAGTCATTACTTGACTTGGTCTTGGCAAAAATTTCTCTTTTGTCAGGTTGCTACTCACAAATACCTCAGCTAAAATCTGTGGAAATGGTGAGATGACTCAAACATTCTTTTTGAAGAGATCTATCAGACATGGATGCTCTTTAGCTCCTTTGCTTTTGCAATTGCTGCTAACACTCTTGGATGGCTTCTTCAAGATCAAGTGTCCTAAAGCCAAATTAAAGGAGTTGAACTCTCTTGTTCAGGTAAGCAAGTGATCACTCAACAACTTGCTGATGATACAAAGGTCACTCCTAGAAACACCCTATAGGATATAAAAGGAGTTTTAGAATGCCTTGATATCTTCTGCCTGGCCTTTGGATTAGTTATAAATCATGCTAAGGCAGGATATGCAACGCAAGTAGGTGATGGCCAGGTCACTCTTAAACAATATGCAAAAATTCCCTAAAGGCAAAATCTTTAGACTACTTGGCATTCCTATGAGATTTGATGTCAGCATGAAAGAAAGGTGGGAATGGTTTCTCAACAAATTCAAAGGCAAGCTTGAAAGATGGACAGGTTCCCAAGCTGACCTAGCAGGGAGAAGGGTGGTTTTAGACCATTGCATTTATCCCATCTCTATTTTCTATCTTTCCTGTTGGTGTCCTTCAAAGACAGGCCTTGAGAAATTTATAAAGATGTGTAGATCTTTCCTATGGAGAGCTACTGACATTAGAAGGAGAATAGCCAAGGTTAGATGGTCCTTTTGTACAAGACCTAAAGATGGAGGAGGGCTAGGTGTTTTCGACATTAAACAATCTACTTACAAACTGGCAGCATGGAACCAGCCTTCAATAAATTAAAAGGGCAGTAAAACTAACAAGTATCCAGTCAACACTGTTACATAAACAATTCAGCAAAAGCATTACCTGTAGATTGGGAGCTAGAGTGCCCCTGCACCAAGACAAAGACACAGATTGGCCCCAAACCTTGGCGCCCTTTTCGGTATTTCTTTAATTTAGTGAGAGGCCCTGAAATCCAGACTACATAAAGGATAAACTCCTTACAACTAGGGCATTTCACATCCTGGTGGGCATCCACATACCCTGCATAGCCCTTACTGTTCACCGCTCTCACTACTTCTGGCAATAGGTCTCCACCCCAAGTCCAGGAAGCTTGCACACAGCCCGGAACTGTTACTAGCAGCCCACTCAGCCACTTAGTTCCCCACAGTTGTCACTAGTGCCCAACTAGTCATCCATCTGCTCAAAGCAAAGAAAGAAAGCATACACAAGCTTTCTTTCCTGTCCAGGACTGCCGGACTGCCATGACCAATAGTCTCTCATCCTATGTGTCGCACATATCCTGATACAACAACTTTGTTTCCCATAAGAGAATTGGCATCACAACACAACAAACACTATGGCAGTCACACTTGTAGCATCCCTCTCGGGGTTCTAGGGATACTTCCCATTCCAAGCATGGATTCCTACTCCTGCCTACTTAGCAATGAGGCTGTACCAAAGATGTGCCATCTGCCTAGAAACCACTGCTTGCATGTGACCCATCTCCTAGAGAAACCAAAAACATATTCCCACACGGAAGCCAACAAATAGGATACACAATGAATTTGAACCTGCTTGCATTCAGTGCTCTTCCCACTCTCGGTAGGCATCAGAATTCCAAACATTAGCCTTGCAAGACTCTGCTCTCACACCCATGTGACCATAGGCATCCATTCTCAGTGCGAACAACTAGGATCATTTACTAGTAGCCCAAACAAGGCCACATGCTCCCCAAGTGTCCATTGACTCACTGGAATACCCAAACAATGGGTGAAAGCATGATTGAACTGTCCACGGTGCTCAGAAACATGAACAACCTTTGCAAGCGTCCACCGTGAATCACCTTGCTAAACAAGACTCTCCAAAACTTAGTTCACAACTCAAGTGCCCATTCACAAGAGCACAGTTAACTCGCCCAGTCAATTTCAAGAGCAATAAACTAACCTCATACACGAGCCTATGCACACAAGAGGAGAACGGCCACTCCTATGCTGCCTTGTACCGTACTTGTAGCGACCACTAGGGGCCGTATAGCCCTACGCTGCCATCGTTTGCCTTTTGTACCATCGTACAATTATAGGCGACCATTAATTTGCCAGCTTGCTCTCTTCGACGGTGCCAACCTCCTTCCTGTGAAAAACTGATCGCCATCTTCTTGCCTAAGGCCTTCCAAAGCTTTCCTTTCCAAAAGGGATTGCATGGGCATGCCACGTGGCAGCCCATGCCTTAGGTTTCCCCCAAGGAGATGTCATAGTAGCTAGTCCCTGCTATGCATGATGGAGTTTATGGTTTTCAACCTTGCGAGTGACTATCATGAGATTGAAATTGCACTATGTTGTGTTTTTAGAGGATGAGTTTGGGAATGTTCCTGGATTCATCTAGGTATATGCCTCTAAGCCCCCTCTAGTGTGGCCTTTTTAAAACCCCACCAATGACCAACTTCAAAACTAAGGGTATTTTGTCCTCTTTCTGTCCAAACCACAAAAATCACCCCCAAGGCACAATATCTAGGAGTTCTAGCACATCAAGCAACCGTTGACCACGCTCCTTGTTTTCGCAGGATCCTGCCCACATGTAGACCAACATGCATGCACCAGAAATCTTGCCCTCGTGATACAAAATCATGGATTACAAAGGCAATTTTGCATCCAGACATGGACTCGACAATCTCCTTAGGAACTTCAGTATGTCACACCTTTAAGAGCCCCCAAAGGGAAAAACCACCCTAGACTTTCTACAATATGCGATTCTGAACCTTGTTAGACCAAGGGAAGTCAGATGTGGAAATCTTTGTGGAATGCCTTTGAAGAAATTAAGAGTCAAATTATTTTCATTCTTTATGTGCTTAGATTTTGTTCGGGTCTCTATTTTTCCCAAGAGTAGCTCTCTTAATGATGCAAATTTCTTGAGGATCGGTCTTTTATAAAGAAAAGGTGCACAAAGTTGGTGACAGATTTGGCACATAATGAATTAAGGTGGAAATCATGGCCTGAAATAAGGAGCGAATTTAAACTATAAATCAGGGCTTATTGGACAGAATTTCCTTATGGAACCAAGAGCTTCAATAGAAAGGGGGTCATTGTCCAAAGAGTTTACCTGGGTGGGCTCCCCTCATCTCCTCCCAATGCCTACTCCTAGTAGTGATATAGATGAGATAGTTAGAATTCTAAATGGCAGATGGAAAATTTCTAACAGGTTCAAATGGAAAAAAAGATTTCTTCTGATATGGAATAAACAAATTCTTGAGAAATGACTACTCTTTTATGGCTGATTCTCCATAAGGCTGTGTGGACTAAAAATTATTCATTTCAAGAACAATATGAGATATAAAGTGCTCACTAGTACAAGTAGATAACAATTCTTGTGCATATCACGTACAGTCATTTGCTTGATTCTTCTACGATTGATGCCAATCTGCTTGCTGACTCACAGGATTCCAGGTCAGTGCAACACACATACCATTTCTACATTTCAGATGATAGGGAACATGATACCTTATTGCATTTGGAATGATTGAGAAAGTAAAATCCCCATGCAGAAAATATAAAGAGTGAATAGATTGACAAAGGAAATGTAGATGCAAAAGATGCCGTGGTCATAAAGAGGATGTTTTTCACTTGTTCATTACTTGCCTAGAAAGGTATGGAAATTTCAGATTTACCTAGGGGAACCTATTAATTGGAAAACCATCTTACTAGGGGATTCACTAAGGATGCCATGTTCCCTATGGGCTATCATCAGAGCACATGCTTTATGGAATATTTGGTTGGCCCGAAATTAACTACAGTTTAATGATTTGTCTGTCAGTGCTATGCATTTATTTTCTTATTCGCTCAACATAAATGTTTCTCTCTTCCAAAACTGATGATTAGAGTCTGTTTTCTGCTTTCTTTCTGCTACAATGCTTTCTTAGACCAAGTGGCACCTTGATCATGATATCTTCAACTATAATGATGCACTTTGCTCAGCTGCCGATGGAAGTGGATGAACATAACAGCATGTTTACCAATTGCAAAGACCTTATCAAAGACCTGTAGAATCATGTCATTCCTTGCTCTTTCTCTGTCAAAGAAGAAGTGCTTTGAACCCAGCTCAGCACATCCTGTTTCTGGAGATTCAAGCACGCTTACTTTTGCCTTGTGGGAGCCTGTTAGTTACTCCTTAGTTGGAGTCTGTTTTGCTGTCTACAAATATTCTCATCTGAGAGAATTTCTGGTTACGTTGAAATGATATTGTACAAATCTCATATTATAATATAACTACAACATTTCCTCCTCAAAAGAAAAAGAAGGCAAGTTTCAGCATATAGCTTATGTGTGACTATCGTGAGATTACAAGGGCTCTCATAGCTTTGCTTTTATGATGTGGAGTTTGAACATGTTCCTGGATCCAGTAAAAGTTATAGGGTGATAAATTGTTAATGGGGTAGATACTTTGTGTCCAAATTCTTATGTACATCCAACTCCAGAAAATCATTCATGCTCTGTAATAGAAGCAGCAATGTGGGGAGCTCATGCTCATCGTGGCTTTATAGGCATGACCCAGTGGGCTTTCTGCAGCAATTTTTAGGAGGATAATTTTTTAAAAATTGCAATCTTGTTCATGTCAGTGGATGGGAAAAGTTTAATATGGTAGTGAAACAATTGCATAGAAAACTATATAACAGAAGGCTGGCTGAACAATGCACCCTGAATGGTTTCTTGATCAGATATGTGAAAACTGAAGAACGCACCCTGAATGGTTTCTTGATCAGATATGTAAAACTGATACACTAAAGCATGCAATTGTACTTGTGATTCAATGTTATTATCTTAAGTGCTTAAATACTCAGACTGAGATGCTATGGGGGTGTTTGCTTTCTGGTTGTGCTTGAAGGGTTTCCAGTTATGCTCCCATGCTCTATATGGCTTGGCATTGGATTCACCTTTTGGATCAGATGATGGCAAAGAAGCATTACTGCTGTGAAGATGAAGCAGGATGCAAATGGAATTTTAACAATCATTTCAGGAGTGCAATGGAATCAGCAGTTCTGGTACTGATATCTTATATTTATGCAGGTGTTGCAAAACAGTAATTTCTTTTATGCAAGATATCTCTTTCCATTATGTATGTATCTGGTTGCTTGGGAGCACAGATGCACACTATGTAATGGATAATGTCGTCCTAATTTTGCAGGTGCTGTCCATATTTCAGGATGAATGCTAGTAACACAGGAAGGATGCTAGGCCTAGGTATAAAGAAAACTGGATTTGGTAAAGATTCAGAAGTGACAAGTAGCTGGCGCCTTTCTATTCATATAGTAAAGTGTTCAGGAAGTGCACAAAGTATCAGGACACGCCGCATTCTACCCGCAGTGCCATCTGAACCGCTGACATTACCAAGAAATGCATCAAGCATGAGGGTTCATGTTGTTTCTGATTTACACACGGATTATTCAGAAAATTTGCAGTGGTTGAAGAGGTTGTCCCCTAATCTTTTCGGACAAGATGCACTGATTGTGGCTGGTGATGTGGCGGAAAAGATAGAGACATTCAAGACAACTATGACCATCCTTAAGGATAAGTTCAAGCATGTGTTTTTTGTTCCTGGAAATCATGATTTATGGTGCAGAGATGATGCAACGAAAGATGTAAGAAAATCCTTTCTTGCTATGTGGAAAACTTTTTTGGCTTAGAAAGTTGCGCACGAAAGACCTCCTGATTATTGAAGATTAGGAGTTTAGGGAAGCAAACGATAGAGTGTGATGTTTTGCTAACTACATGGCACAGGACTTGTGCAGATAGATTCATTGGAGAAACTGGGTAGACTGCACACGATTTGTGAATTGTTAGGGGTTGAAACAGAGCCAAGGATTGTTAAAGGAGTTGGAATCATTCCTCTTTTTTCCTGGTATCATCAGGCAAATTTCTATTTTATTCTTGCATTCAATCAGGCCTTCCGGACTTTCAAGTGTCCTTATGCAAAGGCAAAAAGTTCTGATGTGTTTATCTGAGTAAGTGCTTTTATGAATGTGATCATGATATGACTGTACTGCCTTTCTTTCAGAGTTTTGACAAAGAAAGGGACATATCTGGCTATAGATTTCCTCCATTGAAGATGGTAATAATTCTGTCACTGAACTGAATGCTCACACTTGATAATTATGATTACTTAAACATCCAGTGGTGTGGATCACCAGGGGAATCTATCAGAGAATGAAAGTTTTATATCGGATTCTGCCATCAATAATGGCTGTGAGGACAACATATGATAGCTTAAATATCACATGAATCTGTATGAGCTTTCATGTTTTATGCAGGTCTGCAGAGATTTCCAGGCATGCAAGTGGTGTGCTCCATTTAACAATGGAGGGGACTCCCTTGCTCGTTATTTTGATGATCTTAATGCATGCCATTCTGAGTCAGTCGAGAAGATTAAAAGGGATGCTCAGCAATTAATAACCTTCTCTCATTTTCTTCCCAGGTGAATTCTGTGACTGGTCTTAGATCGACATTTCATCCTTACTGCTGATCCCAATTTAGACAGAAACAGTGATGTGTTTTAAATGCGGCTGTGGTTGTCTGTTTGGTTTTCCCTCTCATGCCTGATATTGATTTGCTCTTGATCTAATTTTCACATACAGGCCAGAATTGTGTCCTGAGAAGCGTATGCTATTCTACCCAAATCTCCCCAAGGTTGTTGGTTCTGATTTTCTGGAAGCTAGGGTCAGGAAAGTTCATGGTGCTGAGGGCACACTGTCAGCTTGTCATGTATTTGGCCATACTCACTTCTGCTGGGATGCCACCATTGATGGAATAAGGTAATAAACTTAAGGTGATGTGCTTATCAGTACCCTATGAAGTTTTGCTTAGATAGGTCTTATTGAAAAGAGAAGCATACTAAATATTGATTAGCTGCTAGCCTTCAGCACGACTTGGTCTTCCCTTCATTTCTGGAGTCCTGACAGAAAGGCAACCAAGTCTCCAAAGAATGGTTATGCAAAGTTAATTAGTTGTTCCCCTCCCCAGGTCCGAGATTTATGGAGCTAGAGGAGATCTAACCGTATGATATGGTTGATCTCAGCTTGTGGGATCGACTAAGGGGGCGCGCCTATGTTGTACTGAAAGGGGGGGAGTCTGTCCATCTGGATACCGTGCCTGGCAAGCCATGTGGATATACGTGCACACCATGTATCTGACCCACCCTTTGCTAGTCGTCTGGATGACTCAAGGGCCATCCTCGGAAGTCTCCATTGAGGTAAGTCCCAAACTCTGTGTATGAATGTCACAGTCTGAAAGATGGCATCAACTTGGAGAGGTGTCATGGCAAACTCTGCCTATATTATCTCGTCTGGGACTGAGGGCTTACATCAAATCATCTTGGACCCCATAGTCACATGTAGCCACTAAAGTAGACCTGGATACGAGCAGGCGTTGGAGGAACATTAAAGATCAGGATGATTTATGGGAGCCACTACATCAATCCTTGAGATGTGATGGCATAAAGCATATCCATAGGGGTGCATGAAGCTTCTCCAAAATTATTAATAAAACCCCTACCATCTAAACGTGGTGTGGCAGACCTTGTATATACTAATTGAACTATTGCTACAACCATGTGCTACATCTTTTTTAGATTGTGTGTCTGTAGTTATGACCAGTTTAGCTTTGAATTGCTTTCTTTTCATGGTAAAATCCTAGCTTTCTTGGCTTCCTTGACTTATATGCAACTCCATTGGCTTTTTCTTAATAAGATCATATGACATCCAAATCTGTCTCTTTCAAAATTTTGGCTTGTTTGAGAAACTCAATTTATGGACCTGTGCTTTGAATGGCATGCTTACTAACTTGAACGAGGCTGCTATTTGATCAGAATTCCATGTCATCGCTAGCACAGCTTCCCTTGGATGTAGCATGCTAGCATGTAGGCTTCCTTTGCTGTACCAATCATCTTCAAGCTATCAAATTGTCTGTGTGCTGTGTACAGGTGTAGGCCCTTTTGTGGTGGAACCTGTCGTTGATGCTGATTTTAGATCGGGTCTCCGTTGTAGCTGATATGCTGTCTGCCAATCGTGATCTGTAGATTAGGTCAGGGGGACTGTATGGGTAACCTAAGGGCCGGACTAGGGTAGAGAAGGGGCTAAGAGGCTAGATAGCTAGAAGTTGGAGTTGGGGGCCTTGGAAGGTGGAGTTGGTGCATGAGCGAGAGGAGGAGCCTGAGTAGAAAGGCCTAAGTGGGAGAGTCCTGAGTGTTGTGGAAGGAGTCTGAGCAGTGAGATCCGAGCGGGAGAAGTTGAGCAGAGCAAAAGGAGGCTGAAGCAGAAGGGGAGGGACCTGAGTGAGAGGCTACTGCAGAAGATGCTGAGTGAAGAGGCATGAGCAGGAGAAGCTTGAGTGGAGCTGAAGCAGAAGGAGCCAGAGTGGAGAGGCTGAAGCAGAAGGAGCCTGAATGCAGAGACCTGAGTGGGAGATGCTTGAGGGGAGTGGAAGGAGGCTGAAGCAGAAATAGCCCGAGTAGAGTGGCTTGAGCTGAGAGGTTGAAGGGAAGGAGAGCCTGAGTGGAAAGGCCTAGTTGGTGCCTCTGAGAGAGAGAGAGAGAGAGTCTATTACCATCTACGAGAGCCTAAAAAGTATACTATGTGGTTAGAGCACTTAGGGAGAGCATGGTGCTTTTTTGGCTCATTTTGTGTGAATTGAAACAGAACATGGGAATAGCTGTAATATTTTCAGCATGCAAAATTAACCTAGATCTTGAGAAAGCAAGGGAGTGTGGTGGCATTCTTAAGGTAGATGGTCAGAGATGATAACCTATGATGATGATATATTAGCGTCCTCAAGAGACCAGTGAGAGGGAGATTCACAAACTTGTGCGAAAGATTAAAAAAAGGCCTATGAGGCTGAAGCCTGAAAATACATCAAGCTCATACACCCCGTGCAGGGAGAGGATGGGGAGACAGTGGTCGGGATTGCGGCGGACGATAGTCTGGAGTGTGTTGGGTGGGGGAGGGGCGGTGAGATCTATGTGGAAATTGAGGTTTTGGGCACGGAGTGCGTCAAAGTGCATCTGAAGTGTTTGGGGGATGGTGCGTGGGATGACGGTGTAGGTAGTGAGTTGTGTGGAGACCTCCCTATACATCGTGAACTCCTGCTACTCTCTGTCTTCCAACACGGATTCTACCTTGTCCAGCTGGTCCATCATGGTTTGAACCAAGGATTCATTGGCAGAGAGCTCATCCTTGAGCTTTGTAAAAGTGACCTCTAGCTCTTCGACATTTGCCCTATATTCCTCTGCTCTGTCGAGGGCGGTTTGCCCGGGAGCTTGTGTGGTGACAATGAGGGTGTGGCTGTTGTGCGTGCTGATTTGTGCTTCTAGAAGAGAGGACAGTTGGGAGGCATGCTCTTGCCTCCGCTGCAAAATTGTGCACACTACCTAAGGGAGCTAGGCCATTGCATCTAGCATTTGGAGCTCCATGTGGTTCTGCTGTCCAGTTGGTTGGCTGGCTGACTGGGACAGAGGGGTGGCAGACCCAATCTGCGGACTGGTCGACCAGGGTAGGCCCTTGGAGCCTGTAAATACTCCCCAGGCTATTCCATTTTTCAACCTGGCTGCATTCCTGCCCTGAATCAGGGCCAATGCATGGCTTAAAGGATGTGAACACCATGGATGCTGCCCAAAGTGTGCCTCTCGATTAAATCCAAGAAGGATCATAATGAGTTACCAATGTGGCAGTCTGTGTGGTGCCCACATGGCAGCCTCTCTCTCCCTCCACAATCCCCCTATCATTCTACAAATGTCACTCGCCCATGCTCTCCTACTCTGGGGGCTTACCAGTGGGGAATGGATGCTTCTCTTCTGACACCGCCTCTCAAAGAGCCATTGTGTGTCACAGCCAATTTCATCTGCCCCTCTCAACGAAGGCTGACCAACAAATGTTCTTCTTTACCAGGGAATATTGTCAAGATAGGACTCAAGAGACCTATGGACATGAGTCCTCACCTACCTTGACTTTACTGGTATAGACAATATTTGCATCCAAAATGCACTCACCATCAGGTGTACTAACAATATTTCTTGTTACTTAGATCTACACATATGATTGAGCAACAATTTCAAAAAAAGATAGATTGGCCTATTACTATAATTTGGTTGTGGCATATCCACTCATCCGTGTATGGTTTGCATGGCCAATTTTGTAACGATCATGTTTTTATTGTATTCTTCTACCAAAAATAAGTAGAGCGATGCTTATTTCTCCATAAAATTGCTAGTTATCTCTATTTGGATCTCTAAGCTCTTCCCATCATTGATTTTCCATTTCATATAGTGCACATTGTCAATAACTAACTTTGCATTGCTTAATTTATCCTAAGTTGGACAAGTGATTTAAGTTCATGTTTTTTCCTAACAATTATGGCCAACAATTAAATATTCATGTAATCACGTCTCTTTTTAGAAACCCTTGGAAAAATACAGAGGCTACTAGTATGTCTTAGAGAGAGAGAGGGAGATCTATGTCTGTGAGATTACATCAAGCGGAAAACCACCCTTGGTAGGGGATCTAGTAGATCCATAAGAGTCTAGTGTTGAAACTGATACAGAAACGCACTCCATGTGTCAGGGTTATTGCTGTCAAATGCCATCCATAAGTACTCTGAGCTTCATGCAGACCTGACTAAGGTCCCAGTGGGAAACTTGGTGCCAATGGAATGTGTCCAAAGTCGATTGCTGCCCCGCACTCATCCATGCCCTATGTATATCTATCTTTTTCTGCATTTGTGGTTTGGGGTTCCTCCCCTCATATACCTCCTTTGCACACCATGCATGTGCCTTAACACATAAACTTTTGTCTCTGAATTTAGGGTCTCGACATAATTTACTGAACGAATTGAGTAATTTAACTTGTAATGAAAATTAAACAAGGTAAGAGAAAGTGCTTGCTGTATGTACGTTCGGAAATGTGGGCATATCTGAGCATATTTTCATCAATAATATGGATCCAATGTTGTGTACCAATGACGTTCATAGGATGTCAAAGTAGCTAGTCTCCCCTATGCATAACATTAGGTTGCTCATATGTAACCTCTGGCATATCATGAGCCTAGAAGCAGCAGCACATCTTTCTTTTTTTCTTTTCGATGTTCGTGATGAGTTTCAAGGTGATTTAGTCCCTTTTGACACACTGTTTTTTTCATCTTTCTGGATCTGGGATGTCATTGGGACAGTTACGTTTGCAAGCTGCAATCTGCTATGCATTATTTAGTTGGATCTCCATGTTGAAAAGTGTTCTTAGATTCACCCAGATTTGTGTGACCTTACTGTAAGCAGATTTGGCATGTCCTTGTTGATTATCATTTGACATATCTGGAACTGAGATGTGTGTTTATTGGGTCAGATACATTCAAGCACCGCTGGCCTACCCAAAGGAGAGACAGAGAAGGATCAATGGAGGTGAGGATTGGCTTCCATTCTGCATTTATAACTCTGATTTTGGAGGCTTGGTGGGGGGTCCTTTGCCATTTTATTGGTCCGATTACTACCGTAATCATGAAAGGGACCCAGGCAATGAGCAGCTTGGTCCTTGGGTTGGCCAGTTCTACAAGAAAGCTGCAGACACCTGATGTAGACTGAGTGCTTGTTCGCTGAATTTGTGTCTGCAAAAATTGCGCTCCTTTGAGATGGCATGAAAGCAGGGTTTCTGTTCAGAATATAATTTTGAGATTTCTGGTTTGACAGCATCTCAGAAATGATTGTGTCATGCTTCAAACAGGTAAGTTATTGAAGCCAAGCCCTCAAGGTGAGACAATGCATATGGGATGCTGCCTTGCTTTTGGGGGGTACATTTATTCAATCACAAGAAAATAAGTGAGCCTCTTGGCTATGGCTGATCAGTTTATGTATGATAAATGCTAAGTACACTGAGCTAAGCATACGAAGGATGACTCATCTAAAAGTGCTTGTTTCGTAGGACCTACTGAGATTGTTGCTTGTTGAAACTGAACTGGTCAACCTTTGCAATAGGAGGTGGCAACACTAACTTCTGTTATGTTGCCAGTGCTAAACTTCTGAAATTCAAGGGATGAAAAGTATTTAGGTACGTGTGCGTGTGTGTGTGTGTGAGGGTGTGAGAGAGAGAAAAATAAAAAAAGGTCTAGTAACATCTGCAGAAGACCTCCCGGGTCTATGAGACAAAAGTACAATACCAACAAGTGACTTATGACACATGAATAACCAGAGAATTGGGGGAGTGCACAAAGCTCAGCTCCTCCTGAGTGAGAGAGAGAGAGAGAGAGAGAGAGAGAGAGAGAGAATCGAAGCTTAAATGAAAAAATATAGATTGTTATTTGGGAAATAAAGAAAGAAACATATATTAACGTCCACGGGAGACCTCGCGGGCCTATGGGACGGGGGAGAGAAGGGGAGGCCGAACTAAGAGATAGCAGAGCAAGATGAGGGCACTGAACGATTCGTTGATTTAATGAATGGGGGCCTTTTAGGATGGGTTAATTGACGTGTGGAGGGAGGCGATGAGTAATTAATTAATAGAAATGTTAGGAGAAGTGAATAGGAGGGACGAGCCTGGACATAAAACAAAAGATTTGTGCCCGGTCCATGAAAATAGCCCACTCTACGAGGACATCCTCACCAGATAATGGAGAAATAGGCAGAATTTGTGTTTCATATCATGGGAACATATTCGTTACAAAAGGTGAATCTTTGGCTACGTAGCATGTAGGGTAACCAATCACTTATCAAAGCTACTACTATACTCCTAGACCATGCGCACCCAATCCCTCTTTATGCTTAGAAATTCAGACATTATATCATGTGGAATATAATTCGTGCTTGTGATTCCCTCTTCCTCCAATGTTAAATCATGATCAGAATCCCATCTTATCATATAGCAACCTATAGATGCCCAAATTCTAGAAACATAAATTGTTGTAGCCAAGAGAAACACTCAAGTTTCTTTATCTTAGCTAGCCACAATCCATAACCCCCTTAGTTATGCTACACACCAATCCAAATGCTACACAATAGTTATTTAAAAAAATCAACATCTGATCAACCTTAGATTCATGCAAAATAATCAATGCATTTGTAGCAGCCATAACAGATGGTATATGCAGCTCTAACACTACGGTCCAAAAAGATTTCAAATACATCCAACTTTCTGATACCACAATGGGAAACCAATTCATTGTGCATCACACTCCTAGAATTCATCTTAGAAATGAGTGCCAACGTGACACCAAATGAAGCACAATAGAAACTCTTTTACTTTGCGGGATGACTCCAAAGATGAAAGCATCTCTTTAGTTCTACACTCAACTAGAAATTGGATATGACATAACAATACAAATTCATTAACAAACATTTTACACCAATGTGTTCCTTGATTACACACACCTATTAAGGGTCTCCCAACTACACATAGTTAACAAGAGCTATAGCAACACTTTGGCTACATCAATAGAGGGGTGGTGTAGATCTTGCACACCTCCTCAAAGGGATTCATTGGGATTTATGTGGTCGTTCAACTTTGCAACTCCCTAAGTTGTACCAAAGTGGATGTGATGTACTAAACTCGACTTGGCGCCTTTTGCTAATAAACCTTTGCTTGTTACTACATTGTGCCATGAAGCTGGCTTGCAACTACATTACACTGCTAAGCTTTGTTCTTTGCTAAACGGTGAACTTCTTTATGCCATGAGTCTTGTCTCCCACTAGTACCTCCTAGCAAAACCAAGGTCATGTTGCTTCAAGCAACATCATCTATTAGCATTAATGATGACCATGTTACTAATAGTAACATTAGCTTAGTATCCTCAGCTTCAATATTGACTGTGTATCAGATGATCATCTTTTATAGATTTGAACTCCATCACTGCCATCTTGTAAATGGCACTGGTGTCAATTTTTGGCTAACACCTCAAATCTCAAACATAATCACAGTCGTCCTAATTTCTAGCTATGGGAGTCAACCCTCGAACCAATGCTATGTCAGCAAGGTTACTCGTCTTCTAGGTCCTACCCAAGATTCTTTCCCTTTGATCCTAGTCCAAGCTATCTATAGATTTACTTGTCATCTAAATCCAAGATGGGACTCCTGCCTTTTGGAATTTGGTCATTCATCTTTGCCTTAAATAACAAATAACCCCTTTATACTTCAACTTCAGTCTAAATAATGAGTTACAAATCATCATTTTCCTCTTCATCCTTCTCATTTTGGGACTCACATGTGAAGCAATGATCTCCAATGCCCTCTCAAAGAGTCAAATCAATCATCACATGGGATGCTTCATCCGTTCTCTAGACAGAGCCTTAGTGAAGATGTCAGTAGAATTTTTGCTTGTTGGTATGAGCCCACAACTCCTTAATGAAGTGGTAATGAAATTTGACATGTTTCATCCTAGCATAAAACATTGGGTTCTTCATTATTGCTATGGAACTTTGATTGTTGCAGTAGATCTACATAGCTTTATCACTTTGGACAATCTACATGTCTTCCAAGGTCCAACTAAGTCACAAAGACTTACATATTCCATGCATATGATTGATATTCTATTTTAATCAAAGATAGAGCCATGGTGGGTTGATTCTTGTTGAGCCATGAGATGTCTCCAACTTCCAGAATGAAGTAGTGTTTAGAAATGGATTGTCATGTGACCATGTCTATGGCCCATTACATGTCTCCATCCTAGTTTGGACCACAATACTTTTGGAAGTCAATTCCACTCCTATATGTGATTCTCTATTTGGTGGCACATGTCAAGTACAAAAGCCTTCTAATATTTCTTGTTTGGCACAATTTTAAACTAACAAGACATTCTTATAATGAATGCAATGTCAGGTCAAGTACTCACTAGGTACAAAACTTCCCAATTAGTCCTCAATAATGGTTGAGTCTACCAATGATGACTGTGTAGCACATGTGGTCTTCAACAGAGTGACTATGGCCACACAATCCTCCAACCAAAATTGGTTCCATATTTTTATCTAGTATTTCTCCTATGAGATGAATGCCCTACCTTGCTCTTGTTAGATTTTAATGCTAAAAAAGTAATAATCAATGAAGCATGTAGGTTTTTCATATCAAACGCTACCTCTAATAGAGTCTTGATACTTGAGTCTTTCTTTGTGATCCCTATTCAGACGATCTGTGTCATGCACATCAATTCCCTATCCCTCTAAATGTAGTAAAAGCTTGCATTCTTTAGGTTAGAAATAATTTTGTGAATGTTATTGTCGATCCTTTGGTACCACTCTATTTGGGCTTGGTTTAGCCTAGTACAATGCCCTCTTAATTTTTCCCACCTTGTCACCCTAGATCTAGAATCCAAGTGCTTGCTCCACATAGAATTCATCATTGAGATCTTCATTAGAAAACATTGCCTTCACACCCATATGAAGATGGGCCATCTCAAATGCGCTACCATTGTGATCATGGTTTGGATCAATTTTATTTGAGTGGTGGTAGCAAATGTCTCTTTGTATCATGACCTTCAATCTATCAAACCCATCTGGCCACTAGCCACACCTCATATTTGGCAATTGTCTCTTCAAACTTGTATTTAACCTTGTATATCCACTTCATCTCTATGACCTAGTACTTGACCTTGTATGTCCTTGTTATCTCTATGACCTATACTTAACCTTGTATACCCTTTTTATCTCTATGACCTTTACTTAAGCTTGTACATCTACTTTATCTCTATGACCTTGTACTTGAAATATGTGGCAATGTGTAGCATGTGTGCTTCATTCCATAGTTGCATGCATTAATTCTACTAATTGACCATTGTTTCTAACACTACACGTGGATTTTTAATGCAATGCCAATGATATTTGGAAGTAAGAATAAGTTCTCCTTCGCCTTGCAAAGGAAAAATGTAGAAAGATGCAATCATTGATACAAATTCACCAAGTCCGTGGAATTTTAGATGTAGATAATTGTGTACCTTTTCCCAATCCCACCAAGTTTTTATAAGAAGTGTATACATATGAATTACTTGTAGAATTATTTCAAATGTACCTTTGTTCTTAATTTAGCATTGGCATCATCTTTATGTCCAATTGTTGCAAGAAATGTGAGTGTAAGCTTATCTTATGGTATCAAAGGTTGCAGCTTGTGAAATTTGGTGCAAAGAGGGAGTTACATGTCAATAGAGTCAAAAAAAATTTTGTAAGAATGTAGAAAATTCTCTACCTCAAGTAGTCAACATATTCCTAGATGATCACAATACTTGTGGCATTTTATGTGCATTGCCTCTTTTAGATGAGGTCTTTAGTTAATGGAATTTAAAATTGTTTCCAAAGATTATGTGTGTTCGACCTGAAAAGACCAACATTGTTACAAATAGTACAAAAAATTTCTCCCTATTTCAAGGACAAGTTGCTATCATGCCCTCATGCCGTATATGATCTTCCTATGGGAGGCCTTTTGTGGAGTGTGATTGAAATGGCATAGAAAAATTGACTTGATAATTTTAAATCATCGAATGACATGGCGCAACTATTATAATGTTCAAGAGCATTTACAAATAATTATGTTGTCTAGAGAAGGGACAGAAAAAGTACATGTCACCTTTAATGTTCTCACCTTGATGTGGCCTCACCTTCTTTCCACCAAGATCTAGCCTTAGTGGACTATAAATTCTAGGTACCATGTGTTGATGTGTTCTATTGTTACATTGAAACCAGTATGCTTCCTCCCATCCTCATGATCATCTCCTACGTGTGCTTTGAATTAGAAGCAACACCTCCAAAACTCTCTCACAATGTTATAATAGATTTTTGAATTGCAAGAATGGATTCTATTCACTTTTGATGTAAAATCCCTCTATCCCAACATTTCCCACTAATGAGGGCTCTACAATTAGCAAGAAATAACTCCAAATGAATTTCTATCACAAAATATTTGCCTTAACATGTCATTGGATGCCCTCACTCTCAAGTCTCATTACTTATAAGGTTTAATGGAATTTTCGACACCAGATCAAAAGGCATGGCCATGAGAAGCAATTTTGCAATCATGTATCCATGCTTTTTTCTACGTCATAAGAGAACATGAAATTTACCAGCCAAGCTTTTTCAAAACTTCTCTATTATAAATTCATGCTTTTGGCATTTGGAATCTATCAATGTTGATTTCTTGGGAAGTTATGGTCTATTGGAATATGAAGCCAAAGTGAGTCAAAAATGAGTGTACTAGGTGTCTAGGGGGTGTTTTATAGTCTAGTGAGTCCTAAACATGCCACGTGTCATATTAGGAGTTATCCCATATACACTATGGATTTCTAGAGTCTAGTGTCACACTATATAGTGTTGTACTTGTCTTGAGTCATTAACAATCAACATCAAGCTTTATATCATGTGAGTATTTCGATTATCATTGCCTAGCACTTGTTCTTTCATTTGCTTTCCATTTTGCCTTTCCATTATGCTTTCCATATTTCCATTCTATTCCTAGTTAGCTTGGCATTCTCCTACCTCCATGTCTCTTCATATGGTATCAGAGCCACCTCCAAGAGGTTGAGGTAAGAGAGTAGTCATGAAGCTACCTTCCCTCCTCCTTGGAAGCTCCTCTCCTCCACTTGACCTCTCCCTTGAGCTCTCCTCTTTTCCACCGTGAGCTCTTCTCCTCCTACCCAAGCCTCACCAATGTGAAGCTACCCATCTACAACATGATGTTGAGATGCTACCATGACTTGGAGCTGCCACATATCTCGTGCTTTGCCCACCATTTCTTAACCAACTGAGCCACCATTTTTGCCCTCTATTCCATCCTCTTTTGCACTCCATTTTCTCCTCTTTCCACCTGCTTCTATTGCTCCAAAACCCCCTGCCATTTTGGTGATTCCTCATGCTGCACCCATGATCTACAGCAGACCATTTGGCTCCACCCATAATCTGCTCAGCTCCTCTCCGTTGGCCAGCAATAGCCCACATTGGCTCCTAGCTCTGCTGCTGCCCTTGCAGCTCTAGCACTAGCAGTCCTGCCATCAACTGCAATAGAAGCCAGTCCCGTCTGTTGAGCTCTCAGTAAGGGGCATCTCTTCTTCAATTCGAATTGCCCATACCCAAGACCACTCTACATCAACAAGTGACTTCCCCAACATTGATTATTTGATCGGTGCCTGAGGTAATATGCATTGATCGACTTTTTGATTGCTAGTGGTACCCGAGGCCTCTACATTGACTTTTGGGTGACTCTCACTCTGACATTTTGAGAGTCACGCCGTGACTGCTCCATGTAGCTACCCCATGGACTTTACCGACACATATTTTGGGGCATCCATGCCTAGTGCTTCATTGACATCATCATTGACTTGCAGGGATGTGCATGCATGAGCAGTGGCTACTTGGAGGACATCTCTTACTCTTAAGAGATTTATTCTTTATTTATTACTATAGCTTGATTTATTTTTGAGGGTACTCTGCCCTGGGTAGTCCCCCAAAATGAATGCAAATATATTATGTGTGTTGACTCTAAAGGTACTCTGCCTTAGATAGTCCTCCTAAAATGATGTATTGGGTTTTCTCTTTTTTGGTGTGTGGCTTTCTAACATGTCTTGTTATGAAGCCACGTGGGGGATGTAGTATGGGAGCCATATATATTGGCTTTGATAGGTCTATTTGTTTATGAGGCCTGGCTTGAAAGTTCCAAGATGTTGGTGCATTAGTCTTCTAGACCTCTGAATTGGTCATGCATCCATGCATGATGAGCCTCTGAGCCATGCTAAATGAGCTTTCTATGTTATGCTCACTAGCCTCTGAGCCATGCTCACTTGCCTCTGAGATTGTGTGGGAGCCATGTCTAGTTCTAGACCGGCATGCACAGTTTTGACGACTATCATTGTCATGTTCTGTTCTTGGTTCCATTCTAGTAATCTCTCACCTTTCCTTCATGGGGGGGTGTTGGATTATGAAGCCAAAGTCAGTCAAAAATGACTGTACTAGGTGTCTAGGGGGTGTTTTATAGTCTAGTGAGTCCTAGACATGCCACATGTCATATTGGGAGTTATTCCATATACACTATGGCTTTCTAGAGTCTAGTGTCACACTATATAGTGTTGTACTTGTCTTGAGTCATTAATATCAGTCAACATCAAGATTTATGTCATGTGAGTATTTTGGTTATCATTGCCTAGCACTTATTCTTTCATTTGCTTTCCATTTTGCCTTTCCATTATGCTTTCCATATTTCCATTCCGTTCCTAGTTAGCTTGGCATTCTCCTACCTACATGTCTCTTCATGGTCTAGATTGTCAACAACACTCAGAATTCACTAAAGCTTAAAAACCTTGGGGCCACCCTAAATCCTAAACTTCATTGGCTTTCCCAAAATGCTTCTTTATCTTGATTGTGATGACGGGCATTATCTCATCTACCATCAAGGAATCAATCATTGGGATGGTGGCTAGTAAGTCAATCATTGGCATGTTCTATTCATGACCTAGTGTGACTATCTTGTGAAAAAATCGTGGCAGAATGGGGCTAGCTACAGTAGCTGAACTTTAGATCTCTAAATATTTTCCTTGCCTTCATCGCTTCTTTACTTGGTTCTTTGACTGAACTTAGCCCTAGGTTATGCGTGGTGCATTTCCTTGGAATTCAATTATGGAGGGTGGTTCCCTTGCTATTTTGGTTGTGGCCTTGATCTAATCGTTCCTATGGGTATCTTTCCTTGTTGCATCTTTTCTTACTCTATTGGTTGTCCCTCGGAACCAGCCACTACATTTGCATCTACCATCTCAATTCCTTCTGTTAGAATTGCTTAGCATTCCATATTAGGATCAACTTATCTCCTTTTAGAGTTGTTGCAAAGAATCTTGATGTGTTCATGCCATAGCTTGCACCTAGACTTGACATTTCCCCCTTAAGATTTCCCTCTTATTCACAAAAAATCCCTTGACCCTTGGTTTCCCTTTTTCTGTCTCAACAAGGTTCTCAGTCTCCTCGAGCCCTTGATGCAAGCCCGCTTCCTCATCCTTGGTTCAATCATGGTGGTCTATCATCTCTTGGCCTAGATTTTCGTATGCCTTGATTAACAGCGGCTGGTCATCTTCGGCTGGTCATCTTGTAATCTAAATGCTTCACGTCAATGGTGGTACATTAAATGTATTTATAGATGTATCTAATCTCAAAATACCACCACATTATCTTACCCCAAAATACAACGTCTAAAGGTGGAAGAGGTCTTTTATTCCATGAGCTAGGAAAGGCAAATGATGGTGACATTATGACCAAAATTCAAAGTAAACTTTTAAGACTTTCATGACTAGAGGATGAAGACCCCTTTAGTAATATTTAGAGCTTCTACCTAGTGTTCACCATCGATGGATGCACATCAAAATATGCAACACCAAGAAGGATTTTATGAGCTATTTACCTCAATGCACTTTTCAAAATCAAAACACCAATTATTGATGTGGATAACCTTTGGGACTTGGAGCAAATAATGAAAGCTTTCCTAAGGCAATTTGGTCAAGAAGTAAATAAAGAGGATGTCACAACCAAATTGAATAGCCTAAAATAAAAGAAGAATGAGTACACACCACTCTCAATTCATGAAAGAAAGTTCAATATCCACCCAATCCCAACTCATGAGGAAAACATCATCATGTCTTCAAGAGACTCTCCCTCCCCTAGGCACAAGCACTAGTAATTGCAACCCTCAAGAAATGGAACACTCACCCTAGAGAAGTTATGCCCTCAACCTCAATCCCCAGTCATGAAGAAATCTCAATCAAGCATAACTATAAAGAGTTCCAAATCCCTCATCCACACTCAACCAAGTGCACAAGATAGTACACTGCTTGATATAATACGTAAACAAGATGTAGGCACATCATTCCTCTTGTTATCTTCACGCTCTCCTAGGATGAGGCAATTAGTCTCTATATAAGTACAATCCTCAGCCTATCTACTACAAGGATAAACCAAATGGCATATTTCCATATCTCCATGGATTATAACCAATGAGATCCACTCATGTGGGAGAATAATAATGAATAAAGCCCACCTACTATGTAAATGGAATATGTCCCATCAAGTAGCCCCTAACAAATGGGCTAATTGTAGCTATACTCATCCAATCAAAGAACCAAAATATGGGTTGTGATTGGCTCATTAGATCCATGTACTAAAATGTAGATGAAGATCAAAACCTCATGTATGCACCATTGTATATATGTAAAGGCCCAAGGTTGGTTGAGAAACTTATGTGCTCCCTATGTTGGTGGATGTGGATTAGTACCACTAGGAGAAAACAAAAGAAAAGAAATTATAGTGTGCCACATCACCGGCCCTTGCTTATTGAGTGCCTAGTGTGGCTAGTTTTCTTCTTCTTCTTTTGTGTGTGAATAAACGCATGCATGTTTGCTTAAAAGTATATACATTATATATAATAGGTACATCTGGGAAGTCTTTGGGTGTTGTACAAGGTATGTATAAATGTAAAATACCCAAAAAATATACTCATGTGTCCAAAAGGATGAACATGTGGCTCATGGCAACATAGGTGAACGCCTCATGAAAGGGGTGTTAGAAATGTCCATGAGTAGCCTCATCCATAACATGACCCTCATCTGCCAAAAGAATGGAGCTAAGCACATAGCATCTTTGAGAGGGAAAGGGATTGGATGGAGAAAAGGCATAAGGTTGGAAGGAAGGGCGTAGTGATGATGGAGAGGAGGGATAAGGGCATAAGGGGGGTGACAAGGAGATGATGGAGTGGGGGTGACTATGTCATGATAGGGAGTGCAAGGGGGTTTGGGTGGAAGTGAGAAGATAGGAGGAAGATAGGAGGATTAGGAGGGCGTGGTGGACAAGAGATGAGGATCATGAGGTGGTGAAGCTAGGGAACAGAGTGAGGGTAAGGTGGACTAGGGTTGATGAAGGGTAACTCTCTCTCTTTGTGGATAAGGCCCCAAATGAAAATGTAAGGAATCCAATCATTAGCCTCTTGTGAACTCTTTAAAATTAGGATCCCTTACCACTTAGTAGAATATAGATAGTAGAGACTCTTGCTAGAGGTGGTTTTAAAACAGTTTCTTGATTTGACACTTAGAAGCCTACTTAATTGCAAGAAAAAGGGGATGTTATGCAAAATGAACTATGGGTAGACACTCTCCCTTTCATTTGTTTGAGCTTCTTTACTACTTCCTTGTAGCAAATCACAATGTTGTGAGTTGAATGAAATTATGTTAAGAGTTTTGCCAAGAATTAGTGGTAATTGTCTATACCTCGAGTGTTATTGTGGCCAAATGTTTTGTTGATACTTAGCAATAGAAGGAAGTGGTTTACTACTAAATGCATCTCAAACCCATGTTTGCCATGTAAAACATTATTCCTAAGTGTGCATGAACAAGTAGGATTATAATATGATTTGCCTCTTGCCCCAAGCCCCAAGTCAACTCTCATGTAGAGATTGAGGAATTACATTAGGTTGACATTTGTATAGACTCATCTAGAGGTCCTTACATTACTATATCCATATGGACCGGGAGACAAAACTCTTTAACACATAGTACTGTCCTTTTCCTTCACCAATAAGACTAGTGAAGCCCATGGAGAATCACTGGGTTGATATGTCCTTTTTAAAAGATATTCAACTAGTTCATTTTCAACATCCTCCTCTTCAATATTGCTAAGCCTCTAAGGGACTTAGGAATTGTTTCTATATAATGATTTACATCTCACTCTAGAGATAAACCATCAAACAAACCATTTGGAAGAAACATTATGCCTTTTAATAACTTGAAAAGGCCTTTTCCTTTTGAATAGTATGCTAAACAAAATCATTGTAAAACATAAAATCTCAAACATATACATTGCATTGATGTTGTTGTGATAGTCATTCCACTTCCATCACCAATAAGAGGAGAGTTTGGTATATCGTGTTTGCCTTTAATCTAGAAGACCTTGACCTCTTTTTTGAGGACGATGTAGTTATTATAATTAATCCTATAGTAGTTATTATAATAAATCCTGTATAAAGTATGCCCTAGCGTTGATCTCTAAAGTGAACGGCCCATGATCATCAAAGTCTAGACACCATCAATGAGTAGGATTCATAAGATTAGCGACTCCTTGAAGGGATCTACGACTTGATCCAAAAGAGATCCTCAAGGTCAGAAGGAGAGAGCAAGGGCAATCCAACAAAGTGAGTGACACAAATGATATATCAATTTATTGGCTCAGATTCAACATATTAGTATGCTTCAATTGTCATTGCTTGCTCATTGACTTTTGTAACCATTTTGTTTTGAAGCTCTCATAGAAACATGCATCACTAGTCACATCTTTGAAGAGAAAGGAATGAAACCTATCATGGATCACATGCAATTTATTTTCCATTGCTATAATCCTAGACAAGTTGTTTGAATGCTTATTACAAACTTTGCCCAAGGACACAATATTCAACTAATCAAAAAATTTTAATTACCATTGAGGTGGCCAAACTAAGTAACCATGTACATGAAGAAACCTTGACGTTAAGGATATTACAACATCCATAAAGCCTTACCAATGGCTTAGATGAACCAAACATATTTTATGCAACACATGCATATACCACATGAAGATATTGTAATTTAATTTACATCAAATTGTTGATGATTTAGTGCTAGCATGGTCAGGCATGGCACTTTCAAATCCAAAAAACTTGGGAATATTCTTGATAATTCTCTATTTTCATTTATAGTAATGCTAATTGCAAAGGCCATGCATTAATTATAGAATAGATGAGGCTTATTATTAGATGTGTGACTCAAGCTACACTGTTTAGCATGGCTTCTTAATTAAACAAATGAAATCACTATGGATAGAATTTTTTTCAATACTTAAGAGTATGTATTAACGAAGGATAGAATAGAAATGGAATCTAATATTTTAGAGTTTTGTAAACAAATGAATAAGAACCCAAGTAATGAGCTAAGTAGTAGATGCAAAGGAAATATAATTGATTGATATTTATGTGAGGACCTATGATTGGGGTGGGGACATATCATTGGTTGAAAAAGCAGATTTGTGATAATTAATGGAAATGATCACAAGGTGAGATCAAAGTGCATGATAAAAGGATGATCATGATACCCATGTATCTGTAGTGGATGAAAATTGAAAAAACTCACAATGCACCCAATTCAATATAAACCTCCATTGAAAGAGACATATCTTGGAATACCTTTTTCCAAAACAAGAGTAGCGACTCTCCATGGATGATACACGATTTTGAAGGAGAATTGTAAAGTTTAACTCTTACATGCACGATGGCCATCAAGTAAGTGTGGTTTTATTTAAAAAAGATGTAACAACTCATAATAGAGTATCTTTTCTCAAGTGAATCATGCCATCCATAAATAAACTTTTCATGTATTCATCACATGTCTCTAAGTTGAAAGTGATACTATAAAAACTACTATTGTGCCATAGAAAGATGTCTAAAATCATCCATAACATCAGTCTCAAACCCCACCTAGACTACCCTCTGCTCATAACACATGATTGGAGACGAGCTTTTTGACCAAACTTAGTTTGACTAGTTGAGAGCAAGTGAATTTGTTAACTTATTAATGTAAATCTTCCAAGAAGGTTCAAAATTTTATTGGACCAATGATACAAATAGCAAGAAAAATTTTAGACTTCACTCCATTATTAGAGTGGTGGGCGAAATCATGTTTTTAATGAAAGTATCCTCTTTGATTTTTGGGCTTTATGACAAATAAGACATTTGTGTTCTCCATCCTCACACGACTTCCAAGCAAGTACCTGAACATTAGTTTTATCAAGTAGAGTGAGCCCATGGGTTGATTCACGGGGGCTGCATGTGAATCATATCATATCTTTCAGATGAAGTGAGTGATCATTGTCATGATTACTTTGCAAAAACTATGACCACCACTTGGCTAGATAGTAAGTATATTATTCGGGAGATAAAGGGAGTGGAGGGAAGTGGAAAGTGTCTTAAGGCATAGTTAATATAGTACCAAAGGATATGTATATATGTATCTTTGGGAACGATTTTTGTTTATGCATGAAGCTAAAAGAATCTATCATGATGAATACAATTTGCACTTATATACTATGAGCAGTTGTTTTCAAATCATTGGCTCATATAAGGTGCCTTGACACCAAAGCAGGGAAGGAACAAAGCGGTAAAAGGGATGCAAGGATGGGTTGATCTTTGGTGGGTGAATTGTGCATTAAAGGGTTCAGACTTGATGGAGACTTGTGTGATCATATACATGTAGAAAAGGACCAGGGTATTTTAAAATGTATGCTAAAGAACTTTAACCTTGAGCAATATGTTAGAAGAGTTTTGACTAGAAATAGCAATATATTAAATGAGTTTTCAGTAGGCGTTAGCATGTGGTGTCTTATGTGAGATTTAAAGGAGATTTTACAAAATGTGAAGATGAAAGTCAGAGAACCTTCATCGAATTTGATGCATAAATGAGAAGTTTGGATAGGTAACATGTGGTAGCCTTTGTGAGGATGGGGCATGATGTGAGTGAGGGAGCAATGATTTTACATGGGGATATGTGGTGGGTGTGTTGATGACTGAAGACGGGTGGCCAAAGTAAGATGATAGCATCTCTCTCTCTCTCTCTATTTAAAATTTGTTTCTTCTATTTCCCCCCCCCCTCATGTTGCACCCAAAACATACAGATCTACACATCTTCAACTTGCCATCGTGGTTGAAGGAACGCATATGAAAAATTATGGAAGAATCTCTCTCTCTCTCTCACACACACACACACACACACACACACACACACACACACACACACATGAGCATGCACATACGCACATGCACATGCACACGCACATGCACACGCACACGTGCACACACTCATTTTAAGTTTTTGTGAAATATAGACACCTACCTACGAGTGCGCACACACGCACACTTTTTTATTTTTTTTAAAATATAGACATGTGCATAACACACACACGAATTTTTATTTTCTTTGAAATATAGACACGTGCTTGCGTGCACGTGCACACACACACATGCATGCATAAGTGCACATGTATAGAGTCATATACACATGCGATCAAAAAGCTAAAGATGAGAGTGTAACTCACGGGTGCACGTAAATACACACATGGGATCATAAAGCTAGAGATGAGCTCATGAGTGCATGTGTAAATGCAAGCAAATGCAAATGCAAACACAGAATTTCCTATAGAGACCGAGAGAAAAGAAAGAAAGAAAGATGTATTAACTTCTGCGGGAGGCCTTGCGGGCCTATCAGACAAAGTGTATTAAAAGAAGACTGATACAAGCCTTAATGGGTTGGAGCAAAGCGTGCGCTAGGGCCCTTGCTGAGTACTAATCTCTACTGCTGTATTGGGGCTCTAGCAAAATCACAATCAATCAATCAAATACAAACCGAATCAAATCAATCTCGGAGTTGGGACTTAGAAATCGAAGCCTAGCACAGTGGTGGCTCTATGGTGAACTATGAATATATCTCGGATTTGCGTCTCTGTCTCACAGTCTCCCGCAATGGTGGGGGATGCGGTCTCCTCAATCTCTGAACCCTTTGGGCTATGTCTAGAGTGACCCCTCGTCTTTGTCGGTCCCGCCTGAGGAAAGCTGTGATAGGTCGGGCCTCAATAGAGTGTGCTCTGGGCATTCTTTGTCTCGTGTGTGGTCATGGTGACTCTCTCTAGGCGGCATAGTGGTGGCTCTCTTGCAAAGGCATCGTGTCATCTCCGGCTCTCTTTGCAGAGAGAGAGAGAGAGAGAGAGAGCTATTAAAGAAAAGCTTATATGAAAAGGAGAAAAGGCTCTAGGAGAGAGAAAGAGAGCTCTGTGTTAAAGAAAAACTTAAATGAAAAGGCAAGGGAAAGGCTATAAAGAGGGGGCAAAGGGGAGACGAGAGCCTGAGAGAGGGCTTGTAAGACGTTGAGAAGCTGCATCAAATCTTTAATATGTAGGTATATATATTCTCATATCATTTTGGAAAGTCTCTCTCTTTCAAGTTGCCGGTAGTTGCATCTCGAAGCTACAGCAGAGCACCAACGCCATAGCCAAAAAGCTTCGAGCTCTTCCATCGCCATAGCCAAAGCTCCAGCTTTCTCCCCCCCCCATAGCCTCACCTCCCACCTCCTCCCCCTCCATAGCCCCCCCTGCATGCCTCCTTGCCCGCCATGTGCTCCAAACATTCCGACATTAAGCTCCCCTGCTCCTCCCTCCGCTCCCTCCCCGTCCTTGACCTCTGCCATTGTACCTCCTCCGAGAGTAGTGGCTCTGGCCATCCCTCCATGGGTCGTGTCGCCGACGCAGACTGCCCCTTGCGCCTCGCCGACCCCGATTTCCTCTCCCCTTCGCAGCACGACGCCTTGCAGCGCCTCAGGGACGGCCTCCAGGAGCAGGGCGTCCTCCGCAAGCGAGACACCGACGCAGATCTGCTTCGCTTCTTGAAGGCCCGCTCGTTCGACGTGCCCAAGGCGAGGGCAATGTACGAGGCTATGGTGCAGTGGCGCATTGAAATCGGTGCCGATACTCTCAAAGAGGTGCCACAACGCATAACCAGTCGCTTGAATTGTTAGACGTTGCGAATGCTGATGGTTCTAATCTGTAAATCTGGTGTCAACAGAGGTTTCATTTCCCGGAACGCAAAGCCGCAAAGGAGATGTACCCTCATTTTCATCACAAAACGGATAAATTGGGGCGCCCGATTTACGTTGAGAGATACGGCCAACTGCATTTGGATGAGCTGCTCAAGATCACAACTTTCGACCGGTTGCTTTTGTACCACATCAAGGAGTGGGAGATCTTGATTGATTGGAAATTTCCTGCCTGCACCAAGGCTGCTGGGAGACCCATTTCTCAATCACTTACCATTCTGGATCTTAAAGGAGTGGTATGCTCAACTTCCTTTCCTGAAATTCTTTCGTGCTATAGAATCAAGAGGGCTCACAGCGCGTATGATTTCGCGATTTGTTGCTGAAATGGTGTGTAATACGCTTGATGCTTATTTCCGCGGTCTGATATAAGCAACTCGGCGGATTTGGAGATCTAAGGGCAATGAAAGCATTTCTTTCTAGTCCTACGACCCCAAGGAGCGCAATGCACACGACCGAAGCTCTTACTGGTTTCCTTTCCTTCGATAGGATTCACGAGTTTACGATTTGCTTCCTGCAATATTTGGTTGTCGCCGGTGTATGTAAAGACTGTGCTACTCACCATTTTCAATGTTGCACGGTGTTCCAAGTGAAATCTTTACATACTGTATGCTAGCCTTTGAGGAGTGCTCGTCCGATTAGTGCATTATGTGCGTCAAGCTGAATCCTGTTCATCACATGGGACTTGATTTGCCGCTATTTCAGTCACAAGAGTGTACTGTTATTGATCCCCTTGCAGTTGAGTTGGCTACTAATTCAGTTTTTTAAAGTTCTAATCTTTTGTACTTGATTTCCATCGCAGACAATGAAACACCTGAGTAAGCAAGTGCGGCATTTTCTGCAGAAGATCACGAGAATAGACCAAGACTACTATCCAGAATATTTAGGGAGGATGTTGATTGTCAACGCCCCCACTTCATTTAAGGCAATGTGGCAACTAGTAAAGCCTTGGCTTGATAAGCAAACTCAGAAGAAGATTGAGGTACATGGGTCAAACTTCACAGCTAAGTTGCTTGAACTTGCAGATAGTGAGAATCTCCCAGAATTTCTTGGAGGGTCTTGTCGGTGTCCTGGAGGCTGTGAGAATTCTGATGCTGGTCCATGGAACGAATTTCCATCCCACCCTTACCCTGAAGGTTTTTAGTGTGTGGGAGTGAGTTGATGTATCTAGCACGTACTGGATGTACTCAATGGAACACGCTTTCTGCAAAGCAGAGCCATCATTGTTTACCTTGCTAGAGACATTACTCGTCCCAAGGTTTGCAATCGAATATAGTACCATTCTAACAATTTGACACGTTGAAGCCAACTTGTAAAATCTCATTTTTCAGCAAACATCCATGAGCTGATATTGTGGAAGGGTGATTTCAAAATCATTGTGTTACTCTGCTAATTTTAACCTGCACGGAACTGGTATCATCCCTTCAGCGTCTTATAACTGATTCTACTGGATCTCATCATGAGATGTACATGTTGGTCACTAATGCTTGCTTTTCACTAGCAAAACAGAGGAGCTCTGGATTCTTTCTTTTCAGGCTTTCTGGAAGCTGCAAACAGCTTGTGCTTCTTCATGGATCTCATCTGTAGGGTTGGAGGATTCCTGTCAGACTTGGTCTTTGAATCCGCAGGTTTTTGTTGGAGTGAGGGTATGAATTGTTTGTCTAGGAGTATGAATTGGACTTGCACAATTGATGAAGAATGGTCTAGCTCCTGTTTGGTTTAGAATATGAGTACCGCAAGCAGTACTTCAGCTTTCTGCTGCATGAAATTTGCATTTCAATCAGTAAACAGAAATGTGTCAGCCAAGTTCATGAGGTCTGTCATCCCTTACCCCTTAATCCTGGAAATATCTGAATGGGTGTGTCGACACGGCTGACCTCTGCCAAAGTAAAGAATCTAAGGATGTTTTCTTTTCATAAGACGTTGTTTTGATCAAGAATGTGGTTTCATGCTAAGGGCCAATTCTTAGTTGCCCTTAAGTTATTGGTGGGAACGTTCTGATGCTCATTGGGTACTCGCAGTCACACACCATCCAATCCTTGAGTGGCCTCTGGTTATTTGGGGAGGAAGCGGGTTGTTTCATGTTATGTAGTCAAAGTTGATGTTGGCCATCAACAATTCTTACAATCTCTCTCATAGTAGCCCTTAGAGGTTGGCCATTGAGCTAAGCAGTAGTCTTTTTCAAAGAATTCTTGTATTACTTATCTCTTGGAGGTTAAATTTACTAGTTATGTTGAGCAGCTATGACGTGCATCATCCAAGACAATCAGTGTGTCCAGACAGCATTCCTTTATGTCATTTCCACAGCTCATATGCTTTTGAATCCCAAGTGGAATGCCTCTTTTTATTAAAGAATCTTAATTAGTCCTCCTTATTTACTAGTGGGATGTTTGGGTTCACGGGGCCAAGTAACTCAATCCTTTTATTGTAGTGCATGTATTTATATTTTAGTAAATTGAAACTCTCTCTCTCTCTCTCTCTCTCTCTCACACACACACACACACACACACACACGTTCAATCACACCGCTGGTTTCATTTGCACGGTAAAAGTGTGCATTTTATTGTTTTGTATCATTGTCATTGTATGCATGCATAATACAGGTGTTGATGCATCCCACAAATCCATAACAATTTTTATACCATGTTTTATTGTTCTTTCAGATGATGACATTACAATTATTCCTATGCCACCAATATAATAAAGTAGCATATGCCCTCATGGGAGCATGCACCATAACTTGGAGAGATTATTGCTAAAAATGTGCTTTTTTGTAGTGAATCCATGGGCAATGGTTGGAAGAAAGATTCAAAGGAATTATATAAGTCAAAATAACAAATTGAATCAATAAAACTACAATAGAGAGACTCTTTCCCTAAATTGACAACAATGAAGATGATGAGAGAGAAGATTTGAGATCAAAACAAAGATGAAGACAAGTAAGGTTGATATGGAGAATGTAAGTAGACATTAAAAAATACATTAGGGATTATTCATTCATATTTATGGGGACTAACAAAAACAAGATCATTACAAACATTATAATGAGTGAAAGTTTATAACCATTGCTTTTGGAATCCAAAGCACGGGTAGAAAATGAAACCAACATGAGAGAAAGATGTTTGAAAAAAAATAGGTATTTGGATACACATTCTATATTAGTTCTTTCAATTTTGCAAAACAAATAAGTAATTAACAGATTCAAGCAAATACAATGCAAAAGGAAAGAAAATGAATGCAAAGAATATTCCAAATATGTATAAGGCAGTAAAGATTGCATGTTAACTCACGAATAGAATGCCATCAAGACCCTTACGAAAAAAGACACCATCATCAACATTTGTGAGCAGACAAAGGTAATATGTCAATTCGATTTACAATAGATGAGCAAGAGAACAATAAAGGAGAGGCACAAAAAACAAAGAGCAGGGGAAAACATAACCACAAAGTATGGGCAAGATTGAGCAATGAGAAATCAAGGAAGCTTTCATTGAAAAGTGACGTTACTCATTTAGAATTGATGATGACAATTTAAGGGCAATTATATTTTGAGGATATGCATGAAAACTTAGGATGGAATAAATAATGGATAAAAAGATGCCTTGATAAATTCCTAAGTCTCATATAGTGAGCCATGTGCTTAATGTAGAACCCTATAGAAAAGGATAGACGACGAGGCTCATTCAAAGAGAATGAACTATGACAAAAAAGAAAGAAAGAGGAGAGCTCGATTAAATATGACTACCCAAATTGGATTGATATGACTCTTGCATTAATATGCCTATGCATAAATTACTTGTTGCTACAAAAGAAAAAATGAAGCTATGACAACAATCTTAGTTAATTGTACTACTAAGGACTGTGGAATGTGTGGAATATGTTACATAGCCTTGAGATGTGCAATTTAAACCATTACCAAGAAAGAAAAGAAGAAGCTATGACAACAATCTTACTTAATCATACTACGAAGGCCTTTGGAAGGTGTGGAATATGTTACACAAACTTGATATGTACAATTTTATCAATTATCTTTGCCTTTTGAAATTGTCTTGTTCTAGCCTCCTTACTTATGATGCTTCAACTTTGATTTCTTTATTTCTTCATGCATTCTAATTCCCCAAACTTATGACCACAACTCCCCTCTCTGTTTAATGTTAACCTAACCTGTGTTTTGTTCAAATATGAATGTCCTTTTAGCAAATGCAACCCACATATGACTAAAATTTTAATGACATCAAGGACTGACAATTCAACATGCAAACTAATGCAACCAAGGAATTAAGAAATTTCATCATCTAGTTCTCGTTTCAAGTATCTTTGAGCATAAAAAAGGAAAAACTCAATGACATTGAGGAATACTTCGTTGCACCTCAACGTGCATTTGCACAGATCATGGAGCTTAGATTTTGAGGTCGATATAGAATTTACGGCACCAAATTCTATAGTATTCTTAATTGATGTTCATCATACGATTGATGGACAAGTTGCGATTTTGTTGTGCGTCTTTAATTTAGACTTTTTGAGAGTGCTCCAAATATGATGCAAAATACCCTACAAAGATATAAGAGACTACCACACATCATGTGTTTCTTATGTTTTTCCAAAAAGAATCTCCATTTGTTTTAAGGAAAATTTATGCTAAGGTATTTGAAAGAAAAGAACTTCTTCATATTCAAAAGAAACGTTATTTAAAAGAAAATTTATGATGGGATATTTGAAAGAAAAAAAAACACTAATCCTTTTAAGAAGTATACAATTCAAAATACAAACTAATGCAACCAAGGAATTAAGAACCAAAAGTCAACCTTCCACTGTTCCCAATGCCTAATGGCCGCCATCATCTAGGAATCTATTCTCTTTTCAAATATCTTTGAACAACAAACTCAATGACATTGAGGAATGCTTCATTGCACCTCAACGTGCATTTGCACAGATCATGGAGCTTGGATTTTAAGGCCGATATAGAATTTACGGCTTGTTGTTGCACACCCACTAAAATGAAACACATCCTTCCATGCTTCATGGATTGTACAGCCTGTATGATTCTTGGAATAAAGAAAAAATGAAATAAAAAAGCTTATACAGATGCTTCTATTCATTTGTTACTGTGAAAATGCAAGAATTAATAGATACACCTTTGTATAAGGACAATATTTTAACTATAAATGAAGAATGGGATCCACATTTGATAATTCTTATGAAAAATGGCAATAACAAGCATAAAGATTCAAAGCAAGGTACTAAAGAAGCAATGAAAGATGATTTTGTAGACATGGATATGCTTATCGACAACTTGCTATATTTGGAGCAAGTAGTTGATTTTGAGACCAAGGTGGCATCTCTTGTGTTATGTGAGAACGAATTGCCATTACAATCAATCCAAGATAGATATAGAAGGGATGCATTTTTATTGACTATTTCATAGTACTCGCTAATTCTATATTTTCATATAAATATATTAGATCATGCACATGGGTTTGATATGTGCACATACCTTATCTAGCTCTTCTTTGAAACTAATAGGATATTGTTTCAATAAATAAGACTATCTATATGGTTTCAATTAAGAAAATGTGTGCTGCAAAATGAACACCTCTATGTAAAAGATGTAATTGAAGATACGAACATAGATAAACTCTTGCATTCTCAACATCAATAGAAAGATTTTGACATCTCTATAACACAAAGGGAGCCTTTGAAATTATGCTATAAAATGATGCACAAACTAGGGCCTCAATAGAAATTTATAGTCAGGCAATTTTATAACAATTGAAGAAATTGATTTGTTTCAATCCTACTACTTGTGCTTGATATTATAGTCACTAGCACAATGCCTTACTTTCTTTGATTATAAAAGATTTAAAAATCAAGGTAGAATGGTGGATTAATTTTGAAAATGTTGAAGCCAACATAAGCATGGCATTCTTTAGATTACAAAGGTATATCATTTTACAATTAAAATTTTTATTTGAAGGAATCATAGCTTGGCATTAATAATAGTATTAATTGTGATAAAAATTTATTTGAAGGAATCATAGCTTTCATTAATAATAGTATTAAATGTGATAAAAACCTTTTAAATGATAATATTAGAGAAATTCCACTCCTAGAATTGGGAAATTTTGTAAGTTCAACTACCTTGTTGTCTCTTGATAAAACTATGATTCTCTTATCGCTAGAAGACAAAATCATATACACAACGTTTTGGAAAAAACTTTGAGAAACTTTGTTAGTTCAACTACACCAAAGTTATCTCTTGATAAGACTTAACCTTTAGAACCATGATTTTCTTACTTTTAGAAACAAAAGGCAAAAGCATAAAAGTGTATACACAACATTTTGGAGAAAAGAAGCTTCTTAGAGTGACAAATATTAGTTATCAAGGATGGATAAATCTCATTAGTTTTCAAGGATGGATGGATGGATATCAAGGTTTGAACATGTAAAAATATGTTTTCGGTTGTAAGATCACAAGTAACGAAACCAACCTTCAAGAAACAACTAAGCCACCTATGACAATCAAACATCAACATAAAATTCATCGTGGCAGTGAAACAATCTATCGCCTCTCATACATCACTAAATGGATAATAACATAATAAAGAGATTGAAAGAAACTATTAACTATTGCACACAAGTTGGCACACAAGAAAGAATAAGAAGAATGGGGAACTCTTTTTGTAGGAAAAAAAAACGAGTTCTCTCAGGCATCCTTTAATTTGGGAATAGAGAGAATAACGACAAGGACAATCGTGTATTATCCTTAAAATAAAAAAAATTAGATAGCGCCACCGAGATAACAAATGAAACTATTGCCAAGAAATATATTGATGAAGAACAATATAGATGATAGGTGTTTAACAACTTTGGAGATTGAAATTCACAAAGCAGATGGTGTAGGTTTTGTGCCTTGTTTTAACAAGTGTAGCAATACTCTATAGCCATGGAGACCTCAAAAAGTAATATGGAGACCTCAAAATTCTCTATGTATGATGGAAGATGTGGAAATAGATAGCGATGGTATTGCTAGTTACCCTCAGCCCCTCCCACTTGGCTCACTTGCAACTAACGTCCCATCCCTCCCTCTAAACAATATGCTATGTCTACCCTTCACCCCATTTGATTGGGAGAAGGGCCTCATTTCTCATTTTCTAACCTTGCTCGCAAACTCTTCTGCAATCCCTGAGAGATATGATCCTTCAGAGGCAACAAAGGTTCTTCTTGAGTAGTATGGATGCCAAGCTTCAACACATGGAACACAAGCTAGACAAGTTACACAAAAAGCCACAAGGCCATCTTACTCAGGGTTCCTTCAAGAGTTTAAGGGAGGGATTTTTGCACTACCAAGTGTAGTGGCTTGAATTAGTCCTTGCTTTGGAGTCCCAAGGGAACACAAAGGGCTAATGGCTTCGAGGAAGAGGAGGTAGAAGAAGAGACCCCAACAGGTCGTAGGAAAGGACAAGTAGAAGACATACCAAAGAAGGTTCAGGAAGAAACCCACTTGTTAAGAGAGAATGAGTAGGGCCTGGAGGCAAAGGACTCAGTGGTGAAATAATGCCAATTGTAGATAGAACAACCCATGGAGAAAGAGTGCCCCTGAATAGAAATAATGAAACTAGTCAAGGTGGAGTTGCCTCAAATGAATTTGAAAGACATGTTCTGAAGTCTTGCCCCAAGTTGGTCATGCACATGGAGCTACCATCATTCTAGGACAAGACGGGACAGCCAAGCCATGGAGCCATTGTTGGAGAGGAGGGCTCACGGCAAACTCCATCTCAAAATCCGCTTGAGGGAAGCAAATCTATAGAGGAGATGAAAGCCAATATGCTAGGTAATAAAATCACAGCTTTCATTGATGAGGGAATCGGTTTCTTGGCTTCAATCCGATTCCTTAATTGGATTTCTCCTAGGATCCCACCCTCCAACTTCATTGAAAATTGGGGGAGAAATAAGTGGGTCAAGAAGGGATTACTAGACACCAATGTAGGATTTCTTAGAAAGGGTGACAAGAAGGGATTAGTAGTCAAGAATGGAGGATTTCTTAGAAAGGGTGACCACGTTTTACTTTTTGAGAAGGAAGCTATGGATTTCAAGGCTTTAAAGACTTTGGACCCTGAGAAACCAACCACTCTATCTAGAATGTTGGTCCCCCTTTTCGTCCCATGATATACCCTCGACGATCAATTGTAATCCTTGTTTGAGGTTGTAATTGTAGAAAGAGAGCGATTCATCAATCGAAGAGGCAATCCACAAGTTTGTGTTAAGTTAGACCTAGATGAATACCTACTTGAAACTCTAGTTATCATGAGTAGAAATGAACTCAAATGTCTATAAAGAACCAAGACTCATCTATAAGAATCTCCCTCACTTGTGTTTTTTCTGTGGACTTCCTACTCATGCTGTAAAAAGTTGTCCCTGGTGGAAGAGTAAACTTAAGGTGGTTAAGGAGAGTCCCCTTCCCCTTGTACCACAAGCTCCTAAAACTAAGTGGATATCTAAGGAGAAAACCCTCAAGAAAGAGGTGTACAAGGGCATACTATTAGTGGGTAAGGAGCTTCAAGTCATGCTAAAGAGAGCAATGATCCTCCTTCCCTCTTATCACAAAATCCATTTGAGGCATTAGTGGATAAGGAGTTTGAAGAGTATATTTAGGAGACTAATGGTGAGGTGATAGCCATTGAGATCCAGGCTGGTCTCAAGATTTTGAGAAATAAACCAGGGAGATGCGATGGTTATAGATTTGGTTAATGAGGAAGGATTGGAAGCAAAGAGGCCACTACCACCAGAAGTTAGGGGGGAGGACTTCTCTATCCAAAGTAAAACAACTATCACTCTTTAGAATAAAAGAAGACTCTCACAGTTGAAAAAAGTAGCAATTGTGTTGAAAAGCCCTCCCCACATGGCTAAGAAGGGGGAAACAAAAATGGTAAGTAAGGCCCTACCCTTCTTCACATCCTCAAGAGGGTACTTTTTTAGCTTTGTAGCAAGCCTTGGAAGATAGATTGAAAGGAGTGGACAAGAAGAGGAAGTGGTTTTATACCAACCATGAAGAAGATGGGTCAGCTACTGCAGGCATCCTGTCTCATTTTAGTGATGCTTTCATCAATTACTCTTGTGACTTATCAGAAGAAAGTGGGTTGCCAATTAATGCAAGATCAAGGGTGTCCATTGTAATGTCATCTCTTTATGTGCAGCCCATACGATCCCAATCCAAAAAAGAAACTTGGGACTCTCTCATTGCTTTTGGGGGCAACACTATTCTACTAGAGACTTTAATATGATAGAGAGTAAAAAAGATCGGTGGATGAATAAAGAGTCAGTTATCAAGGGAACCAAACTTAATATTTGGGGCAATTTGAAGGATGATTTGGAGTTGGTTGATATAAGATAGGAGGGCATTTTCACTTCGTGTAACAAGCAACTGGGGAAAATTAGAAGGGAAGCTAGACTAGATAGATCTACACCCCTTAGGAGCTCCTCGCAAAAACAGTCAGTCATTCTTCTTAGATTTTCTCTACTCTCACACTATTAGGCCATAACTAGTGCTCACAAGCCTTGATTTTGACAAAGATAAGGGAACACCATCTTGGTTTGAAGGTGACCCTAACTTTTTTCATCTAAAGCCTATTGAAGAATACATCAAGAAGGTGTGAAAGATGTCTTTTAAGGAGCATATTTTTGCTTTTATTGCTTGGGTTGATGCAACGGATAAAACCCAAAACATACTAAGAGCTACAAGGAAAGATAGGGCAGTCATTAGAGCTAGAAGGATGGTTAAAATCAAGCAAGAAGTAGAGATTTTTGAAGGAGAAGCCACACAAGGGAACTTAGAGACATAGAAAGAACTTAAAAGTGCCAAATGAGACCTCAAAGTGTAGGAAATGAATGATTCCATGGTATACTTCAGGGAATGGTGGTTAGGAAAAAATGATAGTCCCACCAAGGAGAACTTCAGGTTAATATGAGGAAAAAATCCAATGAGGGATTCCTTTTCTAATTCAAGGATACCTCTCAAAAGCTACTTCAATAGACAAAAATATCAACTTGATTTTTCAACACTATCAAGGAGTGCTCTCTACTTCTATAGAATACATAGAGGAAGTCACAAGGGCAAGAGCATTGTATCAACAAGGTAGAAAAATTGTTGTGTAGAATTCTAAAAAGCTCCATCTTTATGGTCCTTACACTCTCATAGAGCTCAAAGAAAGCTTTATGGGAAGCTATTGGGGCATATTTGCTCCTCCTAGGGTAGGAAAGCATGGTTAAAAATCAACTTCCTTAGCACATAAATGGGGGCATCATTAAGCTGATCCCAAAAGGGGATAATAAGGAGGATTTGAAAAATGAGACCACTCAACATGCTTAATTACAGTTACAAAATATTGCTAAGGCTTTAGATATGAGAATCCAAAGGAAAAAAGGGGACTTGGATACAACCTGAGCAAAAAGGCTTTATAAAAGGAAGACATCTACTAGAAGCCATTATTAACCTATGGGAGGGTTGTGAATATGCAAAGGAAACCAATCAAGACATTTGCATCCTAAAGTTTGACTTTGATAAAGCTTATGACAAACTTGAATGGGATCTTCTTATCCAATCACTACAAGATTTGGGACTGGGGCAAGGTTTTGTGTCATATGTTTGGCTGCTTCTCAATAATGCTTTTGCAAAAGTTTGTGTGAATGGGGAGATGACTTAACCCTTTTTGCTTAAGAGGTCTATCAAAAAAGGTTGCCCCCTTGCTCCCTTGTCTTTGCCATTGTTGTCGATGCCCTGAGATGGCTGCTTCAAGATCATAGCAATAAGGGAAATTTAAAAGGGATAGAACTTCCTACTAGGGGTTAATTGGTCACTTAGCAATTTGCTAATGGCACTAATTTGAAACCTAGAAATACCTAGAGAGACATCAAGGCTGTTTTAGACTGCATGGATATTGTTTGCAATGCTTCCAACTCTTTGATCAGTCATACCAAAATAGGGTATACCATTGTCAAAGACAAAGGGCAGCCTTTGCTTAAGGATTTGGTTTGCCACAATATCCAGAAGGGCAAGGCTTTTAGACTATTAGGAATACCAATGTGTTTTGCCGTCATGAAGGATAGGTGGGATTGGTTCCTAGAGCGTTTCAAATCAAAGGTTGACAAAGGGAGGAGGATGTTTGCCCAATAAAAAAAGAGAAGGGAGGAGGATGGTTTCAAACCACTACATTTACCCTATTGCAATTTTTCACCTTTCATGCTGGTACCCTTATATTTTTGGATTGGGAAATTTCAATAAGATATGTGGGTCTTTTCTTGGGGAGGGGACACCAACAAGAAAAGAATAGCTAAGGTTAGATGGAATTTTTGTAACAGACCTAAGGAAGGAGGGGTAAGGGTAGCTGGCATCCAATAGTCTACCTATAAGCTCTTTGTTGCCTTGATTATCAAAGCCTTGTTAAGGCCTTGGGAGGATTGGGCCCAATTACTAGTTAGGAACTTCAGACCCGTAGGGAACATGGAAGCATTATCCCATGTTAGTAGCTCTTTTTAATCCTGAACCTTGCTCCTCCAAGGATAGCCCCTTGTGGAGATCCCTTTGAAAAGTCCTTTGAGGCTATTAAAAGTCAAATCCTTTTTTAGTAAAGGGAGCTTTTATGTATCTAGATTCTATCTGGGTTTCAATACTTTTCAGGAATGACACTCTCAGTAATGATGATTTCTCAAAAGCAGCTCTGTTACACAAAAAAGTTTGGAGTCTTGGGGTCAAATTTTGTTAAAGGAGGATTTCATGTGGAAGAGCTGGTTGGAAATAAGGAGAGAATTTGGCCTGGCAAATAAACTCCAAAATCTGGTCATGGGCAAACTCAACCTTTGGACAGGTCACATATAGTGTAAAGGGGGTTCTTCTCTCAATTATTGGAAGGAGTTCAGTTGGGTAGGTTCTACTCACCTACTCCCGATTACCACTGCCTTTAATGATATTGAAGAGGTGGGAAGGATTATAAATGCTAAATAGAATGTCTTTGACAACAACAAATATGTGTGGAAAAGAAGGTTCAAACAAATGTGAACTCAGAAGGTGCCTGTGAATTTTTTAGTGTTATTGTGGTTGATACTTCACAAGGCAGTCTAGACAAATAGTAGGGGAGAGGCAATAGGAAAAGGAGAGGGTAAGTGCAAAAGACACCCTAACCATCAAGAATATATTTTTCATTTGTTTGTCACCTGCCCTCATGCAAGGAAAGTGTGGAAGTGTGTGCATATTTTAATAGGGGAACCAGTGAATGGGAAAGCCACTCTACTTGGGGACCCTTCTAAAACCAAATAAGACATTTGGATAGTGGTTAGGGCTCATTCTCTTCGGTACATTTGGATTTCAAGGGATAATTGGTAGTTTAACCGTTTTATTATATGTGCTTAGGAATCTTTCCTGAAATGGTTCAGCAGGTTTTAATTTTCATCCAATAGCAACTAGCCTGTAAGATAACTCTATTTAACTCATCATTTTTTGTTCTAACTTTGGCTATATGTGCAACGAACGTGCCCACAAATAGTTGGATAAAACTAAGTTTAATGAAGCGAGAATGAAGCACTATTCTAGCTTCATAGAGCCTGAACATGACAAAACTTTATTCCACTGCCCAAATTACTTAGAGACCTAGCAAGAAAGCTGTTTTTTCTAAGTCAAGTTGGAGGAAATTGGAGGAATAATTTCTATTACTTTCTAATTTTATCACTTCTCTTTGCCTATTCAATATGTACTCTCTTTTGTATATTTAGACATTCTCTAGTTTTTTTGAGCTCTTCCCTCCTATGGGAAAGGATACATATGGAGCTGAAATGTAACATCTTTTACTAAAATCAATATGTTACTCTCTTTTGTATATCTAGAAGCTCTTTGGTTTTTTAAAGCTCTTCTCATGTGGGAAAGGATACAAATGGAGCTGAAATGTAACATCTTTTACTACAATCAATATAAATTATTTTATTTGCCCTACCAAAAAAAGTAATATAGAGGACAACAACTTCTCTATCTTCTATTCAAAAAGATGAGAAGAATAAAATGGAAGCTATCTACAAAACATGGAAAGATGCATACATAGGAAACAAAGGCATTTCCAAGCACACAAGCCTCTACAATTATAATGAGATACTAGGTTTTGAAGTAGATTGTAGGACCTTACAATACATGAGCCATAATCTGCATAGAAAATGAATCAAATAATGAAATACTCAAATTTTATGATAGATCTAGTCTAGATCACAAGCCCAAAAAGAAGAAGAAGAAATATTTACCTAAGAAGTGTAATTTAAAAAAATTAACAAAGAACAAAGGGAGTTGTTTGATGATAAAGGGTTTCACCTAAAAATAGATTGCACCTATTTCTTATTCAGTAGTGGGCATGGCCAAAACATATTTGCATCTACTCTTGGATGAAGGTTAATTTAGAGTTTGTACTTGTACAATTTTGGAGAGTGTATGTGGTTTTATGTAGTGACATCTATCAATCAAAGCTAGTAATAGACTTGTGGGTTTTTTAACTAGGGGAAGAGTATTTTAAAAGAATGGATACATGCTCTTAGCTCCAAGTTTTTATGAGCTAATACAAATGATTTGCCAAAAGAATTAGCAATTTTGTAAGCTTATTGAACTCCTTCAAAAATCTCACTCATACTCAAACTTAGATAGACTATATTAATAAAAACTATTGTCAATGTACTCTTTCCCAATGTTCAAGTGAATAGCCATAACAAATCATATACAAAATTGTCACAATGGCCAAGGAGCACATACAACCACTACAATAATACCGCCTACCATTTTGAAGACCCCAAGGTGATAGATGTGCTATGTACCATTGTAAGCATGAAAGAAGGAATGTTAATTGAAACTTTCATTGAGAACATATCAAATGAGCTTTTGAATGGAGTAAATGGAATATTCATGACAATGTGCTCTCGTAACAACAAAGACATTGTTTGGATACACTTCCCAACAAAAGAAATTGGAGTGATATGACATAGTTCCAAAGTAGACGCCTAATTTTTCTTCATTAAAGAAATACGAGTTGGACTCTCGATCTTGGAATGCCATAGCTATAATTCCTTTTAGATGGAAGATTTATTCGTTCTAGCCTCCAATAACTATCACCTCAGCTTGATGTAGGTGCATTCACAATGTGTCTTACAACAAATGCATCCAAGGGATGAAATCCACATCAATGAGGGAGTATTGTTAACACCATCATCAATAGCAACAATCTTTGATGGTTTAAAAATGTTGTATTTGTTGGACTTATCATGCTCATATTGTCATGTCCTTTTCTTAATTTGTGTATTTTTGCCAAATACATGCAAACATGATGAGCCTAAGCTTGGAAGCAAAATAGGACAGCATATAATAAAAATGGATGTCAACTTTAGGGGTTGAGTGGACTCAGGAAGTAGCAGCTCATGTTTATTAACTTTACTCCCATAGGCAATCCCAGAATAAGTGTTTAACCTGCTCAATTACCGATTGGGCTTGATGGCTTCGTTCTCTCGAGAATGAAATGCAAAATGTTGCTCTTAAGAGAGACTAGATGTCTTCCATCGACTCTGTGTGTTGCTGGCCCTATGTGAGGGCAATGGTTCTTTTGGTTGTGTGGGCTGTTTGTAATTCTATGGTTTTCCACCATCAAATAGTTTCGATCGGGTTCTGCAAGCACGTGATTTGGAGGGAGACGAAGACTTTAGTCTTGGATTTGGGCACTGTTGTCTCGAGGTAGATCTCACTATTTGGCTCTTGTCTTTTGGATGTACTCTCTATTCTTTGAGTTCCATTTACTGCTTTTTAGTGTGGGCTATGGGCAGGTTGCCTTGTTAGCTGGCCAAATTTTGTAACTGGTTGTTTCCTCCTGGATTAACCACCCTTGCAATAAAAGTTAGCGTTTGTTTTAAAAAAAAAACTTTAGTCCCATAGGCTCTGTGGGGACATATGAGAGATTTGAGGGCTATTAAAGCTCAAGGCATCATTTTTTTCCACTCAGTACTAACCAAAAGGAATGGAAATCCACAAGGGTTTTCTTTCCTTAAAGAGAATTCACGAGTGTGTAATGTGCTGCATGGTTACTATTTTCTTCGAGATGGCATTTGTATGCATTTGAATATTTGGATATGTAAAGACTGTGCTACTTGCGCTCAGGGTGTTTACAGTCATGCCTACCCAAGGTGCATTGAATGCATATGGGCCGTGGGAAAGATGGGGGCGGGCAATCTTGAGAGTCCATGATCCATAGGGGGTGCCCATGGTGCTATACTCTATAAACACCCTTTTCGTGTCTTAATGTTGCTAGAGGTGGCTGTATAAGGAAGATTCTGTGTTCTCAACGAAGTGCTCTTTGCTTTGAAATCTGAGTACTTTTGGGTTTGTCTACACGTTTATTTTCAATGTTGCGCGGTGTTCCAAATGAACAATATTTTTAGCTTACATACTATATACTACATATTTACTTCTGGACTACATACGGTATACTGGCCTTTGAAAAGAGTGCTCGTCCCATTACTGCATTATGTTCATCAAGCTGAAT